>NW_027272344.1:0-739967 GCF_040938485.1 Diadema antillarum | reverse complement strand
ATTTTCCTCAGTCACTCTTCTTTTGAGGCAGCACAATTGCTGAATGAAACCTTGTTTTCTTTTCCATTTTGCTTTCTGGCTCTTCGCTTTTTTGTGTGATGTTATCTGTTAAAAATGTTTACTTACTGTTTATATTTCTTCTTCTTCTTTTTAATTACGCGCACACCCTCTCGATTATCCCCATTTTGCTTATCACCAACTTTTAAACGTGTCCGTACGCGTGCGTTAGCTTGTTCTTCCGCGTCCATAGATGGTTAACTGTTGTACATGCATGTACGTTCGACAGTTCTCGCGATACGATCGAATTTACAATATATTGTACGTACAAAAGTACAACCGAAACACGTACACACTGTACGTACTGAGTATAGTACAGTAATTGATCACGGAGGGATTCAATAGCATAGCGGCCAGCCAAACGAAGTGGAGTGTAGCACATAGTCTCTTTCTTGCCGAAATATCCACTCTATTTAGATTCTGGAAAGAGGAGGGAACGCCTGACTGACAGATTTCATCTCACACACAATGGCGATGAAAAGATTGAGGAAGGTTTGTAGTTCTTGTTTGTGAAATTGTTGCTTATAGTCCGGGCATGTGAATGAATGGCTGTTGAAACTTCTGCCGTTACAAATATACAGCAAGCGTTCAGTTCAATGCAATGCTGGCTGTGCTGTGCTTGTTTACTACGGAAACGATCATTGACACTGTTCATATAATAGCAATGCTACGCATTAACTTGTATAACATGAATTGTATGGCATTATGGATGGGTTGAACCCATTCACTAGTTTTTGTTCCCTGCCTTACAACTGGATCTAGTCTTCACTACCCTTTTGTAGGTCTTGTTTGTTGTAGTGCAGTGTCCAGTGACCAGTATACAAGTAGAGTCTAGTGGCTAGTGCAGTGCCAGTGCAGTGGCAGTGATCAACACTGATACTTATGCCAAACACTGCACCGACTGAGCTAGCTGAGTTGAGTGAAAAGGCTCTGTGTAAATATTAAGTAACGTTAGAGTCTATAATGTAATGTTAATCAGAGAGGTGGACTCTATGAGTATGAGTGACTATGTATAACTGTTAGTGTTACAGTGTAAACTTAGAGTCTAACATGTTACATCGTTAGTGCAGTGACAGTGTGTAAATTTTTCAGGGCAGGGCCAGGGCAACTGTTCTGGCCGCTTGTACTGTGTCTTGTGCATTAAACATGAGAATGACTTGGTAAATAGGCCTTGAACCTGAATCTCGATAAAGTGGGATGGGTGTGCGACAGTACATTTTTCATTATGTAAACTTTTAGTCTGTAGAACTACATGCAGTCGCGACAGCGGCTGCACGTCTATTCCTTCGCAGACGTTATTTTTCAGCGGTGGGTGTGCGTTTCCTTCATGAATATCTTTGTTAATCGTGGAAAACTAAAATATAAGGAATCCCCGTAATCTATGATAATCATTCAAAAATCGGTATGCGATTTTTTGTTAAATTACGTCAAAAACTCACCGAAATCCGTGGCTAAAGTCAGGTCTGTAAACGTCCGTATTGCTTCACTCCTCACCTGCGTGTTATTTGAATGGCATTCACTCTCCTACTTTTTGTATACTGCAACGTAGCTAGTCGGGGCGGAAGTGATGAGCTAGTCGGGATGACCCATAGAAAGGTCAAATCATTGCCGGCGCAGCGCGCGCGGATACGAGTGCTGTAGCTTTACGTACGTAACGCATAAAGCGCACGGGCGCACGGGGGCATGGGCGTATGTAAAACACAACCACTTCCGGTTCCGCATGCGTGGTAGTTTGTTGATTTTGTGAAGCTCTCGAAGGAAAAGATGCCACCGCACAATCTACTCCGAAAAATTCAACAATAAGGTCTGGATACCAACAAAACGCCGAATTCAACTCAACCATCAGGAAAATACGCTGTAGGTGAGTGGTAAAAATTATCTTACTCTTAAAATCAAACAAAATAAAAGGCATTTTATGTGATTTTGCCGTCAATTGACCGATTCTGTGACGCGCTATGTGTATTTTTGGCACGGGCGCAGCCATAGTGGGTGTATCAGCCGACCCCCCCTCCGCACTCCCCCACCCCTCTCCCTACATTAGCACGTGGCAGAATGAAAAACTGCTTTAGCCAATAGGCGTCTCGTACTGAGTGCGCGAACCTTTGTTACAAGTGCGTGATAAACATGTTGCCCCGGGGTGGGGGAGAGCAGGGGGTTCGGCTGATACACCCACTATGGCTGCGCCCTGTGCCGTAAAATGTCTGCTGCCCTCAACGAACCCGAATCGGTCAATAGTGACGATTGTTTACAACGTTTAAACACTAACACATGTCAGACCGCTGTGCGAAGCACAGCGGTCTGGTCAGGCTAAGTCTGTAGATGACACTTGACAGCTACTGTAGCGCTGGCTCTGTAGCAGGTGACATTAAAAAAGTTATAAATTTAGACTTCCATGTACATAGGATAGCCCTACTACATATCGACCAACGTCTTTTAAACCAACCGCGTATTCATTGGTGCACTAACGCTTAGGACGCACTTCACTGCGCGCAAAGCACATAAAAATGGATTGGCTTTGAATGTTGATGACATAAATGTGTGATCTCTGTCCTGGAATGACTTGACATTTAAATGTTAACTGCTGTCTGGAAATCAAGCCATATATGCATTTACGAGTACAAATTGTACAATTGTGTGTAGAGAATTGTCCATTCACGATGTGTGCATACATACTTGTACGAACACTCTCAACAGCGTGCCATCCAAGCCTACAGCTTGTATGGTATGACAAAGCAACTAGTGTACAGTAGGTAATTTGCCACGCGATTCACAGGACTGTGCCCTCTGGTGCAATTACTAGCTCCAATAAAATGATACTAGTAGTGTTTTGATATACCTCTGTGTACACTGTGCAACTTGTTCGTGTGTACAAAATATAGTACACTTGTAATACAGTTCACATTATACACTGTATATGTACATGTATGTAGATTCATGCCAATACCTCTGTGCTGGTTTATGTTTTGAACTGACAGGGGAATTGAAATGAAAGATAAGCAAATTTTATGTGGAAGCTTTCAACCTCAATTTTTTAAAGCATGCAAAGTCACATGCCAGCTGGGCCAGGAAGCATGCCATGATAGTCCAGAGCTTGCCTCTGTACCTTGCTACAAAAGCTGCCTGACAGCGAATCAGGCCACAAATGAGCTGTGCTGTATAGAATTTGTTATTTCACATTACAGGCTAATACAAATATATGTACCATATTTAATTCAAATAAATGACCAGCACATTGTACAAGTAACCCCTCAATGTTCAGCTGTTTTGCTAACACACACTTTTCATACATTTGCTGATACCATTCCAAGTATATAGTGTACAAACGTACCTTGGACTAGTCTTCAACGAGTTTACACTGTAAGAAGTTTGGTGATATTCATCTGCATTGTAGTCCAACACGACCAGTTAATACTGTTCTTGGTCATCAAAATACAGTATTACACTGAAAGAACTGATATTCTTCACTAAGTGTTTGATCAAACCTGATTTTTTTTTTCTTGAATACAGTAGGCCTACATACTAACAGTGTCCATTTTACAAGGAATTTGATATTCAAACAGGTACAGGTTGTAATTGACAAAAGAATCCCCCATCAGAAGAAATTAACAAGTAGTACCAGTAATTAAGGAAACACAGTATACGGTGGCATACTGTACAAGTACACTCTATGTGTTAATTCTCCCTCTGAATACTTATTGTAGTTTTGTAATACCGTACATATTGTTGGTGGTAGGCGTGCGGGAAGTGTGCTACAAGGGCACCTCATGCCACAGGCATGCTTCAGAAGAAGAGATTAAACGTTCTGTCAACCTCCCCACAGTGATGAGCCACCATGGCACTGTCTGGTGCTTGTTGACACTGTATACAATACAGTAACATGCTCTGGTAAATCATGAATGAATCACCGAACAGTGTTGTGTAATATGCTGTGAAAAATTAACTGCGCAGAATTTCCCCCTTTAGTATTAGTACATGTACAATGTATCCTTCTTGAAATGAAAGAAAACATGAAATACACATGTATACGTATACAGTTTGTATGTGCAAGGAAGGCTTAGAAATAATAATTTGATATGGATACATGATACTTTGTGTATTTAAAGCAAGAAACACAAACTTTTCCCTCAGAGGCAAAGCCATTCAGGCCATTGGAAGTTCATATTTTTGTAGGCAAGTTTTTTTGTTTTGTTTTTTTTTTAGATTTGTGTGTGGGATTACTTTCAGTTGTTTGGTTCAAATGATCACGAAAGGAAAATTATGTACACTGTACATTCTACATGACTTGTATGTATAAAGTCATAAAGAATATATTTGAAATGCCACTTTGCTCATGTGTTGACAGCGCAGACATATCAGTCTATCAGAAGGGTTGTACTTGATAACTTGAGATACAGGTCTGTATTGTCCCGTAATACAATTGTAGTAGGGGAAGAAAATTACCACCGTATGGCAATTTTCATGAAATTTCTGCATGTCCACCACACATGTTTTACACTTTTCAGGACATCATGTGTAAAGGGGTCAGCAAATTTTTCAAAAGTGAGCAATGAATTTTCAAATGAGGCAAAAAGGTTGGATGTATGAGAATATGTACGTGTGCATTTACACATTGTACACTGTACATGTACATTGTAATACCCATTATAGTGAGTTACAGTCATGCTGTCATGTGCAGTGGAGTACAGCCCTTTCCATTGCACATGGAGTTGTGATTTTTAGAATTATCAAGTTATTACTTTTGTTATTATTAGTTTCATTATTATTTTGTACCTTGTATTTGTTATTCTGACAGAGTAGAAGGCAGCAGTGCTGTTCTGCTCAGGACTGGAGATTTGATCAAACAATGTACTGTATACGCCATATATTTCGCGAGTCTAACTTTTCGCGAATCAGAAATTCCCAACGATTTCGCGAGTGGTTAAATTCACCATCGTGGAGTCCTGTACTGAACAGAGAAGTGTACATGCGTACGTCACATTCACATCAGGATCAGAGTCAATATTTTCGCGTGTCTTTAATTTCGCGAATACAAGCTGTAGCACCTGACTTGCAAAATTTGCGAAAATAAAAACCTCGCGAAATATTTAGCGTATACAGTAATCCATTGCTGTGAAATATTTCTAGTGAAAAAGTGTGAACGACACACTCAATATTTTTATTGCAGGCAAAAGAATGCAGACTACAGTTTTATGCTTTCATAATGAGGTATCAAATATTTAAGCATATTATGGAGTGTGAAGATTGAGGAAGTCAGGAATCTGGCACAAGAAGAAACAGGAAAGGCAAATGAAGTTAAAAGCATTAGAATGAGGAAGGACATAAAGTTCTTTGGACTGCAGTTACCCTGGCAGTGTACAGTAGTAATTTGTTGTATCATCCCAAGATGTTATGATGCATTTTGTGTGAGTATCTTACAGACTATTATACAAGTGATGTACAACAGTACATCTCCTGTAGGCCCTATTCTTTCAACAATATGCCCTATTAAAGTTTATTCAAACCCAAGCCAACCTAATTTAAAAGTGAATATACATTATTGAAATGAAAACAAAATAGAATTTCGATGGAAGTGCTCATTGAGTTCAAAGCAGTCTTAACACGTATTTGTATCATTTAAAATTAAGTACAGTTGAACCTCTCTTATCCGGCCTCCCTTTATCCGGATCTCTTTATTATACGGACGCAATCTCGCCGTGATTTTGTTTTAATAATTACGGGAGGAAAGGGGGATTCCCAACTCCTTGAGAACTCCTACACAAACACACATGAAGTACATATTACTTCCAACATGATTAACATACATTACATCAAATTTCCTTCCAAATTGCTTACTTTCAGACATTTTAACATCCCCAAACACCCCCAAATCATCGCAAGGACATGGACAGATTATGTGCTCGAGTCCTCTCATATCGCATTGCCACATATAGGTCCATACACAGCCGACGATATGACTAGATAGACATGCATTGTTTCGAGTCATTGGCTGAGCAACGAATGATATTGAACACTCAAAATTTTGAAGCGTAGTTTTGTCGACTCGTACTGTTTATTTTCAAGATCTACTTGATATATTTCTTAATAATTATTTAGGTAAATTGTCCCAAGAATTTATAAAAGAAAATGATTTCATTCTTGCAAACACGAACCTCTATTTTGGGGTCTGTTACTGAGTGTAACACTGAAAAGGTTGCAGTATACACATTACTATACGTGGTACGTACAATGGGCTACATCAGTACATGTGTATGTATACGTACATGTATAAAGCATTGAGTCTCCCATATCCCGCCAAATCCCTTATCCGGATGAGCCCCGGTCCCGACTTGTCCGGATACGAGAGGTTCAACTGTACATAGCAGATACACATTTGTTACATGTACACGGTAACACAGGTCTGTATGACCTTTTGTACACTATGAAATATCCAATAGCAGTTCATGATTTGTTCCAAACATTTAAAAATATATTATTGATTTCCATAACATATCCTGCAATTTGGATTCTGTTGACAGGCCTGAAAGGAAATAATATGTTCACACTTTGTGGAACCTTTCTTTTCCTTTTTTATCACTGAGAGTACAGTGTAGTGCATACTGTACACTTATCCTACACATCACAAGGTCCTTTTTGATGCAACAACTAGAAATGATACTATTGATTTTGTGAGTAACCATGAAAAGGTCATGGCAAGCGTCATGAACCCCTACAATATGTAGGCCCAGTCTACAGCTGTACATTGTACCAATCAGTTTAACACTGCCTTCTCTGTATCTCGTGATTTGTGTCACAGAGACTTGCTCTAATTTGACACAATGGGACTCTAGACTCTCGATAGTTTTAAATGCAAACTTAATATGGTGTACATGTATACATGTACAAGTAGGTCTCACAGTACAGTGCACGATGATTGTACACCCATGGATACGTTTATTGTAGCATTCCCTTCTCTATTGTACCTATACACATGTATGTATTCCATTTCTTTAAGCTTGCAAGTCATGATCTACAATAATTTGTAGAACAAAGCGGGCAATGGGCTGCCATCTTGCCCTGTCAAACTGGGAAAGTGGTCCAAATTCTTGAATACTACTTAGTGCCAGAACCAAACCTACTGTATGCATTTCTGTGACAGAACTAATGTAACTTTCATAGCTTTAAATGCAGGTATATACTGTGTGCACTTACACTGTAGTTCCACCATTTTGTCCTGACAAGGAAAATTCAAACTAAGCTGCTTGAATTCCGTTTACTGAGGACACTTAACAAAATACGAAACTTGCAAAGGAGGAAGTGGGACCCAGTACAACACATGATTTGATCTCTGCTGCTGAATATTTTGACACTTCACTTCTCAATATCCACTTCTCAATACTCAATTTCACTATTTAAATAGGAAACAGTACCGGTATCCTACTTGTGCTGTACTGTGCTAGGGCATGTTTATGAATCGTTTTATGTGTGACAGAAGTTATGTAACGTTCATCTGTAGCTTATAAGTACAGGTACATGTACATTTGTGACCGGCGACAACGGTTTCAGGCAAAAGTCGGGCATTTTGAAAATTCATTTTTTCACTGAATCACATTGCCCATTTCCTAAGCTTTGCATTAATATAAAACACTTGCATTCTTTGGCACCATAAGTGGGCCTGGAAAGCGAAATAAAATGCACTTTTTAAGTTGTTAGCCAGACAAAATTGCGAGAAAACGGGCTTTGAAGATTCACCTCTTTCTCAAAGACAATGTCCGAGCGGCGATGCGAGGTGAGAATCACCCATCCGTACGATGGTGCCAATCGATGTTAAGCTCCGCCTCTAGCAACCACATCACCTTCTGATTGGCTCACTGAGAGAGTCAAATTTCCCGGGCACCCTTCCTAGGAGCTCAGCGTATGGAGCCGAAAATCAATGCGGTTCGCTCGGGTTATATTTTGTTTATACCATTACGTCTTTCAAGATGGCGGATACGATAATTGCACGTATGGTGTACATGTGTATGGGCGCACGCATTACGCAATGGCATCCACACGCCATGACCATGGGCATGTAACAGGAGCGGGTGGCGAATCCACACATTTACAAATCGCGTTTTCATTGTTGTTGATTTGACTTTATCATTGGCGACCCTTTTGTAGGCAGAAAAATGCCAGTGCTGGCAAAGGTCATGCTTCCTGTTTGTTTTGCTTTTACAAGCCGTGCATACGTTGCCTTGTTCAGTGGTGTTAATTATATTAAAACAAACAAACAAACACGACTCGTTAGTTTCGTGCGATCTTGATGTGTAGTATTTGAATATAACTGGTTTCATGTGACCTCTCCTTTCCTCTCATCTATACCTTCCCTTGAGTCAGTCTGCTGTCATAATTTTTACTACATGTACAAGAAGACTATTGTTTTTTCTTTTCACACGATTATGTCGTGCTAAATGATATTTGTTTCACTGCCGTTGTCGAACAATGCGGTAGAATAGTTTGGATAGAAAGCCAAACGAAGAGCACGCACTACAGCGTATAAACCACATAGCAAGAACAATGGAGCATGTAATCATGCATTCGTGGACAAAGCATTCTCCAAACGCTGCAACTGGTGTCTGCGAAAGCCGAATTATGTAAATGTGTGCGACGCACCAGCCAATCGCATGCGAGACCTTGCGCCGTAGCAACGCTGGGGATATTGGCGCGGCGTTCGAAAGAAGCTCGAAACTGACGAGTGCGATCCAACATAGGGTGCTTAAAATTCCATTTTCGATAGGAAAAACGTAGTCTTATGCTATGAAATTTAGTGAAGATGTAGAAAACATATCAAAGATTCGATTTCTGCAAAAAACCTAAATCGACAAAAATAATGGTAAAGATCTTTGTACCCCGCCTAGGAGGAAATTTGCTCTTGCGACTTTTGCCTGAAACCGTTGTCGCGGGTCACATTTTGTGTTCTGCGCTTGTGCATTTTACTAATACATATTGTACTATGTCCAGGAAAATGAACTGCCTGCCCTTCTTTTTTGATTACATTTGTAAGTTCCAGTTTGGTCTTGAACATGTCCGATGTACATGTACATGATGTTCACATTATGCAGTATTTGACAATATTTGCATAATGTACAGTATCATAAAGTTCATGCATCCCTTTTTAATACCAATAGCAAATGTCACAAAATTTCGCGTGGTTGAAAAATGATGTCTCCCAACATTGTGTATGATATATTGCAGTAAATAAACCTCAAGAGTTTTCACAAACGGAATGAAAAACTGGTATGGTAACCCCATGTTGCTCAAGAGTACAGTACAACAATATGTACATGTACGTACCCCTCTGCAAATAAATTCATTGGAAATCTCAGTTGGTATTAACCTCCACCTCGTCATAAAGAAGTTTTCAGTTTTATTATTTTGAGGAAAGGTCTGAATTACCCTCCATTACATACATGTACCATAGCCTAGGTTGTGAAAGGAATCTACAACTGTAATTTTGTGGGTTGCAATGGGACACACAAACTTCAGGAGTACAGTGTACAATGTACAGTAGAGTAGTAGAGTAGATGCTTCCTTGAAAGACTCCGACACTGTCTATAATCTGTGTCACTGTAGTGATAAATCAACTCAGTGGTTGATTAGTGTAGTGAGACCTGCTGATTCATATGTAAACATGCCCTAGCACACCACAAGTATGTAGGAGAATTCCATTGTGAAAGTGAGTTTGAAGAAATAAAGTGTCATAACATCCAGCGGCAAAGATCAAATCATGTGTTGCACTGGGTCCTGTAGTGTACAGTATGTGTCTTGTACTTCCTCCTTTGCAAGTTTTGTATTTTGTAAGTGTCCTCAGCAAGGGAATTCATGCAGCTTCACTTTGATACCATAGTTTCATTTCTCTGTGTACTCTGTAGACTCTACAGTGTACATGTGCATTTGTACCTCTCATACACTGCAGTACGTAGATCCGACACTGAACTATGCTGTATGCTGTAAAAACATGCATGTGAGAAAACACTATGACTGCAGTGTACATGTATGTGCAGTGTATGATATACATGTAGCTGGAACATGTAAAACAGTATACAATTTGTACTTGACAGGGCTGCCAACAACTCTCATGCATTGAGCGTGAGACTCACGCATTTTGGTCCTTTCTCACTCTAAAACTTTATTTCATTTGCATGCATTTCTATTGATCTCACTCATTTTGACTCCTAAATTATAGTATTGGCCAATGGGAGTCTCACTCTCAACTAGTTTTCCGGTGTTGGCAGCCCTGACTTGATGGTGTTTGATTTACAGTTAACTCTGCTTACATTGTCTGTAACAACATGCATTCAAGGAAACTTTGTGACCAGAGTGTGCAAGGCTTTGGTGCCATGTGAAAATACATGACTTTTGCTATGTTAAAGGTAGGGAATCCCATTTGCATGCCTTAAATGAAGATTTGTATAAATACAGTGGTATGTTGAAGAGAGTATCATTTTAGAAACTCCCATAAAGTATTGAAAGTGGAAGGTAACATTTAGTAAATTTTTTTGACCGTTAGATTTTGAATTGAATTTTTTTCGGGGCTCACCGTAAATTCCAGTACATTACTAGGCTACCTTTGCAGACCCATGCACTGCATGTGTGTCCATCATGTATATTTTGTGAAGAAAGTTCATCAACACTTACAAACAGTTCTATATACATTCTTGCCACACACTCTATATGTTATTACATCAGCTCTTGTACTTTTAGATTTGTGTTTATAGATAACAAATACAGAAGACTGCAACAAAAAGGCTGAAGTGTGGCTGAGACACAGAACTACTGAGTAGTTGAGTTTTGTGCATCATTCAAATTTTAGATGACTGTTGACTTCCAAATTTCTAAGCAGTGGCCTAAGCAAGTCCCCTGAGGTTCATATTTAATGTTTTGCTGCATTTTGGGAGGTCTGTAAAAGGTATCCCCTACCTTTAATGGGTACATGTATGTACAGTTCTGGTTGAGGTGAGGATTTAGCTTTTAATGTTTTGCGAGATATTCAGAAACCACTCTATGAGATGTCAAAGAGCATGCAATTCTAAGGGGTATCAAAAGTTTATCTGATGAAAATCGGTTTTGAAATGGCTGAAATATCCAAAAACAAGGTTAAAGAAAGAGATCCTGATAAAAGGCGTGGCCTGTCGCCTTTTATTATCATCACTTTTTTGGATATCTCAGCCATTTAAAAACCAATTTTCAACAAATAAACGTTGAATCCTTCTTAAAATTACATGCTCTTTCATATTTCATATTCAAGAGGTTTCTCATTATGTCACTTTATAGGAATGTTCAAAACATGAATCCCCACCTCAACCAGTACTGTACAGTCCCTTTAACAGAAGACTCAGTAAGTGCACTGTACAGTACTGACCAGCATACTGTACACTGTGCATACATTTTGTGTGTACCATGCATTTTCTGGAAATTACTCTGTAAAATACTGTAAAAGTGGAAATTTTCGCAGTGTTGAAATTTTCGCGTATTTCGTGCAACCAGAAACTAGCGCGAAAATAAAAGCACACAAATGTTTTTGCTTGCCATATGTTCCCGTGCGTGATGCCTTGATTCCGCGGAATTAAAAACATGTGAAACTCTTCTTACCCGGCCAAGCGCGAAAAATTAGTCGCGCTAAAATATCCACTTTTACAGTAGACATCAGAACATACGGTGTACAGCTGTATGAACTGAAACTTTCTGTATCTGGGGCAGAAGGGACAGCAAGTGGGCAAAGCGTGTAGCAGATTTCATACTTACGGAGAATTTCTTTTTCAAACATGTTCAGAAACATTGTTTCATCCCAATCAAGTTATTTTTTTGTTGTTGAAAGCGAACAAGAATGATTTCTTCCAAACGCGTTGCACAAGAAGGCACATGTACATGTACATTTGGCCAGTTGCGGCCCAGAGGCGTTTTCCCGGTGAGATACACTCAATTCTGGGTGCACAATCTGAATGGAATGACCTCTAAAACATGATAAAGAAGCTTGACTTGACATCCTTTTGCCATAGTACATTGTAGGGTGTAGGCCTACTGTACCTGCAACTAGTATCTAGTCAACTTGAGTACATTGTATGATGTGGATCCACACTTCAACTAAGTTTATACAAGTGCAGCATATCATCCCTGGGGTGACAAGACTACACGGTATGTATCTCAATTTGCACTTTTATATTCAAGTTGCATCTTTTGTCAGAGTCGAGCCACGGCAACAGCAATTTTTAAATAAAAATCATACAAAAATATTGTGGATTGAGCTATTAACTCGCTCAGTTTTTCAGCATTTGACTTGAAAATTGGCACATGTGACAGCTTATGTAGACTATGCAGATGTGCAAGATACAATGTGTTTTTGTGTGTCGCTTTGTATCAATGTGTTGCCATGGTAACAGCAAATTAAAAAAACATGTATAAATGTTGCCGTACAAACAGATTCCGTAGTTTTTAAGTATGTGACCTTCAATTCAGCTCATGTGACTCCAATAAGAAAGACATGCTCTGTACGTGTGCAAGAGAAGTTCTGTTGTTGTTTTTTGTTGATGTTCGATGATGCATTACCATGGTAACAACATTCAGTTGATGAAACGGTGCAGAAATCTTGTGGATTGAATATAACTTCCTTCAGTTTGGGGGGGTTTTGATTGATTTGAAATGTGGTACTGCGATAAGGTTTACAGTAGCCTACAGTAAGTACTGCAGATGTGCACAGGAGACGTACAATGTACCAGTACGATGTATTGTTCATCAAAGGTGGATGATTTTCACATTTTCAGTGGGAATGCAATAGACTGTACACATTTTATACATGTACAGTTGTACATGACCCTGATTATTACTTTCCGTAGTGAGTGCTGTTTGGTCGGAGAGTTATTCACATTCAGTTTTGTTTCTGTTCTGGTTTGTGAGTTAATGAAAGCTCTTTATGCGTGTTGCTTGAACTTGTATTCCCAAGGGCAAATTTACATTGTGCACATACATGCACCTGACTTTCATTTCAGCTTCATGGGTACAGGATGTGGAGTGTGAGAGGGGAATACCCTTTTTTTTTTCTTCTTTTTTTGATGGGGTGGAAAGGTAAACAAAAGGGCTGTGCCGGTTTAAACAGACAGTCATAACACAGCTTTCTTGCCTCTGTGTTCTACACTGTATCAATTTATTTGCACTGCAGTTATTGCCAAGTGGGTACTCTATCCCAGCTATGGAGAGCCATTATACTAGAGCCACGCATTGATGAGATGTTTCTCTGCAGTATTACCGTTTGAAGAAACAGACATACAAACAAACAATCCTAGGCCTGTGACACTATATGCGTACTATGATTCCCGCTTTAACTCTGTTATTGTTGCTATAATGTCAGTTCTTGCAGTGTGAGATTATGTAATTTCATTGTATTGTTCACAAAGACAAACTACATGTACTTGTAGTACTGTAGTCATATGGTATGGTCTGTTGGTATTTTTTCCTCAAAAAGATCTGAAAAGAACCAAGAAAAGCCATCTTTGTGCTCTTCTATACATGTATACAAATGTATGTGTGTGTACATTCATGTGTGAACATCTCTCCAAACCTGATACAAGTGTTATGGACTAAAGGTGATTCACTGAACTGCCACCATTCTGTAGCAAAAGTAAAGTAGATGTGCCCTACATGTGCTATACAAAAGTGTGGCAGAAAGTGTACAATGTAATCCAAGTGCATGTGTACACTTGTGTCATATTGTACGACTGTACATTTATTGTATGTACAAAAAAATGTAGGCCTACATTGTACAATACATTGCGCTATTTCTGTAGTACATGTCTTTTGCAGTACATACACATTCGTATGTTGAAGAGCTCTACAATGTAATGATTTAGGAAACAATACTGTAATACGAGGAATGTTCGCATGCATTTTAATTTCGCGAGTGCCAACATTCGCAAAATTAAAATGCACACGAAAGTTCTTGCCTACATAATATGCATTGGATACCCGTGGCAATTCGCGAAAATTTCATGCTGTGAGAAAGGTAGTCCGCTCCAATGCGCGAAATTTTCGTGCTGCGAATATATCATGTTTTACAGTTAAACCTTTGTTGGCTCACAAGCAGTATTTCTGTACACTCCAAGAGCACAGAAATAGCCCAGGCATGTACAATGTACAATGTGTACAGTAATCAATGTGAAGCATATTGTGAACTGCAGTGTGTGTGTACAATGTACAATCAGGGAGGTAGAAGAACCTCCGTGGTACAATATTGTAGGTACAATATTGTACTGTAGGCCTACATGTACATACAATTGTACATGAAAGTGCATGGGGCACAATTTTTTGTTTTTGTATATTTATCTACAGTGTATTTTTTAAAGAGTACACATTGTTTACCGTGTAGGCCTACATACTGTACATGGCTGTAGATCTATATTGGAGGCCAACAATGTTCGATCTATTCTAGCCATCACTTTTTGTAATATCTGTGATGAATGCAATACTGAAGGTGGTGCAACAGGCACATAGTGTACAACTTGCTCACTCCCTCCCCCTCTCTCTCTCTTTCCATCTTTCTATGTGCCATGCTCTATCAAAACATTGGCGATCCTGGCTTTGCTAGCTTTCCTAGCTTTCCTATCCCTAATATTATACAGCAGTAGCAGGTGATAGCTTGTGATTTTTTTTTTTTTTGTGCCATTCTCAATCAATTGTCTGTTAATCCATTTCTACAGATTTCACAAGAATACTGTATGATCTCTCTACTATCCTAGCGATACTGCAGTCAAAATTTGGAGCCTTCTAGAGCGATTTCGACAAGCCTTGTAAAAAACTGATTGCTTGTCTACACTGTATAATACTGCTTGGGCTGCATGCTCAGATTTTGCCAAAGCAGATCCTGACTGGCTGTGTTTTCATGGTAACCGAGTTCCCCTCCGATAAATGGCACTCTTTTGAATACCAAACTTGTACCATGTGTTATGTAATCATAAGTGTGATGAGCGGAAAAATGTGCATGTTGTGCAGTGTTTATCAATGGCAGTCGGTTTACGTCGGCTTTTTGTTTTCATTAGTGGTTGATGACCTTCAGTGATTGACTTCCGCAATGGCAAAAAAGCACTTCTGGAAACCTGTAGTGTTAATACTGCTGGCGAGCATCTTCGAATCTGCTGTATAGGAGGCTGTGAAACAATGCCATGTGTACAATCTGTAAAGTGGTTTCAGAACCTGATGGCATCAGATCACCTTTGCTGTCATACTGTATACGCTGAATATTTCGTGAGGTTTTTATTTTCGCAAATTTCGCGAGTCAGCTGCTATTTGCGAAATTAAAAACATGCGAAAATATTGACTCTGATGCCAATATGAATATGACGTACGCGTACACATTTCTCCGTTCAGTACAGGACTCCACGATCGCGAATTTAATCACTCGCGAAATTGTCGGGAAGTCCCGATTCGCGAAAATTTAGACTCGCGAAATATATGGCGTACACAGTATTCTGTTTGTTTATAGTGAGCTAAAAGGCTGCTCAATGCTGCTGGAGGAGGCTTCAGAACCTGACTTCTGCTTACAAATATGTAGTATACATGGGGTATCCCTTTCCCTCTATCTCTCTTCCCTTTGATTGTCCTGTCAATATTAGGTTGTCAAGATTTTACTTTCACAGCACTTGGTCTAAAAACAGGTTTCATTTCCTAAATTAATTGAATAATGATACTCCTTTTTGTCCTTGATTTTGCAGTAATTAATGGGAGGGACGGGGGTTTTGAGGAAGGCTGTGGAATACACTGTATGCAGTATTGTCTGTGTAAACATCTTGTCATTCTACCTACATACGGATAAAATTCTTGACACCATCATCATATCACAGGTTGCGCTTCAGTCATGTTTTGATTTACGCTCTATCATTTGGTTTAACTTTAAGGTGGAAGCAATTTGAGATGTGTATATTGCAGCACCAACGCACTGATGTTTTCCATGGCTAATCAAGCAATTACCTTTGTTGATCTGTATGGACCTGTGGCCTCCCTGCACTTGACATTACAGTGTACGTAGAGCCACTCATCTTCAACCTCGTGCTCAGTGCTTCTCATACAACGTAGAATGTACAGTGTGTACACGTAGTGTATACCATTTGCAGCCTAACACTTGATTAGGATGTACACTTTAATACTTTAATTAGACACTGTACATTGTATGAGGCTTCTCTACTGGATCCTTTTCAAATCAGTATCTTTTACATGGCTGGCGGCACCGTACAAAGGAATACATACGGTGTCATCACTTTGGCCCCCCCCCCCCCCCACTTTTTTAACCCGGAAGTATAAGTAAGTGGCACTAAAAAGAAATAGATAGAGATCTTAAAGTGTGAGGGCGGGCAGCTGAAGACCTTTTTTTTTTTTTTTTTGCTTGTCAGCTGAAGAAAAAAGAAACCTGGAAATGGAAGGGGAGTGATGAGCTGAGGAACTTTTTTTTGTTGCTTGTAAGCTCATGAAACCCAGAAGTGGGCCCCCCCCCCTCCCCCCCCCCCCTCCCCCCCACTTTTGAAAACGCTCCTCTGGCCCTGTTTATGTGTTTTTCTCTCACAAGGGGAAAACTGTCTGTATGCTTGTGCTCTGTATTACCAGCACTTCAGTCAGAGTAATTTCCTGAAATTGCTTCCACGGACCGTATTTGACCCGTAAAACCTAACCCTAAAGGTTGATGATGTAGACATCATTCCATCCACTAGGCATTTAGACTGTCAGTATAACGTTACTTGTCAAGACTCAAGGCTGCCATAGATTTTGATCAGTCAATCATCATATTATGGCAGGTCTAGCCATTAGCGAGAAGGGTAGTGTAGATTTGGCTGGTAGGCATTAAATCATTTGAACCATTCAACGTGCATATAATAATTTTATTAGTGTTCATGACGACTATATTGCACCACCAAAGTTACATATTATGTGCAGACAGATTTGGGTCCAAAGTTACAGCAGAGACTGAGTAATTCACCTCGACCACAGTTAAAAAGGACAAGTTCATCTTTGGCTAATATATATGTGAATTGAGTGAATACAGCAATATTACACTTTATTGAAAGTGGGAGGAAAATCAGACAATCTCTTCAAAAGTTACAAGTTTTGGAAGTTTCACTACCGTCATCACTGGATGAGAAAGACTGCTACATTTTGTGATGTCACATGCATAGAACAATGTAAAGAAAATATAAAGAAAATTAAACATTCATGGTTCATCATCCCTTAAAGCCTTAGACCCTGGCTACACCATTACCTACAATAGGTGCTGCTAACATGCATCCTCTTTTTGAAAGAGAAGGGATTTTCATTTTCTTCTGTAACTCATGATAAAATGTGGGTGAGAATAGTGCAGAGGGAAGTCATATCATGTGACATGGCATCAGACATAGATATTAAGGTACTTATCATTCTATGCTAATTTCCTGAAAATTCTCTGTATCGCATACAGTTTTTAATGAATTAGTGCATGGCGCACACTCTAAATTGTGTTTTATTCAGCCAATTTGTGTTACAGTCATATGCACTTCCTCATTTGGTTGCACAACTTGTTTGTGTAGGAAACTTCTTCATTTTGATCATACAATGTAGTCATTACATGATGAGATTAGGTAACTTTCTGTGTCGTTTTCTTCTCCTGTGAATTCTCCTGTTACGTGAAAATCAGAAAAGACAGTTACATTCCTGAAACATATGGGGCCCCATATGTCATAAAAGATGTTAGGAAAGCAACTCTTGCTGGAATGGCAAAGTCCCATAGCAACAGCCAATCAGGAAGCTGGATTCTTGTCGTTACTATGACAATTGCCATCCCAACAAGAGTTGCTATCATATCAACTTTTTATGAAAAGGGGCCATATTGTCAACCATGATGGTGAGACTGAGAGCACGTTGGAGTATTTGGAAAGAAAGATATTCAGACAATCTTGAGTAAAATACAACTGTATGTACTTGTAGCTCTGCAGTATTGCACTTTATAGTGTAGTGTCCATGTATAATGCAACAGAATACACAGACACGCTCATGTATCACTAAACATGGGTAATAGCAAAAGCAACTGGGAGTATTGTACATACAACTATATGTAAGACCGAAAAAGTTCCCGGAACATTATGTACTCACTCGCATCTCTGGGATGTAACATCATAGTGTGGATCATTTTATGCTTTTGCCCTGAAGGGTGCCAGCGGTATTATGTCTTTCCTCTCTTTTGTTTTTGTTTTGTTTTCCTTATAATTTGCAATGTGGAGAATAAGGCAAAAGTCAGAATGATAGTCCTTGGGTACAGTAGGCACAGCGTACACATAAAATTTTGTATGTGCAACTAATGCACAGTTACCAGGTACAATATATACAAGCGCTTGTGCTTGGCATTCGTGTTTAAAAAACGTTGGGTGTATCGCTGCATTACGATCGGATTCAATGCATTTTAGTGTATGTGGGTACACAGCACTGGGCACTCTGTTGAATGGGATACAGGTACATTTGTAGTCGTGTGGTATTAAACTACACTTTGTAAATACGTGTAGCATTATGAAATTTCACCACTTAATGACTGTGTGTCTTGCAGATTTATGTGGGGCAGGTAAGAAAAGTTGAAAGTGGTTTTCCTTTATAATAATATCACATGTGCGGCCTCCTCTTGGCTGCATTCCAGCTCTTCAAGTGGACATTTTAGAGCAGTAATTGACAGTTCTGCTGGCATAGAAGAAAGTGTACAATTTGGTTTTGATACATGTACATGTATGACTGTACAACAAATAAATGTGTTGAACCAGTAATTTTTTTTAATAGTGGATGTAAGAATACAGCCTTTTGCATGCAAACTTGTGTATTCATATTAATACAGTGGTATGTAGTATTGGTTTAAGATGAGGATTCAGTATTTACCTTTTTGCGAGATATTGAGAAACCACTTTATCAAATGCTAAAGAGCATACAATTCTAAGAGGAATTCAAAGTTTGTTCGATGAAAATCGGTTTTGAAATGGCTGAGATGTGCAAAAACTATTATATTAAGTGACACAAAGCGATCCACCTTTGATTAGGATCAGTTTGTTTTAGGTACATAATTGTATCTGAGCCATTACAGAAACAATTTTCATCAAATAAACTTTGAATTCCTCTTCATAGAACTATATGCTTTTTCATATTTCGTAAGAGGTTTTTCATTATCTCAAAAAATCATCAAAAATGTTGGAAACCTGAAACCTCATCTTAAATGAAACTATACCCAGCTATACCATCCCTTTAAAGCTGGAGTACAATGTACATGTACTGTACATCATGTAGTGTAGATGATGATGCATTGAAGGCTAGATTGGCCAACTACATGTAGACATCACAAAGTGATAGGTATTATTGTGTGTAGTAAAATTTTCCATGTGTATACATGTACAAGTGCCCTCACAATTTCATAGATCCATGTGGAAAAGAGAAAGTGAGAGTTGCGTCTCATGGGACTGGTGTTTTTGTTTTATCTTTGTTATTGTTTGTGACCACAGTCTACTTTAATACACTTTGTGTATGTGTGTGTTTTATACTACCATGGGTTGCATCCCATTTTGGGCTATGTGGTTTGAAAGCATTATCTCTGTAGATATTATTTGCTTTGGAATAAACACAGTTGCGGGCATTCACACTGCAGATACACTTGTACCATTAGAATTTGGGAAGGTGTTTTTCTCTCAAAGAGTGGTGTAGGAAATACATTGTGTCCTAGAACCGTCTGTACTGTGCTTAAAGGACAAGTTCACCTTCATAAACATAAGGATTGAGAGAATGTAGCAATATTAGTAGAACACATCATTGAAAGTTTGAGGAAAATAGGACAATCCGTTCAAAAGTTATGCATTTTTGAAGTTTTTGTGCAGTAACCGCTGGATGAGAAGACTACTGCAATGTGTGAATAACTTAGATGTCACATGCGTACAACAATATAAGGAAAATATAAAGAGAATTTCACAAAATTTCATCTTTTGAAAAAAGTACACATTCCCCCAACTCGTTATCGACAAATGTTATGGGTAATATTATTCCCCCTGCCTTTAGAAAGAGGCAAGTCAAGTGCTCTTTTATTATGCGAAAAAAGTGAAAATATGTTGAATTTTCTTTACATTTTCTTTATACTGTTGCACGCATATGACTCACAAGCTGTAGTAGTCTCCTCATCCAGCGGTTCCAACACAAAAATTTTAAAAATTCATAACTTTTGCATCGATTGTCCAATTTTCCTCAAACTTTCACTGATGTGTTCTACTAATATTGTTGCATTCTCTCAATCCTTATGTTTATGAAGGTGAACTTGTCCTTTAAGTCTTGAGAAACTCCCAACATTTGAGAATTCTTGGTTGATGGTTAACATCTGTGTGGTTGGAAGGGGAACAAGGGTAGGGTGAAAGATGATGTAAGAGTTCCTACTGGAGAAGGAGTGCACTGAAGTTGCTGGTACATGTACAAATTGTACATACAGTATAATCGTCGATGGGGTGACAAGACCTCGTATCTCAAAAGTGTCAAACAAATTTTTTTTTGGCTTAATGGTCAAATAATGGGTCAAGTGATGTCTTGGCCAAATCCCAACTGTCTTACTTCAAAAATGAAGCCACCATGACTTGTCAAAGGAAAGGCTTTCCCATTCACTACAGTGCTTTGGCCGCCATGTTTTTTTGCTCTCCTGAACATTTGTCTTTTTTGAGATACGAGGTCTTGTCACCCCAGCGTCAAATGTCCAATAAAAGAAATATCATGCATCTCTTGCACCACAAATATTTCAAGAAATTTTCAGCTAATTGAGACTATTTCCCCTTTGGTGTAGAAAGTATTTCCTGGAAGATTTCATGGAATTTCATTTTTTTTTTTTTAAATGAAAACTTCGCATTCCCTCAACTTGTTGCTGACAAATGTGTGAAGGGTAGTGAAGTCACAAACTGTTGTACTTTCTCATCAGGCAATAGTGGTGCTGAAACTTTCAAAATTCATAACTTTTGAATCTAGATTGTCCAATTTTTCCTCAAACTTCACTTCTGTTTTCTATTAATATCGCTGCATTCACTCAATTCACACATATGCATTTGGGCATCATTAGAAAGGTAGACAACCTGTGATCGGAGAGGAAATTAAGAATACTATTTTTCACATACTCCAAGCCACAGGTATTGAAAGAGAAATGATGATATTCCATGGTGATTTTTACGTTTATAGTGTCACATTTGTACTTTCCTGTCTGCAGCTGCCAAGCTTTTAAGAGGCCAGTTTTAATCTGTGTTCATACATGTACAGACATACACTAAACCAAGTTGCAGCCAGTTTTAGCCAAAAGTGTTCATTTTCACATCACTATTATGGTTGTTTGTACATATACCATCACAGTATATTTGAGGGACAAATTTCTCATCTTTTTTCCCTTGTCTCTGTCTTGTGTATTTCAGGAGCTTAGTGACATCAAGAAGGACCCACCTGCAAACTGCTCTGCAGGCATGGAAAAGGAAGACAGTGAGTACAATACAGTAGTTTGTTGGTGATTAAGCGCAAGAAGGTCATAACCTCAATGCACTGTCTGTTTTGCTGCTGTTTTTGGCTCCTGTTTTTGTTCGTGTTTTTTTTTTTTTTTTACAGTGCAAATGTCAGTTAACTGTGATACTTGAACTCTCCTGAAGAGTAAGGATGGGAACTTTTCCTGCTATACTTTAAACAGGAACTCGACCTTGGCCATGTAAAATAGCAATGGGTAGAAATTTACCTGGAAAAGAATGTTTTCCCCTCTTCCCCATCTCCTATATTAAATGAGAATAATGGCAAAAAGGAAAAAAAAATGTGCAAAGTTGTGGTTACTGTGTAATGGGATGGAATGACTACCTTATAATACTACGATTCGCAACAGTCATGTTCATTTTTGCAATTGCCCATTAAGATTAATGTTCAGTGAGGTGCGTGATGGCTGAGTGGTCAGTGAAATCTTTTATATTTTCATACCATTTCATAGCTTTCTAGTCATCGTCTGCAATATTGCTTTGTGTTCGAGTTTGAATGCTTATTTTTGTTCTACTTCTTTCTTTTCCAGTACTACATTGGACTGCAAAGATAATGGGTCCAGTAAGTATCAAGTGTCATGATTGTGCTTGTTGCTGTTGTTATTGTTTCTGTTTGTTTGTTTGTCTGTTGGAGGGTTGCATGTTTTTATGAGTGCAGCTACAAGGTATACTGTAACTCTAACCAGGGAGGGCTCCTCCCTGGTCTAACTGGAGGATGGGAATGGGGACTTAAGGAGGAAATCCAGTCCAAAAACAAGTTAGTCTGATTAAAAAAAAAAGAAGGGTTAAATCTTACGAGTTCAACAGTAAAAAAATTGACTGAAATCGGATGAAAAGTAAGGAAGTTATGAAATTTTGCTGGTTTCTGCAAAACAGTTTGTGTACAGTGGATATGAATACATGCAAATGAGTGAGCTGACCATGTCGTAACCTCACAATTTTCCATTGATCGTGTACAAAAAATGATGAAAATTCAATGTTTCTGTCAGTGAAGTCTGAAGTTATCCCTAGTTTAATAATTTCAGAATAGTGATCAGTTAGATATATCAGGGTTTGAGCCTCGGGCATAATTGCGTTTGAATGAAAAACTTGAAATGTAAAAATTTTATGTACAAACTATATATGGCAAGTTGTGAGGGGATGACATGCTCACTTTTCCATTTGCATTCATATTGACCGTCCAAGAACTGTTTCCTCAAAAATTAGCGAAACTTAAAAATGTCATAACTTGTTTATTTTTCATCCGATTTCGATCAAAATCTTACCGTTTAACTTGTGATATTTTTTTCTTTCTTATCTGACTAACTTATATTTGGACTGGATTTCCCCTTTAAAGGACAAGTCCACCTTCATATACATAAGGATTGAGAGAATGCAGCAATATTAGTAGAACACATCAGTGAAAGTTTGAGGAAAATTGACCAATCCGTTCAAAAGTTACGAATATTTTAAGTATCTGCGCAGTCACTGCTGGAAGAGAAGACTACTACAGTCTATAATGTCACATGCGTACAACTATATAAGGAAAATAAAAAGAGAATTTCACAAAACTTTACTTTTTGAATAAAGTGCACATTTCTTCGACTTGCTACTGACGTATGTTAAGGGTAATATTATTCCCCCTGCCTTCTGAAAGAGAGAAGTCGAGTGTTCTTTTGTTATGCGAGAAAAATGGAAATATGTTGAATTTTCTTTATTCTTTCTTTATATCATTGTACTCATGTGACATCACAAGCTATAGTAGTCTTTTCATCCAGCCGTGACTCAGCAGAAACTTCAAAAATTCATAACTTTTGAATGGATTGTCCGATTTTGCTCAAACTCTCACTGATATGTTCTACTAATATTGCTGCATTCACTCAACCCACATGTCTATGAAGGTGAACTTGTCCTTTAAGCTAGCTTTGGCAGTCTGTTGTGTCACTTCATTTTATTTTTTGTTCTCCTTGTTTTCTTATTTCTCTCTATCAGCTTGAATCAATTGTGGTAAGGTCTGATTAATGTGCTTGAGTCATATTCCCATTTGAGGTTAATCTTTCACCAGAAGCACAATATTTGAGATTGGTAAGCTTTGACCAGTATCTCTTCTATAGGGAGAGTTGGTATTGATTTGATCCAAAGATAAACTCTACATATACAGAGCTTGTGATTGTGTCAAACCCTGTCACTGGCTCTGGCTCTTGACATTAGGGGTTCCTGCATTTTTTTTTTTTTCAATACATGCAGCGCATAAAATGCCAGTATATGTTGCTATAGGGCCAATTCATAAATCACAGTATACTGGAAAACCAGAAACATTCACAGCATGGAACTTATGTGAATTGAAGCCGTCGACCTTTCTTCTTCTTTTTTTTTTCTTTTTCTTTTGCGCCATAAAACTTTTACGAATTGCTGTCCATGAAAAAAATGTACCTCTAGATCCAGCTTTGATAAAATGAATATCTAGTGTGCAGTATTTAGGGGCTTTTATTAAACAAAACGAAATATCGTGACAGTATTGGAAAGTATTTGTTTTGATGCCTGTTAAACAGAGATGCCTTCAATTTGGAAGTGCAGTTGTAATCATATTAGATAGTATGCTAGGTCCAACTGTTGCAGCAATGGTACAGGTCAATACAATACTTGCATGGTGTACAGCATTGTACTGGCATTCAATGCGCTGTGATGACAGAAACTTTTGTGAACCTCTTCTTCTCACAAGTCTTGGCTGCTTGCGAAATTAGTAAAAGTTTCGTTAACCTGAAAATGTATGTTTTTACAGTAATTGTGAAATCTTGTGCGAATTGTTATATGACTCGTATGGCATGTGTCAGAAACATATTCATTTAAAACACATGAGCATTTCAGTGCGTGTTGTTTAATCTGTCTTGTTTTCCTCATTGAACACCTACAGAAAGACAGTCCTTATGCGGGAGGAATCTTTAGTCTCAACATCATCTTTCCGTCAGAATACCCTTTCAAACCACCAAAGGTGAGAGTCAGTGAATCTGGTGTTTGTCACAACATACGGCATAAGAGAAAGATAGAAAGGGTGCATTATTGAATGCTACAAAATTTGATTTATGATGGATGTCCACTGCTGAAAGGAAGTTTAGTTCATGTATTGTAAGTAGTGAATTAAATCCCCTCCATCTCTTTTGGCTTCTCGCAGTTCTGAAATGGATGGTACAGTTCTGGTTTAGACGGAGCTGCAGGTTTCCAACTTTTTTGTGTGTGTACATTTGTGAGATGATGAGAAACCTCTTATAAATATGAAATAACATGTAATTTGTTAATGAGGAAGTCTTGAAATGACTGAGATATCAAAACAAAGCAGTCCTAGTGAAATGCGACAGGCCACTGCTTATCAGGATCGCTTTGTTTTTCCTTGTTTCTGAATATCTCGGTCATTTCAATACTGATTTTTCATCAAAGAAACTTTTAGTTTCTCTTAGAATTGTATGCTCTCTAACATTCCATAGAGTGGTTTCTAAATATCTCACAAAACGTTAAAAGCTGAATCCTCACCTCAACCCATAGTATGCCATAGTATACCATTCCCTTTAACCCTTTTTGTGCTTTGAGTGCTGACTAGTACAGAAAATCCCTAAGCGGTGTGTACATTGTCCAAAGTCCATGGTGCAGAAAGGATCAAGCAAACAGTCATGTCAGGAGTGACTTTTATGTTCATGGAAGTGAATCTATGAGATGAATATCAAATTGCAGAGTGTAGAGGACATGTGAAAGTTTTCTATTAGAGCACTGTCAATTTCAACCAGTTGCCAACACCAGATCCATACATGGCTGCTTTTGTTTCTGCCTACGCCCACTCTGTGCATGTTTGGATTCATACATACATTGTAGTGTTGAGCCGTGGCAACATCAGAGATATGAGAGTGTCATACTGCATTGAACACTATGGATTGCTACATAGCAATCTTCACAGAAGCATTGCTTCACAGAAAAGACAGAATTCTATTTGATATTTTCCGGCATTAAAATTAATGTGCTTGCCTGATCCAGTGGAATGTACGGCCCACGCTTTAACTTACACAGGTATGTGCTCATATGAAACACTGCTTATACAGTGTAGTTCTAGGGCAGATGCTCTCACACAAACACACACTTCTACCAAAGAAGCAACACTAATGAAGCAAACAATTCAACTTGTGCAAAACAGGCTGAGAAATGTAAATGATATTGAGAAAACTCGTGATATTTGTGCAGGTTATAGAACTAGCACAGGTTATAGAATTTGCGCTAGCCAAAAGTATTGTGAATGTGCGAAAGATTAATGTACTGTTAATACTTCTGCATTTACAGTATTAGTCATCATGCTCTGTTCGTGTGCAATGCTCATATCCTCTCATTTTTTTTTTCTGTCCACATTCACAGATCAGCTTTACGACAAAAATCTACCATCCGAACATAAACAGCAATGGCAGCATCTGTCTGGACATCCTACGCTCTCAGTGGTCACCGGCTCTCACGATATCGAAGGGTAAGGAGAGATTCTTATATCTTTGTGTGCCACGTTAGCACGCCTGACTCAGTCGACGGCGTGCCGAGGTCACATATTCTGCTCAAATGCAAAAACCCGCCAAACCGATCGATAAATCGCCAAATGTGATGGAACAAAGCGTTTCTTACGATTCCATTCCTGTCACTAAAAGTTATATAAATTTTAAAAGAAGAATGTTTTTCAAGAGCATGGCTTTGTTGCTGTCTCAGAATAATGTGTGCACAGAGAGGATTTACACCTAGCACATAAAAGTTAAACCTTGTCTGCTCTGCTGTAAAAGTGGAAACCTTTTGGCATTTACTTTTTTTTCACTCGGCCAATTTCAAAGAACTTCACTTGTTTGTAATTTTCTTCTATATGACAGTATTTCAATACATAATTCAGTATTTCCCAATGATATTCACTATGCATAATTGTGCACTTCTCCAAGATTGCAAACCTTGTGAAAATGCCCTCTTTGATAAATATCGAATGTTTGATTGGTATGCGGTATGATGAATAATGAAAACTGGCTGTATCATCACCGCTTTGAAACAACAACTATGTTACGTATGCTCTCCCATTATCATTTCAAATTTGATATCCAGATATTATCGTTTGGTACTTTGTGATGGTGTCATTGTTTTCTTGTTCCCATCCCCCAACACAGTGTTGCTCTCGATTTGTTCGTTACTCGACGACCCGAATCCCGACGACCCGCTGGTGCCTGAAATAGCCAGAATCTACAAGGTTGACAGGGAGCGCTATTGCCGGCTAGCTAAGGAATGGACACAGAAGCACGCCATGAGCTCATGACCGGACATTGCGTCGTTTCTCTCCCGTTTATGTTCCTTCTTTTCTCCCTTCTCTCTCACCATCATTGAAAACAAATTCTTGCAGTGTGTTATTCGGACGAGTCGAGATGGAATCGTGTGGGTGATTTTGATTTACTAATCAAGAGTTTATTAGGCACAGAACAAAACAAAAAAGGATCACATTTCATGAGAATGAGACTGGAAAAAAATGGACTGCAAGCGTGTGACTTCAGTCCATGGTACAGATTTTTGTTTTTTATGTTTTTGTGCTTGTCTGTAGTACGTTTCTTTGTCCACCTTTCATTGAGAGACTTACCTTGGGTATTCCAAATATGATACCTCTGACAACTTTGTGTTTACTGGAGGTGAAATGGGTACAAGTTTGCTTCGTTATTCACTGGTTGTTTTTTGTGTGGTAGAAATGCTGTATACCCAAGAACTGAAAAACTGATGCAGGTATTGAAACAGGGCATTTCATCTTTCCACCAGTGACAGTCGTAGCTAATGTATGGAGACTGTCTGCCCCTCCCCCGAATGTGACACTAGTAATATTTCTATAAAGTCGCAGTACTTTCATGGCGAAGCCGATTGATAAGAACGACGGATCTGTGTGAAATGTCATGTGGCAATCAGCATCCTATTTCTTATCACATGTTTTGTAATTTTATAAAAAAAAGAAGATATTTTGCACCCCTGTATTCTGTGCCATACAGAGTGCTTTGCGGCACAGCATGTATGCTGGGTGATGATGGGTGACCTGTTACACCTCCTCCTGTTCCCCCCCCCCCCCCCCCCAACATACACACAAAAGAAAAAGGAGGTTAATGACACTCTTCAGTGTAAAATGCTGTGCGAAATATGTTACAAAATTTGGCATTATTTGCTGTGGAAATGTGCCATTTTTTTTTTTCCTCTTGGAATATTAGTAAACAGAATGCTAGAGAAAGAATGCCTTTTTTTGTGAAAAAAAAAAAGGATTTTTTTTCCCCCACATTGTGTATGCAAACTGCTTGAAAACATGAATTCACTATATATGACAGGGACACATTTGCTATTTCCTCTTTTTACGGCCAGAGTTCTATTTGCTGTTATTGCATAAATCTATTTGCTGTAGTTCGTTAAAGAAGAGTGAAAGACTTTCGTAAATGTATTTATTGTGAGGTGAAGCTATGTAGAGCATGGAGACTTGCGCTGAAATGTATGAAGAAAAAAGCTTACATGTGGTACTCTGTTCATCTGATCTTTAAGCACTCAAGAGAATTATTTTCATGAAATGTGCATATCCTATGTATATTGCAAAATAGTTTGCATCACTTATCAACAGGTAGAACAATTTACTATGTATTGTTTTAGCCAACCACTGTACGTCTTAATCATCACATGTGTTGATTGGGAAGGGTTTTTGACTGAAAAATGTAACAGCTGCATGTAGCTTTAATGGATACAGCAGTCAGCTCTGCTACATATCAGTTGGAGAAAGAAAGAAGACTGTGAGACATATTTCCCAGTGAGTCAACTTAATGCAAGCAGTGACATTTACACCGATGTGCCATTCGCGCGTTTGGCTAATGTGCATATTCGCTTAATAGTAATTTTGAAATTGATCTAGCGCAGATTTGCTCCAACTCTTAAAAGAGTTCATGTTCTGTAGATTACTCTTATGAACTCTTCAAAACATGCCTATGGCACATTGAGGTGTCACGATGTGTTATTTTCTGAGATAATGACTCCATTCTTTTGGATAACTATATATGTGTCATATTTCTTGGTGTTTTTATATTCACAAATTCTGCAAATTATTCGATATTTAAAGAATTGACAACTTGGGGAGAAAGCATTCCTCGTGTGACATCAGTGTGTCATATAAAGTGGCCGAGATGACAAATTGCTAATCGTTATATCTTGAGAAGGAATGTTACCTTTTTTTTCATTCTTTAAGTGTGACTCTGATCCCAAATTAAATCATAGAAACTCTCTGACAAGTCCCAATTTAGGAAATATTTTACTAATTAAATATACTATAAATGTGGACATTTTCACAATGTGGAAATTCCCACACATTTCACGAGACACGAAACTAGCACAAAAATAAGATACATGAAGTTCTTTGCTTGCAATATGTAATAGTATTTTATCTTTTGATTTCACCGAAATAAATACATGCAAAATTCTTCTTACTGGATTGAGCGCAAAAAAAAAAAAAAAAACCTACACAAAAATACCACTTCTATGGTATGGTGTATCCAGTACTTAGTACAACTAGTATCCCATCAGTCATGGTGTCATGCAAAAAAGAACACTTGCCTCCGTTTGGGCGGCATCAAAGCGCCGATTGTTCATCGTGTTCGAACGACAAAAGCCAAGCCCATCCAATATTGTGGGGCACTTTTAGCACCACATTATGGCAGGAAAGAGACGTATACAATGTCCAAAGAGCAGTAGCACTTGCAACAACATCATTGTCAACTTTGCATACATCAAACTATTATCCTTGTAAACATGCTGTCTTGGATGTTGATGTAAGATTGACTGCATTAGTACCTTTAGGCTTCAGATTTGATCAGACTTGTTGATGTAAACCCCAAGAAAAATGTGGCAGTGGTGTGAACATTATACTTCTTTGGTTTGTAGAACTTTACATCTTACGTAAACTCTTTTCCTGCTTGAAATATGAACTTGGCACCTGTAAATGTCAACGTGGCTAAAAATGCAAGAAAATCTACTGTAACGAAAGAAGGCCATGTTTCGAGAGGTAAACTCCCTGAATTTATTGATTTTTCAGACTTAGGATTTGTGTCAATAGTGCAGCATTAATGGGTCAGTTTTCATCTTAGTGTACCTTTTCCAGTCAAACACCATCGACTGTCATAGAGGTATGTAATCTGTAATTTTTATGAGATAGCCTATGCCTGATGGGGATGGATTTTGCACTCTTTCGTGGGCAGAATATGTCACTTTTTGCATCCAGGTGAGAGCAGGGTCACCACTGCTACCTGAAAATTGTCATAACTGTAGATGGGACTGGGACTGTAGGAAGCAAGGAACCCCTTCGTGCACATTACAGCTAAGTTGAATATAATCTTGTGTGTCTGTGTATGTATGAGCGTGTGGGTATGTGAGTGTGCTTTACGAGTGTTCTGATGAATGAAGGGGTGTACTGTACATTGTAAATTGTAATGGACTTTGTCACTTGATGGTGGCACCATTTCAGATGACTTCAAAAAAAAATTTTCATAGAATGAAATTTATCTATTATGTGTTATTTCTTTATTACCATCGAGTGACAACGGGCACCTTGTGGTGAGCAAAGTGTGTATAATTATTCCAATTCTGACTACGATATGGCAGATTTATTTACACTTAGGAGTCAGTATCATTTGTGAGATGCAGATATGTTTCTCTCCCTTGTCTCTTTCTTTCCTGCTATCCCTCTCTTTCTCTTCTCTTCTTCTCTCCTTCTCTCTCTCTTTCTTTCTCATGGGCCCGAATTCACGAAGGTGATACATTCTTCGTCCATGGTTTAAACCATAGACAAACGTATGGGGCGCCAAGTGTCGCATGGTCTATTTCGTTAGAAAATCAGTCATTTCGTCAACGCAACGACTGATTTTGTAACGAAATAGGCCATGCGACACTTGGCGCCCCATACAAAACTACGGTCTTTGTCTATGGTTAAAACCATGGACAAAGATTGTGCCACCTTCGTGAATTCGGGCCTACCTGTCTGTGACAGACATGACCATTGTGTTATCATGTTTAGCCTGATTCATTTCATACTAACTCTGCTCATTTCTATGCTAAATAAGTGATATTCTGTATAATTGGGTGTGTTTTGAAGACAAGGGGAAAGTAAGCGAATAGCATGGCACACTCTGTAGCAGAAATCTACCGGTACAAGTTTATCTGTTCACAACCGACAAATATTATTTTGGTCAGAATTTGTGCAGTGCTGTTATATGTAAGTGTATATATGTATCATGCAGAAAGGCAACCCTATGTTAACAGGTCACGTCACCACTTTCAATTTTTGTTTTTCTTCGGTTTTCTTTTTCGGTTTTGAATGAGTTGGTAAATGTGTTCAGTAGTTTTCCCACTCTCTGGAACATTACATTAACTCCTCGGCTGCAAGAATCAAACAGTCCAGTACAAATCCTGGGAGAATGAGAGGATTCGGGAGTCAGTGACTTAAGCATTGCACAGAGTGTTTTCTCTTGGCGAACATGTTTCCCCCCCCCCCCCTTTCAATGAATCCCTGTAGCCTAACAAAGCAAACTGCAAAATCCATCCATCAACAACAAACTTGGGGAAGAAAGTTGCTGATGTAATTCCCAAATAGGTTAGCCATGTTCCCAGACTCTGGACAGATTGTACCATTTCCTTATATCAAGATGTGGCTTCAATGTTCACCTTCGAGGGCTTTTTTTTTGGGGGGGGGGGGTGGGGGGATGGCTCACCAATAACCCCCCCCCCCCTTGTGCTCGATTGCTTTACTTTGATTTTGACGAATGCGGGAGTATTGTACCAGTCTTGTCCTGTGTCGGTTTATGGTTGTTTATGTTTATCGATTATTTGGCTGTAATTCTAACCAAAATGTATCAATTGGGTCAGTTTCTCCATTGGCGGATCCAGAGGGGGGTGCACCGGGCACACGCCCCTCTTTATTTGTTGTTAAAACAAAAGAAATAAAAAGAAAAAATTAGATGAAACCCGGAAATAGCACCAGAAATAATGTTTGCGCCCCCCCCCCCCCCTTTACAAAATTCCTGGATCTGCCCCTGGTTTCCGTGGTGTGTATTAGTCCTCTTCTTTCTATCGTAATTGATCATCGTATTTCTCTCAAGAGGCATGCTGTTTAAAACAACACACTCATCTGGTTATACAGTCAACATTGTGCAAGAAGGCTCCATTTACACCATGCAAGATGGTAGGCTGTTGGCTTTTTGGATTGGCTTTGACCAAGTGCTGTTTGTCTTGCCTGTAAATTTAAAAAAAAAAAAGATAATATAGGTTTTCCCGTTCATTTTCAAATTTTTTTCATTCAGTTTAATAGATTTGTAGTTCAATTTCGTCGAGAAATCTAGAATGGGCCAATCCTTGTTTCAGAATCGTCTTTTGTTGATCATTTTCGAACAGAGTCGATTCAATTTAGTCATTTTCATCACACATTTTCGTCGTTGACAATTCAAATTCGTTTGTCACACACGCTGCAGAATTTGAATTGTAAATGACGAAAATGTGTGGCAAAATGACTAAATTAAATAGACTTTGTTTGAAAATGATCGACCAAAGACGAATTTGAAATCAGGATCGGCATATTCCAGATTTCTGTGGATGACACTGAACTACAAATCTATCAAATTGAATGGGAAGAGTTTGAAAATGAATGGGAAGACCTGTAGTAAAGTTCCATCAGGACATTTACAGAGCTCTGATCAAGGCCAACCAGCAATGCCAGGTAGAATATAATGAGCAGTTGACTGCACCGTCACCATTCTTAGAGAAGATGCAGCATTGACTCACAAGAAGTTTGTGTAGTTTTGTACATCACAGTATTAATTCCACTTTCTACGGGTCTGACTCTGTTGTGACAATTTGGATGTGCGATTCCAATTTTGCATGTAAAAAAAAAAAAGCATCACCATTTTATCGTTGATGAGCACAAAAATCAGAGTATAGTAGAAGTTCCGAAATATCACACGCTCATATTTTTGGTGGAAGTGTTCATTTGACATCTGCACCTTAATTGCACTTGATTCAAATTGGAAGGACACTGCGTGTGTCTGAGTTCATGACAATAAAATTACAGTGTATTATGCTTCAGAGAAACATAATGGTATCTAATCTAAAAGTACAGCAATTTCTTTTCCCTTTGCATTGCCACGATCCATTCCAATCAAACTTGCTAACTCTCCTTGTCAAATGCTTATCTCATTTCCATGGAGTCTGAATTGTAGTGATGGTCATAGGATTTTGTACACTTTTCTAGATACCCTAGGACATTTCTGTTCCTTTACCCGTATGTCATTTTGGGTTGATCTTGTTGGTACATGTATAATGTAACTTTTCAGTGTCATTGGTAGCCGATGTAATAAATTTGTCAATTATGCTATACTGGCCATTGTCGATCTGTACTTCGTGATGTGCTGAGCAATGGGCGTAATGTGGATATATTGGATCTGCTTGTGTTTGTGTGTGTGTGTGTGTGTGTGTGTGTGTGTGTGTGTGTGTGTGTGTGTGTGCGTGTGTGTGTGTGTGTGTGTGTGTGTGTGTGTGTGTGTGTGTGTGTGTGTGTGTGTGTGCATGTGTGTCCGTGTCTTGTGTATCTGTGTGTGGTTGAATTATGGAGCTCCAACGTGGAGCTACAATAGCTCTTTGGTTGATTGTAGAGTTGTCTGGCATTCATTAACTTTAATTTGGAGTAGAATTCACAATATGATTTGGTCTGTTCATGTGTATGTGTGATTAGAAGGATGGACTTTAGAGAATGAAACCCAAATATATACAGTATGATATGGATTTAGGAAATGTAGCAATATTAGTTGAACATAAAGTTTGAGGATAATCAGAAAATTCATTCAAAAGTTATGAATTTTTAAAGTTTAGTTGCCACCATCGCTGGACAAGTAGACTACTACATTTAATGATGTCATGAATTTGTAATATCAAAGATACAAAGAAAATTAGATATATTTTCACTTTTCTAGCAAATGAAAGTGCACTTGATTAAACCTCTGTCAGAAAGAAGGGGGAAAATGTTACTCCTAACAATTTTATCAGCAACCAGTTAAGGGAATGTGTACTTTTCCATGTTTCATAGAAAATTAAACTCAAAACTTTGCTGATGTGTCCACTCGATCCACATGTTATTACACATTTTGGTTTCATATATCCCTTTAAAAGCATGTGCTGGTAAGAGAATGCCCCATCACACACACACACACACACAATGAGCAATGCTTTTCAAATACCAGGAAGCATCCTCCAATGCACAGACACACATACACACACACACACACACACATGCAACACACACACATACACAACACGAACAGTAACCTGTTTATTCAACAACAAAAAATTCTGTCATGATTATTTATGATTGCTAGTATTTTTATAAGGTGCAATGAAAGACTTCTTCATTTTCTTATTATTCTGGTCATACATTATTTTTCATGTTTACTGTACTAACATGAAAAATAACGGTTTTTTGTTTGCATTGATTAGTTTAAATCTCTTTGTCGTATGATTTCTATTTTGTGTTTTTGTTACGTATGTTATCATAGCACGGCCTTGCTGAAACACAGCTTATAGCTGATAGCAAGCGTTTTTACCGTGGTTATGGAATCAACTTAACTCAACTCATTGCAGAATCGAGAAAATCCTCTGAATCACTGACGTATAACCGTAGACATGTATGTTATACTCTGTTTTATTGGTGTATCACATCTTATTGGCAACATAACATTGTATGGACTTAAGTATATTGTTCTGTCAGAAATTGACAGATTTTTGCATGCTTGTGATTGTTGGGGCGCTTTGGCATAGTGGATAAGACTCCCGAGTCTCAAACGGAGGACCCGAATTCGATTCCCGCCCAGTGCGTACGTCCTTGGACAAGATGATTTTACCCACCAAGTCCCTCTCGACCCATGTGTGTACAAATGGGTACCTGGCTATACGCTAAATAGGGTAATAATGTCAGGGCCCTCTGGTAGAGCAGTGACAACGCTGAAGAGGCAACCCTGTATACATAAGACTTATTATTCTGCAATAATGTTTATAAACCATTTACTTCCAAGTAATCTTTCTCCCGTTGTTGCGTTTCCAATGGACTTTACTGTTGCCACTGCAATGCTTAGCAGCAGAATTGCAGTGGCGGATCCAGAGGGGGGCGCAACCGGCGCACGCCCCCCCCCCCCACCTTTATTTTTCGTTAAAATCAAAAGAAATTAAAATGAAAAATGAAATGAAACCCGGAAGTGGCAGCAGAAATATTAGTTGCGCCCCCCCCCCCCCCCCTTTACAGAATTCCTGGATCCGCCCCTGGAGTTGTCACAAGTTATAGGCCTATGTACTGCTTTTACGGTTGAGTGGGATAACAATGATCTTTCTACAGGGTGGTTGATAGACATTTCTGCGTGTTTTAAAGATTAGCGTAGAAAGGGCGTGACGTAGTGATGAGCCTTCAATTGAAGTGAAGGCTCATTAATTTTTGCAGGCATTCCACTACGCCACTTCATTATTCATTGAATCTCGACAATATGAAAGCTATCGTATTCGTATAATACGATGCTTGAGCAAACGCTTTGAAGAAAGATTTAAAGCCAAGGACCCATTCCTTTTACTCATTCACAGAGCATTGTGGGCATAGCAGCAGTAATTGTCCATTAAGATTAGATTCATATTTCAACTTGGAATAGTGATTCCATTTAGCAGAGTTGCTTAACAGTAGGCCCTATACCTATAAAAGGTACGACTATAGGGCTTACTGTTTGCCGAAATAATACTCATTTCCTACGTCGACCAACAACTCCTTTGTAATCTCCTTTCCCTGATGACCATCTCATTGTTTTGATTGCATCAATATCGTTGCGCTTTTATTTTACGTGTAATATTTATTGATGCTTGTCAAAAGGAAGAAAGTATAAGTGCACCATCAAATAGATCCAAAACAAAACCTTTTCAATGATGCCTCGATCACCTAAGTTGTCGCATGACATGCAAGGAATATTGTTGGAGTATAGATATCCCATATTTTGTTATTAGTTTCATTCTTTGTTTGTTTGTTTGTTTGTTTAGAAGTTTTACTCGCAAATACCTCAAATTGACAAGAACGGAGTTAACTCCTTTTGCGATGAAACTCTTCATTTGGTCGCTTTCTCTTCCCCTGGTTATTGCATGGCGAAAGCAAAAGTTAGAGTGTTATGTCTTCAAAGGAAGTCGTTATTTATGTCCGCGGTCATCTCCCGTCATTCCCACAACTTCCGGCCGCCGTGACCTCCGCCTTCTGTCGTCATCAAGTTTTATACGCCGAGGAGACTGCGGGACACGTTGTGATTTATGAAGGGGCAATCAATGATTATGTGCGTTATCTTCTATTAACGACACGCAATTTACTTCTCAGCCAAAACACAATCTATCTCAGTTTGGGATGTTAATCTATTCAGACAGAAAGGAATTGGCAGACATAATAGATTATGCTCACACGCGTTCCCACGCACACGCACTCACACGCAGACATACACAGACACAGACACGGACATAGGCGCAGACAGATAGAGACATGGCAAATACTTTTTTATTCTTTATTTATTCGAATTTCGTTAAGTGTTCAGGCAAATACGCACACACACACACACGCAAACACACACACACACACTTAAGAACTGACAAACTATCTCACAGATGGACAAACACTTACTATACTTGCTCAAGTGAATGTGAATAATTTTGATTATTTTATAGTGGTAGAAGTGGAAAATGAGATATTGTGCGTCGCTTATGAGAAAGAAAAACTTGATTTTAAAAAAAGTAAAAGATTGAAATGCAGAGCAGATTTTAATAAATGTTGTTATCGAAATGGATAGGCCAACACTATTTCAAATAAACCTTTTTCCCTCCCTCAATTCTCTTGTGGCAACAATTGAGACAGAAGAAAAAAAAAATGTCAAGAACAGGGCGAAGTCATAACCTGAAATTATAAGATTATTTTCCCCCCACTTCATCAGCTTCAACTCTCGTCACACTTTCGTCACACAAGGGAGTTACTGTCGGGGATGCTGCCCTCAACGACGACAAGAAGTCCAGCCGCTTCTCGTCTAGCTTGTTTGGTGTGTGGCTGTAAAGTTCCGGCGTTTCTTGTCCGGCTGTAAGTATAGTAGCAAGCAACTTCCCCCCTGGTGAAAGTGATATGACACAGTGTGCAACCCTCTGTCACCCATTCGGGAACGCATCTATAACCAGACAAGTTCAACGCCGAGAGGTGAACGCGCTCGAACACGGAGATAGCCACACAAGAAAGAGAGAGAGTGAATTTCTAGAAGAGGATGAAGCACACAACACCTTCAAGTTTGAGTTCTTTTGTCAAAATAATGAGAGGAGACACGCAAACTTTTCTATTCCTGCCTGAGCATAACTGTTTCAACTAGTTCTGAGTTCCTCACTGTCTTCCCTGGAGGCTGCAGTTCAAAGTAAACTATTTCATTGAGATAATTCCACATGCCCGCTCAGAGGAGCAGGGCTGTCATTATCTGTTTCCCTTTTTTTTTTCGGGAGAGACTCTCGGAGGACGCCTCTTCTGATGCAGCTCAGAACATTTGCAATCTTTTTGCTGCCACCGTCGAGAAAAACATCTAAAGACATTCATTTGATTTGTCCTCACCTGCTCTTGATAAAATCAAACAATTGTCATCTGAAAGTGAATTCAGTGGAAGCCAGCATCAAACACGTGGTGTCGCACAGTCCATGAAATCATCACTACAACTGCTCTGACGTAATCGTAATCCCGCGGAGAGGAATACTATTCATGCAGGGAAGAGCTTTTATTGGATACTAAGTGCATTCTTTTCCCGCGCATTTTCTCCTCAAGTCTACTTTCTCCCCATCTATCTATCTCTCTCTTTCTTTTAACGAGCTCTAGCGGATGGAACATTATCCTTTCGTCTGTTTGCTCAAGATGTTTTGGATTTCCTGCACAAGACCGATTGTTGCTACACTATGTATTGGTAAGGATCAAGACAGTCTTTATCTGCTTCAGAAGTTTATTATTACTATAGACATGTCATACTGCAGAGACATTTGGTGACTGTGGCGTGTGCGTGTTTGTTGTCGAAACGTTAAGTTTGATGCACTATTGGAATGAGTGTACTCTGCCGTGATGAGTGAAGTAAATGTTCAGCGGTGTAACTGCCGGTGCGCATTATTATTATCTTTGTAATTTCTTATTTTTCTTTCGTTCTTTCTTCCTTTTTTTTTGGGGGGGGGGTGGTAGGGGTGGATGTGAAGCAATGAATAGCAACACTGAAGTCCATAATCTCGAGGACAAGCTGGAACAATCTGCCATTTCATTAATGTATTCAGAATGATATTATGATTTAGATAATTCATTTGAATCATATTGAATCATATCCGCAGTAAAACGTTGTTTTCTGTCTTGAATCCACGATAACTTAGAACAGAGTCATTTGATTATGATAATTCTTCTAACATTTTATGGATACACTATACCATACTGTAACTTAACTGATGTATACATGCATTGGTTATTCTTTGCAACTTATTGTTATATCACCTAAGTCCGGGCATCCTCACTGATTGTCACGAATAACGTTTGCAGTTATTGGAAGAGTTGCATAATTATTAAAATGTCTCATAGTAAATTAGTCTATCAGGAGCAACACCTAGACTAGAAAGAGATTAAGATGACTAGTGACAAGTATCACGATAGTAGACGGTAAAATAATGGCAATGATAAGAGTGGTGTTAATACTTATGATGATGATGATCCACAACATGGATTTGTATAGCGCGAAATATCTGTTGTATAGGAACATTCAAAAGCGCAGATTCCTCCAAGAGAGTTAGCAATATTGAATGCGGTATGATAAAGATAATAGTGGTATTACTCTTACATAATTATTATACTCAATGATGATAACGCCCATGTTTCTGACTAAGGTGCTCCTATTGTTACATGGTACATCCATAACAATATCTCATTCATATGCAATTTACTAAAAGAACTTCTGTCAGAGTTTACTGCGTCACTACATTGTAACATTATAATTCATTATAAAACAGTCTGTCGTTGTAGGTGTCATGTATTCATCACTACAAAAACAACAACAAAAAACAAACGAACAAAACAACAAACAAACAAACCTAACAAACGCCTTGAATTTCACAGCTATAGATAATGAAGATTATACCTTATCCGTCTGTACTGTTAATGGGATAAGAGCGTTACGGTTGTAGATCTTTAAATAAGTGTCTTTCATTCCCTTCAGTTTTTACAAATTTGTTTTCTCTCCGAGGGACATCACGTCTAGAATCGTATTTTTGGGGGGAGATCTCTACGAAACTTTCGATTTAAATGTTACATCCTCGAGTGAGGAGCTGAAAAGCCTTGAACCCGCCTGGCAGGGGTACGCTCTTGGCTCCTGGATGTCGAAAATGAGTTAACAAACAGCAAGCCTGAAAAAGAGACACACAAACACACACACACAGACACACACATACACCCACACCCACACACTGTTAAATGAATAGGCGAAACAGACATAGATTTAAAAGTCTTATGGTAGTGATTCGGAGGCCTGTCTGGTTCTCGTTGCTCTAGTTAAGCTCCCAAAATATATTTAATTTGACAAAAAGAAATTGGCATTCATGGCGTGAATCTGTATATGTTTGGAGATTGGATAGTAAAACACGCCGTGTGTTTTCCTGTCGGAGAGATGGTCAGGCGTGTGTGCGCGTTTCGCGTTTTCTTTTTTGTTACCACCCTAATGGTGATAATCATAATGTTGATACGATGAATATGATAAGATATGAGAGATGAAATGGATAATGTAATGATAATCATCATCATAATAAAAATGATGATGATAATAATAATGATAAGGATGCTACTAATCATCATCACCATCATCATCATCACTGTCATCATCATTATCATTTTCATTCTTATTTTGATACTATTATTATCATAATTATCAGCGTGTATTACAGATACAAATAAAAAGTTTACGAAGCAGATTTTCCGGGTTTTTTTTTTTGTGTGAAAAGCACAATATGCCTTGAAAGGTTACTAGGATAGTGAAAATTAAAGGGCAGTTAATAATCAGTTTAAAGTTGATCTGAAAAGAAAGAATAAAGTATCATGAGCACAACAGCAAAAATTTCATGAGAATCGGATAAAAAAGGAGAGAAGAAATTCACCTAATATACATGAGGATTGAGAGAACGCAGCAGTATTGATAGAACACATCAGCGAAAGTTTGAGGAAAATCGGACTCTAATAAACCGTTCAAAAGTTATGATTTTTTTGTAGTTTCATATCTGGATGAGAAGATACTACTGTTAATGATGTCACTTGTGTAGAGCTATACTAAAAAAACACAAAGAAAATTCAACATGTTTTCACTTTGCTTGCATAATAAAAGAGTACGTGAATTCCCTTTTTCAGAAGGCAGGGGGAATGATGTTACCCTCAACAGATAGTAGTACAAGTCAAGGAAATGTGTACTCTTTCAAAAATAAAATTTGGCGGAATTCTCCTTATATTTTCCTTCGTTTTACGTATTTCATGACATCATATACTTTTCATCCAACAGTGACTACAAAGAAGTTTTAAAAGTTTTCAACTTTTGAACGGATCGTGATGCGTTCTACTGATATTGCTGCATTCATTCAATCCATGGATTAAAGGACAAAGTTCAGTTTATTGCACATGTGCACATGTGCAATAAACTGAACTTTGTCCTTTAGATCTTTGCCAAATAATTCCAGAACAGTTTATATCTTTTATATAAATATCATGCAAAGAGTGAACTGACGATGTCATCCTCTCACAATTTACAAAACACACAATGTACAAAATGAAGTGGTGAAATTCAATTTTTTTTTCTGCTTTAAAAATGTAAAACGTAATGTTACTGAAGGCGTTAGAAAATTAGGGGATTGAGAGCTAGTCGTATTTATGAACTTATTCACACCCTGCTTGGCACTTTTCCCCTCAGAGTTCTTCCTTCTTAAAATGATATTTTATAAGTATAAACTACAATCGCTTTTATTTTTTCCTTCACTCTTTTACTGTCATAGCCTACTTTGAAATCGAGGTGAAGAATGATAGATTATAGGCAGTTGATGAATGGGATATTATTATTCTTATTCCAATAAAGATATATCAATGGAATATAATCATGAATGGAACAGATCACCTACAAAAAGTCAAAACGTGATAATTTAGAATAGCCACCCCTCCTGAAAAAAAAAGAGGGGAAGCGAGAGAGATATACAAAATTTTAAGCAAACTACAGATGAAATAAGAAAATTAAATAAAATGAAAATAATATGCACAAGATGAATCCCTCATTCATTCCCCTATCCCCTTTCTTTCTTCCTCGTGCGGTTCCTTCGGTTTGGCAGCACGCTTTGTGGTTGGCTCCCTCAAAGTTGCTCGAATTCTTTTTTCTTTTCTTTTCTCTGAATGTCCATCTGTCAGAGCTAGTAAACTTCAAAACTCGCGGCGGAATATAGAAATAATAAGAAACGTGGACGAGAGGTTATCTTGGCCACCCCTTTTCACACACGACGCGTAACAAGGATCACTTTCCGTGAAGGCCTGAGGAAGGGAGAGAAAGGAACTGAAAGAGAGATGGGGGGAGAGGGGGGGGGGTTATAAAAAGTATTTAAGGGAGAGAGAGTGTGTGTGTGTGTGTGTGTGTGTGTGTGTGTGTGTGTGTGTGGAGGGGGAGGGAGGGAGAAACGGAATGAAAGAGGTGATTTTTTTTTTTAGTGCGAGCTTATAGGTGAAATGATATCAACGTTAGAAGAAATAAACTGGGTGTGATTAGCTCCTTACCCAGATTCTCATTTGATGAACAAAAAACAAAACAAAACAAAGCAAAGCAAATCTTATTCATCTTTTGAATTGCCAGAAGATAATTTGATTTTAAAAAAGAAGAAAAGAAAAACCCAGTGCGGATATGTGGTCAATGCGCCTTCAAACTCAATGCAAAAGTGACAAGATCTGTTCTGAATTGATTTTTTCCCTCCCGTCTTTCTCCTCTTTCTTCTTTTCCTTTTCTTCTTTCTCTTCATTATCTTTAACATCATATTAATGTCTATATTACCCCTACCCTATAATACTCTTTAAATCCAAAAATAAACACGGAGCATGTAATTGGTAATAACATCGAGTGGAAATGCTTTCGTGTCTTAGAATCTTCAAGTTACCGTCTCGTGCTCGCCTTATTTCATTTCTGAGGTAATTGTCAAAATAGGATGATACATTTTGTCATTATGACGTGTGATGAAAATTATTTGTCATTACATGTTAACAAAATCACATTCCAAGAGCTCTTTTACGGCACTTTAATGTCTAACTGAGGAATGACCTTTGCGAATGTTGATTAATGACTCTTGTCACATGATTGATAACGAAAGAAAATTATTCCACTTGACTTGTATAGCATTAGGTCAATCATCAAATTATGTATAGAAGGTTCCATCTAATCAAAACATTGTTATTGCTAGGTTACCGTTAACATTTTAATTGGAATCAAATGTAACGAATTACATCAGGAAGAGTGAGTTATGCAACCTGACGTGATCAGACTGCTCGTGACTATCAGAAGAAAAGCAATATGAAAACTCAGTGTACTGCATGATTAAAATCGAATGAAATTATAACGAATGTATTTGATAAAACATTGTCGACACAATGAGCAATGTACGGAACATCATTTATCATTATTCGTCCTTTCTCCATTGATTCCGCTTTCCATATAGCCACACTGTTCGCCGACTTCGTTCTTCTCTTGGTTTCATGAATCTTCACTTCTCTCCCCTATCTCCATGATTCTCCAACATTCAACTCCTTCCTCCTCCTCTTCCCTTCTATTTCATCTTTCCCCTTCTAACGATGTTCGAACATCTTACTTGATTCTCACACTATTCTTCCTTACCACTCTCTCTGTTCCTTTCTCTACTGTCTCCTCTAGTGCAACTTCAACTTCTAGCCCATTACTGTCCCCCACTCTTCACTTTTTGTCCTCCTCACAACCCTTCCCTCTTCAATTCTTCTCTTTCTAGGCTCTTCTGCCAAACAACTATCCGGTTAAGGACTACATACACATGGTGTCACCGCAAATCTTTCTCCCTCATCATTAATAGACATCATCATCAACGATTTCCTTCTTGTGCGCATGCGTTGATACGTCCAGTCTTCCGCTCCGCATTCATGTCATGTCATCTTTAATTCCAGTACTATAGCGTTCGGTTTTCTTATAGCTTCATTCGGGATAAGTTCGCCGTTCGTTTTAATGAATGTGAATCATTATAGAAGCACCTAATATTTGAAGCATACTAAAGATCTGCCCCTTACTGCAAGCTGCCAGTCAAACGTGCCATTCATTCTTTTTGATACTTTGTTGTCTAAGTTTTAGGCTTGTGATCAAACTATATAGATACTCGAAGGAAAGAAGAGCAGCTAGACACAGTATGTTTTTATTCTCTACTAAAGTCAGTATAAGCAACCATGGTTACAAAATCTTCTTGTTCATTTGATAAGAATCGTCGACCTCCTCCGTTCTAGGAGAGTCAAGGGGCCACTTAAGCCAACTCCATGCTCAAGTGCAGTAGCGGCGACAGAGGATTTACGTTCTTTGCCTCTTGAAGAACAGAGGAAAACAATTCTTGTCATTGATGGGATCGCAACCCTTCCCCAGCCGCCGGCGGTGCTGCTCCCGGGAGTGACCTCGCTTGACCCACTCGAACAGGTCCACACTGAGCACCCCTTGTTGGAGCACAAGGAGGTGAGACCTCCCTGGCTGGAGCAATGAGGTAGCCTATATAGGCCTATACTCTAGTTGTAGCGGACAGGGGAATGCGAATAATGGGCTTGCTGGGATCATGGAGCGTCAGTTGTAGCTCCATGCTGGGATGTGGGATTATATTCAAAACGTTTCCATGACATTTTGCTCCTGCGACATGCTCCCACTATCTGCACGCTAAAAGGCAAACATTAAATCTACCCACTTAAACATTACCCTAGCCCATCAATCGTCACATCAAACCATAGACCTACAGTCCATGATCAAACTAAACATAAAACCCTATCACATTCCTAACGTAACCCTTTAAACCCTATAAGTCCTTGAAGAAAAAACTAAGACCGGAGCAACCGTCGCAGGAGCAAATGTCATGTCACCATTCAAAAATACAGTGGCGAATCCAGAGGGTAGTACACCGGGCGCGCGCCCCCTCTTTATTTTTTGTTAAAACAAAATAAGTAAAAAATAGGGTGCATGCACTCCCCCCCCCCCCATTAAATTTGTAAAGGCGCCACCCCTTTACGGAATTCCTGGATCCGCCCCTGAAACAAGGAGGTAAACCATGACGCTCGCCTCGTAGCCTACTTACCTGGTTGGAAGGGTCAATAGAGATAAGAGGACCTGCATGTTCCAGGAATGCATTTAGTCTTTGATGAACATTCAGACACGCAAGAGAACTGATGTCATCACCAAAGAGCTATGGAATAGCACGCGAAAACATGACAGAAAACAATATGGTATTCAAGATACCACTTCCTTTTCTTTCTGAAATAGTTTATGTAAAGCATTTATGCTTCATAATTGGAACGCTTTACCACTGATTTCTTTTGAAAATATGTCAACATTCCTTAGAATAAGATCAAAAAGAATGAGGGGAAGGAAGAGGAGGAGGAGAGAAGAGAAAAAGAAGAAGAAGAAGAAGAAGAAGAAGAAGCAGCAGCAGCAGCAGCAGAAGGGAATCACTTTTTGGCATTAATACCATTTGACCCATCCAATTGCCATACATATTCTGTGTTTTATATGTTATAGATTATCTATATTTTAATGATTGTATGGTACAAATGTATTTCGATACAAACTACACTATACGCGGCACAATGGAAGGTGAAAATAATAGCGAGTACATAAAACAGCGACTGTCAATATTGTCGGGGAAGCGTTGTTGTGAGGCGTGTCACATCTAGTTATAAGGATGAGAAGGACGAGCAGAGATTAGGGTGGCCGGTCACATCAATTTCTACCCGTCATTGATTGGTACACTGAAGGAAAAATAGGTTCGATTTTGCACCTTTACCAGTGTCGCACTGGGACCACCTTTACGGGTGCAACTTTGCACCTTTCTGGTCTAAAAGGTGCAAAGTTGCACCCGTAACGATGCTCCCAGCGTGACACTGGTAAAGGTGCAAAGTTGAACCTCTTTTTCTTAGAACGTATGTTAAAGATGCAATGTGCGTTGATGTATGTACCCTATGGTTTTCATGACTCAATAGAGAAAAGTCCATGCATTCATTGAGCACTAAAGCGGGACAACGACAAAATAACAATGATCCCTTAAATTAAGCGACACAAGCGAATGACCGGAAACTAATCGTTTAACCTAAGTTAATTAATAATTATTCAACCTAATTTAATGAATAATTTCATTGTTACCATCAATCAGAGCTCCACTGATATTCTTTGAAAGATGATGAAAACAAAAGCAAGACGATGCCATTTTCCAGGGTACTGTAGCATACAAAAGTCAAAAAGCAACAACAGCAATAATTCAAAACAGAAAATTAATGTTCATTCAAAAAGTACTTGTGATACTTCCGAATCAGCTGTTATTTTCAGGAAGAGAATTTTTCACTTCATTTCCCACTAATTCTGCTCTATTCCCTCAGCTACGTATATTCATTAATATATTTTTTTTTCTCTCGAGTGGAACCGTACGAAAATGTAAACAAGATCCATAGTATGGATATTACTCATCAGAAAACGCTCCTCGGATATCCCATCTTCTTGTTTGATACATCATGTTAAGATAGAAACATGATATTAATCAGTCAAAACATGCAAGACGCCCCCAGAGATAAAAGATCAAACAAAGCAAAACTTGTTGTAATTTTCACGTGCTTTATATCGTACATTTCTTCAACAACTTTTTGGGAATATTTTTAGCGAATTCAAAAGGGAGGATATATTGATCAAAATGAATTAAGTGCTTGGCGGAGCCTAGTCTGTTAAACATCTTGAGGGAATTCAGTATATACTTTTCGATCTTTTTATACTTTGGTTGCTCCATTTTTCAAGATTGAGCATTGATTTTTAAGCTTCTGTTAGAAGAATAAGAATAAGATTATGAAACACACAAAGGGGGGGGGGGGTCCGCACAAGAAGGGAGAGACTGTGGGAAAAGTGTGGACGTGAGAAGGGAGAAGTTTTCTATATCCGACGGATGAAGAAGAAGACGACAGTGGGCAGGGGAGCTAGGGGAGATTAAGTTAAAGATCTTTCCAGTTTCCTTTGATGGTTGATATTTGTTGTTTTATTTTCTCATTGGAGAGAGTTTCGAGTCTCCTACAGCTTATTTGTCGAAATGATTCAATAACTCAGTAGAAGTGGCTCTGTGATTTTTATCACCATGATAATGATGATTAAATGGTTTCTCTTGTTTTTCCTTACGCACGCACACGGTAAAAACCTTATCCATACAAAATCAAAGGCAGAGTACTGAAGTTAACGTTAAGTGGTTTGAAGTCCACATCATTATCACCGGATACTGAGCTCGTAATGTTTCCTTCGACAATTCGTTCAGCTTTGATAATGGTTATGATTACTATTACGACAATGATTATTCTTCTAACAATTACCATCAATTTAAGATATCGTTATCATTGCTACAAAGGTATGACATTGGTTTGCTTTACTCCTATTGTTCCTTTGTAGAGGATGATGATAGTATTGATAATGATGATAATGATGATGATAATAATGATAATAATAATAATAATGTAAATAGTGATGGTGGTAAAGATGATGATGCTGATGATGATGATGATGATGATAACAATAATAATAATAATAATCCTATACTATAATACTCGAAGTTGTTGTTGTTGTCACGGCCTTATGTATTTCCTGTTTTATTTCGACGTTGCTGGTTTCTCTATCTCCTCCCGAGCCGTCGGCTCCGGGCAGTTGCGACCGGTGCCGTCGGCCGCAGGAGAGTATCCTACATCGAATGGCGCGGGTTTCGTCCCCTCTCCGCCTCCGTGTCGACGTCGAGGACGAAAAAGAAAAATTAATTAGCTACATGCATAATGCATTTTTGTGCGTGACGAAAGAGCCGAGCGTTTCAATATTCACGGTACCTGCGCTGGCCTCCTGCTTTCTCGATCTTCCATCTTTTAGCTTGCAGAGACACTGGGAGATACTAAAGATGATGGTGCAGCGAAATCTCTGACATCTTCCGGCGGACGCGCACGCACACACACAATGTACCCACAGAACTCTTATAGTTCTGTGAATGTACCTCGCAGAACTCTACACACTCTACACTGTGTGTATAGTTCTGTGATGTACCTTTGCCTCCGCCTGTTACGTGTACTGAATGTATTGACGATGGTTACACGAATCTGTGTGTGCGTGATGATATGGACTACAAGGGCATTTACGTACAGTTCGCCATTATTGGCGTCCCCAAATGAAAACAACGAACGTTGTTATGTAATTGTATTTTGCACAACTGCAGAATACTATATGCAGCTCAGGTACGTCATTTAGTTTGCTCGCCGTTTGCTCTCAAGTCCGATGTCATTGTACGCAGACTGTTTAGGACGCGGCTAATTTGCCGATCGTACCCTTCCATATCAGATTACACTCGCAGCTGTGTCCATTCGTTTACTGCAGAGCTGCTGTAATCATACATATTCATAAGATGAGCGGACGTAGAGGAAAACCTCGCGTTGCCGACCGCCTATTTTTAAAATTGCAAGTGGAAATAGAATGTGTGGTTCTATGGTCTATCAAACCAAGTTTTGGTGACAAAAAAAAAAGAGGGAGCAAATGAAGACGAATGCAGTGATGTATATATTCTTCTTTCTTCCATAACATGGGAAAAATATTAAAGAAAAAAAATACGAGGTCGTGAGACCCTACTCCCACGGGTGCCTATTAAACCTGATGACTATGATCTCCCCCTCCCCAAATAATAATAATAATAATAATAATAATAATAATAATAATAATAATGATAATAATAATAATAATATAATAGTAACTATAATAGGAGCAATAATTGTAGGCCTAATATTGATTATGATAATGTACAGTCTGAAGCAGATGTAGTTCTATATGATATATCAAGCCAAGTTTTGGTGATTAAAAACAAAAAGGAGGGAGCAAAATTATGAAGACGAAAATATCTTATTTTTCTCTCATAACGTGGGGAAAAGAAACATGAAAAAAAAAAACACAAAACAAACCGAGGCCTTGAGACCAGCCGTGGATTCCCGCGGGTGCCCGCGTGGATGCAAGAGCAGGGGGTAATCAAAGTCATAGTGTTAATATCTTCCCGTTTCGACGGGAACAACCTGTGGGCAGAACTTTCGGGGAATCTCATTTGCGTTTTTGGTAATTTTTCCCTGAATGTTTTTGTTTTTTGCCCTGCGGAGGTGGAAGTGTGTGTGTGCGTGAGGGTGGGGGGAGGGGTGAGGGGCAACAAGACAACTGTTGGACTTCAACGGGTGCAAATAACCCCTCGAAACTCAAGTTCTATAATAAAAGCAAGTAGTGGCGGGAATGATCCCTACCAATGGACCGGATCGCCTGGCATATACTACAAAAATGTATTATAAAATTTCTGGGAAGGGTGGTCATTTAGATGACAGCACAATTAACGAAAGAATGAGAAGACTTTTCTTTTTATTTCTTCAATAAAAATGTGCAAAATCGTATTATGAGAAAAAAAATAAAACCCCTCAGACCCGTGGATTTCCACGGGTGCTGCTAGTAATGATAATAATAATGTAAATAATGATGGTGGTAAAGATGATGATGTTGATGATGATGATGATAATAATGATAATAAGGATAATGATATCAATGATAATAATATAATAATGATAATAATGATAATAATAAAAATGATAATGATAATAGTAGTAATAATAATGATAATAATAATAATAATGATAATAATGATGATAATAATAATAATAATAATAATAATAATAATATTTATAACAATATATTCTTTTTTAATCCAAAACACCCTCCTCAGTGTAAGCATCACTCTTCTGGAGGATCCTGCCAGTGCACCTCAAAATGTAGGTCACGAGGGACATCACGGGTGGCACATCTTGTCCAACAATGTAAGATTCGAATTTAGGATATTTATAGTTCAAGAATCCAGACCCGTATCCACGTAACCTTAGAGGAGCTGGTTAAGACCATGGACTTTCAATCACGAGGTACGTGATTCGGGTCCCCCTGCAGCAGGAGTTGTGCCCCATAGGCAAGGTACTTTATCCCTTTTGCTCGGTCCTTCGAAGGAGACTTTATAAAGCCTTTTGTCCTGCGGTTGCTACCTTGCAAGCCTTCAATGCTTCTTTAACGGCCTGATCATGATTTTGATTTCAAATTCAAATTCATCGATTCAAACTAAGTTTCTCTCATTTTTTTTTTCAAGAACATCCTTCTTTTTTCTTTTGACGTTGCTTTCTGCCCTGTCTTGCTGCGAATTCCTCTCCATTTAAGTTCTTCTTGCTTTAACATTTACAATATCATTATGGCTGTCTGGAGGTTGGGTTTCAATATGTGAGTCATGGTACAAATGCGAAGTTTATCTCGTGTAGATCTGATTACATTATTAGCAAAGGAACTGTCGCCAACTTGTGCCATATTCTGAAGGTCGCGTTCACCTTGGTATTTTTATTGTTTGTCCATCTAATGAAAATAACCGCCTCAACGACGCCTGTGGCTTGACTCAATAACGTGTATTGCTAATAACCATAGCAGGGAACGCTTTCAGGTACAGGAATGGAAATTGACAATAAGGTGACATTTACGTATCGTAGCTTATCAATATTGATGACACATGTTCAAGAAGGAAGGCTCCTTGTAGTTTGCTTTTCGTGATTTTCCGCTGAGAAATTACCCAGATCTTGGCGTCTCGTTGCATTTGGACGGGATATTCGTATATCTGGAGACACGCCCCCGAAACGCCCAGTCATGTTCGTTACAAAGGGCAGCGTGTAATTGGGTTTATCAAACTTGGCGTCCATCATCGCAGTTGTCACACACATCTCGACCGAAAAACGATCGAACGCCGAACCGTTGAGCAGCAAACGGAGGATCGAATCACGCTTCATCAAAGTAGGTCTACATTTTCACGACTTCAGGACGATTTTTACAGACAGAGTGAAATAAACCAGACCACAGAGCGGGAAATCTCTCACTCGCACACACAGAAAAATCATCACTAAATAGAATTGCTGTATGTATTGTATAATATAAATTGATAATAATGATTGATATTCGTGTTAGAGTATTCTTATATTTGCAGCCATTTAGTAAAGATAACTTTTAAAGCTCTATCATGGACAGTATTTCAATCTCAGCAAAAGAAGAAGAAGAAGAAGAGGTCAATATTGTCATATAACAAATGATTCAGTTTTGAAAAACTGTAAAATTAGATAGATTGTATTATATTTGTCGATTCTATAATGAAATGTTCGGTTTGCTTGACGCTCTTCGTTTGTTTTTTACAAACATAAAGTGCAGTCTTGCTTTAAATTTTGTCAGTATTGTTACCCTCGTAACTTTCCGGTCAGTCACAATAATGTCGGTCCTAGAGGAAGAGCTCTGCTACCTGTTGGATCTATACCGAAGACTGTTTAGTGGAGAGCGCCGGGTTCTTCGGGGCCAAAAGCCTGAAGTGCACCCTCGCAGAAGGCTGTCTGACACTCGTATACTGACTCACTATGCGGTCTATCCGATTATACTTAATTGATTGATTAAACGTTCTATATAGGCAGCACTTCTAATGATTTTCTTTTCTGTATCAACAAGAGAGGTGATGTGGGCATATCATTATCCTGTAATCAATCTGCAAAACGGTTGTTTCATTTTTTTAAAGTTTGAAATGGAAAATCATAAAGCTTTATCAAATTCAAACACAGGTAGTCATTGAATATCATTGTGATCTGTATGTAAAAATTGTTATTTGGTAGTATAATGGAATGAGTATATAGCCTTGATCTATAATAGAATCACCAGGGTCTATGTAGTTCAATGCTTTGTCTCGCCTTTAGTGCTTTTCACGTGGATATAATCATCAGCATAATATGTTGAGTGTACTAGTAGTTGAGTTCAGTTAAGTTGAGTTGAGTTGAGTTGAGTTGAGTTGAGTTGAGTTGAGTTGAGTTAGTTCACTTCAGTTGAATATTATTTACCGGCAACTAAGGAAACAGTCTTGTGGTCAAAGGCGTTGATTCCACTCCGCAGAACAGGGTGGGGAGAGGGTGCCTCACCCATCTTCATACAAGGGGGAGCAAATGGACTCGAACCACTGACTTAATGTATCGAGAGTTCATGATCTTATCCACCCGGCCAAAACAGGTCCTCATAATTCATGTTGTACAAAGTTTCACTTGGGAAATTATTCTAAGATATTTCCTCTTCATACCGAACTCATCATTCAATATCGTTTCAGCAGCGAAAGTGGACAATATAGCTAATTATAATATCAATGACTAAAGGTGACGAAGGTGCCCAGCGTCTTTATTCCTTCGTCACGTGGCCTTCCCGATTTGTTCCCGAGGCTCGTATGAGCCCCAAATCATCAAGATTGTTGCGTCTGTGTCGCACATTGATTTTCCTAACCATGTATGATATTATTTGGACATATTTTTGGACATCGTGGAGAGATGCAATGATTTTTGAATTTTTCTTGCAATCAGATAGAGCATTGCAGGGCCTGGGAGTCACCGGTATTTATAACTTCCTCGCACGAGCATCGTGCGATGCTCATGTGACAGTCGCACGATGATCATAGCGTCAAATCGTGCACGGACTGTAAAGGTGTGATTTCACGGAGCACACGAACGATTTGCGAAGGATGCGAATGACAAAATCCAACATTCGGAAAAGTTTTTCTCCGAATGTGTTCCGACAATGAAGCCGAAAACTACTCTTGCGCAATTTGTGCGAAGTTTCCACGACGTATGTGCGAATGTCGTGTGTATCATTGCTAAAGTACAACATGTTACATACACGAAGAACACGCGACGGAAATGCGAACAACGAAACATTTAAAATAATCTTGGGAGAAAATGTACCCGATGAGAGGTGGAAGCTGTCTTGAGTTGAATTTCTCCTTTCTTTTTCTCTCATTTCTCTATCGTGTGCTTTCCTACATTTTTCCTACATCTCCACTAGTAAAGCATTTGAATTTTTTTTTTTTGCAGTTCCTCCAACACATAATCTCTATTGTTCAAATGAAATTTTACATACTTTAGATTAATTCTAAGTGCATTCTGCGATTTCTTTTTTTTTGGACTTGAAACACTTCTTTCTCTTTGCTAGTCTTTAATTCTTTTTTGTTACTATATGTTGTTAATAATTGTTTGATGTTTAGATGTATGCTACGATTTTTATTTGTAGAAAAGGTATCGGTCATACATCCCCCATACGTGCGCTAAACGTTCGCGAGAGTGTCTCAAAAGGTACGCGAACAGTTTGCGATTACGTCGTACAATGATCGGAAAAACTTCGCAGATTTCGCGTAACATACGCGAGACATTCTCCAAAGATTCGGAGTGTGTTTGGGGTTTCACGAACATTTTGCGAACATCGCGCGTGTCTTGGGAAGGTTTTGCGCATAATAATTATGACGAGGCTTTAAAGACACTTTCGAGAACAATTCAAGAGCAAATCACGACCAAGTGTGCGGAAAAGGTTCGCAAAAAATTTCAAACTTGTTTGAAATTCTCGCCGAAGTAAAAACGACATTCGCGAACAATTGACGACACTTCCGAACCCTCACGTTCGTTTGGCGATCTTTTGCAGACTAAAATACATATGCTGGATTTTGCCATTCCTTCGCAAATCGTTCGCGTTCTCCGTGAAATCACACCTTAACCGGAATGCAGGGGTTTTGATGGGTGATAATATCATGTTCGTTATTCCAAAGATTTGGTAATCCGAAAATGAATTAAGGTTTGTTTCGCCGAAGGATCGTTCTTCCGGATCACACAAATTCAGTATACCTAAATGATCGTCAATCCAAAAGTGAAAAAAAGGTTCTTAATTCAGAAAGTTCGTTAATCCGAAAATGAAACCAGGTTCGTTAGTCCGAAAGTTGAGGGAAAAAAGTAGCGTACTGTAAAACCAACCTTCGGAATTACGATCCTTAATTCGTTTTCGCATTGACGATTTAAGTAACACACCTTACAACTTTTATTTTAGGATAAATGAATCTTCGAAGTAAGGAACCTTATTTCATTTTAGGATAAACGAATCTGCGGAACAACGAACCATATCTCAATATCGAAATTACGTCTACCGAATCTTCGGAATAATGAAACGTCGGAATAACGAACTGTAACCGGCTATGATAATGGGACTGGTATGCGCGGCATAAAGGGCCGTGCATGGTACTCTCTTGAGCTACGTTAGGAGCCACTGTCGACAATTCAATCATCGTACGATGTTCGTATTCATACAATAAATAACTATTCTGTCGTTTTGTTTCGATTGTAGAAGGTGGTTTTTAAACAATGGATTCGCGTATCTACCTTGTAAACGCTGTAATGTAGAAAATTAATGTAGAAAATTAATGTAGAAAGTATACATCATAATAAAATATGACGTATACAAACCCCCGATCCTATGTGACGAAATTTTAAAGGAGAATCCCGAACCTTTTTAAAAGTTACTAGTAGCATGGAAAGAAAGAATAACATTGTCTAAGCACAGCAGTGAAAATTTGATCAAAATCGGATTGAAATTAGTGATTAGGGAAGTTATGAGATTGTGAAGTTTCGCTAATTTTTACAAAACAGTAACTGTTCTCGAACAGCTGATATGAATGATCCTTATGCAAGAGTATAATCAACAGCTGATGATGTACATGTCTACATAGTAAATTACTCTGTTAGTTGTGATGATTATCGCCCACTACAACCCTTTTTTATTTTACGTGGTTTTTCGACGAAATTGGGCGTTGTTCCTGTTGATGTAAAACATCTCGAACAGTTTCGTCAGCTATATGCTAGAAAGTTATTGCCATATATTTCCCCTTTTTTCATCAAGAAATGTGAATTTCCATTTTTTATAGGCGTGGTATTTTTAAATAAAAACGGTATTTCTTGGGAGCTGGAGACGCACCCAGAATAGATTTGGCGCCAGATATTCGTATCGATCCACACATAATACAGCAAGATAAATGTAAAAGCGGGACTAAAAGTGCGGTGGTTTATTATTAAAAGAAAAGTGAAGAAAAGCAGGAGGAATTCCATTCATAAACTTGACTGCAAGCCGCGACGGCCCGCAGACAGACTAGCCGCGTGGGAGGCAGCTTCCGTCGCTCCCGTCCGCCAAGTCTGGTTGTCATTTAGACTTTGTCCCCACACTTTTCGTCTCTTACCGCGGTGACAGGTTGATCGCTATCTATAATATCCGATAATGTTACCACAAAGGTGAGCATGTGACGAAAGAACAGAAGGAGGATTAAAAAGGGGTATTATTCCTTTCAGGTTGTCCCAGGGAGAAAAATATCAAGCTAGTGATTATGATCGCGAAGGACTGACGCATAGCTCAGGGAGATGTAAAAGTATGTGTAGTATCAAACATTTATTGGGGCGGATGCTGGGCAGATGGGAATGAATCAACAGTGGATATCATAGTTATAAAGGGTTATGTTGATACCTTGCATGCCCTGTTTCATAAAGCTGTTCGTAAAGTTACGTACGACTTTACGAACGACTTAAATATGGCAAGCCAAGTGCGTTTCCTAATCATTTTTAATTTCAAAAGCTATTTACAGAGTTTAAATTTGCAGATGATAATGAGTATTCGTACATGTTAATACATGATTTTAGTTAAAAGTGTATTTTTGCCCCAATGTAGATGAAATATTGACATACAGTCGTACCTTGTTAAAACGTAAGAAAAAAAAATGGGCACACATATTGGCACTTCATATTCAAGTCGTTCGTAAAATCATTCGTAACTTTACGAAGGGCTTTATGAAACAGGGCCCAGTGCTGTCCACGAGCAATGACGAGTATAATTTATAGAAGGTGGAGGATGAGTAGTATCAGGTATTGATTTTGTTTTTTACTGTAAATGCGGGTAAATTTACACACAATTCACAAACTGACCTCAAATATACAATCACCGTGAGTAAGTGCTTATCGTGCTCCACAACACCTGCAAGAAACTAGAGATTATACACAGAGACAATGACGACCATCTTACCCCATCCCCTCTCTCTCCATCCCCCCCCCCCCCCGAGTCCATACATTCAGCGGCACGCATTTTTGTCATAATTTCATTGGACAAATTGGGCGGAAACAAGACGCATCCTGAGCCGGTGAACACAGCTCATAAGTGGTCATGGCGGGTATGAGACGGAAATCCGGTCTCGATAAATAGGCTGTCCTCGGAGACTAGCCTTGCCGTCAACGATGACGGCGCCAGTATACTGGGCTTCAGCATACCATACCAAAGTACTTAAAGAAAATGGATTTGGCACTCACCTAGTAACTCTCTTCTCATCGAACTATATTATTATGAACGGGAACATTGCACCACGAACTATACCTCTAACGAAATCTGAAATAGATTTCGTCACTTTTCAGCTCATTGTATTGTAATATCTTTTCTCACTTTAACCAATACTACAAATTAGAAAATTAAGATAATTAGATAGAAATTAGATAATATAGTAAAAGTTGGATGGGCAGATTAGTTATCTTTAGTCGTTAGATCTTTTCGACTATGCATTTCACCCCTGCATGGAGATATCATCAATCTTTGAAGACTGAACTTTGACTGTGAGCCAACTTTGTAGAAGTTGCTATTAGCTGCTGAATATCGAACAACATTACTGATATAGTCGTTGTTACTGCGATTTAATAAACAGCTGCATTACACCTGTGCTTCTGGTGCCACTGCTAATGATGATGACTGAACCATTCTAGAAATAAAAATGATTTTATTTTCTTGTTTGATCCGATCACTTTCGCGGTCCACGTAAATGGTGCATGAAACCCAAACTTTAAGCCAATTACAGAATAACTTAGACAGACTCGTACAGATGCTTCACGCACAAACTATAAACAGGAACTGACGACTTTCATCGATTCTCATCATGCGCATTTTGGTAAAGTTCGAATAAAGATTTTGCTGCTAATTCGCTCTTGTGTAACATGGTTGTCGAATGAAAGAAAAAACAGTCCTCGAGTTCTATTAAGTTTATACTTCCAAGTATATCAGGTATATAGTTTGCCTTCTCTGAATGCGATGTTTTAAACATCCTGTACTCGGAAGAGATACTCACTTTAATTAGAGTAAATAACTGCAGTTTTGTTTTCACGTCCCCGAACAACAATATCTCTTTTTCCTATTGTTTCGATTATTTATGTCCATCTCTCTGTTTGTCTGTCGGTATCTCATTATCTGATTACTTTCCCTTTCATCGGCGCATGCTTTCCCGAGCTGTTAATATGATTAGATATTGTTCCCTCTTTTTTTCGATATGTGTTTCATTTTTGATTGTTTGTTTGTTGTGGTTTTATTCCTTTATATGTTGGATGAGAAGGCCTGTAGATTTAAAAGTTTTGTGTTTTCTGAATTTGATTTTCCTGAAATATCCTGAAATCTTATCAGAGGATAGTAAGTGGTGATCGTAATTTTCATTACCGCTTCGGTGTGTTTTTGAATTACAGTTAATTCTGCTTTAAATTTACGAATTCGATAACAACATGTTGACGCATGTGATGATGTATGCATTCCTGTTGGATGAATGTACAGTTAATCTTGAGAATATACGAACATTACCTGACACGTGCCAAGAAACGTGGAGATTAAGATAGATAAGATTGTATCAGCGTCCTCTTCATGGTTGGGGGACCAAACCTTGAGGAACCCTGAAAACATAGACGCCATGCTTTTATCTCAGTGGTTGATCTTGACAATAATAACAATCATAACAAATCATTTCTCAAACCCTGTACCCTGGCAGCAGACACTCGGAGCCAGCGGTATAACTCAGTTTCCTTTTCAGAAGACTTAATTTCTTTATGCAAGTGCCCCATAACCACTGGAAGAAAGTAATTTGAAATTTTACAATACGTTTTTATGGATATTCCGTCGCCAAGGTTTGAAAGAATTTGACGCGACATTCTACGAGGATCTTTCAGCTATCGGCCATCTATTAATCAAGTTATAATAAAGTGTTAGGGGCTATATCAAAAGAGAGTTGTTCAACCCAAAGAGGCAAAGCAATTCCCATCTGAGCTTGGCAAGCTCGACAAGCTGGATCGAGGAAGGGGTGTGGGAAGGTTTAGACGTGCGTGCCAGCCGCTTCGCATCCCTTGGGTCATGTTCAACGCAAAGACACATATACAAACGAGGAGAACTATAGAGAGGAAGCATTACGGAAAACAAACCTTTCAGAGGAAATTATTCACTTGATGAAAACAGAATAGTATAGAAGGAAAGAAAGAAGGAAAGAAAGGAAAAGAGCGAAAGAAGGGTGAAAAAAGAGAGAAAACAAAGCGGTGGAGATACTAAAGAAGAAAATGAAGAATGTGTAAGCCCTTAGGCGTGATATTGCAATGGATAAGTAGTGAACCATGCCGATTTAATTAAAGATCGACAAAAACTGTGTACGCTGATAAAATGTCAATTGCATTATTCATTGATCGTAATCTTCAAATTTCAGAACAAATTTACTTATGTCAAAGCTGAGAAAGTTATGATTCAGTCATTGAGTGTTTGAGAAATGACACATCACCCTCTCTGTATGATGAAAACAAAAGCAAAACAGATAGACAAAAGAACTATTGGATATTCCAATTTGTTAACTATACATATCGGGCATCCTTTGCATGGACTGGGAGCATGACAGCAACTGGATTTTTCTGATTGTTACACCGTGCTTGTCCTGCAAAAGTAAGAGAACAGAAGGAAGATGGAGTCATACTGGTGGGTGCGAATATATAACTATACTATCATCTAGTTTGGCCTAAATAGTTATGCATCAGTACTGCACTACTAGTATACTATGACATCAGGACTGACGTAATAGTGCGGTGATCGCGATACTCATAGTGAAGAATAAACAAGTAACAATCAAATTCGTTATTTTTTTTTTTGAAAAAGTGAAATCGTTCGTAAAAGTTGGTTTCTCCGACCATGGACGGTCCATGCTTGGACAATCGCCTGGCAACCTTTATGGTTGTTTTGGGCAAACTTTGTCATAAAGATACGCGTGACACTTTGATGTGCTAGAACAGGTTTCATGGCCATGTCGATATCATGTCTCTGCTTTTCGGAGTGTACTGTATTAATGTGACCACGGCAGTGATGACAGACGGTAATGAACCTTCAGGGAGAATTTACAATTGGGCGGGAAAGCACGTCCTGTTTGGACGTGACGGAACAGTGCTACGTGGGGTACGTTGTTTTGCGAGCGAAATGTTGTGAATTTCTGCAGACTCGTTCCTACTTTAAGTACTTATTGTGGTCTATGATCATCATAAACGAAACCGAGGATTCCCTGATGCGTGCTTGTACGGGAGAATGATAACTTCGCTTTATGTTCAGGTGGAAATAAATGAAAAGAGTGAACACAAAATTATGCACAGGGGAGTGATAATCTGAGTAAACGATTATAAAACAATGAAATCTTAGAGTTTCATGCGTTTCCAATTTACAAACTTTCCCTCACATTCACATGATTATCCAAATTAGATGAGGAGACACTCGTTGGCTGAAGACGTAAAAGGGAGACAGAGTATACCGCAATATGATATTTTTAGATGTCTACCACATAATCACCCTTGTTAGAATTAATAAACGTAAGCAACGAGAAAAAAAAGACAAAACAAGTATCTGTATAAATTGTTTTGATTAGAAAAATGACAGACGAGGCTTGAAAAAAATGATACTCTGACAAGGGAGGTTTCACACTGACGGCCGCCCTGGTTTTATAGCTACGTGCATATAAAAGGCTTAAAGTCTTCGAGAAAAGAAAGAAAAAAAAAGGAGAAGAGGCAGGCATAAAAGGGGACGTGTTATTCTAATTGAGGAAAAGTTACGGTACAGTGCATGAGTGCAGTATTGTGAGTATTTAAACACGAGTCTTAACTCAATGCGGTATGAAACTTCGTTGTGCGATTGATTTGATTCTGCAAAATAATCCAGCCCGATATCGTTCAAGTATAAAGAAATGCTGAAATTTGAATTATTCTGTTATATTACACACAGTCGTATATGTTGGAAAGAATTTCAACATAACGGCTCATCGCTTTGTTTTTTAATCTTAAGGTATTCAAAAGGAGGGAATAAACGACAGATTTGATCAAAGTAAATATGAAATACAAACATAACCCCATTGCTTAGAACTCACTGATATCTAATATTCAGCTATGATACAACAATCTCATCTCTTTGACATCTGACCTACTCAGTATTTATCGACCATCCTCTCCACTCCTTCATTGTTTTACCCCTTCCCTTCCCTCCCCCCCCCCCCCTCCCCATCTCTAACTACCTCTGATATCCAGCGCTTTCCATTCTAGACGACCCTGGCAATGTTATCACTGCTCCTCATCTTTCTCCTTCTCGCTGTAACATGGCCGATGATTCATGGAGGGATGGTGCGATTTCTTTTCTCTTCACAGCTACCGTACATCTGATCGCCCTGTTGCTTCGAGACCTCTGATCTCTAAATAGGAAGTCCTATAGAGATCAGTGTTCGAGACGGGTTATTGTATTTCAGTCAACTGTCAATGCCCTCTTTACGGACCTATACAGATGAAATAGAATATCATGTTGAATGCCTCGTTTGCCCAAACTAATTGGTCATAGCTCTTCAATTCGTATAACTATGCGTGTGTCCGTGCGTGTGTGTCTGTTTCATATTACTGTATATTTCGCTTCTAACAAATTGTCTGTTGTGCTACTGTAAATATGACCCAACAACATTTCAGAAATTCGCGTGCTCTTATACTCACGAGTCACTCAGTGACTAAAAGAAGTGTGTTGTTTAAAAACATGACATTCGCAGTGAAGAGTCATGTATAGGCTCTAATCTTGAAAGCATCTAACTATACACAGCCCAGTCGATGCAAAAACGCGACTCCGTGCACGGCGTCTGGTCGGGTTAGAATGATGATTATTCTGTATGCCGCTCCCACTTCGATACGATGTATAGATCTCAGTTTTAGTGATTTAGATCTCAGATTTAGTGATTTTCTAATCATGACAATGTGTGTTTCATCACTTATCACTTCCATACCTTGATTTGGATACCTGCTATTCAATGGAAGATGATCAGAATTTACCTCTAGATGTCTTCCATCGACCTAATCGATCCGTCAATGTGTATGTACCCATAAATCAATCAATATCTCTGTATAAATACCCTGACAAGCTGGAATATGATATTGAGTGGCATGCAACATAAAGATAAAAGTGCTTTCACGGTCCCGTTACCTTTGACATTCTCAGAATTGTAAATAAGTGATTTCCGTGTATTTTGTTATTTCTGCCCTTTACACTATACTAGTACATGATGTTTCAGACAAAATGTCTGTGCGACTAAAAAGGGATTTTTGAACACAGTGAAACTGAAAGCACAGATTTAGACAAGGCAAAAGACGTCCGAGTGAGCATCCACCCTCACCCCTCCTTCACGAAACCTGCCGCATGTATAAAGAATATTATTTGCTAGTTGATAGCAACATGATAGATATTTACGAGATTGCTGATATCTTTCACTCGAAAATCATTCACTGAATTTCTGTACAATCACGTCTCTTACTGTTTAACATGGCCTAGCGAATACTCCAGTAGATACATAAGTCGACGTACCCGAGTCAGTTAACGTCCTCTACCAGGAAGGTGCACCTCCCTGCTCCTACAAAGAAACATCGCACACTTATATTGTGTGTGGGTGGAACCCATGGGCTATATATAAAAAGAGCAAGGGTCTGGCGTAAAGCCGTAAACCAACCCGACTTGAGTATCAGCTAAGCTCCTTGGGTATCAGATGGTGAATGACCGAGGCTGTATGGCTGGCCTTACCACGCTCCCATGGCATCGCGACGCCGCGGAGTTGAGTCAAGCCTCTGCCGAGCATTTCGCTGCCCCGCGTCATCTACAGACGATAAGTAGACAATATATTAGACGATTGCGGTTGTACCGTGGAGAAGGAAGGTGCACCTTTAGGATACGACCCTCTTTTGCCATCTTCTCCTTCCATGGCTATATCACACGAAACACGGGAGGGAGAAAGAGAGAGCTGCAGTAAAGGGCAAAGGGAAAAATAGGGGCGCCAAAATAAATTGTCATTTTGAGTCAACGAGACCACTAATGGTTTCATGTAGCTAAACGTTATTACTGACGCATTGTCTTCTTTTAGGGTATATGCTTATTTTCGCTGTGCGCATTTCGTTAACAGACATACTTTGGCATCTCTGCCACTGGTATTCATTCCCAAGATGGTAATGTGAACGAATGGTTGCAATTCTTTAAAGAATCAAACAAACTAAATGCACGTTTAGTGTCGAGGACTTCTTTGGGGTCAGGGGCTTTACTTTTGGTCTTTTCCACAATCATTATCCAGCTTTTTGAAACTGTATAGGCCTACATTAATTGTATGCTGCTTCGTTCTTAACACTATAATGCCTCAAATTTATTCACGACATTTGAAATGGATAATTTCTTTTCATGATTTGTGTCTGCAACAACAGCAACGAGAAATACCTCTAATTTACAGCTGTACAGAGATTGTAGCAAGGCAAAGTTTGAGTCCACAGTAAAAGATGATTTTCCATTTGTATTTATGAATTGCATGGCATACTTTCAGAGTGAAAAGTTCTATAAAACATACCCCCTATTGGAATTTTTGCAGTAATTCTACAGATAGTTATACACTTTATGTACATAACGGCACTTTCCGTTAATGAGCAATGCTGTCCATGGGCGTCACCAGGGGGGGGGTGCGTTGGGTGCGAACGCACCCCCCTTCAGATCCTTAAAAAAAAAAAAAAAAAAAAAAAAAAAAAAAAAAAATCAGTCTGCGAGCGACCTCAACGCCGGACGCTAAATAATTACTCTTTTCTAATTTGTTTTTATATTTTGCACCAGGGACACACACACACACACACACACACACACACACACGCACAAACACACAAAAATAATAATAATTCGCACCCCTGGTTCTGGCAGCACTGATTTTGTACATATCTATTAGTATTCTACAGTGTTTACTATTTATCGACCGTACTGTACATCCGTACGATACGGAGCACTTATACACGTTTGCCCCATCCCACATAATCATAATTCCCGCGTTGAAAAGATTTTCTTGCTTTTTTGTTAGAATTCAAGAAATCTGTTCACCCAAAAGCAGTGGCGTAACTACGGAGGGGGGGGGGGTGCTAATATAAAATATATAAAATATAGCTACAAACGGCAATTTGGGGACTGTAAAATGTCAAAATTTTCAAGATCGCTCGCTCCGTTCGCTCGCATTTAATCTTTATGCCATTCTTCTGATGTTGCTGCCAGTAATTGCCTGCAGGTGCGCCCGGTGCGCCCCCCCCCCCCCCTTAACTTCAAAAGCGAAAAAATATGGCTAAGAACGGCAGTTTTGGGACTGTAAAATGTAAAATTTTCAAGCTCGCTCTCTTCGCTCGCTCGCATTTAATCGTTATGCAATTCACCTGGTGTTGCTGCCAGTAATTGCCAGCAGTTCCGCCCGGTGCCCCTCCCCCCTTAATTTCCAAAGCGAAAAAATATGGCTAAGAAAAGAACGGCAGTTTGTGGACTGTAAAATGTAATATTTTCAAGCTCGCTCGTTCCGCTCGCTCGAATGTAATCATTATGCTCTCCTGATATTGCTGCCAGTATTTGCCAGCAGTTGCGCCCGATGCGCCCCCTTAAATTCTAAAGCGAAGAAATATAGCTACAAACGGCAGCTTGTTTGTTTGTTTTTTTTTACAGTAAAATGTCAAAATTTTCAAGCTCGCTCGCTCGCTCGCTCGCTCGCATTACATACGCAATTCTCCTGATGTTGCTGCCAGTAATTGCCGGCAGTTGCGCCCGGTGCGCCCCCCCCCCACCTCCTTTATTCCCAAAGCGAAAAAATATGGCTCCAAATGGCAGTTTTGGGACTGTAAAATGTCAAAATTTTCAAGCTCGCTCTCTTCGCTCGCTCGCATTTAATTGTTATGCCATTCACCTGATGTTGCTGCCAGTAATTTCCAGCAGTAAGATGCGCCCGGTGCGCCCCCCCCCCCTAATTTCCAAAGCAAAAAAAAAAAAAAAAAAAAAAAAAAAAAAAAAAAGATACGGCTACAAAAGGCAGTTTTGGGACTGTAAAATGTCAAAATTTTCAAGCTCACTCGCTCACTCGCTCACATTTAATTGTTATGCAATTCTCCCGATGTTGCTGCCACTAATTACCGGCAGTTGCGCACGTTGCGTCCCCACCCCTCCTTTATCTCCAAAGCGAAAAAATATGGCTCCAAATGGCAGTTTTTGGACTGTAAAATGTCAAAATTTCCAAGCTCGCTCTCTTCGCTCGCTCGCATTTAATTGTTATACCATTCCCCTGATGTTGCTGCCAGTAATTGCCAGCAGTTGCGCCCGGTGCGACCCCCACCCCCTTAATTTCCAAAGCAAAAAAAATATGGCTACAAAAGGCAGTTTTTGGACTGTAAAATGTCAAAATTTTCAAGCTCGCTCCCTCGCTCGCATTTAATTGTTATGCAATTGTCCTGATGTTGCTGCCAGTAATTACCAGCAGTTGCGCACGTTGTGCCCCCACCCCTCCTTTATCTCCTAAGCGAAAAAAGATGGCTCCAAATGGCAGTTTTTGGACTGTAAAATGTCAAAATTTCCAAGCTCGCTCTCTTTGCTCGCTCACATTTAATTATTATGCCATTCACCTGATGTTGCTGCCAGTAATTGCCAGCAGTTGCGCCCGTTGCGCCCCCTTAATTTACAAAGCAAAAAAAAAAAATATGGCTACAAACGGCAGTTTTGGGACTGTAAAATGTGAAAATTTTCAAGCTCGCTCGCTCGCTCGCTCGCATTTAATTGTTATGCAATTCTCCTGATGTTGCTGCCAGTAATTACCGGCAGTTGCGGCCGTTGCGCCCCCACCCCTCCTTTATTTCAAAAGCGAAAAAATATGGCTCCAAATGGCAGTTTTGGGAGTGTAAAATGTCAAAATTTCCAAGCTCGCTCTCTTTGCTCGCTCGCATTTAATTATTATGCCATTCACCTGATGTTGCTGCCAGTAATTGCCAGCAGTTGCGCCCGTTGAGCCCCCCTTAATTTACAAAGCAAAAAAATATGGCTACAAACGGCAGTTTGGGGACTGTAAAATGTCAAAATTTTCAAGCTCGCTCGCTCCGCTCGCTCGCATGTAGTCGTGATGCCATTCCCCTGATATCGCTGCCAGTAATTTGTCGTTTCACACCGTCATTCCATAATCCATTTATAAGGGGTATAACCCTCTCCGGCACTTCCACACCCTCCCCCCACCCTTGCTCGCTCCCTCGCATACTAACCCCACCCCCCCCCCCCCCCCCCCCCAAGATGAAATCCCAGCTTCCCTCAAAAAACAGTAAAAGTCTAGGGATTGAGAGCTTCCTATATTCCAAATGTCTGTCAAAAAAATCTCGTAAACATTTAGTGTCAAAACGCACCCCCCTTGAAAAAAAGCTGGTGACGCCCCTGCTGTAACTGGGAACTCGTCTATACATCCAGCCCCATGATACTCCTCGTCGCACATTGGTAGGATTGAGACGCTTGGGTCACGGCTGACAAGCCACTGAGGAATCCAAGCGACGTCGGCATCGATACACCGCTCGGTGATCAAGTTGACATTCTCGTCCGTCGTCGCATGTTACGTTGTCACTGATCGATGACGATGGCCATAATTGGGCGAGGTCGTATCTCGAGCTGAGCATTTTTTCGTAGGAATAAAAAAGACGCATGTACACACTCACATATGAGTACGCACATCCACACTATAGTCTCTGTTGTAGATTTATTCAAACTGTATACAGTAGGGATCTACAATATAGGCCTACTAGCATTGCACATTAATAGTAAGAGATAAAAATGATACAAACGTGTCTTGTATTGCTGTAGTGGCTCACATGGATTATTGCTTTGGGATCCCCAGTTTTCGGATGTTTTGCTGTTAGCTTCATGTGGGTAATTCGGATGTTATCGGAAATGCAGCATGTTAGTCATTCGATCCTCCTAAGAGATTCTACATGTACATGTATTTCCTTCTTACTGAGATTGCTGTGCTATGACGAAACAATAGCTGTAACATTATTCAAAAAATAAATTTTCTCCTGATATCATTTACATCCCAATGGGGGTGATTTGCGATGTTAGAAATCATATAGGCCTATTCTATAATTGGGTTACTGTCTTGTTCCAATTTTCTCATGTGAAATCTATATCTCTTGATATTTCGTTCCTTTGCATGTCTTTCAGTGACTTACGAAACATCAAGAGCATTCTTTGTACTTCCCCCTGAAACTATCGGAAATGATAAATGTTAATCCGAAAATAATTAGATAAAAATATCAGTAATCATGACGCCGTGTGAGTGGGAGGGAGCCATCTGGCTCATTTTAATGAAAATGAAAGGGGGGAACTCATTTTGGTGTTCAATTTTATTTGAGATACTATTGTAATTGGAGGTCTTTCTGTCCTCGATGTTCATCGTCTGCGATCTGATAGTATATACGATTAGTTTCTACACAAATGAAAATAACTTCGGTCATAACGCCGCATTCTCTTAGTTGCTGTTTTCGACAAACTTTTGTTCCCCATTTAGATAGCCCTTTTCCCTCTTCTTATGTTATCGGGAAAGGAAATCTGGTGTATAATTTTTCCTGTCCGATATCAAGTGTTTCCGATGAAGGAACACAGTCTGGAGTGATCGCGGAATTTAAGGAAAATTCAAAGAGGAAAATATTGTCGCTGTGAGATGTTTGTTTATGTTCTGTGCATCGCCTGTTTACACATTAAGATTGGCTCGTCGCCACATTGCCAGGCCACTGTTTATCATTAAACGCGCCAAAATGGGTCAAAGAGAGACTTTTTCGGAACTAAAATAATATTACCTGGTCGGAACACCACGTGTGCAGCTATGTGCAGCAAAGAAAAGATCCGAAAACAACACCGCGATATGCGAGTGTCACACAGACCTATGAATTTATAAAAAAATAAAAATTGATTTTCCATGAAAATTACACATTCCATCAACTTGATACTAACATTATGTTAAGGGTAGCAATGCTATTACCCCTGCTTTCTGAAAGCAGTTCTCTTTCATTATACTAGAAAAGTGAGTTTTGTGAAATTCCCTTTATGTTTTCTTTATATTGTTGTCAGCACATATACGTCATAACCTCTAGTAGTCTCTTCATCCAGCGGTTCCAACATCATCAAAACTTTAAAAAGTCATAACTTGTGCATCGCTGTCCGATTTTCCTCAAACTTCCAAAACTTTCACTGATGTGTTCTCCTAATGTTGCTGCTTTCACTCAATCCACACTGCTCTATGGGTTTGGATTCCCTGTAAGATTATTTTGACAGTATACTGAATATGGGCTTATATAGTATCTGAAAATAGAATGATCATATCATAATAATCTAAAAGAAAAACAAAAGACTGATGTAGGAATGAGAAAGACCGCTTATGTTGGAAAAATGATGCAATACTTTTTTTTTTCCACCACAAGTATTCAGAAAACGATCGCTCACCTGTTGATCAGAACTTCCCAAAACCGGTACCGGGGAGGGGAGGAGGAAATTTAATACGGTCTCGGCTACTCTCTGGACTCAATCCTAAAATTTTGTCAACTCACACAAACATCATTACGGCAAAACATGTTTATCTAGTTCAAGCATCCACTTCGAAATTTGATTTCGCCATTCAAATTAATAGCACCATTAAATCTAAGCGTACCTACACGGACATGACTAATGTCCGTTCTTTATTTCAGAGTATTAATTTACCACTTTATCCTACAACAAAATTTTCCTAAAGTCTAATTGATACCAATAAGAGACCAAATGCTTAAATACTTATAAGTTCCTAGAGAGTCGCACTGAGAACAGACTTGAACCCTTCAGGCTTTTTTTTTCTGTCATGTTCTGCAAAATCCCATTTCGTCACACTGTGTGATGTGACTGCATGTGGTGTACCATTCTATTCATAATTCGATTATACTACTTTATACGTCTCAGCTTTGATTCCCTTATAAAGTGTCACAGCTATTCTCTCTTGATATTGATATATAAATAGATATTCGTCAGTGTCTGGCTGTCAGTCTGGACGTCTGTTTTAGCTTTATCGACCTCTTTTTCTTTAACCTCTCTCAATATTCATCATCATGTTTTACGCATTTTCGCTCAAAAATCATCATCTCCGCGTTTCATACGTCATCATCCCTTGCCGCAAAACCAAGCTATGTGTGTGTCGCGGGTATGTTTCGCGAGAAACGCGCGGAACTAATAAAAGCAGCGGAAATTCGTAGGACTAGATTGTTCCGAGACACTGAGACAGACAGACAAAGATGGATTTCTGCAGCGTAGAAGAGATCAAAGTAGGATAAACCCGATGGAAATGTTCACTTTCATTGCCACCCGCCCCCCCCCCCAAAAAAAAAATCACTGCGGAGAGTTGTTCCAATTAAATAGAAATGGAAAACACAAAAAAGGAGAAATAGTCGTGGTATAGTTGTGGTCATAGAAGAAGCAGTAGAAGTTTAATAGTACAATTGCAGTATAGTAGTAGTAGTAGTAGTAGTAGTAGTAGCAGCAGCAGCAGCAGCAGCAGCAGTAGTAGTAGTAGTAGTAGTATAGTGTATAAATCAGTGGCAGTGGAGTAGTAGTAGTGGTAGTAGCAGTAGTATATAGGGGAAAATGAGGAGGAGAACGGAAAAATAAGTTGGAGGAGGAGAAGATCGGAGCAAAAATTACAACAATAAAGAGGAAAATTGGGGAAGAAGAGAACTGAAAGGAAAAATAGAAAAGAAGAAACTAAAAAAGGGCAAAAGAACAATAAAGAAGAAGAAGAAGAAATACAAGAAGAAAGAAGAAAAGATTGGGATGAGGAAGGAGGAGGAGGACAAAGAAATGTAACGAGAAAACGCGGGAACGGAAGGAAAACGAAGCAGACGATAATACAGACGGAGTGGAAAAAATTTCATTTAGGGTTGATATGACGTCATTCATTCGTCAGTTACGAGTGAAAGCGATTTTTTAACACAGCAACGTGGTTGCCAAGATGAAATTTCGTAGTAAAACCCATCGAGTCCTCAAACCTTCGCCTGACAAAAGTCCAATCATTGTCGGTTCACTGTCCTCAGGTTCAGGAACATGGGAGTATAGCAGCTGAACACAAAGTAGTTCCGGTAGTAAAGAAGTTCCGGTAGTGGTCTAAAACAAATAGCTTATACAACAATCAGGATGGCGTTTATGTAAATCATAGTCTCATTTCCCACAACATACGTGTACTCCTTTCTTCAGATCTGCACTATATAGGAGTGTGTCTTAACTCTTGACACACACTCAAGCACGTGGATAGGAAGTGCCATATCCATCAACAATATTCTACTTTGAAAGGCGTGTAGTGTTCGGTGCCCCTCTCGAGTGATGCGTTCATTGACCTTTAGGTGTGGACAGTGTACCTGTATTGCTGCTGCCCCTGATATCGTAAGCTTGAACTCAAATTCCTTCAAGTCCACAAACTATTGTCATGTACGCCCCATCTTGCTAACGGAGTCGTATATAGGCAGGTATACAACAGAAAGAACAGTCAGGATTTCATGGTTATCAAGTCATTTGTGTGAGAGAAGCACTGAAAATAAATATGGAGGCAATTCATGCATGCTGACAACTATATCAAATATAGCTATGATAACATAATGCCAGCGAAGAAGTGTTTGTCAAACCCTGAACGCAAAAGAGATTCCATGTGTGGGATCATGATGCGGGGACTCGTGCGAAAGAGTCACAATCCTATTGTGCGCCTTCCTGGTATAGATCGTTAGTCAAGGTATGTACATCTCGTTCCTGAAAGTATATCTCAGATAAGCACAGTAAAATGACTGCCAACACAGTTATCGTTTTTCTTAAAATCTTACACACAAACTCTTGAGTAGTTGCCATGATAAGACTGAAAATGTTCTTGTTGTGCTCCTTGTTTGCCCCTTTTTTTGTTCACTCATTTATTGAGTATACTTCCTAGTTGCCCTGCAGTAGAACAACGAAGAACTTCTCTGGTAAATATCACCCTGACCGCGATACAGACGATGTAACATGTTTACCGCATGAATAGTCATTTTCCGGTAGCCTTCTTATACTTTTTTTCTCAGTTTTTGTTAACATTCGCAAACCCCCTCCTTTCCCTATCCCTGCCCTTTCCCCTTCCCCGCCCCTTTCTCTCCCTTCCTTCTCTATTCCCAAGTCGTTCCACTCCTTTGCCTCTCAACACCCCTCCTATTCCGTCCCATTCTCCTATACCCCCTTCTTCCCCCTATACTCCTCCTCCCCACCCCTCCCTCTCCTGCATACCTTCCCATATCTCCCCTCCCTTTCCCTCCTCTGCACCCCCCATCTCCCTTCAATCCATTTCTCCCACCTGCCCTTAACTTAAAGGGACTGTCCAGTACTGGTTGAGGTGGGGATTCATGTTTTGAACATTCCTAAGTGAGATAATGAAAAGCCTCTTATGAAATATGAAAGAGCATATAATTTTAAGAAGGATTCAACGTTTATTTGATGAAAATTGGTTTTCAAATGGCTGAGATATCCCAAAAAGTGCTAATAATAAAAGGCGACATGCCACAACTTTATTAGGATCTCTTTGTTTCACCTTGTTTTTGGATGTCTCAGCCATTTCAAAACCGATTTTCATCGAATAAACTTTTGATACCCCTTAGATCTGCATGCTCTTTGACATCTCATAGAGTGGTTTCTGAATATCTCGGAAATAAATCCTTACCTCGACCAGAACTGTACACACCCTTTAACACTCTCCCCTCCCCTCCCCTCTCCTCATCTTCTCCCCTCCCCTATATACCCTACCCTCTCTTCCCCACCCCTTCGTCTCCTCTCCACCCCCTTCTCTTCCTCTCTCCCTCCCTCTCTACTCATCTCCCCTCTTTATATTTCCCTCCTCTCCTCGCTACCCCTCTTCCGCCATCCCAACATCAGATTCCCTGCAAACAAGGATTGCAATCTGATGTCTTTAAACACTGCGGATCACACTCAACAATCAACAATCTAACGTTGACCAACTGCATTTAGTCCACTTTCTACTCTCACCACATTAAATTTTGTTTGTTGGTTCGTTTGTTTGTTTGTTTGTTTGTTTGCCTTTTGTTTGTTTTTTCTCTTTCTTTTCTCCAGAAGGGGTACAACTTCTGCATAAGAGCAGGTTAAGTAGACGAGATGAAAGGAGATTATCCTTATGTAAATCAACCACTTTCAGTATATCATATAGAGAGATATTTTTTTTTCTATGTTTGACGATAGATGTCGGACCTAGAATTTAAAAAAATGTCTTGATGAGTGAACTATAATAAATTATTTACTTTTGCTTGTAGCCTCCCTTTCCTAATGTAATGACGTTGATCACTCCATTATGTTTTTCTTCATGGGTGGCCACTCTCCCGCATTTGACAAGCATTTCAATGGCTGTATACGAGCAAATTATTATTAAAGGAAGTCGCCTGTTATCCCGTTGGTTGTGATGTTGTTCAGTCACGGCTGACTTGGCCGCCAATATAAGGCAAGCCTTTCCGCGACAATTTCCGACCAGTGTAGACATGTACGGCCGAAATCATTGGTCGGAGAGACGGGCACTGTATAAAAGCCTCGGCACACCGAGTAACGGCAAAGGTCCGGTTTTATGCTATAGTGTGGCAAAAGGAACCATGCCGGTCTGGTTCTGTTAAAAAATCAATAATTTTGATACAAAATCAATAGAAAAAAAATCACTAGTTGAGGATTTATCTTGTAACAAAATTATTTGCGGGGACGTGATATTGTAACAGAACCACAGACAGTCATGTTTCTTTTTGGCGCACCATAGCAAAAAAACGGACTGTTGCCGTAACAGTGCTCGGCGTGTCGAGGCCTGAGTGACAACATCTCGTCCAGTTCAGTCGGCTGTGTAAAGCAACGGCACACTCCTCATAAGGAGGATATCGTATATATAAAGAGCATGCATGTAAATGTCTGACTTGACAGCATCATCTTACAATGAATTGGCATGACAGTCATCTTTGCTTCGGCTTGAGTTAACGTCTTCTGCTCAGACAAAAGAGTATCCTTTTCACAAGTCATATTCAATGTACTTCAGGAAGGAAAACTGTTTTTTATTTTCCAGGGGCAAACTGGATATTATATTCACGACTGTCACTGAATGAATCTGGTTTTCCGAAATCAATCTGAAAAGGAAAAGGAACACAGACATCACATATAAAGAGAAAAAGAAACAAAGAAACTAACATAACAATGTCACGCTTTAGGCCTGACGGTGTCGGAGCTCTGTGAAAAGTGAGAAAGTATAATTTTACATTCTTGTAAAGATGACTTTAAGTTCTTATCCGGGATGAGAAGGTATTATCAAGGAAGAAGATGTCTGACCTCAAATCTAGATACTTTGTCTATCTAACAGCAACTTAAAGCAGAATAAAAATCGCAAGAGATATCGGAAAAACAATTTATCGCGAACGATATTGTTCAAATTAAACTGTTCAATCAGGGAGGTGTTCCCACCTCTCTAGTTCAATCGTCTTTGCAGGGACAGACATATAGTGCTCTGAGAAGATAACAGTTTATACTCTTGAATCGGGTCTTTGTCACAGCCATTAGCTCTCTACTCCATGTCCTTCCGCTTTCCGCCACATGACATCTTCAAGATGGCTTAACTGTGTCAAAATAACAAGTGCCAAATTCAACCAGCTCAAAGTGTCTGCATGCGAGTTTTACAAAATGAGAGTGTACTGAGGATTTCCCCCATTTATAGAATTCATGCAGTCCCCAGAAGGACGACACAAAATTTGCATTATACTCTGAAAAACAAACAAACTGATTTCCATATTTTCTCAGTAACTTCGACGAGCGTCGTTAGCTGACACGGGTTGGAGATCACACGAACTTGCCAGGACCAAGTGGTGTCAAAAGATAAAGACATGCAAAACTGATTCGGAGTTAATGTCCTTTTCACCAGTTATCTTAAGTCTTAACGACATGTCATAGAATAATCTTGACATATATCATTGCTCCGATTACAGGTTTGCCAACAACGCACAAGATATTACCAGTTCTGATTAGCTTGTAATCTCTAACGAAGATGTCACTTTTTCGCGCTCCTCGACAAATTGATTGTTAGTTGGTTTAATAGCCCCCTGAAGCGCGTGGCGGATGTTCACGAGATGGTCGCAGCAGGAGGTAGTGCAGAGCGGGAGAGATTAGAAGGACTGAGCAGACTCCAAAATGCTGCCCAATGTTGCAGGAGTTAACATTTCAGAAGCAAATATGCATTGTATACATGACTGAGAGGTGGCTATAGAGGGGAAAATGGTTTAAACAATGGTTTAAAAAAGATTTAAACTGATACATATTTCAGAGACTCAGTGTAATTATTTATCTTTTTCAAAGAAGGTATAGGTTAAAGAGTTTGTATCTTCATTTCAAGATTCGCAGATGGTTAAGATTTAAGAAAAAAGAAGAAGGCAAGTTTACCAACTACTATCTTCCGAGTATAGTTTAAAATGATCGTAAGAGGGCAATCCAAATTGCGTTCCTCTCTTGCTGATATTAATTTATCAACAAAACAAATTTTGACATTTGAATTTGAAGTTTCACTTTTTGGCATGTAGGGTTACCAGCAAAACTATACCACATGTGCCGCTTACTTAAAATTGATTAAGATCCCAAACATTAAGATAACGCGCAAACACTATACACGAGTTTCCGGAGACCACAACTTCCGAACAAAATATTTATTGTATAACGCATGTTGTCAGGAACATTTGGACAGTTCCTTTACCAAAGTTTACGAATGTCTCCTTTATCGACTTCATCTAATGTGAAAATTCCCCATCTGAGTCTGTTCTCTCCTTTGCTAATCTGGATTGTTCCTTGCGTCACTTACCCCTTTAAAAAGCAGTTTAGGCAACGTGCGATATAGCAAAGAAATATGGCATGATTGTGAATAGACCGCAGGACCTTGACCACCGCAATTCAAATTGTCTTCGCTTCCCCGGTAGCCATCTGCGATCGCCTATGGTCACGGCCTCAGGTGAAAATTTTGCTTCGTAATTTGATGTGAAATTTATGTTTCCTCGTTTACTTGAGTTACCGGCATGATAAAATAATTCGCGCTCTTTACACTTAATCAAATAAACAAACAAACAAACGAACAAACAAACAAACAAAATACCATTAAAACTAGACTTGGAATTTGTCAAGACTGACAAATTAGGTGATCCGATCTGTTCGGAAATCAATGATGTGAGTCCTGATCCAAATACGCATGATCATACAGGTTTCATCGGTGTTGAGGGGACATTGGCCTTGTGATGTATGGATTTTCATTTAGAAAAGGGAGTCAGACCTGCCATCTTTGGTACCGAATTCCGTATACACTATAGAATGAAGTATGTTTGACCTTTGACCCCACTTTGCACACCCAAGATGGCGTCTGAGCAAAAAGTGATTATTTTATGAAATGATCCTTGTAACATGGTTTTTGCGTGTGCAAAAGATGGGAAAGATAGGACATGTATTCACCAAGATACAGGATGAAACATTTATGATCTTTGACCCTAATTTACATACCCAAGATGGTGTCCGACCAAGTAGTTGTTATTTTATGAAATAATGTACGTGACATGAAATAAACATGTGCAAAATATGGTGGTGATAGGGGTTGTTTTTCTTGAGTTTTTGCAAAGAAAGTTGCAGAAAGAAAAATACTTGGAACCATGTAATTATTGATGTGTCAAAGTATGGAACACGGAGGATGCAAAGCTCCTTACTGGTGCCGGAGATTCCCAGGGTCTCATTTTTTCCACACTAGATGGTTCGTCTTCACAGTCAAAGTCCCCCCCCCCCCCCCAATTTTCTATACACTTGTATACCCTCGACAATCCCCCCTGTATTACACGTTTGTAGGGACCAATGTCCCTATTATTATTGTTGTATAAGTCGAAGTTGATGTCCGTATGTCCCTGTCTTTGTTTCTGTTATTGTCTCTGTCTCTTGTCTTTGTCCTTACCTCGGTTTTTGTATTTCTATGTACGGTCCTACATGTATTACTGCGATCTGACTGCATAATATGCTCATTTATGTTTTTGGGCACACTCGTCACAAGTTTTTGTACTTATAGAGATGAGCCCTAGCATTTTCAAATTGACCGCACATAGTACTTGTATATACATAAGTACTTATAAACTTAATTTTTGGTGGAAATAAATGTCATTGTACTTGAGACTTGAACTTGAAAGTCAGACACCCCCCCCCCCCTTGCACCCCATCAGCCTCTTCTTTCACCTTCCATGTCCCTGTCTATTATATACAGTAGTGAACTTTGCACCCACAGCCTATAATGGCAACAGGCTGGTTGTTGTAATTGCTGTGGCTGCTGTTGCTGTACTGTGTTGCTGCAGAAACTGTCGTTGTTACGGAAGTTGTCGACGTTGTTGTTGATGCTGTGACAGTCTCAGGTGTTATTTTAATGGCTGTTGTTGGAACTGCTTTTTGTTTCAGATGTCTAATGCTGCTGCTGTTGCTTTCGTTTCTTTTGTTTTGCAATGGTTGTTGCTGTTGTTGCTGTTGTTGTTGTTGTTGTTTTTGTTGTTGTTGTTGTTGTTGTTGTTGTTGTTGTAAGTTGGTATACTCCATTCACCTAATCAATTTAGGCATACTGTTTATCCCCAAATGTGCTCCACTCTGTGCTCACTCCCAGGATCCCCCCCCCCCCAAAGGTCTGTCTGTCCTGTCTCAAATTCAAAGTACATGTATTTAATCATGGAAGTACAGTGTACTATACACTGTACTTCCAACACGGTGTGCCTAGAAGACCTATAATATAGGTCTTCTAGGCACACCATGCCATCGGTTGACCCATTTTGTGTCTGCCACTGACCATCCAAGCATGAAACGTAATTCATAAAGGCAGACAAAGCACAGGAAGGAATGGTACAAGAATTGGTCACAAGTGGAACGCAAAGGAAGTGCGGATATATTGTGAATAGACTACTTCGACACCAGCGTAACAACATTCAGAATAAAAAAAAAAAAGGACAAGAAGTGACGGCAGACTGTGTGTGTGTGTGTGTGTGTGTGTGTGTGTGTGTGTTTGTGTGTGTGTGCCTGTGTGTGCGTTTTAGGTATCATAAAAAAAATGAAAAAAATCATGTCTTTTCTTTATCCTTTTTTTGCACAAAATTCTTCCTTTTTCATTCGTAATATTGACAATGTGGAATTATTATGTTGTCATAATGAAATTTGTATTATATTGCAATATATTAACTAATTTGTGTATTTTTGTTCATATGAAAAAAAAAATAAAAGATTGACAAAAGCAAAGACAAAATGATGATTCAGACGAATAAACCTCAATATGCAGTTGTCCCTCAGGATCTTAAGGCGAGACAAGGAAAATAAAAATAATGTTTTAATTTGAATCAAACGGTAAGCTGGGGTTTTCGATCCAGGTCTCTTGCGTGCTGATGTTGCACATTAAAGGAAACAACCAAACCTCGTTTCTGTGCGGTGACCGTATCAACATTGAGCCCTCATTGTAAGTAATGTTGGGCGACTAGAAGACTGTAAAATGATTGAGGCAATATCATTGCGTGTGACAGTTGGCGTTACTTTATGGTTTCCTCCACAGCCTATCTGATCGTCACCTCATCGCCTGCCTGGGCCGGCCGAGGGAGGGGGCGTGGTCGTAGCAAGATGCCCTGTCCCCCGGGTTTCCGACGTCAGAAAAACGGATGTACAGGTCGGTGAACCGAGTCTGCCAGTCTATTTTAAACAGAACGTCTTTTGCATAGTCTATCAATGTTTGTAAATGTTATATATACGCGCTCTCTCTCTCTCTTTCTGGCTCTCTCTATCTGTCGTCTTGTCTCTGATATGTCTGTGTGTTTTTTTGTTTTTGTTTTTGTTTTTGCAGAGTGCCCGCGTGTGTGTGGGTGTGCGCCTGTGTGGAATTCAATACAATACACCTGTTAAACCAATTTTGTCATGGCCAGTCCCCGGGGCAGTCCCGGCTGAAAAATAGCCCTCTCAATATTTCAGTATTCAACTTTTTTTTATTTTATTTTTTTTTTAAAGAGGAAGAAAACACGACGACAGTTTTAAGATGTAAGCCATTTACATCAAAATTTGTCAACGAAAATACCAACTATGACCATCAATTGAATGCATTAACATTGCTAAGTGCATGGTGTGATAAAAATATCAGGCGTTAAAATTGATGAAATTGTTATTTCCATTTAGTGCATATATCATAATTGTCTCTTTCACTCAAACTACTGATGAGTCCATCATATGGTTTTGATCACATTTCACTAAAATGATAGATTATGTGGTAAGTATTAGGATATCGGGGGAGGGGGGCATTTCATGAAGCGTTTTGGTCGGATATATTTTTCTGACAAACTGTTATAAGCTACTGAAATCCTTGCATCTGATTGGCTGAGAGCAGATTTGTCCCACCAATTCGTCGGACAAAACGCTTCACGAAATGCCCCCACATTCGACTTACCTGGTAAATCATTTATAGGCATTTTTTTTTTTATATTAACACAATAAATCAAAATGAGTTTTTTTTTGTTTTGTTTGTTTTGTTTTGTTTTTTGTTTTGTTTTTAAGAGACTTGGTCGGGAAGTATCAAGGCAATGATAGATGCTGGAATGGAATTAATTTCGTCATTGCCAAACCGCAAAATGCAGTTTGATCTGATATTTGGCACATACTTTAATAGTTTCTATTTCTACCTCTAACTTTAGCTGGTATTTCAGTCCTTCCTCGAAACTTGTTTAGCATCTAGACGAGACAGTGTACTGAGCTTCCGCCATTGTGAGCTGGGCTGCACTCCTTTTCACATCAAAATGACAATTTTGATCTGTAAAACAATGTCATTAGAAACAAATTGACGGTGAAGAAGAATTCAATCTGAATCACACTATACACAAATGATGGGCATTGTTTTAAAGTAAAGACGTACAACTCAAATCAGTTGGCCTAAATTGTTGTAATAAGGTGAATGCTAGTAGATGAGTCAACTTCGATAATGGACCTCATGCCGAGTGTAGAGTTCCGTCGGATTTTTTCTCCTGGGGAATCTCTTTGGTCGGACATCAAAGTACAATGTATCAAAGGTTAGTGATCAAGTTCGCTTGTATGCTGCCCTCTAACGTCGTATGCGTTACATTAAAAGCAGACGATCGGGCCAAATTTGCCATCATGAGCCGGGCCGGGACACAGATGTTTTGCTTCATTACTTTATCGATGGCTGCAACTCGTTTAACGTCTCTCCGTGTGCCGTGATATCATGGTACGATTGTAAAGTTTTTCGCTTCGAATTCATTGCTTGTTTGATTAACGTTAGACTTTCTATAAATTGTTGGTGTGTTTGTTTGTTTTCTAGACATCAACGAATGCAAAAGCGGTGGTTATGCACAGTGCGGCCAGCTGTGTATTAACTCATTGGGGTCGTACCACTGTGCCTGCCTACCGGGGTATTCTATCGGCCCAGACGACTGGTCCTGCCTTGCGGGAGGTTGGAACCCTTCTCGTTCATATACTGTGACTTTTCTAAGCTCTTGATTTGTAATTACCATCAGTGTTAGTCTGAGACAGTGACAGGTTTATCCTAAATGTCACAGAGCGAGGATTATGTGTTTTACTAATACTAATATCCAGCTAATATCTTTATTACTATATACTACACAGGCCGGGCTCCACACTAACTTTTTTGTTTGGTGGCCCGATGGGGCCACCAAAATCGTCAATTTCAAATCTTTGGTGACCCGCGAGAAAAATTTGGTGGCCCGAAAAAACACACAATAAAACACATTAAAAACTCTTTTTTTTAAAAAATGAGTCAAATATGTAAGTTTTGCCCTTTTTCGAAATTTGGTGGCCCCGGGCCACCGTTAGAGTCGAGCCCTGCTATTTTATGACTCAGATGAGGCCATGACAACTTTTTGTTCTTTCTGTTGTGATAAAAAATCGTCAATTTCAAATCTTTGGTGACCCGCGAGAAAAATTTGGTGGCCCGAAAAAACACACAATAAAACACATTAAAAACTTTTTTTTTTAAAAATGAGTCAAATATGTAAGTTTTGCCCTTTTTCGAAATTTGGTGGCCCCGGGCCACCGTTAGTGTTGAGCCCTGCTATTTTATGACTCAGATGAGGCCATGACAACTTTTTGTTCTTTCTGTTGTGATAAAAAAGCACCATTATTTCTTCACATTGAATGAGTTTTAGACTGATTCAGTCAGACCCATAACCATTATTATACAAAGAAAGCAAAGATAACTGTCTTAATATAACCTATTGGCTGCAAATTTACAAACTGGCCTGCGCCTGGTCCTGTGACCTTGGAGATAGAATCTAGGCCTATCTGGCTATACCGGTACCCTTCCTTACAGTACATGAATCATTGATTGAATGTAGTCTAAAATAGAGGAACTAGAATTGGTCATTTGTTGATTTATCATGCAGCATTTTCATATTCTTTGCGTGATATTGTGGGGATTTCCTTATCATTTGCGAATTTTTGAAAATAACTACAAAACAAAAAAGAAAAAAAAAAGATGTGTGATATACTCCAAAATCGATTTAAATGATAATATTTAACAACAACTCATAATTTATCTGCATGGCCTTAATCCTGTCAAACAAGGGAGTGTTTGAAGATATCTAGATTTTCTATAACATTCTATAATCTAGGAAAAGTTGGCAAAATGAAATGGTCAGCAAAAAGTGAAATGCAATACCATGGCTCCATATCACCACAGATAGGCCTACTGAATGCTACTGATAATGCTTGGTCCCCCTGCGGGCCTCTCACTGTTGCTCACTACCACAGGAGCCGAGGCAAAGATCATCTTTAGCCACAGGGATAGCATCTCAGAAGTTGGTTTCCAGGCAGTTGTCCCTCGTCGCAAGGTGACCAACCTGGGCACTGTCTTGTCCCTCGGTGTCCACCATCGCGAACGACTGGTGTTCTGGATTGATAGGTCCACAAACCAGATCAACCGCAGGGAGCTGGGCGGAGGCGAAACAGAGGTTGGGGTCAAAGTGATTTCAAATCGATACTTTTTTGTGTGTGACAGAAGTGTACATAGCAGCATACAGCTGTTATCATATCAGTAAGACTTCAGAACTATTGATAATCGTTTTTTATATATGTTTTGTGGTGTTTCTATGAGTGTAAGTCAGAGAAAACGATATTTATTTGATCATGAAGAGTTATCTTGAAAATTTGTGTGAGATCTATTGTTTGAAGAATTCAGCAGATGACATATTTTGTACTTGTCTTGTTTGATTAAACAGTCAATTTAGATCCAAATTATAATGATCATAAACTTTTTAAACTCTGCAAATATTAGTTGCGAAGTGTTCATATTCATTGGAATTTGTTTTACCATGTTTTGTTTTTATAGTCTAGACTTTCAAAAAGAGCAGAAAGATTAAACAAAAATGGTCTGGAGTAATGCAAGAATTATACATACCTTATCTTTGTTCATCTACTGCTTTTTATTCATTAGATATTATATGGTTGTTCATAAGTGTTTATAATTCCAGCACAATATTTTCCCTTCACCATTGAAATGGAATTGTTTCGCCTTGGTTTCACTTTGATCTCGGTAGCATGTTGTATCCAGGAACATCTATCAGCCCGAGGGTCTGGCGGTGGACTGGGTGCATGACAAGATCTACTGGACCGACTACCGTCTGAAGCACATAGAGCGGTGTGACCTCAATGGCTCCAACAGAGAGGTCGTCTTCAGCACCGGCAAGAGGAAACCAAGAGTCATTGCCCTGGATCCTTTCGAAGGGTCAGTTGAAGTAGCCTCAAATAAAAACAGCAACGAATCAAAAGTAGTTCCACCTGCCCTGTGGAAGTCTGCTCAATCTTTTTGTCGTCGGTCGGATTTTTCCCCAAATGAGAACCAAATGTTCCAACTGAAAGTCAATTTAGAGCAACAGTTGTGTAAATAAGCATTGATGGTCATTTTACACAAGACTTGTGTCCAGTTTTTGATAGAAACTTTCTGCTAGAAACCTGTGTACAGTTTCTGATAGAACCCTCAACTGTCAAATCTACTGTAGATGTGGCCAGACTCTCCATGCACAGCCTAAATGATAGCTTTCTTTCAAAGAATTTGCCAACCATCACATTTGTAAAGATGAGTCGAGTATGAGTCATGTACGACTGCATGACTCAATCCTTGAAATGACAGAACCGGTAAAAGGAATGCACATTGTAGACCTGAAATCTTGAAGGAGTTCAATGACTACGTGCTGCCATAAATGGCTTGAGGTGGGCGTCAACAGTTGAGCGAGATCAAGAAAATTCCAAATTTGTATTTCAGTGAAATGCAGCATGTGCTCCTTGCTTTTACTTCATTTTATTTCTCATAACAAATATTGGTTGAGTAAGTGACTGACATATATTAAGAAAGCAGTTCCATCATCGTTCTAAAATAGACATGCCAGATGTTGATTATATGTGAAAAAGTGTATCTTTTAATGCCAAGAGGAAGGTGATTTCAGAATGGTATAATTCTTGATGTTTTGAGTAGATTATTTTTGGTTGTCTTTTTTTTTGGGGGGGGGGGGGGTAGGGGAGGGATGGTGCACTGTTTTCATTTTCAATGACATGCTTCTTAAGTTTGAATAGGATCTAATTGTAGCGATCAAACTCCAGATCCATAAAGTATTTAAGTTTATCATAATGCATCAAAATGCTTAGGATTGAGCAGATATGAAAGAAATTGCCCATGTGTGTGAGAAATAGTATCCCCTTGATCACTTGTGCCAGGGACCAGCCCAATCTGATTTCATAAATGGCTCAAATATTTGATATAACACTGAATAATTTCTTGCATCCTTGTTTATCATACCTGTAGCCTTTTTATTTTCTTCTTTAGGTCTCTTTTTTTTTTCTTTTCTATACGATGTAGTCTTCCACTAATTTTTTTACAAAAATTGCTGTCTATTTTCCATTAAAACCCACCAGGTACATTTTCTGGAGTGCCTCTGCCAAGACGGACAAGATTGAAAGAGTGTCCACCAATGGTAGAAAGACCAAGCGAGTTGTGAAAAACAGGATCCAGACCATCAGGAATTTTGCGGTGGATGTTGTCGACAAGCGCCTGTACTGGATGGATATTGGAAGGAGAAAAATCGAGAGTGTGAGATACGATGGAAAAAGGAGGGAGGTTGTCCTGGAAAGTGTCAGGTGAATGCACCTAGTTTGAAATACTCAATGTTGACCCATGCTAAGAGACCCATGTCACAAGACAAACTTTTATTGAATATTGATAATAATTGCTTTTGTGAACACAAAATGAAAATAAATTGAAATCAGTCAGTCAGTCAATCAATCAATCAATCAATCAATCAATCAATCATGCTATAAGCAGTTTATTATTCATTAAAGTGTGTTTATTTGAAAAACTGAGATGTTCCATTCTGAATTTAATAAGCAAGTTATTGGAAGAGTGTGATAATGACTTTGCAGGTGTACATTTCTAGTGTTGAATACAGAGCGTGGACATGCAGCAATTGACTACATCCATTTAATAATGGTAGACTGATTACTGATGTATCATTAATGGTATTTTAAAGTATGAAAGAAGGTTTCTTTGTGTGAGATGGTGTGATAACAGGGGCGGATCCAGGAATTCCATAAAGAGGGGGCACATTTACAAAATTAAATGGGGGCGCACGCACCCCTCCCCCATTTTTTCTTTTTATTTCTTTTGTTTCAACAAAAAATAAAGGGGGGCGTGCGCTGGTTGCGGTCCTCCCTGGATCCGCCACTGGATAAGTATAAACTACCATGAAATACCTTGGAAGATAGTGCAGTACGCTAAACTTTTTGGTAATGTGCTGCCTTGTCGAATATCTTTATGTTGACTCCAATCCATGAAAACTTGAGACCAACCACGAGAAACAAGGAGAAACTTGCACTTTTTCCCAACGTATGAAATATATACTTTGACAATATCACCATTTCTTTAACCTTTATTGTGCTCTCCATCGGCAGTCCAAATGTCTTTGGTCTGGCAGTATTTGAGCAGAAGGTGTACTGGACAGACTCCGTAGAGAACACCATCAGCAGCATGGTGAAGTATGGCTCGGTGGAGTCGAGGGTCAAGTGGAGTCTGTATGTAGACAGCAGTCCCCGTAGTATCTCCATCAGCCATCCCTCAGCTCAGCCCAGCAGAGACCCGACAGGTAGGAACACAGACAGGCCTACACAATATTGGGAGGTCGCAATTTGCTTTCTGTCTTTCTCTATTTTCGCCCGTGGCCTGCAGTGGCCTCATTATCAAACCACCTGATGCAGCAAATAGCTTAACATCTTCCTGTAGCCACAATGTTGAATCATCCATTCAACGTGTACCTTCTGGCCTTTGAATGCCATACCATTTATTTCCTCCCACAAAATTTGCAAAGTTTTTCCAGTGATGGCATCATTGAAACTAGAGTCTAGTGGATGACTTTGACTTTATTGTGATTTCATCTAGATTTCTTTTGCTAATTTTGAATTTAAGCTCCAAAAGTTGTTTTACGCATTTAATTAAGTCATATACCTTATTAGGGAAATGTAAAATCACAACATAGATGCACACGGCAATCTGTAACCTGCTTGAATGTTTGGCATGGTCAATTTGGAATGGAAAGTTGAATTGAAGTTAGAAGTTGAATTGAAGTTGGCGACCTTCCTAGATGACTGACAACTGTATGTAAAACACAGAAGTGTATAAATTATCATTGTAACTTCTTTTAATGTGAATACGTCTCCTTGCTCAGGAAACTTCAACTGTACCACAAGCGAAGACTGCCAGACCACCATTCGTAGCCCAACTCAAGATGCCTCCAAGCCGTATCTCATCTATGCCAACACTACCAGCATCCAGCGCATCGACGCCGACGGATCGAGTCACATGACCATTGCCGACATCGGCCTGCGGAACATTTCCACCATCGAGTACGACCCGCTGGAGAAGAAGGTGTACTTTGCAGACTTTGGCCGCGGGGTCATCGAGCGCGTTGGAGCTGATGGGCTGGGTCTGGAGGTCGTGAGAACAGAGGGGGTGTCTTCCATTGAAGGAATGGCCATTGACTGGATGCATAGGCGACTGTATTGGGTTGACTCTGAGTGAGTAGGATAGAGGAAAAAAAAAAGGGATTTGCCGAAGTTTCCCATTTATGGATTATAGATTGCCAGAAGTTTTACTTCTGAGATTTTGTAGTTTTCAACAGGCCAGCTTCGTACTTCATTCAAATTCATTGGTGTATTTTCCACTGAGAACCCGAACAAGATGCTATCTAATACACCCGTTCGTCTGAAATATGTATCAGCACTTTGAACCGAGTTTGCATGCATTAATGGTTGCTATATCAAGACTTGGGGCAAGCTTGTATTTATTAGGACAGACCCTTGTTAGGTAGGTCTATATGCACTACAATATCATGAGAATATGAATGTGTATTTTCTAGTGAGCAATTCATTGTATGAGTTGATTTCGAGCATGGTGGACATAAGAATACACCTCCTTCCCCCCCCCCCCCCCCCCCAAAAAAAAAAAAAGAAATGAAAAGGGAAAGGCTTTGAGAGACGTTTCTCATAAAAAGATTGATTTCTGTGAAATTCAATGTATTAGATTAATTCATTTCTGAGGGAAGGATTATCAAATATCCAATATCCCACTGTGCCAACATTGCACTACTGTCTTCTCACTCTCTTAGTCACTTTGTGTCAAATTCTGATATGCATGTATGTTTCTAAGAAATAATCTTTCCTTAACATGGATAGATACAAGTGATTTTAAAGTTTGCTGTACACATTTTGTGCCTGAGCTTTTAAATAATAGGAACACTTTCATAAGCACCTTTCCTGTTATCTAGTTGACCAAGGCTAACAAACAGTAGGCATATTATCAAGAATTAGTCTCACGAATTTGATATTTATGGTTAAATTAATGAGAATTTTGATAAAATGAATTCACTTGCCATATTTGATCCATGAGGTCATGTCAAGGTAAAATGAGTTTCAGTAGTATGTTACCATCTACTGAAGATGAAGATGTAGATGTCTGACAGTGTGTGCAAGATGATTTTTTTTCTTTTTAATGGGGGTTGGAGCTTATCTTAGTTTCAAATTCATATTGTTGGCATGGTTACATATATCCAACATCCATGCTGAATTGCAAGTCAAGCAGGTATGATACTATCACAGGTTATGTAGGTGTGTACGTCTTTGAAATCTTCAGAAATATGGACAAATTAAAAAAACACACAATTCCCCCAAAGCAAATCTATCATGGATAGCTAGTTCCAATTAAAAATTATTTAAGCTTTACAAACTTGAAGTCAAACCCTGAGCTTATGTTCTCATCTACTTTGAAATAGTTTCTGTGCCAAGTTCTTCATCCACATTGGAGTACAAATATAGAAAGATTGGCTGGATCAAAGTTCGTGGCATGTTTCAGTTTCACCTACAGTGTATGTTGCCTGGACCTGGTCAAAATCTACGACCTTTCAAAAAGTGCAAAAATACTTTTATGTCACATGCCCAATATACTGCTAAATCAACCACCATTCATATGTAATGAATGTTGTTCATGATGATTGATATGATAAATTACAACTTTTTATGCCTCCGCCAACGAAGTGGCCGGAGGCATTATGTTTTCGGGTCATCCGTCCGTCCGTCCGTCCGTCCGTCCGTCCGTCCGTCCGTCCGTCCGTCCGTCCGTCCGTCCGTCCGTCCGTCCGTCCGTCCGTACATCTGTACGTCCGTCCCGTTTGTTTTTGTCGATATCTCAAGAACCGTGAGGTGGTTTTGCATCAAACTTGGTATGAGGGTATATCCTGGTGGAATAATACTTTGTTTTGATTTTAGGGTCATGGGGTAAAAGGTCAAAGGTCAGAGGTTATTTTGTGAAAAAAAGGTTGAAATTTCATGTTTTTCTTCATATTTCGCAAATGGTTCAAGGTATCTTCATGGAACTTAGTACTAGGTGTTTCAAAAAACATTTCCCACTTTTGATCATTGATAGTCCAAAAACTATTCATTCGATAAATTTGTCATTGATATGAGTAATAGCTGAATAGTGTACAATTTTGTTGAAGGTAATTTGGATGTGAAAGCATGAATCAGTTTCATTAAATCTAAGATTGATTTTGAAGTAAGGTTTCAGATTTTGGTCAAATTTTAACCCTCTGTACAAAAATGAACTTTGCACAGGAACCAATGATGTGTATGTGAGTGTGTGCTGACAATGGCCCTGAACAATGGACATGCCTGAACCACCTGTTGACTCGGCGTCAGTCTCGCGCTCCCAGGCACATGAATGCTTAATCAATAATTCATGTTGATTGCCCTGGGCACTGCTAGTCTGAATTCATGCACGATAAAGGGTAAAATGCATGCACATGGAAAAAGTAAGCACATGCTTCCATCATGTGCTCGCAAACACCACATTTCATTCCAGCTGGCAATCATTTTCAAATTTTGCTTCACATATCACTAAATCTGGGATATAAATAAGCGTAAATGATCTAAAGTTTTTCATTTTAATACAACTGTTTACTAATATTCTGACAAATTTGTCGATTTTTCGATAAAAGAGATCATTTTTGGTAAAGAGTTCAGCAGCATTTTTCATTGGGGCGATTTGTTTCACAGTTGTGAGTGGATTTATTTAAGGCTCCGTATACACAAGTGTATACTCTCACTGATTTTCTTTGCTTCCTGTCACCTTGTTTACGACAGAACAGAAGGTATTCATTGGAATTTCGTTTTTCAGAAGTAGGGAGAGCACTGTCGCCACTCAACGACAGTATCGGCAGGCGTTTCACTTCACACAGATACTGCCAGAGGCTGAATAAAGACTAGTTGTGATAGTGGAATTTCTCATGAATAAATAATAAAGCATTGAAACCCTGGCCATTGTTTAGACCATTGTCAGGGTGTTAACCACACACTCCCATACACACCCATTGACCCCTGTGCAAAGTGAAGTTTTGTACAGAGGGTTGAAAATAGAGCAAAATCTGGAACCTAACTGTGAAATTAATCATGGATTTCATGAAACTGATTTATGCTTTCATATTCAAACCACCTTCAACAAAATTGTACACTATTCAGCTATCACTAATATCAATGACAGTGTTATCTGATGTATAGTTTATGAATTATTAAGAATCAAAAGTGGGAAATGTTTTTTGAAACACCTAGTATATATGCATATACCGATGGGCAGTGATTATCTAGGGAAGTTGGGGGTCATGGGTCAAAGGTCAGGGGGTCAAAGGTCAAGGTCAACTCCTCAAAATATCACTACTTTCCTTATATTTATGCAATGCCTGAAGGATTTTTTTTAACTTGATGTATGCATGTATAACCCAATATATATTCTGTGGGAAGTTTCTTGCCAAAAGGTCAAAGGTCAAGTGAAAGTGCTAAATTGCACTTCTTCCTCCATATCTCAAAAGTAACTCAAGGTATTATCATGAAACTTGCATATTTATGCATGTTCTACCTAACAGTGATTCTCTTTGGAACTGTGGGGTCAAAGGTCAAAGGCCAGGTTTAGATAATACTATTTTACCATTTGATACTGAAATTATACTTTTTCTCAATACCTTGAAAATTACTCAATGCATAAACTTATAAAAGGGTCAAAAGTCAAGTGAAAATCATCAGTTCCCCCCCAAATACCTGCACTCTGACGTTTTAATCATTCATCCAATTGAACCTAGTTCTAGGAAAGTGAACATTCAGCACATTTGTGGCAAACCTGTCATTTTGATATTTTGCCAATTGTGTGAAACTGTCATCACACATTGTCAAGACATTGTACTGTAGACCTATTAGGAGAACCATGCATTATGGCAGAGGCATACACCAGTCACCGTAGCGACATTTCTAGTTTATTAATCTATTGCTTATGGGAAGCAGGTATATCATGTATTCATCAGTTTATCAGTGAATCCTTATTCTCAATCCTGACACAGGGCCAACCACATCGCCACCCAGAGTCTGTATGGGGGGAGACAGACTGTTCTCCTCTCTAATCTGGATGAACCTCATGGCATCGCTGTCCATCCCGCACTAAAGTGAGTGCACATGTACAATGTACTTCTCTACGATCCCCTACATCTCAAATGTGGCTGCACACTTCAAGATGTGGAGGATTTCAATTCCTTTCACTCCAATTGACGTCTATGCAGACAGAAGTTTGCCTAAAGTGAATAAGCTTGTTCAATGATGCCACTTTTCTGCCGATTGAATATTCATAAAATCTGACCGACAGCTCTTAACCTGTTAACTTCTAAATTTCTCATCAAATTTACTTTTCCATGAATAGAATTTTGCATTTTGTTGTCAAATGATGGCCATTAATAATAAAGCAATACCATACATAGATTGATCGCCCATCGCAAGTTCTTAAGTAATCAAATTTTCAAATGCCTTCGCTACACAAAACTTCAGAGAAACTGAGGAAACTTGTAAAAGTCAGATCCTGTTGTCTGCTTTCTAACTATCAAAGTGCAACTATTTAAAGTGTCGTTAATGGGCAAAGTTTGAAAATAATGTTTGCTTTGATGATAGCATTATCTACTGGAGCTCATGGGGATCCTCTCCGAGGATCGAGGCAGCGAGACATGACGGTAGCAAGAGAGTGACCGTTGCATCCAGACCAGTCCAGCCCACCAAGCTGGCCATCGACTACCAGCACAACAAGATCCTGTGGCTGGACGCTGGCTTGGGAACCATCAACGAGGCGGCGCTGGATGGCTCGGGACATAGGGTCATCAATGGGCAAGGTAACGACTGGCAGTACATTGAACTTCAATAGAAAGTTCTCATTTTAAGCTGCCATCTAGATTATATAAAAGTGATGTTAATGTACCCTAAACTTAGTTTTACTATGTCTTGTGGATTTAAGCTTTGTAGATTGATATCAATGTTCTTGTGTTGTAATTTCCTTTTGTGATTTGTATGTTCAGTAGCAGTAAAGAGGAATGTATCAAACTGCATCAGTTGAAATAATATACTTGAAAATTACACAGTTTTTCAGTGAAATTTGAAATTGAAATGTAACAAAAACTTCAAAAAGCTGTATTGATATCAGTCATTTAAAGCCAGCTTCCAGACAAAGGTGCTAATATGCCAATAGTGCTTTACTCATATATCGCTTGCTATTTTAGGACTGTGTGATGGGGTCCTCTTCAAAGGAATGATTCAGTGAATGGAATGATACAAAACTGAAGTGACACGTTATTTTGTCCCTTGAAACAAGTTTAAGATCAAAGTTTTAATAATCAAATCATTGTCTATTCTACATTCTCTCCTTCTGTCTGTCTGTCTCTTTCTCTTAATTCTCCTGCCATTCTTTTGTTCTGTCTCTGTGTGTCTGTGTGTCTGTGTGTCTGTGTGTCTGTGTGTCTGTCTGTCTGTCTGTCTGTCTGTCTCTCTTTTGCTTAATTCTTTTGCTGTTCCAGGAACCCATCTGCAGCATCCGTTTGGTCTGGCCCTGTTTGGAGACCTAATGTGGTCTACTGAACCGGCTCGGAGGGAGATCTTGGCGCTTGACCGACGGAGTGGTCAAAAGCGGATCTCCTTCAGTGGAGACTGGATCATACCGATCGACGTCCATCTCATCCACAGTGGGCGGAGGATCATTGGGGGTCAGTCCCGTGGATTTCTGAACATTACCTTGTTAAGATTAGCTACTTTCAGCACTGTGGGGAGCTAGGGGAAAAAAAAAGATTGCTGTACCCCACATAGTCGAGTAAAAGTTTACTGTACTCTACATCACCAAAATAAAAAGTATTGTACAGCACATAATCAGATGTGATTCCTGCTGACATTTTGAATAATCACAAGTAAATTTGATATACCACACTTGTATTCAGAAATTATGTTCTTCACCTAGTCAAGAGTTATCTGATAGTAAATCTAATGTACGCCACATGGTCGAGAGTTCTACTGTTCGAGCAATACTGAGCAAAGAGCTACTCTACATCACATATTCAAAATTGAATCTTCTGAATTCTGCAAAATCAAGTATAAATCAAGCCTAATCTTAATGACCAAAATTTTGGCATGCTGTGTGAAATTTGCAATCTTGCCCTCATACATGGTTGAAATGCTGTTCAAGTTTGACAAGCATAATTCATGAGTGTGCATGAGGTACTGATTCAATTGACTGCCAACAGATTTGAAGTGATGAAATATTGAAAATGAAAAGTCAAAATGTGTGTATATCTAGTTGTATTATGTGTACTTTTGACTGTGCATCATGTTTTGAATCAAAGGTCATTTTATTTAAATTGTGAAAGACATAACATTTTATATCACCTGCCAACAAGTGTGTCATTTTAGATCATATCAAGCCTTTCAGAAACATTGGCATGTTGCTAAAACTTCACCCTTTCTGTCTAAAAACGATTTCAAATGTTACAAGGCACTTTGTGGTCTGGACGATTGTTTGACTAATACTGTGCCCTTCTGTAATATCACATGACATGGTTTCTATGCGATATGCAGGAAACCTAATAAACGTGTAATCCTTTCTGATGTTATCATGGGGCATATTGGAAGAGACCAGAGGGTCAATGAAATGATAGGAAAGATATGACTCTGTGTCTGTGTGTGGGAGTTCCTCTGTTAAATGAAGCTGAACATTAACTTCCTGCAAGAAATGAGCCTCAGGCCCACCAAAAAGCGACCTTGAAAGTCTAGAAAAGAGCAACAGCAAAGTACTTTTGATCTCTACATTTTTTATGCTGTGATATGTCCTATGTCTTAGATGCCATATAAAGGCTTTGGTCTATAGCTAATACCTTTATTGAGCTTGAAAGAACAAACACATATGTGCTGAAGTAAAAGTATTGCCTATGACTTTGCCATTTTACTTTAAAAAACGGCTCCACATTGATGTCTTCATTGATGTTCCAAAATGTAAGCCCTATGCAGTCAGCTTTCAAGAGAGTAAGACTGCCATATGTTCATGTTAGATTTATCGTATCAAATGCCTAGTAATAATGATAACTTGCTTGTAAAAACATGTAATGTAAACATTCCCTTGCGACATGATTGTTCCAATCCAACTCAGCGGCATACTATATTTTTGGTTATGAATATTACAAACACATGACACATTGAAGTTGTAAAATGACCATACTGGCCCAGTATAAATATTGGGTGCATTAACGCAATGACCTTGTATGAGGAAAATGAACAGCGCCACCTTATGGTGCACTTCTTGTATCCCCTGCCATACTGACAATAATGGATACATTTCAAATTTATTACGACAAGTAGATTGGAATTTCACATAATTTCTCTCTCCTGTAAAACATTGTATCTTCAGAATGACAAGACTTGAATTAGATGATGCCCTGTCAGTACAAACTCGGCCAAATAAATGCTCTCATTTTCTCCTCCCCCGAACTCATGTCGAAACATAAAGATATTGATCCATGTCAAGTGTTCAATGGTGGCTGCGAACAAATCTGCATTTATGCCCACGTGAACCAGGCTGTGTGCAGCTGCGAGTCGGGCTATCATCTCAGAAGGGACGCGGTGTCCTGCGAACCAGGTCAGTTACTCTTTTCAGCGAACTGGAAAGTGCACTAGCCTTCACAGCACTTTGCCTGTTGTAGATAGTTAGATGCACTGCTGATGATGGCAAGTACTACATGTAGTAGTCATTTAGTGAGATGCTGCCCTCACATAGAATAATACAGCACTTCTAAAAATACAATTCCAACCTTTTTAACCATCAAATCAGAAGCTATGATAAGTGTGTCATGAATATCCATGAAACATGACTGTATTTCCCATTGAATCAATGATATTTTAAATTGGTATAGTAATATTTGTCACATTTGTTGAACTTGAGATAAAGTTTAGGGAGTCATTTAGCACTTTCTGTACCAGGGACTGGCAGAGAAGTGTGATATAAAGATATGTGATAGAACATCTGTACATCAATGTGGGGTTTTCTATGCCAATCAACGCTCAGAGCACACAAAGGGTTAAATCATATTGATGTTTGCCAACTCCTTCACTGAGGGAGCAGTCTTGGTATGAAGAAACTTCAGTCCAATTTGTTACAAGTCATTCTACCTGTTAACTTACTGATATGAATTCAACAAAAACTAAGTTTTACGCAACATACTGTATACGCTGTTATTTTCGCATACAGATATTTTCGCGAATGACGAGGTTATAGACATTTTCGTGAGATGTTGTTTTCGCGAATCGACGCCGACGCTTACGTTAATGCTCTATTAACACAGCACATGGAGTCATTTTTGCGTGTTAAATTCGCGATCCAACTGTGATTCGCGAAATTCGCGAAAAGTAAACCCTCGCGAAAATAACAGCTTATACAGTATTTGTTGTCTTCCAAACATGTTCATGCATCCATCATCTGTGCTCATGATACTAAATTCATGCCATGACATTATTGCATGAGCTTATACACACACCGATTGCCATGTACTTGTACTAACTTGCATTACTTCTAAATGCTACTTGTGAGCTTTGACGCTGGATTAGACATTATATTACATTTTGATATGTGTGGAATTTCTATATTGATTTTTGTTTTGTTTTGCATGATATGTTTTGTACACTTATGTTGTTTTTTGAAAATGAGAATGAATAAATAAGATGAAATTAAATAAAGTAAAATAGATATCAATGTTTGCTTACTTTTTTGTTGATATTAGTCATCCTTACATTGTTCATGCTGGAGCAAATGAATTGAGGGTTATCCTATTATGATGTCATACTTTGTCTTATGCATGCATTTTACATGTGAGGTAGTGATGGATTAATAGGAACCAACTGTGGACCAATGCTGCCACCACAATTATCATCTGATGCAGAAGGTTCATACCATGGAATAGAGAACAGAAAATACACTGTATATATACACAGAGAATCCAGGGATGGTGTGGCATGTAAAGGTCAAATGATATGCTTTTCACCATCCCCCCAAAATCTTGAACTGCTGTGGCCTGTATTCTTTAGATGAAATGCTAGGTTGACATGCTATGTCTGTGAGATATAGGCTATAGCTTGTGAGGTATTAGTTTAAAGGTAGACTTCATTCATAACAGGTGGAATGTTTAGTGTTACTATATCAGATAAAATCTGATAATTATGGTATATGACATACAGTGGTATATTTCTCATATACCTGCGACCAATTAAGACATTGACAGTATGCATTCAATTGGTTCTCAGTTTTAGACGGAATATACCCGACAATCGATTTTGTTCTTTGATAGTCATGCTTTTGAAAGCTGCCTCAAATATCTTTGTCTGCAGATTGATATTTATACATTCATACACACAATTTGTTATAAACATATTATTTCCTGAATCTGTCACAGACAGAGACTGTGAAGTGTGTGTGTGTGTGTGGGGCCACTTTATACCAAAGGTTGACAAGCCGCCACTGTCCGTCTGTTACAAGTGTATGGCTCATCAACCTCTGATACTCAGCCCTAAAAACGTGCTGTCTAGAACCACTGGAGTAAAATTGTCGTCTACGACTACCGGAGTAAAGGGGGAAAAAAACCAGGAAAAACTTCCTCCACTTTTTTTTTTTCTTTTAGCTCAGTAGACCATTTGACATGCCTGGAAGTGTTCACATGAGGTTGAGATGGTGCATACACTGGGTCCTTCCTATTCCAGTTTTATGCCCCAGTAAACTACTTGTGGTATGACAGGTGTTAACTGGGCCCACTCAATCTCCCTTCCCCTTAACCCTTTCATCCCAGTCTTGAATGATATGGAGAATCAAAGTTGTAGTTCTAAGTTGGGATCAAACTTTTATGGCATGAGACCTCAAAGAAGTTAACAATCAGAATCTAACAAGAAATTAGAGATTTGTACAAGTTATATGGCTTGATTCTCCATGCAACTTTGAAATTCATTTTTCTCATCACCACTTTGCAAGAATATTTAAAAAAACAAACAAATCCAAAAGCAAGAGTATTGGCAAGTCCACACATATGACCATGATTATAATTTGCAAGATTTCTCTGATAATATGGACATATCTGATAGAATGAATCCAAAAAGTCAGAAAGCCAAATAGCCTGTGGAAAGGTGGTGGTGACAATCAAACTAAAATTGGTAACAGTGCTAATCCACAGACACATTCTTATTGCCTGAATAGCCTTCTAAACTTCAAAAGTAGCATAGCTCCCTCTTCTGTTCTTTTCCTGAAATTCTGATAATGGACAACTGCAATGAAAATGAGTCATTATTGTACTTTCTGTGTGCTTTATTATACCCCCGCCAAACGAAGTTTGAAGGGGGTATATAGGAATCATTTTAATGAAACTTTCTCTGTTTTCTTTTAATTAATCTCTTTTTCCCCCTGTACTTATGTATACCGTTCACTTGAACAGGGAGTGAATCTTTACTTGTACCAGACAGAGAAAAGCTAGCGTAATGCATTGCTAGATTCTAAACAGGAACTGATTAGACTTGAAAGATTTATTGGTATAGACTTGCATCCCTGCAGACGACTTCCTCTGTGTGATACATCAGAAAAGAAGAAAAGAAAGAGAATTAAATTACTGTTAGTCTGCCCAGTAGACGATGTAATGGCTTCTTTTTTGTCAGTGACTGGTGATCACTTCATGGTGTCTGGGCCTTGTGACTCTTGAAGTCCACACATGATATATGTTTTTTTTGTATTATTTTATTTTGATATTATCTTTCTTCTTTGTTTATAGAGCTTGAAAATGTGTCTTTATGTCTGACGACATCATACACCTCGGGTATAGAGTTCACTTTTGGCATATCTGATTCAAGTGAGAACGCTGCATTCAAAAATCAAATTTGGCATATTGTGGCTGGTATTTATGTTTAGTCTTATGTGCATATGACTAAAACCAAGATGAACTCTTTGTATCTAGACCATGATGAGTTGCCAGATTGGGGAAGGAATCTAACTTTAAGTATTCTCTTTGGCATGTGGATAATTCAAATGTTTGTTTGATGTGATACCTGTATGCACATATCACTCGTGCATTGACAAAGATTGTATAAAACTGATTAAATTTATCAAATTCACACAAAATTATATAAAGGATACAAAAGTTTGCCAGTTTAAACACAAACATCACATTTAAACTTCTGCTTCAATCTAAGGATCAGCCATAGATTTACGAATTCAGAGACTTAATGATTCTGCCACAGGACTGTTATATGATAAGGGTAATTTCTTTAAATCACATAGTTACCTAAATAAAAACAAAATCAAATATACAATTCAAACAAACTCAAATTCGTTTGAAAGCTAATATCAGAAAACACCAGCATTATCATTCTTATTATTTGTCACTGTCCTCCTGACAGATATGGACAAATTGATCAGTTTAAAGCAGGAAACGCTTTATTCATAGCATTGCAATGTTTGTTTCAAAGGATCAATGTAGAATGAAGAAACAAGGAGACACCATGATTCAGGATTTATTTGTTTGTTGTCTCCATCCCTCCCCCCCCCCCCAAGTTGATAGTGACTAAGACAGCGGATGGGCAAGGGTGTGGGTTAGATTTTCATCTGCTCAGACATTGTAGAACTCTCCCAATCTGGTGATTAATCCCAATGGTTAGCTATAAGTGAGGTGTACTCTCGGCCCACTAATGTTATGGGTGAGATTGATTAAGCGGTTTAGGAGCTCATCCTTTTACCACAAAGTGTCAACCTGTCCAGCAGATTTCAGCCTTTGCCAAGATTTGGTAAATATCTCCTTGAGTTCTTCATACACGGCATCTTGAGGTCTGTAATGGATTAAAAATCCACATCCTCGTCTTTCTTTTCTTCTTTTTTTTTTTTCACAGAAGTCCAGCAATGAGTAACAGAATAAAGGGAACTTTTAGGTGTGTCTTTTGTCTTTCATGGAAATTGGCCACATTATTATAATTTGTGTCCATTGTAGGCACCTACTTCATCAGAGTTGATTTAAAGGATGTGGCTAATTCATGCTTGATGAACTTAAGACCCTTTTCTTGTGACATTATAATACAGAAACCTCAGGCTGATTTTTTTTTAATACTCTTCATTCAATAAAAGACATAGGTTTGCACCTAAGATGCAGTTGCAACAAAAAGTTTGTGAGGCGAGACAGATTCTTCTCCACAGATGTCGAGATTGTGAGAAAGAATGTTCAAGAAATTCTGCTGTTTTCTCAGAAATCATGACTCGCAGAAAGTCTTCCCTGTATTGCAGACATGAGCAGATACATAGTGTGCATTGAGAAAACATATAAAAAAAAACTTTAATGAAATTCAAATCATTTTCTCATAAAAAAGCTTCCACAATAATGCACATTATATTCTAGGCACAACTACTAGTATCAAATATGTACATAAGAATAAGAATGCATAGATATGATCAAAAGACTGAGGGGACACAACCAAACAGATAAAAGACTGTCCTCATAATTAAGCTGACCATTCAAGTTGCAAATAGCAGCATCCAAGTTGAAACATTCTAAGTGTGTGACAGTGTTGGATCCAGAGGGGGATGCACTAGACGTGCATCCCCTTTGATTTGTTGTAAAATAAAATTAAAAAAAAAAAAGAAAGGCGGTGTGTGCACCCCTCTTGAATTTTTTAAAGAAACCTGAAGCCCTTTTTTTTTTTTTTGTGCTTGTCAGCCGATGAAACCCGGAAGTGGCACGAGAAATGAAAAAAATGGCATGGGAACCTTTTTTGTCGAGCCCACCGGAGGTGTGGGGAGACTAAGGGATCGCCTGCGGCGTCTGTCCGTCCGTCGTCCGTTCGTCGTCCATCCGTCCGTCGTCTGTTCGTCGTCCGTCCGTCCATCGTTCGTCCGTGACGCTACAGAAATTTGAATAACTCTCTACTACTGAGGACTTCAATTTCAATCAAACTTGGAGGGAAGAGTGGTTATACAAAGTTACACATTTTACCAAACATGAAGGTCACCTCAAGGTCAAAGGTCACAGGCAGAGGTCAATGAACTTTAGGGCCCAATGTTAAGTTTTTACGGCGTGTTTTGATTATGACTCATAACTTTTGATGTATATGTCCGTTTGTGACCAAACTTGGATGGTAGATGTCCTTTGGGGAGTTGAAGGTCACCACAAGGTCAAAGGTCACAGACAGGGGTCAACAAACTTTTAGGGCCCAATGTTAACTTTTTACGGTGCGTTTCGATTATGGCTCATAACTTGATGTACATGTCCGTTTGTGACCAAACTTAGATGGTAGATGTCCCTTGGGGAGTTTAAGGTCACCACAAGGTCAAAGGTCACAGACAGGGGTCAACAAACTTTTAGGGCCCAATGTTAACTTTTTACGGCGCGTTTGGATTATGGCTCATTACTTTTGATGTATATGTCCGTTTGTGACCAAACTTGGATGGTAGATGTCCCTCCGGGAGTTGAAGATCATCACAAGGTCAAAGGTCACAGACGGGTCAACGAAATTTTAGGGCCCAATGTTAAGGTTTTACGGTGCGTTTCGATTATGGCTCATAACTTTTGATCCCTTAGTCCGTTTGTGACCAAACTTGGATGGTAAATGTCCCTTGGGGAGTTGATGGTCACCAAGAGGTCAAAGGTCATAGGTGGGTCAATGAACTTCCGGGAGTTACAAAAACATTAATTTCTTCTATGCAAATGGGCGAGACACAATTTGGCTTTTGCCTTGGTTTTTGTTTTTGTTTTTTCTTTTGTCTTGTCAGCTGATTAAACCGGAAGTGACATCAGAAATATATGTTTTTTTTTTGCCCTCCCCCCCCCCCCCCCCCCCCCCCCCCATATGGAATTTCTGGATCCGCCCCTGTACGATACATCATTTTCTATCCCCAGAGATTGAAAAACATTTTGAGCGCATGTAGCTGCCTGGCTCAAATCCCACAAAATGTAACAGATAAGGATTCTCAGTAATGGATCAAAATAGTCATTTGGGTTGACCAACTTTAAAAAAAAGTTTGACTTCCCTGGGAGAGTATTCTCTTCTCTACCTACCATCAAAATTTGGCGGCTTAAAGCAAAACCAAAATAGATATTATCAGCAATTTTTCTGGACAATATATTTTTGGACAGGCGCTGCTTTCTCTGCAATTTTCATTGATGCTTCTGCATAGCACACTTGAGTGACCATAATCATTAAATCCTCTTCTCTCTCTTTTCTATGAAACTGCACCTCCTATCTCTCTCCTATATCAATCACTTTGTGAATGGGTTAGGATAGTCAGGGCTTGACACTAACGGTGGCCCGGTGGCCCGGGGCCACCAAAAATGAAAGTCGGGCCACCAAATTTCAAAAAAGGGCAAATTTGGTGGCCCGCCTCGGGCCACCAAAATTTTTTGAAAAGTATGTCAATAAATTCATAACTTTTTGCGCCGGAAATTAGCAGTTAAATTTGTTCAAAGGATGGATGAAAAGAACTGAAAGAATGCCTGAGAGTGAGTGTTGCAAGTTTGTTGAAGTTTATTCATGAGTAGATATGTCCAACTTCTAATTCTTACTATCATAAACTTAAGTATTTGACTCATTAAAAAAAAAAAAGGACTTTTAATGTTTTTTATTGTTTTTTTTTTGGGGGGGGGACACCAAATTTTTCTCTCGGGCCACCAAAAATTTGAAATTTAGGATTTTGGTGACCCCATCGGGCCACCAAGCAAAAAAGTTAGTGTCGAGCCATGGGATAGTCCAATGTTGGTAGGTTATACTCATATATCATTTTAAAGCTTAAAGCTTACTCTTTTAAACTAAGTAGAAAAGTGAAAAGTCATTTTGCCTACTTTTTGTGGGTTTTGAGCCAGGCAGTCCCATATTCAATATTCAAATAGATAATTATTTTGTTAGAAGCAATATCTTCATGATTAGAAGACCTCTTTTGATTCTTTGATTTTAAAATGTTACGTGTGGAATATGATATCTGCATGCAGCAAAATTTGTTACTTCTGAGCCATGATTTTACAGGTTAGTAAGGTTAATACTGGAACCAGTTGTTACAAGGTGGTATTACCTTTCACAGGGAACTTCTTTGGTGGAGGACTACTACTGTGAAAATTAGCAGGATATGGATAACAGTTGTGACCTTAATAAGTTTGTCATAAAAATGAAGGAATCTCATACCCCCCCCCCCCCCCCCCCCCCCCCCTGTTGGTTATTTCTTTCATAATGAGATAAACTTATCTTGTTTATTGGTTGGGGATGGTACAATGGAGGTATGAAAGCAAAGATGAATTTTTGCTATGAGGATTTTTTCTTTTTTTCTTTCTTTTTTTTTCTTGTCATAATCTGTAGAACAATAGAGCATTTGTTCTGTTCTTTTCCATCATCATTCACCTTGACTAAAAGGTCCTGCTGATTGGCTAGGGAAGTAAATGACAAGTCATTATAAACGAAAGCAGTCGAACGGCAATGACTGTGTGCCCCTCGGTAGAGTTAATTGAGAGTTTGTCCACCGATCTTCGGGGGATGATGCCATGTTCAGCTAAATTTAGCTGAGAGTCAGCAGATGGGGCTAAAAATGTCATTGGCATCATTATTCCCAGCCACAACATCTATAATTGGATGGACTGAAGGCATCCAGTGGCCCCAGCCTATCACTTTTTGCGACTATGATGCCTTGACGTGACGGTGTTCTTACCAAAGTATGTTCTATATGCACATGATGGTGTTGGCATTGTCATTTAACCTTGGTTCTTGGTTTGAAAGGGATATTCTTATGTCCTTGTGTAAATATTCACACCTCAATGTTTATGGAAGGCAGCATGTGAGGCCCTCATGTCACGGTCCTGGTCTCATAATCAGTCTTGTGACCACCACCTAACTAAAATTGTTTGAGTTTTAAAAAGTATATTTATATATAATCCATAGGTGGTTGTTATTTTTGATGAAGTACTTATGCTGTTTGTAGCAAAGGGATGCTCTGTGCTGAGAGTGCATCATATTGAAAACTTTCGGTCATCTGCGAAGTTGCGCTTCCGCGCGAACGCTACAACACGTAAAACGGGTCAAAAATCGACGCATTTTTCCACAAAATCTGCCATAACTTTTAAACTATTTAAGAAGCAAACTTGGGGCGCCCGGATTCTGAAAGTGGACACTTTATGGATTATTTATGTGTATATATCATTATTGTAACATTTGTAGCAGTGACGCAAATTTGATTAGAAAAGTACCTTATGAGTAGAATTGTCTATGGCGAACAGTCCAAATTTGACGAATTTGAGCATATTTTGCCGTCTTGCAATTCTTCCAGACGGGATATCTCCAGAACGGAAGGTCGCACAAACTTGGGGCGCACGGTTTCAGAAAGTAGAGATTCTGCCCATTTTTGTGATACAAGAATCTTGTTTATTAGTTGAGCAGTCCTGACGCAAATTTGCAGTAAAGCTAGACTGCCCAGTCACAATTGCTGTCATAGGGAACGTGTACAATCCATACAGAACTACCACGTCACGAGACTACCAACGAAAATTTGAGCCGTTGACCTTCACTGTCTGCCGTCGTCAGCAGTGTGAATTCCTGTGATTTCAAGCTTTTGTTTCTCGCCAAATATCATTTTCAACACAATATCCAGATACAGTTGTATATGAGACATTGTCTAGATACGTAGCAGCCTTATGAACATCATAACTGTTACGTTTGGGAGCAAACACAACCAAATATATTCCTCATTCCGTCTCATTTTTCGATGATGGCTCTAGTCGGACTGGTGCATTTCCTTCGGAGGTGGTAATAATGTAAGTAGTTGCAACGGTCGATTGCCACCTGCTGTCTGCAATGGGGCGCTTACATATTATATACACGTGTTGTATACACAGGACCGATCAACTGAAATAATGTTGTAAAGGAATGATAAGGTCCTAGACTATATTATCTCAACTGTAGATTTAACCCGATTTCTGTCGCCTACACACACAACACACTACGCGTGAAATTACGTGAACATGATGTCCCTCCACGCACAGTGCTGCAGACCACCCCCATTAACGTGTCGACTAGCCACGCGCCCCACACGCACTCACTTTCGCCAGCGTCTGCTACCTCGGATTTTCTGCGTGAATTAAGGCGAAAGTTTTCAATATGTATCTTTGTTCCATTGCATGTTGGAAAAAAATAACAACAGAGGGTATCACCCATAAGTATATGAGTTCTATAGTACACATTGTACCTGCATATGCAAACCACTAGGACAGTTCTGAGGCAGTGGAGCATTCACCTTATCTATTTTGCATGAAGATTTTGTAGTGACCTGTTTCACAATTTTATGGAAACAAGTTGATCTTGAAAACTTTTCTTATTTTACAATGTACCTCTAATTTAATTGAAACTCCGTTTTTAATTCATGTTTCTCTGCTTTTACTCTTTTTACCAAAGTGAACTTTGAAATGGACCAGCTTGTCACTTTAACCGAGGACGAGTCCCAAGTATACTTGGGAAGTGTCTATGGGAAATGTGTGCTTATAGCAAATCAGTCTGTCAAGTCCAAGGGACTGTGTTATGACCAATTATTCCAATTAACAAGAATGTATTGAAACTCAGTTTAGGGCTTTTTACACTTGCAAATTTTTGCTTAGCCCCCCCTTAGCCCCACCGTTGGTACGGGACTAAGCAAAAATTTGCAAGTGTGAAAAGCCCTAAACTGAGTTTCAATGGGGCTAGGGGGGGGGGGGGGGCCTTAGCCCCACCGTTGGTACCGGACTTTCCTTGGCCCACTTTCTGTTTACACTTGTTTTTGCGAAAGTGGGCTAGCCGCACCGATAATCCTGTACTATCTGGCCCTGCAAAATAGCAGGGTTAGCACCGCAATTGCGGTGCTAATCCCACAATTGCGGTGCCAAGCAAGCGAGTGTAAACAGAACGAAGAAATAATCCGGGGCAAGCGACAGAGACGGAGTCCGACCCCCACTGACCAATCAGAAACGAGGTAATCAAGTGCTGCCGGTGCGTACGTGTACTTGTACAGTGCACAGGGTAATCATGAATATTCATGTGGTTTGGAAAGTACGGGGCTAAGAAATATGAGTGTAAAAAGGTTAGTTTTCTCCTTAGCCCAGGACAAGAGCTTAGTACGGGATTTATTGGCGAGTGTAAAAAGCTGAAAAAATTAGTACGGGACTAACGATAGTCCTGGGTCAGAGAAAGTACGGGGTTAAGAAACACAAGTGTAAAAAGGGCTTTTGATTGTTTCACTGTAATCATCCTTCTAGTCTCAGTCCAAACTTTGTGGTTTATAGATGCCAACACGCTCCTAAAGTGCTGGCAAGTGATCAAACACAGCTGAGTTATTACCAGGTAGTGCAAGGTGTACATTAAAGGCTTGCTTGAAGAAGCATATTATATCATTTAATAATTTCATACTTGAGATTTTGTGAGTATTCCAATTAAGTCACTTCACTGACACCTTTTCTTGAGAATGGATTGTGGTAGTTATGTCAAGTGTTCTGGCACTGTTTTATAAATCAATTCGATTTCTTGGAATATCAACCATTCCAAACGAACTTTGAGAAAACACAGAGACATAGATGTTGAGGAATGCCTAAAGGATCATAAGATTCCTGGGGTAGAAACACTTCACAGTGCATGAATTTGAATTGCAGGTTTGACGTGCGTGAGATCATGACCACAATCTTAAACTCGGGGATTTTCACATTTTTTTTTTCTCTTAGAGTTTGCCTAGCTGTTTGTTAGCTGCAGTACCTCCCTGTCGAAATTTGAGAATCAGAAGGGTGTTAATGTTGTACGATGTCTTTGTAACTTTATAGCACCCTTCTTGCTCTAGCCTACCCTATTGTTAGGTAAGAGGCGTATCCAATAAGTATTGTAGCCTAGCTTCAATAGGGAGGCCAACCGCAGGTGACTAAGGCTTGACAGGTGAGAGGAAATGACGGAATGGAAGGCATCAAAGGATTCCGCGCACCGTATCCTATCGCTGAGCTTCGACTCCCTTTTCAGTGTCAAGGGGTCCTATCTCTGGAGAGCCGTAGGGTGGACGGTATACGGCACTTGGAGGTCTGCCGCATCTCTGGGAGAGAGACAATTGACCTCCTTGTCTGATGTAATGAAATTCCCGGATGCCCCCCTACCTGTGGGTCAAGGGGCACAGCTAGCTCTCTGTTTTGATGCCTGGAAATACCAAAAGTAGTTACATCCTACTCCATGATCAAGTTGATTTTAACAAAAGCAGTGTATTGGGATTCAAATCAACAGAATCATGGAGGTTTCATTAATAATCAATGATATGGAAATTAGGCTATGGAACCTTAAATGTATTAAGATTCCATGAAGCAATGATAATTTCTGTTAGTGCAACCACGATGCATTTTAGATGAAGTGGTGACATCGCCTCAAAATTTTTCTGTTGGTTGGGCGAATAAATTCTACATATATGGTGTTTTGGTCAATATTTCAGCAAGTACGGCCCCACGCCCTGCAGAAAATTGTCACTGCTCTATATATTTACAACTCTATAAACACTTTGATGTTAAGTGTGAACTTTCTCCACTTTTTTCTTTTAGATTCATGCCAACTAATAAAGTAATTTCAGTAAAGATATTAGTGCAAGAGAAGGGGAAAATTATGAGACTGTGAGGTCATCACCTACATGATTTACACTTGTGACTGTCATTTATGTTACATTCTGGGGGAAATATGTGATATGCTGAAATTCTAATAGCAACTTGACTGTGATGTGGATCATTACTGTATATAATAATTTTTCTTTCTTCACATTAAGGGACATATACGTAACACACACATACATACATACTCTTTGTGACACTATTATTCCAAGTAAGAACATTTGGCACGTCTCCATTGTTAGTTTGGGTTTTTTTAAAAATCGTAATTGCCCTTGAGGAAGTGACAAAATGGGGTTCAAATTAATTACTGTTCGATCATATTGGGCCTTTATTAGTGTTGCTCTACACAATTTCTCTCCGGTACTTTTATAGATATTCTGACCTCCCTCACAAAGCTATGAACCAGTGACAGTCTGGAGGATGGCAAAGAAAGTTTTTGTCCCCGCCGAACGAGTTCGAGCAGGGGACTATGAAACGGGCTCCGTACGTGTGTGTGTCCGTCCGTGTGTCCGTGTGTCCGTGTGTCCGTCCGTGTGTGCGTCCGTGTGTGATCAAAATGTTCAAAATGCTACTCCTTCGCCATTTCTAACCCGATTTTGATTCTGTTTGCTTTATATGATAGCACTACATGGGAGCTTTGAAACTTCTATACAGAATTTCAATTGTGACCTTTGACCTTGACCTTTGACCTATATTGTACATTTTGCTTCAAAATGCTACTCCTTCGCCATTTCTAACCCGATTTTGATTCCGTTTGCTTTATATGATGGCACTAGGTGAGGGCTTCAAAACTTCTACACAGAATTTTGACCTTTGACTTCTTTGACCTTTGACCTTGATTTTTGACCTATATTGTACATTTTGCTACAAAATGCTACTCCTTCGCCATTTGTAACCCGATTTCAATTCCGTTTGCTTTAAGTGATGGCACTAGGTGAGGGCTTCAAAACTTCTACACAGAATTTTGACCTTTGACCTCTTTGACCTTTGACCTTGATTTTTGACCTATATTGTACATTGGCTACAAAATGCTACTCCTTCGCCATTTCTAACCCGATTTTGATTCCGTTTGCTTTATGTGATGGCACTAGGTGAGGGCTTCAAAACTTCTACACAGAATTTTGACCTTTGACTTCTTTGACCTTTGACCTTGATTTTTTACCTATAATGTACATTTTGCTACAAAATGCTACTCCTTTGCCATTTGTAACCCGATTTCAATTCCGTTTGCTTTAAGTGATGGCACTAGGTGAGGGCTTCAAAACTTCTACACAGAATTTTGACCTTTGACTTCTTTGACCTTTGACCTTGATTTTTTTACCTATATTGTACATTGGCTACAAAATGCTACTCCTTCGCCATTTCTAACCCGATTTCGATTCCGTTTGCTTTATGTGATGGCACTAGTTGAGGGCTTCAGAACTTCTACATAGAATTTTGACCTTTGACTTCTTTGACCTTTGACCTTCATCTTTTTACCTATATTGTACATTTTGCTACTAAATGCTACTTCCGGCGGGGACATATATTACGCACCGCGTAATTTCTACTTTTCCTTGTTTTGTTTTGTTTTCTTCCTCTATCTCCTCACTGGATGCAACAATTAGATGGATCAATAATATACTGCAAAAGTGGATATTTTTGCATGAGCAATTTCTCGCGAACAGCTGCATAAGATGAGTTTTGCATGTTTTATTTCCACAAAATCAGGACACGAACTACTGGAACATGTAGCAAGCAAAAAATATTGGCATCATGGTTTTATTTCCATGCTGGTTTCTGGTTGCACGAAATGCGTGAAAATTTCCACTTTTACATTGTCTTACAAGGCAAAAAGTTTAATTATGATTGGCTTGAAGTAACTGCCTCAGGTGTTGAAGGGGATCTTTATATCAAGGCCACTCTTCACCGACAAAAGGCAAGTGTTGTATAATTAGCTGAACAATGGGACCGAATATTGTTTACTGGACGCTGCCAAGGGGCTGCGCTAGATCACCGCCAAACCACAGGCTGATGCTACATGCCCTTTAATGCTGGCCTGTCCCTCAAAATGCTAAAATTGTTCGTGACATCTCCAAACTTGACTCACTTAATTACATCCTTGACATCGAATGCGAGCTCCTCTGCTGGAAGTACAATGCAGTACACTTTGCTTTAACTTAAAGGGACTGATCATGAAGTAGAAGTAACTTGACCACAATAACAATGCATAACAAAGGTTTGTTCAGTAAATGGACCATATTTGAAAAACAAACAATGTTTGCATATTTAATAATGTTAATATTCAGTTTTTAGTTTCATTTAGTTTTTGATCAAAGCGATTGACTGTCAAACTGTAATTGAAATTATTCAGATTTTTTTTCCCTTTCATGTAAAGAAATCATAAGAATTAATCATATGAATTTAGTCTAATAGTCTGTTTACCCATATTGAAAGCTTTAAAAACTGGGTAAAGTTTTGGTTTAACAGATTAGGGTGAAACTCAAAACAAAAGTTTTTGCCAAAAAAAAAAAACATACTATCCATTCAAAAAAAAAGAAGAAGAGCTGACTGATTTAGGGATAGTGATGTTGTATGATATGTCTTCACGCAGAGCGAGAATTTCCGCAAGATTATAATTCTGCCCAAAACGATGTTCATCTCTTTTTTATTCCCAGCAACTCGTTTGAATTAAAAAAGAAAAAAAAGTTTGCATGTGCTAATAAAGGCAGAAAAATCAGAAGAACAGTTAATTGAAAGTTTGAGCAAATGTAGATAAAAACTGACAAAATTGTGAGATTTTGAAGTTGTCATCTATCAAACACAAATTGCCAATTTTGTGATGTCACATGTTTGGTCACCCCCCATTCTCTCTGTACCATAAAATAAGAAATTTGTATTCTTTTATGAAGTAAATTTTCAGTCATGCATGCACCTTTAATACAATCAATGTAAATATTTTTCTTTACAAGCCCTGCATGCCAAAAATAATTATATGTCGTCATCAATAAAGAAAACAGAGATTTTATTGAATTTTATGCACACGACAAGTGGAAGGTGAGCTCCTAAGCTGCATCACAGAGTTGCCAATATGTGGTTGAATGATGTCAACCTTTAAAAAAGAAAGAAATTGTAACATTGATCAGAATTTGCTCCAACTGTCATTGTCCAGTTCTTATGATTGATCTGCTTTTATTCACAGAAATTAATTTTCAGGGTGGACTTCTCCAAAATAGGCCTTCTCAAATGCCTGGATAATGCATATAGTGCTGAGTCACTCGATCTGCTCCCATTGATAGAAAGACAATTCTCTTTAATAACTTTTCTAGTTTCTTAAGCCTCTGTGAAACCCTACAAGCCAAGGTGCCCCCTCAATCTCACAGCTCCTCACATCACACAACATTGCAGTTCATCACTGTTGTAACCCGTCAAAATTTTCACACACATTTTTGGCAATACCATCTTCGCTCTTTCTCTTTTCTTTTTTAACCCCTGCCCCTCATCCCCTAGCTGCTCCCTCCTTCCAGAAGCAAAGATTAGGAGCAGATGAAGGAACGGGGTTATGGATTAGCACCTGTTACCTTCTGCTTCTGTCCCAAGTTTATAATTATCACATGTGTGAAATCTAGGCACAGGCACAGGGGGCCAGACACACGTGCATGAATCTGTGTTGTAAATGTATGTGAAAACTGTGGCAAGTGTGGAGGGTTTGCAAGGTGTTATCGCTTAAAGGCATAATTTACCATTTGCACGTGAAACAAAAAACCCAGCATTAGTGCTTTAAAATAGTTCTAAAATGTGAGTTAGGGATAGAAACAACCACTGTAAAAATTTTGAATCAGTATAGTTGATGTTATGCACTTTAAATACACAAAATATGAACAATAGTTATAATAAGAATGTTTCCAGACTAAACCGTCTAAAGTTATGGTTTATTGAGAAAAATACTGATATCTCCTTAAATTTTAGGTTTTATTGTGAGAATTTTATATGGTAGGATGTTTTGTGATACAACAGACCTATGCATATACATCTAATGTGATATCTTACGAAAATTTTTAAAATCACTGCTCCCAAAGGTAAACAGGACCTTTAATATCTCTTACAATCATTATTCCCTCTTGGCATGTTTATCACCTCTTTTAGTCCAGATCTCACAATAAAATAAATTCACAAGCAAGTGCCTGGTAAAGAATTGCTTATGTATAATGTATATAATTATGTGCAAGGATAATCCAGAGCCATTGATAGGTGCTTTAGAATTAAACTTTATTGCCCTAGCTGTCTCACGAGCTTATAACAACCAAGTAAACAAACTCGGTTATAGTTTGTGTTTGATCAAATTCCCAAACTAATAGATGCATAGACTACAGTCATTATCATGTGAATAACTAATGTCTGAATTCATAACAGGCTTAATAAATGTCATCAACTCTTGTAGATATGCCTTTTTTGTGTGTGGGTTTTTTTTGGGGGGGATGGAGGTTTGTTTAGTGTCTGGTTTTTAATCTGATTAAAAGAGAGAGAGAGAGAGAGAGAGAGAGAGAGAGAGAGGGAGAGAGGAAAAAAGAAAGAAGAGGATCTCAAGTTTGTATACTTAACTCTGAAAGTTGTAGCAAGCTTTAACCCTTACAGCACCATCATTTTAAAATTCCAGTGCCTATCTATGTAACAGTGTGCCTTGTCTTTGGCATTGATTGGGTTTAGATTAACCATGATGACACACTGGTGTTCCCTCACAGATCTCTTCACCAGGCCTTCTGCCTCAGCATGTAGCTCTGTGACTTTCACTCGCCAAGACCTGTTCAGAGTTTACAAAGCCAATTGATGACTTCCCGACCAAGTTAACCGTGTATCAATGATAGCTGGGTGCCTGCTGTCTATTTATCTCGCTTGATCTCTCTCGCTTGTCTTCCTGTTCTGCTTAGAAAGCCCCTCGGAAGATTTTATTGTACTTTACTTGTATCCACAGATCAGATTCTTTGCTTTGTCATTTTCATTGTAAGTCTTCAGAAGTAATAATCTGTTTTTACAAATGCTTATAAACTCTTTATGTACCACTTTCACACACCAGACTCAGTTGATGGCACGCCAAGTTCGCACATTCTGATCAAACAAACAAACAAACCTGCCCAAGCAGATCGATAAATTGCCAAATGCCACAGGACAATGAAAGTATTTCTGGTGCTTTCGTTCCTGTCACATGTAGCTTGCATTTTATATGGTGATTGGATGTCAAGTGGTTTTCCGTACTGGATTTGCGGATAAATCTGAAACTTCTGTCACCGTTTACTCGGAAGTATGTTGCCTGTTAAAGTGGTTTTCTGTACTGGATTTGTCACTGTATACTTGGAAGTATGTTGCATGTTAGCTCCTGTATTGAGGGTGGCTTACAGTTTACTTCTCTTTGATGCTTTCACAATTGAATAAATTAGAGTGGTAGTCATACAAGAATAGTATTGAAATACTTTCCATCACCTACTTACCCAATTTTGCACATGATTCTAGTTCTTTTCATCGATGGCATGTCTTGGCCATCATGTAATATCTGTCTGAAGCAATCTGCTTTGGTTCCCTCTCTATACTTGCTGTCAGTTTGCAAACTTTGTGGAATTTCTCTTTATTTTTTTTTCTTATGACTACTTGTCACCATTAAAAGAGACCATTCTTTTAAAATCAAGATGCTCGTGAAATCAGAACTTCTCTGGGAATAGGATGGAAAATAGGTCGATATAAGTACTTGGGGGCTCTTCTCTTCTGTGTCCCCAAAGAGAACAAGTGACAATTCACAGGGTCCTTTCAGGGGAAGTCACAATTACGGATGATGAATTAATGGCCTTTTATATCAAGTCCCAACAAGTGATACAAAGAGAGAGGACATGTCACAATTGAGAGGATGGTGGGGATTTCCACTGCTGCCCCGTCAAATTTAGGAGAGAAGAGATAATTTTTTTTTTTTTTTTGTGGGGGGGGGGGGGAATTGATCAATTCTGGGGATTGCTCATTCTCAGCTTGATGAGTCTATGTCCTCAATGAGAGGCTACACTTATTGAGTTAGCAAAGATTTCCACTTCTCTTGGAAAATTGCAAACTGAAGACATTTGTTCTTCACAACCCAAACAGAGTAAAGGGATTAGAACAATAAAGAATTAAAGAAGAAATTGTATCTGAGATTTCTCGGGACTGATGATTCTAAATTTCTGACTTCCTCAGCTGACATTCTAGGTCATGCCATATCTCAGAATTCATTCGTGTCCAACACACACATTAGTCATGGAGTTTTTGCCTCATTCCTGAGTAGAACATGCAGGTGGTATTTATTAGGTTCAGATCAGCACACCACTTAAAATAACAACTACCTCATAACACACAAAAAAAGTAAAGCCACCATATCAAGCGACTATTCAGTAGCCAATCTGCTTTTGGCATCTGGGTGTGGACTAGGGTGATGTCCATTATTCAAAAGGTTCTTTAATCCAAATATGAAATAAGGTTTGTTCTTCTGAAAGTTCGTTCTTCCGGAGGTTCATTATTCCCAAGGTTTGTTCATCCGAAAATGAAAAGAAAGTGCAGACTAATGAACCGTTGGAATTACAAATCTTTTTTCATTTTGGGTTTAACAAACCTTGTAGAATAACAAAATCTTTTTTTTTACGATTCTTCTGAATAGGGAATCTTATTTCAGTTTCATTATTAATGAACCTGTGGAATATCAAACATTCAGAATAATGAACCTTTGGGATAATGAACCTTCAGAGTAACGAACCTTACCTTTACTGTCAGATGAAGAAGCCTTAGGAATAACGAACCACAACTATTGATTGTCACCATGGTAACTACTACAATTGAAACTTGAGAGTTCAAGTCTTTCTTTTTCTGCAGAAGTGCAGATGGTGAATCTTAATCTCAAGAGAATTTCTATTGATACAAAAACAAGAGTTACCAAAATCTTGGTCCTAAAGTGACTTTCTTTTACAGTTTTCACAGAGTTGTGAAATGAACTTAGTGTGTGGTTGGTATGTCATATACACGCATCTGTATTTGCATTTGTGTGTTTGCTTGTTTGTTTTTGCGGGGGTTGGAGGAATGTTTTCTCAGGGGGTTTAATTTAAAGGCCAAACATAGTTCTGGTCCGCCTGCAAAGTTGTCAAATTTCACTCAAAAATGAGACCTATGCCTAAGAAATGTGTGGAATAACGCTGTAATAGCAAGATATTCCTTGGGTAACGACGAAAATGCGAAATATTAAACAAAAACGTTCGAATCTCAGAACTTACCCAATCGGGGTCAGGCTGACTCAGACTGGGGGACAACTCGGCCTCGCTTTGACGGCGGAGGCGAGTTGTCCCTCTGGATTATACAGTGTTATACTATGGGAGCGCTTCGCGTTCTGGCTGCTCACAGTTATGGGCCGAGTTGATACAACGCGCGCATTAAAGAACCTCTTTGGCGCGCAAACAAAATGAACGTGCGCCTAAGTATAGAATATAGCAATCACGAACTCCGTGTAAATTGTCTGAAATAGGGCCGAGTTGTCCCTTAGACCGAATTAACCTGGATCCTTTTGGCATAAAAGTCGGTATACCAACTTTTGTTATTGATCTCAAAATACTCCATAACAACTCATCATCCCGGCAAATTGTGTCAGTCAGGTAAGTTTCTTGGTAGACTCTTGATATATCACAAGCAGATATGAAATGGTGCAAGACGGTTTCTCAAACCCTTACCAGAACTATGTTTTCACTTTAAGCTTTAATTTTATAAAAGTTTTCAACAAGTGGCATCTATTCTGTTTCTCCATGTCATTTGTGATTGGTTCGCATCCAGATGTGGAGGGTCAGTCAGTGTAATAGCAGGAGCTTTGGGAGTTGAATTCAGATGCCGTGTTTCCTCCAATTAAAGTCCACAGCATGGTCTGGCTCTGTTGCATGCAGATGTCAAATCTAATTCCCTTTTCAGACCAACACAATATTCCTTCAAGGAAAACAACATTTTTTACTGAATTTGTTTCCTGAATTATTCAGGTTCTAGTTACGTGATTGAGACGTGTTATTGAAACAGTTATCCCTGTTTTCTACAGAGTATATCTTGTTTTCTGTGGTCCTTCAAGCGATAACGTAATATCTCCTGTTTGCTAGAACTGGCACTTGCCCAAAATTTGCTTGTAGAGGGCTTATTGTGTAGTAATTCAAATGACGCCCTGTTGAATATCAACAACAAAAACATCAACAATGTAAATATTAATGCTATCTTCTTAAAACTGTTAGTTGTAAATGAACCTTTTGTCTTAATATCAAGTTTCTTTTGAATACAAGAGAAGTAGTTATGTAGATAGCATGATATAAAATATCATTTATTTTCTTTTGTTTTAGAAATGTGCTAATATGATAATCACTATTAGAATAAATGCTTCTGAGAATGCTTAGAGTTTGAATTCACATTTGTCTGTAACCTGCATGATAGTCATGCTTGAAACTCTGGAAGTTTGTGAATGTTTATGTATGAAAAGCTAATTCTCAGTGCTCACAGCATCTTCAATTATCACCAAAATTTGAATCTGATTTCTCATGTATTTTATAATTTACCTACATCACTTCCATCTTGAAGATCCTTTTAGATATACAGCGTATATACTGTGTATGTAGGCCTATGTATGTATGTATGTATGTATATTTGTTTATTCAGTCATTATCTATCTTTTTATCTATTTTTGCCAACCTCCTAAGAAATTTTGCTTGCATTGAAAAAAAGAAAGGTGAAATAAGAGTTACACTAATTTTGAATACTATTCATTACAAGCTTTTGTTACTTTCAAAAGAGTGAAAATGTCAGATTTTTTTCTTCTAAAATATCAATATATACCATAGTACATTACTGATATTTATAGTTTATGGCAGACACATCTTAAAGATATGTGAATTTCCATGCATGCCACTGATGGTCAGCTTCAAGGGTAAACTTGTTTTTTTTTTCTTTTATATTGTATGTTTGGAGAACTGTTATGATCATGTAACTAGCCAGTGTCATCTCCTGGTTGTGGTCAATGTTAACGTTTTAAAAAATGGTGAGCTGCTATCTATTGAGGACATTGCTCACTCTCATGTCATTCACAAACTGTTGTAAAGCCAAGAGCTTGGGAGGATATTGACTGTCCTCTTTTTCCTCACAGCATGTTCAAAGGGATCATCCAGTTTTGGTTAAGACCTAATTTCACGTTTCTATGTGTGTGTGTGTGTGTGTGTGTGTGTGTGTGTATGTGTGTGTGTGTGATAATGAGAAACCTCTTATGATATATGAAAGAGCATGTAATTCCAAGAGGAAATCACCAATTATTTGATGAAAATTGGTTTTGAAATGGCTGAGATATCCAAAACAGAGCAATCTTAATAAGAGGTGGGACCCATCTTTTATTATGATTGCTTTGTTTTACTCTGTTTTTAGATGTCTCAGCCATTCCCAAACTGAGTTTCATCAAATAAATTTTGAATCCCTCTTTGAATGGTATGCTCTGTACTGTTTCATGAGTGGTTTCTTAATATATTACATAAAGTTCAAAGCCCAATCCTCATCTCCACCAATAATAAACTGTCCCTTTAACAATCGCTGCTATATCAAGGAGCTAGTTCCTGAACAGAATTGCATATATACACATCCAGGAGGATGAAGGATTGTCATAGATCCATCATTCTGAGTCAAGTTAAAGGGGCATAGTCCCGGTAGTGTAGATGGCGCTGTTGATGCTACTACCGATCACCGTTAGCATTGATACGAAGATTGCTGAAATTGAGCTGTCATCAAGAGTAAAGCGCGTAGGTGTTGCTAAGTAACGTTGCCTTCGTTGTCTTCTCTGCGCATCACGCAGTCTGTAGTAATGCCAGGGTGCGTGCATATGTGCTTCTTATTATGACATCACAAAAGAAATTTGCTAAAGCTGTCATCCCCCTGAGCCGAATCATGAGCCGAACTGTGATCGGACCACTGACACAGTGGATCTGACTTCTACGGACTCGGGAAAGTGGGCCAAAGCGTAAGCGCCAAAGAGAAGTCGATAGCGTAGGTCTCTATAGGAAACTTGCGCCGTGCGCCCGCGTACGCATTTGACTAAAACACCGGGACCGTGCACCTTTAAAAAGTGCAATGCCCTGTGTTTCTTCTCTCAGTGAGATATGAATTATTCAAGTCATTAGGAGATCATTATAAACCTAAATCTTAGTGTTTACCTCAGCACAGAAATGAGAGCTAAGTCATAATGACTGGTGACATTACATTTACATGCCCTTGTATTTATTTTTTTTTTTAGACGTCATCAAAACTTTTTGATTGTATGATTGAGGTTTGATATTGCCTGACTAATTCATCAGAAGTATTGAAATACATCTTATCATTAGATTTCATGAATCCATTTCCCCTGTTATGCATTGAAACAGAAAAACATTGTCACATACCTTTAAAGTGATACTTTGAGTAAGTCTTAAAAAAGGAGGGAGAAAAAAAGAAACAGAAACATGCACAATTCTGTGAAATGCGGTTAGTAATGTACTTACAGGTCGAATGTGTTTGTATCACAGTGTGAAAGTAAGGTGTGGATATTTTGATGCATTAATTTTTTTCTTCTCAAGATGTATGGAATGAATTTCTGTGTGTGCACATTCCAAGTTCACAGAACTATTAGTATATATTATTCATACATAATAGGGGTATCATTAGAGTGGACAGTACTATTACCAATAAAAGTATGTACTATTTGCATATATGTACCGTAAAGTTCCGTGTATAAGACGCACCCGTGTATAAGACGCACCCCTACTTTCGGACCTAAAATTAAAAAAAAAAAAAAAAAACACGAAAATTTCCACGCAAATATTGCATGTGTCAAACACATTATTTCAGCTCAAAATTTCCCTAGAATGCAGCATGTATTTGCTCTATTTTTCGTTTCCTGTTATACTTTCTTTTAATGGTATCCATCGGACATCGGCAAAATATGGAAGACGCAAAATGCGAGACTTGTCTCGGTACTCACTTGCTATTGTTTCGCCTTTCAATCGTGGTACATGTATCATATCGTACTCATGATGACTGTAAAGTACGATCTTTGCTATCATACATAGCAGAGGATGTCTCGCATATTGACGCATGTCAGACTGGAAGGTTCATTACGAAAAATAAGAAAAACATCAACAAGTGTAGCAGAGGGATCGTACGGCGAGACGTACGGTGCGTACGGTAATTACACTCACTGTTGTTTCGCCCGGAGGGATTACCAGTAACATGTGTGTCTCTTGTACCATGCTTGGTATGCAGTGCCTAGCCATTTGCAAAAGGCAGCTCGCTATAATTTCAGCACACGCACACAGAGAACAATGGACTTGCACACACAGCGCGCAACGGGCAAGCGCGCTCCGATCCGATCGTTGTGTGCACGCGAGTCCATTGCAAGAGCCTCTCTGCAGCTGCTGCCTTTGCACAAGGCTTGCTAGCTAGCTAGCTAGCTACAGTGTAGCTATGCTATTCTGGCCTCGTGAAATGAAGAGCAAACGAACGCCATGGATATGCATGCATGCTTCACACATCGTTCGTATTACGGTGACATAGTGTCGATCCTACTCCGTATTTTACAGCTTTTGTCTATGGCCATATTGATGCTAGTACACTGATAAGTTTTACGGTATCGGTAATTTGGTAATGATACCTGTACATCGCGTATTTCAGCTACTAGGTTGGCTGTTGGTAGCTTGGTAGACTGTAGTGATACAGCTGTAGTGATACATCGGTAGCAGTGGTGTTACAGCTGTTGTCTATGGCCAGATTGATACATCGTTACTGCACAAGGCCGATGTAAGTTTATCCCGTATTTGCAGCTTTTGTGTGTGCAAGATTGAAAGATCGCTCATTTATCCGTGAGTTTTCGTGATTGCTTACCTTCCAAACGTCGATGGGCATACATGGCCCCAAGTTGACCTAATAAAATTGGGTGTACATGACAGATTTTTTTCCGTGATTTGACTGTACTGTACCCGTGTATACGACGCACCCCCGATTTTCAATGTTTTCCGACGAAAAAATAGTGCGTCTTATACACGGAACTTTACGGTATGTAGTGATGGGTAGGGAAGGAAGAGAGGGAGGGCTATATAGAGAATAAGGTGAGGGAAGTCAGGGGGATGTACAATGTACGTATGCTGGGAGGGAGGGTGATATGGCAGGCGAGGAAGTGTGCTTTGCTGATGAAGTAATTTGTCACTGCCTGTGACTGCCTGAGCCAATGAGCATGGAGAAGCTAGTTACACCATTAGTTCACCAAGTCATGGGGTTCAGTCTCCAGTCCAAACCCCTCATTGATGCCTCTCTTCTTACTTTTAATAGAATTTGACTTTTTTCAATATATAGAACAAAACTGGATACCAACATTCATGTGCAATTGGATACCCTTGCTTAGCAAGCTTGCATTTAATAATATTTCTCTTGCATTTTCACTGAAGATTTAAGATTTAATGAATTGAACATTGTATTTTGGTAATGTTTTGTGGTACATTCAAGCTGGTTACCACATTTCATCCTGTCTTTGTTATATTAGATGTATTTTCATTGGGAAATGTGAAAATAATTTGATATTAAAACACTGGATGCTCCAATGTTCATGGCTTTTTGGTCTTACAGGTTGTTTGATTACCCCAAAACTATTTCAGTGTGTGGTGACAACATTGATAAAAGTGGGCATTGATATCATTGATGTCTACTGTTTTGTTCTTTCTCAAAGAACAAAGTATTTGGAGCAGGAAGAGTTTTTAGCCGATAATGATGATTCCACAATTAAGAGTTAAAAAGAAAAGAAAAAAAAATCAATGAACTAAAGCAGGAGATTTGTCTAAGAATACCTTAAAGGGTGGTTTATTTTCTACTCTTGTAGGAATAAGAGTGCCAGAATCTGTTAAAGTATTGTCAAATGATGTCTCCAACTTGAAAAGAAGTAGTGGCAAGAAATTGAAAAGGGCTGTGTGCTGAAAGAAACAAAATGTGCTGGCCGGCTTTGAGATCTCAGAAAAGTTGATTATGCCTTCAGTGATAAAGGTGTCACCATGAGGTAGTCTCCGCGAAATGATGAGTCGCATCATCGCTGGAGGGAGCGAAGAAAGTGTGCACTCCGAGGCCTACGTCCTCTGCTAGCCCGTGGGTGTCTGTTGCTGTCGTCATCGGGCTGAGTGTTACTCACTTGGGTTTTTGTTTCTGTATTTGCTGCTCCTCCGCTGTCCAGTCGCTTGTTTCCTTGATCGCTCTGGGGCATGCAGTAAACATTTTCTTTCTCCCTGTCTGCCGCAGACACTAGACTTTTGGACCAGCCGGATCACTTAACACGTCGCACTTCCTCCAACTCAAGCAACATTTTGCTTTTGAGTTTCTTTGTTTGGGATATCACTTACTTTTCCAGCGTGCCTGAAGTTTGCGCTTGTTTCAAGTACTGTTGGATTATTCCTTGTAGGGGAAAGATTTTTGTTGAATCTTTCCACATTGGCAAAGTCACATTTTGAGTGAAATGTTTGAGATGTCAGTCATGGCATGTTGGATATCTATCTGGGCTTATCAAATCTAGAAAAGAAAAGAATTTGGAGAAGTCTTTTGGAACAATCAGGTAAGACAAAATGTCATTTTTTTTAAACTATAAGGAAATGCTCAATTGGGCAGAACACAATTTGCCAACATTCTGTGTTAATTTTCTTGCGACTAATGCAACTTCATACAATTATCATATTTGCATTTTTCATTTTTGCTGCAGTGTGTAATGTTTGCATGCTTTTGCCAATTTTGTTACCATTTGAATTGGAATTTCCCTTAGTCTAACCACAGTCATGCTGGTTGGAAATGTCAGGTTATATCAATGAATGAATGTCCTTAGGCTGTGACATTTGTGGTAATGATTAAATGATTATCACGTTATGGGGACAAAGCTTAATGAGAGACCATCCCTCTTCACATGTGGAAATGTAAATAGTAAGGAGAGGATTAGCCTCAAGGTTACTTACAGCATCAAAGATAAGGAATTTCCTTTTTGTTTAACATAAAAAGGCTTATAAAATTGCATATGTGTTCATTGTACTATTGACTAATTTCAGAATACTGCTCCCAGTTTTTGTAGGTCAACTATTTCTGGGGGATTAAACGGAATGCCTGCAAAGTTTTTGGTTTTGTTTTGATCTTGTTTTGTTTTTGCCATGACCTATCTATTTCCCCCTTGGCTACTACCTTACCCCCTGCAGATTTTTTGGCTGTAGGTCAATGATGCTTTTGTTCAAAGCTATTCCAAGGGAACAAAAATTATACAGCTGACCTATATGATTCAGTGCCCAGATCACTTCAAGGAAGATGATTTTTGAGAAAATGTATGTCTGGCTGTTGTAAAAGATCAGCAGTTGCATATCACATGCCAAAATTTACAGGGCATCTTCAATGGTGTTATACAGCTTCTGCTGCACTTTTTTTTCTCTTAGTAAGTGTTTTGTTCATACATGCACGCATACATAAAAATATGTGTATACTCTTTAATATGTATGCATACAGATACATTGTAGATGGATAGACAGTCTGCCGCGGACAATTTCATATATGAGTGTGTGTGTGTGTGTGCGTGTGTGTGTGTGTTTGTGTGTTTGTGTGTTGTGTGATTTTAGTCATTCTTGTGAACATGAATGTAAAAGTTCTTCTTTTTTTAATGATGATCCAGAGTACAAATGTAACAGTCTTCATGTCACAATGAGAAATATGATTTCATTTAGTTGTCCATACTTTACTTAGAGCATCAGATTTGAATAATGATTGTGATGATGAAAGATAGGCACTATATAAGTGTATCTTTTCTCCAGAAGCAATTTTTATCTTTCATTTTCACACATTCCTCAGTTTCATTTGATATAGAGAGAACAATAGAAGAAATAGAAAATGCTTGCTCTGCAAAACTGATGCAAAATCTGGTTTTTGCTTGTAGTCAGTTTTGATGTTCAATATTCATCTTTTGACCATGTTTTCTCACTGCCTAGATGAATGTTTTCTGGGACTCCATAATTGTCATCCAGAGGCTCTCTGCACCAACACACCAGACAGCTATCGCTGTACCTGCCAGCCGGGATACATAGGGGACGGCTTTACTTGCATTGGTAGGTGGAGAATGAAACCAGAGCCCTGTTTCATAAAGCTGTTCTTAAAGGCATAGTTTACCATTTGCAGATGAAACAAAAACCCAGCATTCGTGCTTTAAAATACTTTTAAAATGTGAGGTAGGGATAGAAACAACCACTGTAGAAATTTGAATCTGTATAATCGATGTTAAGTGTTGTTAAATACAAAAAATGTGAACAATAGTTACAATAAAAAATGTTTCCAGACTAAACCGTCTACAGTTATGGTTTATTGAGAAAAACAATGATATCTCCTTATATTTTAGGCTTTATTGCGAAAATCTTATATGGTGGGATGTTTTGTGATACAACAGACCCACACATCATATGCATCAATGTGATATCTTGAACATTTTTGAAATCACTGCTCCCAAGGTCAACTGGACCTTTAAAGTCACAAACGACTTAAGAACAACTTGTGATCAGTTCTGATGTGCTATACTTGTGTATCAGAATTTCCATAATTCAGCACAAGAACTGATCATCAGTCGTTCTTAAGTTGTTTGTACCTTTAAGAACGGCTTTATGAAACACCCCCCCCCCCCTTTGTTATGATATGTGCACATCAGACCTGCTGATGTCAGCCATGTTTATCATAATTTCTTTTTCTATAGGAAATTTTACTTTACTTTCTCTCTGTCTCAATTTTACACTACTGGCTTGCTATTATTTGATAAGCAGAATTCAGCAGCTTTTTTTTTTTCTACATAATATTCTTTTTCTATGATGCCAAAAGTTGTAATATCCAAGGAATTACTTGAAAGCCCTTTTCTCATGACAAGATGACTAGAAATTGTTTAGCATCAAACAGATATCATTCGTCACATTACTGAGAATTAGACAATGCCAGATTCATTTTCATTGAGGGGTGCAAAGAAATGGGGAAAAAATTGTATAAAAATTGTGACACATTTTTCTCTTTTTTAATACAGCTAAAGCTTTGTCCAATGTTCACTTTCATATCAGTCATGATGCAATAAGATTAGGATTAAACAAAAAATACAAGTGACCACAAGAGATGAAGAGAAATGGCAATCATCTGACCAAGCACAGGTGACCATTCCAATTATCAGCCACCCTCCAGTCAAGCCCTACGGCTTCCTACCCCTTCAGCGAGGTTGTTACATAACCATGAGCACCACAATTGTGTATTTCCTCTTGCTCTTTTAATATCTCCAAGTTTACCTTTTTAAAGATGATCATATCTTTCTTAGCTCTCTCTCTCTCATGCTCTCTCTCCTATTGCAAGTGTTCAAGCTGAGCAGTAACAATCTTTCATAGCTGAAACTAGACAAGTAGCATTTGAAATACACATGAGTGTTTCTGTGATCCATCCTTTGAAGAATATGATAATTTTTGTCAGAATTCATTAAATTTCATTAGAAAATCAAGTGGCTATCCACATGTTTGAACACTCAGAGCTTGTATGATAAGAGATTGATGTAATAATATCCTCATACTGTATGGGAACAATGGTAGCAATAGAAGAAGTAGCTGTAGTGGTAGCTATAATTGCAGTCATTGCTGTTAGCTTTACTAGAGAAAGCACGGCACAAAATGTCAAAAATTCTTTGTGAAGGTTAATACCATTTGTGAGAGAATTTTGTGAAATTGACAGTATGGGAGCAAATCGTTTTTGGCCACAAGCAGCAATAACTTTAAATGCCAACTTAAAGGAATGTTTATAGCTGCCCTCTGTCTCTTTTGTGTGAGTGCAATCTCATAAATGGCCGTCCTAGCAACATCCCTCACTGCAAGGGTACACAAAAGTAGGTATCTTATTTGCACGTATTCATATTTCATGCCATTTTTTATGCCATCTCCGTCAAAAGGGAAAAATCTAACATTGAAAGTTGATTCAGAGATTTTCAAAGTGATCGAAGAAAGTAAAATAAAAGTCAAGAGACCTTAAAAGTCATTATATTTAAATAGGGAGGCAGTTTGAACTGACCTGTAGCAATGACTGAGTTAATGGCAAGTGTCAGCATTTGGGAGAAAATTTCCAGCAAATTAGTAGCATGTCTATTAAAATGATAGTTGATACTTCATGGTTAAAGGGTTACTTTTGCTGCAGTGAAGCTGTCACCTCCAAGATGCCATACAGGTCACCTTGTGTGACATTGCACAGACCTACATTAGTATTATACCCCTTTCAGTAACTCCCCTGGCTAGCGCCAGGCCCGAGCTAAGTCATAAAATTTTGAGTTTATGAATGGGTCGGGCCAAAGTGGCCCGTGCCAGGAGCGGACTATTTTGGCACTGCTGAAGCTAGCACCAGGCACGGGCCAGGCTCAGTCTTGATGCCAATCGAAGAGTTTATGAATGATAGCAGCACCAGGCTCGGCCCAAAATTTCTTGCACGGTCAAAGGTCACAATTACCTGGCCATGCCCTCCGCCGGAGCGCGCGTTCAGTTGCCATGGTAGTTATCCCTTACGTGGCCGAGTTCGTGAATGGGTTATAGTAAAAGTAGCACGGCTCTGCTGTAGTTACTGAACGCAATTTTTACTGCTTGGCACGGGCCAAATTAGCTCGGGCCAGGAGCTGGCCAGAAATGCATGAGTTACTGAAAGGGGTATCAGTCGGTCCGATGTCTTGCATGATTTTTAGCTATATCAGTCAAGAAGGTGCTAAGTAGTAGTGCTGTGTCTCAAATCAGGGATATTTTCTCTCATCTGTGCTTCGGGTCTATCCAGTCTTGTAGAAACTTTCTTAGATCATCCACATATCTTGCCATTTTGAGGCCCTGTTTGGATCATTTCTCTCCCCCCTCCCCCCCCCCCCCCCCCCCCTCCTCTCGCCCACTCCAATGATTTCGTGCTGGGTTCTTGGGCCAGAAGGGAACATTTGATTTTATGATATGTGCAGTCTTCCCACAATATCCGTCTCGTTCCTCCCGTTGACAGATGGTAGGGAATTATTCTTCCCATGACATGTCAACAAATCAACTCCAGAATGTGATTTCCATGTTTCCATCATTAAATATGATTATTGATATCTCCTTGTGATAACCCAGTTCAGATTACCTGCATGGCACAGATTTAGTTGAGGTTTTTCTACAGTGATTTTCTTGTTCGATGCAATGGGTCTCCTGAGTCCTGCATTATTTTCCCAAATCCTCCAAAAATTATTCAGACCTTCACCATGATTCATGAGGAAATGTGTCAAGCTTTCCCTCAGATCTCTTTAAATCCAACATTTAGCCCTCTTGAGCCACACATCTCAGACTGTCATCGATACTGTATGCAAACAAGTTACCAGTGGTGATGAAAGCGTTAATTTTTCTTTGACTCATCGGTATATGTGTGTTGTATTTTTTTTTTTTGGTGCAATTATGTGGACATCCACAATCATGCAATATTTTTCATGACTCTGGATACCAAAGAAAAGAAAGACAAGAGTTTAAAGAAAACCAAACTTCAGGGATTTGTTTGATTTTCATTATGAAATTATAGATCATGAGTTTATTCATGCAGATTTTCCACAAATTTTCCAATAAAGTTACGTCAGTCACATCTTTAATGTTAACAATAGAAATCACAGATGGAATCAGTACTGTATTCACCATATATTTTGTTAGTATGGTTTTGGGCATTTTGGGACATGTAAGACAATTTGGCAAGTGAATGCTTTTGTGGTCGAGAACCACAGTGATGAAATGAGACATAGATATTATCCCTTTTCAGAAGAAAACTTAGAGATCCCACCTTGGATTATGGTATACATGTGTTACAGGAGAGGATATGCATGCAAGTTGTTGATTTAGTGTAGTTATGATATGATAATAATAATTGTAAATTTATATTGCACAATTTCTATAGGAATATACTCAACTGCGCACAACAATATAATCAAAATAAAATAAACATCAGTTGATTCAGGAAATTAGCAAAAACATAAGACACAGCAAAATAAGCAATGTTCTCTTGATAGCGTAGATAAAAACAGCACATGAAATCTGTGTAGTTAAAACCTCATCAGTCAGTATGTTTTTAAACAAGTAGAGTACATACACATCTTTCAATCTCTTTAAGTGCAGATGTAGCAGGGTGTTTGAGAGTCTGGTCACACCTTTGCCACAGTGATTGAATTGTTCAATACTTCCTTCGACATTAGTTCCCTTCCCAATTATCAATGCGTGCCCCAGCAAAGGTGTGAAAATGACCCCCTTTTAGGCCCATCCTATAATTAACTTGCCAATACCCCGGCTAATTAATGGTATGATTCAGCCAATGGGGAGGTTGGCCACGCGTCAGAACACACTACCATTTGTTACGTTTCCTCCTCCAAACACAACCTTAATAGCCCACCGGGTGGCTCGCTTCAGTCCTGTACCTGTAACATACTAAAATGAGCAAGTTTCTATACCTTCCGTCTCCTATACCAACCTCGGCAGAAGAACCATGACAAGCAATTTTATCGTGCTCACTTTTAATTGATGTTGACACATCTTACTCATATGAGTTTGAACTGGTTTCTTTCCAGTCAAGTTCACAAATGATGCATAATTCAGATAGATCATAAGCCAATAACATATGGATGGGATCATTCAATCGGACACCAAGCTACTCTGTACATAGGACACTGCAGACATATGTATGACCTCCATCCACAAAACCAAAAATATTCCAAATACTGTAAACGCCAATATTTTCGCGCGATTAATTTTTCGCGCTGAGCGGCTCGAAAACATATTCACGGGTTCTTAAATTCGCGCTCCGCAGCGGGTTAATACACAGTCGCTGTTTTCATCCAGCGATGCCAGCGTATGAAAAGCGAGTGCGAGTACAAGCGCTCAACTACGTAGTACACTGTACATGTATTTTACTCGATACAATCGTCATGTACTGTAGTACTAGTACTGTAGTCGCGGGGATGTAGCACACAAATCGGCCGTGGGCTCGGTGCGTGCGGTGCGTGCGATGATACTGCTATATGCGTAAACATGTCTGTACTACGTAGCAGTATCATCGACGAAGCGCACACAATTCAGGCCGTTCAAAATGTGCGTAGAAAATTGCGAAGATATATTCGCGCGTTTTTGAATTCGCGCTAGCTGAACGTAGCGCGAAATCCGCGAAAATTAATGTACCGCGAAAATTTCCACGTTTACAGTATAAATCTGTTTTTCATTGACTTGATGAAAGTAGAATCCTAGGTGTACAATGGTGATTGTCTTGCCAATTTTTATATAGCTCTATAATTTAACCCCGGTAATGATTTTGTAGATGCATTGGTACACATGTATTCTACCTCTTTTTCCTTTTTTTGATAAATGTGTCCTCTGAAAAGCACTTAAACTCAAATGTCTTTCTACATTTTGACATAGAATCTTCATAGTATACACATACATATGCAGTCATTCTCAAACCCACCAAAGCAAAAACAAAACAAAACAAAAGAAGACTTTCTCACCTTCTGTCAGTTCATAGGTGAAAGTTACAGATTCACTAAATTTCACCTGCGAATGGCAAAGGGATCAAATAAGAATAATAAAAAAAAAAACTAAAAAGAGCAAAAAGAACAAAACAAAACAAGAAAGCATAAAAAAGTAAATAATGCAATAGGGTACAAATAGGGTGCAAATATTTTTTACTTGTTATAGGTACCACTGATCCCAAGAATTAAAAAACAACAACAATAACAACACAAAGCTCATCTTACTCAGCAGCATTTGCTTGATGTTGGTTTGTTAGTTTGATTCTTCTTTTTTTTTATATGTTAGATATTGGTCATGTCTTTAGTGAGGTTAGCAGGGATATTGTGAATCGGACAGAAAAAAACATATTTTCTCACAACAACATTAAAGGACAAGTTCACCTTCATAGACATGTGGGTTGAGTGAATGCAGCAATATTTGTAGAACACATCAGTGAGAGTTTGAGCAAAATCGGACAATCCGTTTAAAAGTTATGAATTTTTGAAGTTTCTGCTCAGTCACGGCTGGATGAAAAGACTGCTATAGCTTGTGATGTCACCTGAGTACAACGATATAAAGAAAGAATAAAGAAAATTCAACATATTTCCATTTTTCTCACATAACAAAGGAACACTCGACTTCTCTCTTTCAGAAGGCAGGGGGAATAATATTGAATAATAATAGTAATAATTTTTTGCCCTTAACATACACTTTCTTCAAAAAGTAAAGTTTTGTGAAATTCTTTTTTTATTTTTCTTATATAGTTGTACGCATGTGACATCATACACTGTAGTAGTCTTCTCTTCCAGCAGTGACTGCGCAGATACTTAAAACATTCGTTACTTTTGAACGGATTGTCCAATTTTCCTCAAACTTTAACTGATGTGTTCTACTAATATTGCTGCATTCTCTCAATCCTTATGAAGGTGGACTTGTCCTTTAAAGACATACAGTCAAACATACGTAAAGGCAACCATGGGCCATTCAGTGAGTTATGGAAGGGGCAGCTGCAGGTGTTTAGGGGGTAGAGAAAGGAATGAAAATGTGAGAGTAGAGTGCTCTTTAAAATTTTGTCAGCCATGTTGTTGCCATTCAGACATTGCGTGTTGCAAGTATGTACACGCAAAACACACCAAGAGGCAGGCCGTGTTAATGCATGTCATGTGCTCTGGCTATAGTGCTGTCCCTGAACACTTCCCCAAAGAGTTCATGTAACAAGTGTTTCCTCCCCATCCTAATTTTTGAATCTGAAGTACCCTGTATCTGATATTTTTGTCTTAGAGCCTTTCAGTCTATTTTCACTTAACTTACTTCAGTGTTTTGTTTTGTTTCATTGTTGTGGTTGTTTTTTGTAATGCAGTCTTTCTATATGCAAGCTAACCTTGAACATGCCATTTTTTTAAATCTCATTAATTTGCCATGTTGTGGGAATTGGCTTAGGTGCAAAGAAAAACGAATTGGATGTGTTTTTTTTTACACTTCACAAATTAGTGCTTTAGCAGTTTTCGAGGTCTGTTATTAATGCATCGGCTGTAATGTCATCCAATAACTATAACAGCATAGCAGATATGTGCATGAACTCAGTAAAGAAAGTACCCCCCCCCCAAAAAAAAAACCCCAACAACAACAACAAGCAAAAAACAAACAAACACATAAAACAAAGTATTCCACCTCCTTCATATCGCTTGTTCTCAGCCTGCAAAAGCTTGCGCGGATATCAGGTATTTGGCTATATGCATTTTGAAGGACCATTTGCAAAAGCACTCACAAATAAACTCAAAAGTGAGGAAGTTGTTGGGAATGAAAGCATTGACGTAATGCAGCAGTTACAATCAGAGAAAAGAAAAATAAATGAATGAATGATAGAAAACATTCGATTATTTGAATATGAGCATCTCATTTCATATGGTCTGTTGTTGGGCATTTATTTTTGTCTTCTTGATCATTTACCTGGGTTTATATCTCTTTGACATAATTCTTATGTCTATGTGTTTACAGAAAACAACTAATTGAAAATGAAATTTTGATACAGAAATTACATTACAGAATTTGAATGAGAATTCCCTTCCCTAATTTTGTACCTTCCGTCAGGTCACAGAGAGTCGTCTCTTTATAGAAAAAAAAAGATGGGAGCAAAATTAGTAACAGTTTAGGTACCAATTAACATTAGGGGTACTACTCATAACAAACCCTGTCAAGGTCATGAGACAACAATGGCTATTTTGAGATACCAAGGGCATCTTGTTGGTTGGCTTTATTGGCATTTGGATAGTGATAACTTTTATAATTTTGGTTGGATTTCATTAGAAAAAAAAAAATCACTGACCATAAAAAAAAAGAAGAATGATATAGCAAGAGTCTTCATCAAATGATTTGTTAAACTCTTGAGATTCACTTTATTTCATCCTGTCTTCTGGGGTGTTGTTCATGCAATCAATTCATTTATTCTCTTTATTCTTTTCATCTTTAATCTTTTTGCACCCCCGTATTTCGCATACAAATGTATTGCATGAAACATTTGCTGGCATCCTTCCCCCCCCCCCCCCCTGTGGATTTTATGAATATAACTTCATGTGTACAAAAATGTTTTCTCAATGGATCGTGGCAAGTTTCCGATATTTTTTTTTCTTCAGGAAATCATATTTTTAGAACAGTTTTTGGGCTCAGGTGAACGGAGGGCCGGGATGTCAGAGATGTTCCCTGGTTCCTCGGGTAACGTCACCTCTCCCATGAGAGGGAAGCATGGGGGGTGGGATTAGATGACATCGCCGGCAAAAGGGGGGAATGCCTGGTGGCAGTGCCAATCAAAGGGATTAGTGGCCCTAATCCAGTTTGCCTTGCCGTTTTTGGTCGACTGTCATCTGCTGGGCAGGGTTCACTCTCGAACGGGGGTGCTATTTAAAATCTTCTCCACTTTTTTTTTTTTTCTCTCTCTCCTTTTTTTTCCCCCAAATAATGCTGTGTGTTAGTATTTTGAGACTTTATCAAACAAAATTCAGAGTTAATGTCTTCTAGGCTGGAATGTTATTTTCTGTCTGTTTTTCTAAATTAAATTTAATAGTCATTCGATCTGGGGGCTGTCAGATTTTGACATCTCAACTCATTGCCGCAGAGAACTGGGTAAATCCCAATAGAGTTAATGTGCGTTGCACCTGGTTTCTGTTTCTGCAGTGAATTAATTCTGAATATATACATTAAAAAAAAAAACTTTACATTTTCAGTTGTACTTGCAGATTTTTTTTACTCACTAGAGTACAGGATCACTGTCAAGATGATATTGTGCTGCATAAATAGCGGATGATTGTGATGTGATATTTGTGTCATGTTGGGTATATCAGGTTTAAATTCATTATCGTTTCATATCACCGAAAGGAAGTCTGTCATTCCTCACCCCATGGACAAGAAGACACAGTTCATCCACTGAAACCTGGACTTAAAAGACTTTTCAATGAGTTCTTATCTAGAGTAGATAGCTGATCTTGACGCAAATTTGTAGGCCAATTGAATCTTGAATTTTTCATGATCACTTTGGGTTTTTCATTCTTCCCTCCCTCCATACAAAATTGTAGTATCATCATTATAGCGAGCAATGCTGTGAGTATTCAGTTTTCACATCGTCTTCATAACTTTGTTTCAAAAGCATGTATCAATGTTTGTCAGAAGTATGCATTTTGTGTAAAACTTGAGACCAAACAGTTAAGATAAAAAAGTATCAAACAAGTTAATCAGTAGATTTTTTTAATATTTTTTTTAGAGTTGTGCTATTCTCCTTGGGGTACTATCAAGGAATCCCTTTCTTTGCTTTGGGATGAATTCTTAAAGTTTGCAGGAGGATACATTTTCCATGTGTCATTACTGGCACCTACATATATTGCTTACAGTGTCTATGGAATTCTAGAAAAGTGGCAGGGGTTTGGTTTAAAATAAATCCATTTTTTTTTCCATTGTATAGACCTTCCAAGGTGAGGGATCTCAAGATAGTGCCTGACACCAGTAGTGTCCTAGCTCAACTGATTTTTTTTTGTTTGATGTGGATGTGATTAATCCTAGACTTCTGTATGAAAATTGACAGAGTCGATCACAGATGATATTCTTCTGACGGCCTTGACAGTATTGCTTGGTGTGGATGAAAATGGGTGGGGCTTTTTCAGTAGGGGGGAATCGCAAAAGCAGAACAAGACGGAAGGGGGAAGGATGAAAACACCCTGTGGCATTAACTACCAGTGAGTAATTTGAGGGGGGCAACACGGGTCCAGCTGAGGTGTTTTGTTTGTATTCCTTAGAGATACGAGGGCAGGGCCGGCATCTGATTGGGGAGTCATGAGTAATTACTGCATCTGTCTCGTCGCAGCCACTAGTGGGCACAAGAGCCCCCCTTCCTAACGGGGTTGGCAGGTGACTCGATTGCGCGCTCTCACCTTTCGCAGCCCATCACTCCGGCGGGCAGCTAATGTGGCGGACCAGTTGATGGAAGCAGATAGCGGCTTTTCGGCATCCCCCCACTGATAGATACGCCCCACTTCACTCGACTACTCTCCGTGGTTATTTTAAGTCAAATCCTGTGATACGCGCACACTGTTCCATGTTTGTATGAGGCCAAACGTTATTGAGACATTAAAGTCCCCCTTTCTCTTTTGTTGTTGTTGCTGTTGTAGAGATCATCTAGCATCCTAGCACTTTGAATGGCTCAAGGTCTTTGGTCTTGATGTTTCTATCACTTTTATAAGTCTTTTTTTATGTTCCAAAATGACTTCACTTGAAATAGAAATAATTCAAATGATGGCCTTTATAGAGGATTACCCCGCATATCAAAAATTGTTAATTCATCATTCTTAAGTAGTTGCTATAGCTGAAGGTGGTGAAAAAACTAAGGACTTGCAAGGTTCAAACTCTTCCAGGACATTCATACAAAGAAACAAACAAAATTGAAAAGCAATTTCTCTTGCACTTTGCAAAGATGATTCGAGAAATATCTTTGATTGAATCTAATACTTCAGTGTATGTTACGAAATACAACTTACCACTCTATGAAACTCCAATGCTGTGACAAGTACACTGACAAAAAAGGGAAAGTATGCAGACTAGAAGCCATGCAGCTCTCTGGGGAAATTTTTTAGAGAGAAAATGTTTTGTGATACATCTTCAACAGGATATGATATTTATTGAGGGATGCAATGTGTTCTATTTTCATCTTTTCACCTACCTGAAATCCCAGAGCTGTGTCATCAATAAGATGTTGCGATATCAGCTTTAAAATCTGTGTTACCTGGAGGAAATTGAATAATTTCATGTCGACACAGATCTCCCCCACTTTACCTTTAATTCGTATCCAGGATCATGAAAACAAACAGAGCATGAATGATCATCTCTCGGAATATGTAAAGGGGTTACACCATCAGGAGTGGGAATCAAGGGGGGATGGAGGGGGGAGAAGGGGGAGAAGGGGAAGAAGTTGTGCAAGGAAATATCAGCTTCCACTGTGCTACTAGTTGGAGGAGTGTTGAATGCTTCCACAAATTAGCGATTGATGAGTGGATGTGTGAGCTAAGATTAGAGGAGGGTAGCTGGCTTAGGAATGTAGGTAGGGGGTTGATATGTATGCTGGCTCGTTTAGAGTAAGGAAGTGGTGGCTGTCACTTTCTCTAGGAAATCAAAAATCCTTTTATTTCATTTTTTTTAGAGAGAGCTAAAGGACAGATATCACAATATTTTTCAATCTTTAGATGTTTCATCCTCACAACCACAGAAACCACATACGTTCTGTCTTTTGTACGCTCTTTGAGGTTTGTTTGTCGAAATCACTTTATAGGCAAAACATATTGTACCTTGAAGTCAGTGTAAGGTTGGATGGGTAAGCTGATGACAAGCTCTTACCTTGTGGTGTTTCCTTCATTCAGGGGGTACAGGAATGTGGAAATTTGTGAAGACATAGTAGATGCGGCATGTTGTAATGTCCACAAATATGCGTGAATCCCGCATGCGTGTCCCAACAGTTAGATTTGATGTTGAGATATGCAAGCTCATATTCTGTTCTATATGCTGACAAGAATATACATGTATGAGGAGTTTGACAAGTTCAAAGTTCAAATTTATTTTCATTTCCATCAAGTAAACAGAGAAATTGTATGCAATGTATAGGCAGAACATATTTGTAATAATTGCAAACAAACAAACTACATGTGAAAATGCATAACAGATAAAGAAAACATAATTGTATCTATGCATATGCATATAGTACAAGTTTATTAAGGATGGGAATGGAAATGGAGGGTCTCACTAAAAAGCAAATTAAGCTTGTACCATATAGGACCCTCAGAAAAATACATAAGACAGCAAATAATGAATTAAGAAAGCTACAAACCGACATAAAACAAAATCAAACGAACCAATGTCAACTGACATGAATCAAATTAGAAAGGAAAGATTATAGGGTAAAGGTGTTCTGTGTAATCTGTATTTTTTATTTTATTAGATTTACTTTCTTTTTATAGGGGGGAGGGAATGGTTTCTTGTATATCGTCTATTGTTGTTTTTGTGGCTGCAAGATAGATTTCCCTTCTTCATTGCTGTATAATTGTTAGACTTAGTTTTGGGGTTTTGCATTTTTTTTTTTTTTTTGGTGCAATGGTTGTTAGCAGACTATCTTTTTTTTTTTTTTTTTTTTTTGAAAAACTATCGTGATCATTTTACACCCCTCAACATACCTTCTTTTCTTCTTTTTTTTTTCTCTTTTTCAATGGGGATATTCTTGATCCTAGAATGAAAAACTTAGTCTGTGTTTGCGTCGTCTGAGTGTGGACCTGCTTCGCAAGGTCCATTCTGTGGGCTAGTGAGTGAATTCTTGCAGACACAGTACTTGTCCACTTAATTTGATATTAATTGGCAAATGGTCTGTGTCCCTGAGTATTATGGAAATGTGATTCATCATGGGTTTTTTTCCCATCTCCATTCACCAAATAAAACTACATGACTTTTTCTTGAGCATGTCAGTATTTGTGACCAAGTTTTACCTTGAAAGACTCTGCATCATTCAAATGAATTTTCCTTGTTGACATGTGAGATAGTGCATTCAGCATTGGAAGAGATAAACAAGCCCTTAAATTCTCTAAAATTAAACTATGAATTTGTATCATTTTCAAGGAGATATGATCTTGTAGCTAAAAAAAAAGATATATGTCTCAAATTGCAAGATTCTGCTATTCTGCAAATGTAAGCTGCACCTTGTATACAGGTCTACCAAGAAATTAAAACAAAGAACCTGTGCCTATCTTTCTTGTATTTCTTTTCAAAATTTTTGTGCCTCCAGCACCGACGACCAGTCCCCAGGAGCTGATTGGTGCACCTGACATTATCTTTACTGAAAGAGCATCATCCTCCTCGCCACCTTCTCCATCACCTGCCATCAAGGATGAATTTGCCATAGCAACACCCGGATTCTCCCCCTCCTCTGCCACTTCGTCATTGACTGGCAGTACCCCCACTGTTCATTCTCCATCAGCCACCACCTCTTCGCAAACTCCTCATCAAGCAACCACACCCAGCATCGTCTCCACGACAACAGACGCTGCCACAGCGTCCGTCAGTGCCATGACGTTCCTCTTGTTTCCGGTCCGGAGTACCCTAACTCCGCCCACCGTACGCCCAGCTTCCCACTTCACCACCCGAGACCCACACGGTGGGAGCCACCTGGGGGATGCTACTCATGGACCAGGGGCCACACCACGTAGGCCCCCTGGTCACTTTGGGGTCTGTCCACTGGCCTACAAGTATTTTTGTCTCAATGGAGGAAAATGTACCTACCTCAAGGCTCTGGAGAAACCCTCATGCGAGTAAGTATAGCCATCTTTAGACTTCTTTTTTTTTTGGCTGTATACAAAAAAGGCTCTCAACCTTAATATGATATTCACACCTCTGTATTAACCTCAAACTGCCTTTTAATGCATAAACCATGGGATAATGATAGCTTGCAACCTGTAACATTCTCATTTTTTTATATTTGTTTATTTGTTTGCTTCCCTATGCCACATTCCATTGACCACCAGTAAAGGGCAATTGTCCACCCTGATCATTTTGAAAGTCAGATCTATCCAGGATAAAGATTACCGTAACTGTGACGCACACTTTGCCACCTGAAACAATTAAAAAAGGAATTGTCTTACATTTGCGTTTAGTGGTTTTTGAAAACTTTATCAAGAGAGGACACAGCTGGAGTTTTGAAGGAAATGTTTTGCCACCACAGTTCTCATAGTAGATTGCCATGCCCTGAAAGTATAATGCCAGGATGGAAGCAAATATCTGACTATACACTTTACGAGGTAGAAAATGGCAGTGAAAATAGAAAACTGTAGACTGAAATAACGAGCACAAATAAAGGTTTGTGACTCGTTAGCAGAATATGACAGAGTGGCGGCAAGCGAGGAAGGCCATCAATTATGGCGATCAACGCCGGGGGTTTCCAGTACCCATCCCTCCGCTCCTCCAGCATTCCTCCTCCCCTTCCCCCTCTCCCTACAGCCTTCTCAATGACCACCCCAGCCTCCAGCCACCAAAATTAGAGGGCGGCGTCTAATTGAGTTGTCTCATTGACACCATGATCGGTCTACAGAATTAATATTTCTGACTGACTGGAGCCATGGGGCGAACTCCTAGCCCCGCAGGGGAGGATGATCCTTTTCACCAAAAGTTCCGGTACTTAGTGTTTATTAGCAGCGACCTGTTTCCGGAGATATCAATACAGTGTGCATTCTTTCATGCATATACTGGTACAGTTGTATGTCATGTGTTACCTTCATGCCATCATTTGTGTTGTAGGGACTTCTTGGCTATGATCTTTCACCAAGCTGTCAAAGAAAAATGATGTTTATAGTAGCTTTGATATAATAAATACCATTTCCCAATGTCTACATACACTGCATACCTGGTATTCACATTCCTGATTCATGCTGAGATAAATTTATGAGCACAAAACCTACCTGAAAGATAATTTAATCGACACTGGTAGGACATGAATTGTTTCGGTGGTCCCTGTGTTATTGAAGGCATGGAATTATTGAAGTCTGAAGAAGTAGACTACCAGCTAGTGCACTATTGCACTAGTTCTGCCTGCCATATGAAGTAATGAACCCTTCCTAGCCTTGGTCCGGAGAAAATGTGGGTTCAGGGTCGGTCACCTCACACCTCAATGCCCAGGGCACCCCTGACTGAGAAGACATCAATTTACAACCAATCAAGGCTGGTGTGTGGGAACCTCTTGAGAGCGTGAGGCAGAGGGACCCTAACATCAAACTAGGTTGCAATGTTGCTGAACCTTCTCACGTGGCTCATAATGTGGAAAGCAATTCAGGTTCATGGTCTCAGCTTCATGGTCTCAGCGGACTCACATTGTACATCATGGCAGGGTGAACTTTATAGGTGACTGCACTGTCATGATTATGTAATCTTCACAATATCACGTCTCCCCCACATTCCTGTAGATAACTTTGCTGAGTAGAGTCTACAAATTTTCATTGAAAAAAAGATTTGAATAGAGGCACACTGAAATTGAAATGAAATGAAAACAAAATGTATGAATATTTAAAGGAAAAAAGTAAAGAAAAATGACAGATTGACCTTGAAGATGTAGGGGTTTCTAGTCCACCATTAATGAAACATAAGTGATTGTATGAAAGAGTTATCTGTGCTCATTTATACCAAATTCTTAAAAGGAAAGATTAGTCGTCACATATCTATTTATCATATGCAGGACCATTGATACAAACTGTGACTGAAATGACACACACAAAAACATACTACATCGTCTATCTCTCCAATGTCACTGCAAAACTTACATGGATTTCATCTGCTACCATTGAACATTAAATCTACAGGCAGGAATGAAATCTACCATCAAAATGAAATATCTTCACAGAAAATTCATGCATAGATTTTACACTAGATTTTCCATGTCGTGTATGAAAGACCAGGAGAGTTAGATTGTAATTAAAGTAGTCCTCACCAGACTTCAGATGCATTCACAGATAGAAGTTATGGTCTTTGCATTGTGATGAGGAAATTAAGTTCTATAATTGCCAACATTCATGTATAACGAACACTTGGTTGCACATATGAAGGGCTCTGAATCTCCCGCCTCTGCCTGCCTGAACAATGACACAGGGCACCCAAGTGTGCCACAGACTTAAAAAACAAAGAGTGTGATAAATTGCATTGTGAGATTTTTGAAAAGAAGTTGTTGTCTATTCAAATGCCATCAATACATCAGATGCCACATGGGGCAAAGCGTTGAAAGACTTATACATAGCAACAAAAAAAAAAAGGAAGCCAGACCAGTTTTGCCATGCCATCACCATTGCCATGCATATTGTGAGAGTTTACAATCTTTTTTTTTTTTTTTTGTCTGCGCACAAGAATTACCTAGTAATTTGTGTGTGTGTGTTGAATTGCGCATATGAATTTTCAGAAATTGTTAGTATCAGATGAGTGTGAATAGGATGTTTAGCTTGAAAGTTTGTAGGGTTCAGTGACAGGTGCTTTTGTCATAAATTGTAAACTCTTGAGAATTCTAAAAATAGATGTAAAGCCGTTTCTTTCTGCTCAGAGCAGTGTGGCAGGATGTGGCTTTGATCCTATTTGTGTTGTGCCTCCCTCCCCTCCCCCTCCTCCTCCTCCTCCTCCTCCTCCTCCTCCATCCTCTTCCATCCTCCCCCCCCCCCCCCCAACGTGACGTGGAGCAAGTGGACAAAGCCCCCAGCACTGATCCCTTGCTCCATAAAGAGAATGGGGAGACGCCCACTCCTCCTGGACTCCTTCCCTCCTCCTCCTCCCCCCCACGCTCTCTCTCCCCCATCCTCCCTCCCTCAAGTTGATGTCATTAGTGGTCCCATGCTCTGCCCCTGACTCATACTCACATTTTCTGCTGGAAGAGAAACACCATAAAAAGAAAAGAAGGAGAAACACCATAAAAAAAAGAAGGAGAAACACCATAAAAAAAAGAAGAAGAAGAAGAAGAAAAACCAAGAGAGGGAAAGAGGATAGGGTCATATGTTTCTGTCTCCGTTTCAAAAGAGCAATTTCAGTCAGTCCTGTTTGGATGTGAAGAAGTCATATCACATATCACCCGTTGAGGATGGACTGATTTTGCTACAACACACATTTTCCAGAGACACTTGCCAGAGTATACTCGGAACTTGTCCTCAACAAGTTAAGAGGATCACTTTCTGTATAAATCTTATTAAAAAAAAAGATTAGGGGTAATAAACAAAAAGACATTAATTGAATAGGGTCAAATTTCATATTTCTCTTTCAGGGTTTAAACTATGAGTTTCAAATAATCCTGGCCAGTATCATAGAGCTTCGTCTTTCTTATGCCTTCAACATCATCATGATATAAAAGTCATCTCAATATAAATGTGACCCGCTACAACAAAAAAAAAGGGTCCTAAAGTCGCGCACAGTCGAAGCCGTGAAAATCGAGTTTGAAGTCAGAGCATCAAAATTGGTCAAAACTTATGATTTTCTTATTTTGACATATTATTGTAGTCTGACATATCTTCTATCATCTGTCAAAATTTTGAAGCAAAATGGTGAAAGGAAAGACCAAAAAATAGCGTTTTTCTGGGCCATGTTTTTTGGCATTTCAACGAAGCAGAAACTGGTTCCAAAATTTGGATTGAGCGCCACAGATAGGCTCCGCCCCTAACAACGACCAGAGTGATCTCATCGGTCAGTTTGCTGCTTGCCGCTAACCAAAGCGTGAAGCCCAGTCGACTGCCCACTGCCCAGTTGACTGGTGCGTGCAGGCAGGGTGCGCTATGCCCAGCCGCTTCTCCTGGCATCCTGGTCACTGATTGGTCTATGAGGAGACCGGCGACGCTGTGCTTGAATGAGCATTTCGGGAATTGCTAGGGCTTGCCTTCTATTGTCCGGAGGTGAAAACTGACTTGCGTGTCCCTTGATCGCGATTGCGTCGCAAGGAAAACTTTTAGGGTGCTTTTCTCGAAACAGTGATTTCCCAGACGTCTCGACATGCTCTCTTTTAAACATCGATATCTCCGCAGCCGATTATTTTTATAAGATGTGTTATATATCAATTTAAAGGAGAAAGATTAGGAAATTATGCCATGCAATTTTCAAATAATTGACCTCGCCCGACTTTAGGATCATTTTGTTGTAGCGGGTCACAAATTGCGTGTTAATCAGAGAGGGAAAAGGCATTGTAATTTGCAGGGTCTCTGCACACTATACGGCACACATTACGCTGTCAAATTTTGTATATTTGTCAAAATTTGTACTCGAGAAAAGATTCTGGTACTATAAAATGCCATGTTACAGCCTATTAAGTGTTTTGCTTCAATAAAGCTAGCCTGAATTACAGTGGACAAATATGTCACCATATGATACCATATGATACCTAAATTTCAACGAAGAATACCTCTATGTATGTTTAGATTACTGTAGCTAGGAGCCATAGCAGTAACAGTTTTGAAAGTTCAAACATGTGGATTAAGCCTTAGTCCTAAAACGGGCATTGAAACTGTTCACAATTCATTGTTTATTCATTCAGTTTTTCGCTAGTGAAAGCATGGATATTTGTAGGAGCGTGCATCTTTAATTCACTGTCAGAAAGCTTGGTGAAATTTTAATGATTAGCTGCAAACATTATATACAATATCACATAAAAGCTCTTATAGATACCCTAATCACCTTCCTGCATCAAGACATCACCAACTGTTAAGATGCCGTCTTACCAGCGTTTATACTGTACTCAAAATGTTGTCTTGAGCCATGTGATATTTGTTATCATACATTGCCCTGGTAATCGTCATTGAGATCTCCAATTACATGGTGATGTTTGTAGTCTAGGCAAGCCGGCTCCCCTCTTTGATAGGCAAGATCGAGGCAAAAACTGAAAAACTTCCTCGACTATGTTTGACCCACGATGATGTAACCCCCATGTCAGGTTTAATTTCCTCAGCCTTGTTTCAGATGGGTGTCAGTACATGTCCTCGTTGCGCTGTTTCAAAGATCGCACAAGCGAGGGGGCCACCATTTTTTCCCCTTATTTTCATTTTTTCTTTTTTCTTTTTTTGGCCTCAATATCCCGATGCATGGTTAATACACATATCAATTTGAAACAAAAGTGTGCTATAAATATTTCAAACAGCTCAAAAATGAATCCCCCATGTAAGAGAAAAGGAAACAGGCTTCGATCTGGAATAACTTGTTTCATCTTTTTTAAAAAAGAGAGCAGAGAGAGAGAAGAGCGCCTGTGCATCTTTTTTTTTTTCGTAAATGATTAAACTTGTTACAGAAATTGATCATTTCTGAGTTGATAGGACAATTTTTAATGACTGACAGTACAGTGTACGTACAATTAACCTTGCTTGCATAAGTCAAATAATAGCCTAAGTCAAAGGTATTTTCAAGTCCTCTTCTTTTTATATTCTATTGATTTTAATCACTCATATGTCAAGTTTTTTGTATGTCGAAGCTATTTCTTCAGTCCGAATAGATTCAACTTAGGCAAGGTTGACTGTAGTTTTCCTATTTGTGTTCTTTTTTCTCTTGCTAATTTTTCTTATTCACTAAAAAATAGGGATTTTTTGCTTGTTAAACTCACATTCTTGACATGAAGCAAAATTATAAAATCATATCAATTCTTTCACCAATCTTTGGAACAAAGTATAAATTTGCCTCTCCACCTGCAAACTCAAGTTCCACTTACACTGGTAGCATGAAAGGAATATTTTAGCTGAGGTTATTTCAAGTGTCCACAACTCAGTGAGAATACACAAGGCTCATCTTGAAACTTGTACTGAACAACTCTTGCAAATTTCAAGAGAAGCCATGATTCTGGAAAGTAAAATGCATGTGGCAGTTTTTCTCTATGCAATCCAGGATATGTAGTATACTTGTAAATATTTTCATGGTTGACATTTCGCGAAAGTTTGGTGATGCAGACAAGGTCGTCGGCTCCAGTTGGCAAAAGTTCATGCCACAAATGCTTCTAGTTTTATATGGCTCTACTGCCCACCTTGTGCCTCATTGTCATCCAATTCAATTCAAGTTTATTTCCTCAAATTCAGTGAAGAACATACAGAGAGACAATCAATTAAAATATACAGTATATATATACATCATATACAGTATATACATACCAAAATTATTTCAGGTAAGTACATAGTCATAGTTGAAAAGTGTGTGATGGATATTGACATAACAATGTGAGTAATAGTGGTGGAAATCAGCAGTAGGCCATTGGCCTTTGGAGGCTGATCCCATTAATAAGTTTACAATGTTTGAAGCTATACGTCTTTGATCATAGTTTCCTATACTTAGTTCATGCCTTTGATTTGAAGAGAATACAAAACAGATGAGCAAAACCCTTACTTTAATCATGGAGGTAGAAAGTATAGTTCTACCTCCATGCTTTAATCTTGCTTTAACTATACCCTGCAAGTGTACTGTCCTCTGTTGGCTTTTCTTTTTTTTTCTGTGATATCACTCATGGGTTTATACCCCAGGGAAATAAAAGTAAATTAAACCGCCTCAGGTCAGTGAATTTGACTGAGAAACTCCTAAATCTAACACCACATATGGTATCTAATTCAACTTCCAGTATGCTACCAGAAATCTTCCTGTGGGATTCTTGACATGGTAGCTTTACAGTGAGATCACCATTAGTTGTTTGTTTGTAAGTGGGGCGATGATGTTTTTATTCTCTTGCATAAACTGTTTCACCCTTCTTTTCGATGATCTCACAACCTGCCTTTTATCACGCTATGTTTTTCCTAGACATAAGACTTTATATGACCCATAATTAGTAACTTGGGCGTGTGTTTTGTTTTTGTCTCTGGTTTGGTATTAAAAATTGCTCTTTGAATAACTAGTAAGAGCCATAGATGCTGTCTCTCTTTCATAATCATAGGAACTTCAAAGTTTAAGCCTTCATCCTCCTCATGTAGTCTTTTTGTAAGACTCAACATTTCCACTTAGTTTCATGTTTAGACATTACAATATAACATTTCTAAGAATATGCAGGATGTGTTTATAGACTTGAACAAAATTAAAATGGCCAGGCCCCTGGTTCGTCAATAAAAGAAAAGATGCCTTGAATAACCCATCGTTCTCCTGAATTGTTTGCACTGATCTTCAAGACGCTTAAGGAAGGAACTGGTTAATTCTTTGTTTCTTTTAATGATAATGTCCTGTTGTGCCCTTGAAAGCAAACGCAGGGAGAAGATAACCAGGCAATGGCTATTCCAACTGATGCCAAGTTTATTTCTGTATGATAGTCGCGGTTATGTTTTGCTACTGCACATCTCATAGAAGCCTTTGCCTTGCAGTCAACTTCCGACAGTTAACAACATCAAGGTCAAAGTGGGGATGGTCTTTGAAGAAAACATGAAGAGGAAGAAAAACTGATATATTACAGGTCTTATCCTGAAATGGCATTGCCCCCCCCCCCCCCCAAATATTTTCATGGTCAAGATGGCAGTAGACTTTGATGAAAGTTCACACGTCAGGAAGAAAAAATTGAAGCATTGCAGGCCTCTAGTTGTGCCTGTGTTATTCAAAACATATCCTAAGTTTGTCAAAATCTGAATAATCTTGTTTGTTCCTTCTCTCCTGTTCGCTAAGGAGTGACGCAGGTATCATGGCTGACATGAAATAAAGATGATGTTAAAGACACTCAGTCGTGGCGAGTGGTTTGTGCGGCACGGAGACGAACACAACACGCTGCCTCCCCCATTCTGTATCAAATGTAGTGACCCCCGAATGAGAATAGCGCTGGCTCAATGGGTCAGCGAAAATACGGTAGGCTACAAGAAAGCTCCCTGTGCCCATCTCCTAACCCAAAATGGCTGTCCCAGCGAGCCACGAGAGCTTCCGAATGGACGCACACTCTCAGTGCGCATGCGCATGAAGAGAGCTGGCCAAAAGAGCCACGCGTCTTCTGGCCTTTCTCCTCCAATCACCGCAGCTCGCGGTGACAATATTTGTGTATGATGCGTACACACACACGCACACACACACACTTGTCTCAGTGGTAGCATTGCGCAATTGCATGCACAAACTTCGGTCGTTCGGAGTTTACGTACCATTAGGGATGGCGATCGGTTGCCTTTAATGTGGTGTCATTGACCATGGATAGCATGTTCAGTATTTTGCACTCGGCGTTCTTTCAGATCATATACTGCTTTTAATTGTGCAAGTACCTATTTCAATACCTTGGGCAAAAGGGATACTACTAGTTTGGGAGTATACTTTGTCCAAGGACAGGTGTCAAACTCAAACTCCCTTGATTAATCCTCCAAGAACTATCACTTCGCAGTGCTAATAATAGATCTTATCCAGTCGAGATTGAGAGCAGTATTTTACAGAGTTAGGAGTCGAAAAATCTATGCATTGTATCACAGTACTGTGTTTATACTGCATAAATGGATATCTCTTAGTGGTTTAACAATTTGTCTCAATTTGTGATGAACCTGCATCATGATTTACTGTATAGAAATAACCATGAATCTTGTAATGTTTAAACAGATGTGTAGATATATGTAATACATGTTTAAAAATATTTCCTTGTTCTTTGTCTTCGTATTATAGATGTCAGATTGGATTTGCGGGCAATCGATGCCAGTTCACTGACAAGCGGATCACAAAAGGCATCAACATGCAGACGGTCACCGCAGCAACGGCTGGCATCCTGGCTCCACTCTTTCTAGTACTCGTTATAACTGCCCTGCTTTGTTACTGGCGAAGGTAAGAGAAGGGATGCGTATAACACTTTCACTTATCATATCCCATGGGGGCACCAGTAAAAGTAAGAATGTTTTGATGGTCTGTGTACAGACTCCTCAATCCAACATAGACAATGAAAAATTAACTACTGATAGACCAGCTTTCTTAAGTTCAGAAACTTAAATAACAGATATTCTGTTGCATTGTAGTTGCTCTTAAATGACAGATATCTATGTATAAGGATGTGCTTTTGAATATTATGAATTGAAAGTGGTTTGTGGCAAAAAATTCCGATAAGTATAATAGGAGGTCTTGTTTTTTTTCCACAGTGTGAGGGATGCACATGCAAATATGTGATCCCCTATTTTGTCATTTATAGGATGGAGTTTGCAGAAATATTTCTTGGGAAATACAAAGGTTGTGGTTATGCTTACAGGGTTTCAGTTTTTTCCCCGCAATATTGACAGAGCAGAGGTGTCCAAGCATAGGCCAAAAAGTCTTTACCGCAACCTGTAATGAAGGGACTTCCCATCGACAACTTTGAATTAAACTCAATTTCATCCTGACTCCCAGTTGATCCTAGAAATACCAGTGATCATATCAAAGTGTTCATTCACACTAGCTATTTTTAAACTTTTTTTTGGAAAAAAAGACATCAGTGAGACTGCCCAGTAATGAGTTTGATTTGGTTGAAGGCAACACAATTATTCTGTTTCCTCATGGTAATTTTCTATTTGCAGAGCCCGCTCAAAGGCCCGGAGTCAGGCCTACAATGTGGAACTCGTTCTTGGGTCGTCTCCGGGTAACGACAATACTCTCCCCATGAAATACAATATGAAATCAACCCTGGATAAAAGACATATACCACTCATATCAACTGTTTCTCAGGTAAGACAGCCTTACATTCTGTTAAAGGAAAGGTAGGTTTCCTTTCAAACATTTATATATGGATAGTAAAGTAAATGCAAATTTCATCTTTCCAGGACATCGAGAGATTAAGCCATATGCATCATACAGAAGATACAAGATAGAAATGTTTGCCTAAACATATCTCGTAAAAACTCACAGAAGGAAATGCACACTTGTAATTTTTTTTTTTCTTAAAGAGTGAAATCCTATTAATATGGGTAAAATCATACATTGCAGAGCTTAGGTTGAGTTGCAGGATGTATCACCTCCTGGATATGAGGCTGTCCATAGGACCCAGGGGCGGTATGGTGTGAGTGAAGATTGATAACAGCTGTCCTCTACTCTCTCAGGATGAAGTCAAAAGAATCCAGGAAAACTGCAAGGACGGGCAAAAAAAAAAAAATCAAAGAGATTGTTTCCGCATTGACCCTGGGAAGCCCACGATGAAAGAATTGTGAAGGTCAGTTAGGGTTATGGAAAAAGTAAATAATCTTCAAATCGGTGGAGAGGTGGTACACAAGTAGGATGACATATATGTAGCCAAAAGAGGATCTGGAACAAGACTCCATTTCTTCTAATTAACTCTACCTTTAAAGGGAGTGTGTTCCCAAATTATTGAATGCAGATTATGTGATTGATATGAAACACTCAGAAAAAATGTAGGAAAATCACACAATCCTATCAAAGGACATGAATTTCTTTTGAAAGCTTTGGTTGCTTTCATGTGCTGCCCTCTCCATTAAAATCCTTGTGACAAGTTAAGGGCATGTGTTATTTCTGGTACAAAATTTGTGACATTCTTCTGTGTTTCTACATTGTGCTATTGTGACATCACAAATTCTTGTAGAACTATTATATCTATCCAGTCATCGACTGGCCCAGAAAGTATGATATGTAAGGCTGTTCTAGACGATCATTGATACACTTGTAGTCATGCCGTAAACTGATAATCATCTCCATTGTGAGGATTTGTGTCAGACAAAGAGATTATTCAGGTGATAACTGTCAGGTGGTGATCACATGACACCCATGTTTCAATCTAGCCTAGCATCAGACACAGGGAGATCTGTCAGGTGATAAAGTCAGGTGACAAAAACTAGATGAGGATATTCACTTTGGATGTACAAGTTACTCATCAAATTGTGTCTGTCAGGTATCCGAAACAGAGCTTACTGATCTCAGCCAGGCACCCAATAATTCATGATTAGGGATGATAACTCGATCACGTGCACCACATACCCAAATCCACAGCTAGATTTCTATTAAAGCTTGGTTTGAAATTGCATCATGATGCCACAATGCATCTAATTTTGGCTCATTTACATCAACTTGCAAGTTTTCCTTCAGCTGTAAGGTTAGAATGAAAAATTCTTCATGACCTTTCTAGAATATGATTATATTCATGAATCAACATCATCATTCCTGGAATCTGCATATCTTTTCATCAGTCAGTGACATCATAGAGCATAACAGTGATATTAATAGAAATATTTGGTATTGATATGGTATGGTGTCTTTTCACATTATCCAGGTGTTCAACTTGCTTACCATCTACACCCCCCCCCCCCCCACACACACACACATGCACACTCAGACATATCAGTGAATTCATTTCACCTCCTGAAAAAGGTTCTAGCCAGGTGGTTATTTTCTGGTGCACATTTGCAAACTCAAATCATGATAATGTTTTGCTTCCTGCTGACCATTCCTTTACTGGGTATTTTAAATGCACACCTTGGTCAGTAGAAGCAGCAGGAATGAGTCCAAGTAAAACAAAATTATTAGTTGAGGATGAGGGCACTTCATTTTTTTTTTCTTTCCCAAAAGCAACAATTTTCCCCTAAAGACGACAGATATATTTTCTTTTCGGCAAGGCTTCCATTTGTACCCTGCCATATGTCTTTACACATTCATTATAATTCATACTATATGTATATAAGCTGTGTGTGTTTGAAGTTCATCGGCTTGAAACAGCAAAAATCAATTAAAAATTCTCTTTTTTATCATTTAAAAAAAAACACAACTTACTGTTGTGGTGGCCATAGATAATTTTGGCTGGGACAAGAAATCAATTATTTTTTTTTTCAACTTTGCCCTCAGTTTCTCATGCAGGGACACTCATATGTAATCTATGGCTGCAGCAATGGACTTGAATCCTTAACTTCGCTGTTGAAAACACCAGAAATTGTACGAAGTTGAAGATGTTATCACTTTAAATTATGCAACCAGTTTACTTTCTCCTTCCTCTGCCCATTTAAAGATTCACCTTTTTGCAGGCTCACATATTTGTTATCTTCTTAACATTTGTCCTTTATATAGTCTATTCTTCAGTCCATTTATGATGCATTCCTCACCATCATTTTGGGCTAGAATCAGATGAAGTCTGAGGCTTCAGACTAATTCTCTGTACATATGCCTTACCTTCGGTCATCTCACTCTTACTCAATTTCAATGCTTAGATAGAACAATTGATTTGAGATATTTGAGACAGATGCTCATTTTGTATACATTTCCTCCCTCAACAGCTTTTGACTTCAACTGTCATCTTGTTTTGATCGGAAGGATGGGGTGGGGGTGGGGTGGGGGAGGGGATGACAAGAATTGGGACACAGGAAGAAAAGTCATTGACACTTTAATTCCACACTATTATGACCATAAGACATCATGGCAACAAAACTTAGTGACTTTCAAATTTTACCTTACCATTAAGCACAGACTCAGTAATTATTGTATAAATAGTGTTCAGGAAAGATAGATATCTGTTGCTTTTTTTTTTCTTCACTGATACTGCTTTTTACTGGCTAATCATTCCCACAGAGGTTATGACAAATTATGACATAATTAGTGGGGACATTTTGTTGTGTCATGTGGTACACCTCAGACGACAGGAAGGCATTCGTTGAAGACTGCCCTCGCGGATGGGGCAAAGTCACTGTCCGTACTTCGCGGGAGCCCCCCATCTGCCGGTGCACAGTCAGCGCAGGGGGTCTTATCACCTCTTCATCACACAAAGTCGATGGCATTGTTTTGCCTCAGTCATGTTCACTCATCCCATTGACTGCATGAGAGGGGAAAGCGGGTCATCAACACTTTATTGATATAACTGGCTGAAATCATGAGTTTGCACATTCATATGCTCACACAGATACACAGAGAAAGGCTTACTATCAAACTTCTTTGGAAAGTAATGATACACAGATTGCATAATGATTCATATACATACAATACAGAACTAGGTGGAATGTATCCGGATCTATCAGTATTTGTGTTTTCAGGCTTTTTTTTCACGTTTTAACAACTTTCAATGATTCTAAATGAATGTTGTGTTTTACAGTGTTCTTCATTCAAAATGCTGCCTCATAGTATATACAGGACTACATGTACCAGACAGTATTATTGTGACGGTAAAATATATGTCACCACTCTTGTAATTCTCTCTCTCTTCTAATGTTTAAATCAGAGTTCCACCCAATCGGAGCCACCTACCAGATCCCCTCCCAAGCCACCAGTTGCCACCCAACTCCAGAATTGCTACTCCGACCCCTGCAATGTGGTTGGCCCCGGCAGGTCCCTCCCAGCCCACGCCCACCACTACTACAAAGTGCCCCGCTGCGGCGCCCCCAACCTGAGACCCAAGCCAGGCCTCAAGCCCAACAACCTTCAGCTGTCCAGGGACAACACGCAGCAGCCGCGCACACAGACCTTGTCCACCCAGGGACGAAATAAATTCCCCATGACAGACGTGGACAAGGCAAAGACAATGGACACGGCGTACTTGACCCCCAAGGAGGTCATATCGGAAGTCACAGAGGGCGACACCAATCGGGTGTCAGCTTATATCGACGTCAAAGACACCAAGAGCTTCATACCGCAGAAACCACTCATCAGCATCAAAAACAAGCTGAGCAACGTCTACATGAACATGCCAAAGTCGTCAATGAAGAGCAATGTCAAATGATGTTTGCTCATCTCGCTCGAGTAAAGAAACGTGAACACACACCGAATAATTCCCAGCCCTCCGATGGTTGGGAATAGAATCTGACAGAGAGGGTGGCCACAGGATTGTGCGACAGTGCGTGATGTGTGTTTCCCCGAGTTCTCGTAAACAGCTGGGTCAGTATGGTTTTTTTTTTTCCACCTCGGGAGAGAATTCATGGATAGAGATGTGAACTCAGAGAGAGCGCTAGATTGGGCGATGGACGCTGGTTGGCTAAAACATCGCGCCATCCACAAACAGCCTATCATGAACATCTCTGGCTGTCAAGCTATACGTGCTCTTCATCGCCCGTGCAGTGGGACAATGTGTACGGCGAGACTTAATAGAGCCAATTGATATATATCCTACATTCAACTGTGTCATGTCGGCTCTGGTCTAATCTACTTTAAAACCGTGTATAGCAGCTAATGTAACAAATATTGATGTAATTGATCTCTCAAGGTTGGCCAGAGATAAACTTAACTTACTACATCCATTTCCATACATGAATGATCGGGGGTGGGGGATGGGAGGTAGTGATTTCAGTGTAGAATGAAATAACCTGGCAGTCATTATGATATCTGAACTGTGCCACATGTAACAAATATTTATGGGTCTGTGGCATGAAATGTAATTGAGGCACATTCGAGTGGCTGTCTAAGGAAGAAGAAATAGAGAAATTAATTCTACCCATTGTTACAGTGAAGTGTTTCTGTAGTGTGTTGGCATTAAAATCTTTAAAACATATACCAATGATAACGTGTATATGAGCAAATATAGCAGTGGAAAGGATAATATCTACCTGATTCCCCTGTATACCCTAACGTAAATGCCCAATTTTAATTGGACTCGGATGACATTATTGCTTTTTATCAGAATTAACACCACCGAAAGAAAAACACAACAACAAACCAAGAACTTAACTCTTATTTTCTGGAATTATGCATTTTCCATGGCAAGCTCAAATCTTGCACAATTGTCACATCGTTTCTTTTTGAACACAAATGAATTCTACTCATTTTCATATTGTACTATTAAAGTTGTTGGTTCTTGAAAGAGAGATGTTAAAATTAATTTTGTGCCAGTGGCAGATGAGCTTAAAAAGGTATTTGTATAATCATTTATTGAATAGAAAATTAGAATATCCTTTATTTGTACAGATATGTTTGGAGTTTCTTAGATTGTGTTTGGAAAGTCCCCCTTTCTCTGTTGATAGCTTATTGGTTTCATCGGAACTCTTCACAATTCGACAAAACCATGCAAAGTTGGCCAAGATTGAAGCTTGCATCTTCTCAAAATGAATTGCATCGATGAAAATGAAACAACAACATCGACAAAAGGTTTAGTTTTCTTTCAGTGCAAACATTTCTTCTTTATTGTGCCATTTTAGGGCCCAAAATGTGCACTGTAATTCCTACTTGATGGAGAATGCCACAGAAGCTAGTTTTATAAATCCTGATATCCCTACTATGAGTCTGTTAACCTGTTGAGGATGGCTGGATTTTGCTACAACACGCATTTCCCATAGACACTTGCTCGAGTATACTCAGGACTCGTCCTCAACGGGTTAAGTACCAGCAGTGGGGCTCCAATTGGGCAAGCCACATTTATATCCCAGTCATCCAGTGTTTCAAGGATGAATTAAAGCAATCCATGCCATGATTGTTGGCTTATAAGCATGTAATCACTGCCGTCTTGGCCACGTAAAACTTATCAAAACTCAACTCAACTCAGCGGCTGTGGCTGTAATTGTGGAGAGATTTAATGCTGTGCAGAGGAGAACCCGTCTACTAATTTATGGGGAAAAAGTGGACACTCGCTAAAGCCAACATTTGTGAAGTGGTCTCCGTGTAAATAGTATGCATCATTTCTGTAAGAATGCAGAGTTCTTCTATGAACTGTGTCCATCTCATCTTGTACAGTGTATATTGTATATTATGTGTTCAGTGTGTATATGGACAGCAAACAAAGACTTATTTATCGACTAACTTTGCTGCATTGTAATCTGACCCACTCCGTTTGGCATACTGGTCATCATCCTTTTTTTCTTGATCCAGCTGGGTATGTAAGTGATGTTAATTTCAGTCTATGATCTTGTCCTATATGTCTAGCACTCTGTAACAAGATAAGTTTATTACCTTTTAACATGCAAATGATATAAATGAATAAAATCTGTAAAAAAAAAATGATTCTAATATATAGGTTTCATTTACTCATTTGATATAACGTATGTGAGATTGTTTAACCATGGGTATTTGAAGCCCTGTTTTAACAGACCTTACCACGACGTCAGGAGAACAAAATTCCTCGCCTCAAGCAATGAAATCATAGGGGAGAGCAAGGCGTGTACCGTTTTAACAGACACACACCAAAAACCTTCCCCAGGTAGATTTTTACAAAGGGGGTGTGTCCTCCTTGTTAAGTTTGTCATATCTTTCAAAAGAGAAGTAATAGGTTTCCACTTGATTTGGAAGGTAATTAACATCAAAGGCAGAGGATATTTTGGGGAATGCAATGTCATGTCTCATAGTCAAGTACATACGCATGTATTTCAGTGGTGAAAATATCACAGAGATACAGCATAAATACCAAGTACACTTGCTGAAAGCTGTATTTTGTCCCGTTACAAAGTTTTGAAGAAAGAAAAAAAAAAAAACAAGTTTTCCCTCATGTTGAATTTGAATACTGGTAAGTGAGTCTGAAGAAATAGAATACACTACCACATTTTTAATCTTTTTATTTTCAGTGGTTGAATATGCCAAGGAGGCATTTCTTCTTGATTTTGGGTTTATAGCGGACAATCATGGTTCATCTGAAAGAGAACTCATTGGTACTGATTATGTGAAATCTCTAATTCCTGAAAATGAGGCTAATGTATGTTTCAAGCACTGTCAATATAGACCTACCAAACCATATCATTCCACATCTTTTGGTGAAACACCATCAAAAGACACACTCATTCGATACCTAAAGTGCCTTACATCTTTCTTGCCTTACATCTAGCATTACATCTTTCCAGCCACCTTGTGTATACTACGAGGTGAATCATACTACACATGTCCCCATTGTCCATAACCCCATTCTGTCTGCAGTTGGAACTTGTTCTCAATAAAAGAATTTGTATGATTGTAACTGACATCCATTGTCATTGAACTTCATTTACAATACATTGTACTTACAGACCCAGGTCTGGCTTGGATATATTCGAGAATCCCTGTGACAAATTAAGTAAAGTGGACTCCTGTTATAATGAAGACCTTGGGACTGGCAGTTTTCTTTCATCATATCGAAATTTCATTATAACTGTACAATTAAACAATAAAAATAAAAAAAAAAAACAAGGAAAGGATAATGTTGCGGCCTGAATTTTTATTTTGTTGTAACCAGAATTTTGTTATAAGCAAGTTCGTTATAACAGGAGTGCACTGTACAGCTCTATCATTGAACTCTGTGCAAAGACACACAGCCGAAGAATCTCAAATGGAGTCGACCAGAACTGACGAGAGTACGCTTCAATGCACACATTCGCTCCCCGATGCTAGTGTATTTGTGGTTTTCAACTGTACTCTCGTGGGCAGCGAATGAATTGGACCGCCCATAAACCCCAATGCTAACGGGTCTCTTAAAATATGGTATCGTGGTGAGATTCCACTCGATTTTCAAGTCGATATTGAGTGGTAGAAACAAAACACTTTAGTAGAGGCTACTATGTAATCCCGTGAGATTTTTGTGCCAAAATTGATTTTTTTGGCTAACTTTGTCAATTTGGGGGTGCTGAATCCAAAAAACTTTGGTTCCATTTTTTCCAACCACGTCTTCAGCCGCCATTTTGAATTTCAAAATGGCCGCCATAGCAAACTGTATTTTGACCCATATTTCATAAAGTGAGCATTGTTGAAGCTTCAAATTTGGTGCAAAATGTATGAGTGTGATGTCAGACACTCTGATATATCTTTTTCTGATATTGTGGATTGTTTTGATACAATTTGTAGGCTGCCATCTTGAATTTCAAAATGGCCGCCATGGGAAACTGTAATTTGACCCATATCTCATAGAGCGAGCATTGTAGAAGGTTCAAATTTGGTTCAAAATGCCTCGTTGTGATGTCAGACACTCTGATATATCTTTTTCTAATAATCCATTGTGCATTGTTTTGTCCAGTTTGTACGCTGCCATCTTGAATTTCAAAATGGCTGCCGTAGCGTTTTTACCCATATCCTAGGTTGCGATTATTGTAGAAGCATCACATTTTCAAGAATGCGCATGCTTGTGGTGTCCAACGTTCCAGTACAGCTGTTTCCTAATTGTGGATCATTAGACAGGTAACCATGTTGAAATTCAAGATGGCTGCTATATAGAAAACATATAATACTGTTGTAAGCGCCTTAGATGAATATGCTAGAATAGTTCTATTTAGATCGAATTCATTTCCATTTCAAGCAGAATGACAGCCATCTCTCAATTCAAAATGACAGCCAACTCTCAAAATGGTCGCCATGAATTCAAAATGTAAGGACGAGGTTCCAATGACGTCATCAAGCCATGCTGAGGGGCAAAAACTGAGCATGGGGGGGGGGGGGCATACCCCTGTCCAATACATGTGGGCAGGCAAGCATGTAAGCGTTACATCCCATATAGCCAGGGGGGTATATGCGGTTCCCGAATTGCGCGCTAAAGCGGTTTGTTTTTGCCTCTCAGGGAACACATCACTTTGCATCTTGGAACCTCGTTAATGATTACATTTAATCCCAGACAGTAAAATATTTGTACAAAAGCAACCACTGATACAATTGAAGGTGATCTTCAAAAACTTGATGCTGCCTCGAAAGATTGAAGACAAACAAGGAAAAGTCTCGCAATGGCAAGAAATGCCACTGTCACCCAACCAGGCACCCCATTCACAAGCTTGTTAGTTGGCCACAAACTGAAACTAGATTTGCTAGACACTAGATATATTTCTGGAATAATGCAGAATGAATAAGGAATGAGTAGCCTCTTTCCTGATTGCCCTTGAGTGGGTCATCTTCAATTATTAAGATTTCCAAGATATTTACTGCTGTACAGCCTGTGATTCTAAAACAACAAAGGAGCAATAACAGCTCAGTTCTGTGGCACTTTGCATGTATCAGAATTCCTCCTCAATTTAGAAGACCATCACATGAGGGTAATCTCAAAAATTGTCACTGCCTTGAAGCTGATTAATGTGGTGTTTGGCATTCAGCTATGGGAAACATGCAAGGGGGATATTCTAGAAAGAGATGAAAAGGGCAGTTTTCATCTTCTATACTAAGAATTCGTATCTAAGAGAATGAAAATATATATATTTTTCGGATAGTATGAAAAGGCCAGACATTCAGCTCGTGCAATCAAAATACACCATGTAAGATTGGATCCAAAGTCATTAAGCATAAGAGGATCACCAACTTCTCAAAACATTTCTACTGGTTCTACAGTCTAATAGACCTGTCATTATCCAGTCATTGCTGGACGATACAATTATCGGAAGGTATAAGTTCTAGGTAATTCCACAATCACTCTTCATCTCATAATTTCATGGCCTTCTCCTCATTCTCACTAACAAAGGTTCATTTTTCATACACATGCCTTAGAAATCCACATACTGAGCAGTCATTTCTATCTGACACAGAGACCACATCACGGAAAGAAAAGAAACAAAGGGTTCATCAAAGATGCCATGGGAGCTGTCACCCGTCACTCACAACGAGGAAACAGATAGCCTCATTCCTTTGTATGTATTAGATGCTACTTCTAGAGCAACGGGAAAATCAGAGATATTGATGATTATTACGTATACACTGACATTTCAATTCTCCTGATGGATCTTGTAAGTTTGCTTTACTTTCTGCATTGCATGATGTCTGCTCCATTACTGGAAAATTGTTAAAATTATAAAAGTACAATTGACATTATTGAGAGATTATGTTCTGCAGTTTGTTGTGAAAAAAAAAAAACAACTATAAAGGTCTGCTTTTTCACGCCTTTCATGGTGCTGGCTGAAGTTGAAAATTTGAGGATGTCTCGAAGAGCAGATAGACCAAGAAGTATCTGAACCTGAAATCATGCAGAATGTGAAAAGACACAGTCCATGTCTTCCAGAAGTTTGGCGTGGATGACTTCAACCAGGACAATCTCCCGCTTTACTCTAGTAGAGTCTTGATACAACACATCGAAAGAGCAAACCTTGTCAACTCTCACAACCTAATTTGTGCCTCTACTACAGGGAAATACATGTATGATATATTACATTGTAGCTATTTCCAGAGGGTATCCATAAACTGTCAAATTAAATACTTGGAGCTTCCTACACCAACGAAATGCAAAAGTTATTGTTTCTGGAAGAATTTTATAGAACCAATCCTCCCCGTGTACAGCCTTAAAGTGCTGTGACTTCAAAAAACTCATGCAGGGAATGAGCCTAGAAGACACTATATCTATTAAAGTGACTATCCCACAAATTTTTAGAATATAGGGCTATTATTGTAAACTCTACAACCAAATCGTCTAAACGGGGCATTTAGTCACTCAGACACAGTTATTAAGGGGTTATTTTGAAAGTCATTTGTTTTGACGTCAGAATCACATGATTTCCCATTTACAAAACGCTACGCTTTTAAAGGAATGTTTCCCATGGCTGCCATTTTGCATTTCAACATGGCAGTGTACCCACGGGACAGGAAGTAGTCCCGCCTACGCAATTCACTGAAGTGATTGACTTACACATGAGTGTTCTAGCATGCTTGGGTTTGCAGTTTAATGATCTTATAGCACCAAATATGGTCGAAATCCATCTTGAATTTCAAGAGTGGCGGCCAATGCGAATAATCCATTATTACAGAATGTATAGGTCCTATGTGTGTTTTTTAAAAAAGAATGTACACTGTAAGCTACCATAGGCATTCATTGCTTGTAACCAGAGATATTAGCTGAAAAGCAGCCATTGTGAATGTTAAGATGGTCGCCTCGAAAGTGATCTGCAATTTCAGGGAGGGGAAAAGTGCATCTGAATGTTCAACATTATAAGCCTGGTTTATGCCCGAAATGTAAATTTTCTTTATTGTTTACAACAGCCCCTAGCAACATGAGATATTGGTCAAAATATACGTTTTGGTATGGCGGCCATTTTGAATTTCAAATGGCCAGCTTCAATATCAAAATGAACCATCGTTTCAGAAAAAGATGTTTCAGAATGTCTGATAGCATACGCATGCTCTTTGCCCCGAATTACAACCTTACTCAATGTATACGATATAAGATACAGGCCCAATTACATTTGTTATGGTGGCCATTTTGAATTTCAAGATGGCCGCCAATAGAATAATCCATCATTTAAAAAAAAAAAATGTATATGTTAGTATGCCTGACATCACAAGCATGCTTTTTACCCCGAATTTATACTTTCCATAATACTTACAACCTTAGATATGGGTAAAATATATTTAGTTATGGCGGCCATTTTGAATTTCAAGATGGCTGCCTAAAAATTGTATTAATATTATCCACATTATCAGAAAATTGTGTACCAGAATGTCTGACATCATAAACATGCTTTTTTCATCAAATGTGAGCCTTCTATGATGCTCACATTATGAGAAATGGGTCAAAATACAGTTTGCTATGGCGGCCATTTTGAAATTCAAAATGGCGGCTGAAGACGTGGTTGGAAAAAATGGAACCAAAGTTTTTTGGATTCAGCACCCCCAAATTGACCAAGTTAGCCAAAAAAATCAATTTTGGCACGAAAATCTCACGGGACCCAATATTTCGACATAGTAGACTGTACTACTTCCAAGTTTCATTGAAATCAGACTCAATGTAAGAAAACTGTGACATTTTAAGTTTCCACAATGCCATGAAATGATGCAACAGTAGTCACAACCTCATATGCAAATTAGGCGAGATGATGATGTCATTGCATCAAACATCCTCCCATTAACCTGCACACACACACACACACACACACACACACACACACACGTCTTTTCTAAATTTTGTTTGACATGAAATCAAAAAGCTCAAACTTAATTCCTTTGCATTGAATCATTTTACATTTGTAGTACTGTAAAAGTGGATATTTTTGCGTGAGTAATTTTTCGTGCTCAGCCGGGTAAGATGAGTTTTGCATGTGTTTTACTCCGCCACATTAAGGCATTAACTACTGGAACATATGGCAAACAAGAATATACGTGTGCTTTTATTTTCGCGCTACATGCTGGCTGTACTACATGTGTGAAAATTTCCGCTTTTACAGTAACTTACAGTCATGACTTTCAGTGGGTAGGGGTGTAATCTGAGGAGAAATATGTAATGCAAATGATGGCACACATAATTTGCATATATGGTTGTGATCAACATAACTTTTCCATTACAAATTGAACTTGATTTTTCTCATTCATGTCCAATATACAAGAAAGTTCTATATTTTTTGTTGCATTTTATTGTTATCTATCAAACGAAACCTGAATATAGTGTGAAATTTCACTCAAAGCTGCGTGATATTCATACCTGAAGATTGAGACAAACAACTTATCACCCGAACATCTGCATAAATCAAGATCACCTCAAATCAAGAGATCATGACACAGTGTATTGGGATGCTACAACAAATAATTTTATTCAGTGATATTCAAGGTTTCATATAATGGCAGGATTGTATAGGCACACTTGTAGATATCAATGAAATCCTTATACAGAAATTTTGAAAGATCCTGGGTTATGCAGGCACTATTAACAAGCATCAAAAGCAAGAGTAAAATAACTTGTAATATATGTGAAATGCTTGTGATAAATCAAAGCATGAAAATGACAGACTATTGTCATATATAATTAATGCATTTTCGATGTAGTGGGACACCAAGTTTGGGATTAACTTCTGTGCCATTTCTAGGTCCAAAATTCACAGATATGATATTTTTGAATTTTGTATTTTAGGTCAATTGAATTTCTAGTTTTTTATTTTGTTAGTAAGGACTAGCATGAATCAATTATCAAATTCAGAAAACATGCCATTAAAAATGGAAAGAACGTAAAAATGCATCAGCATAGGTGTTCCAAATGAAAAAAAAAAATTCAGTAAATTTATAAAATTCACATGTCACTAAGTATAAGTTTTGCTTGCGTGTCTGCAGGAGTTTCCTTTCTTCTTCCTATGGGGAGGGGAGAGGAGGGGAGGGGTACAGGTTGTTGGGGTGAATGGGTTAAAAAAAAAAACATCTTCTGTAGACTGAGCCAGAGCATAAATCATTACACATCTTGCATAGAGATCATGGGGCTTGTATTTTTAGTATAAACAGGTTAAGTATTCAAAATGAGGGAGAAAGGCACTGGTATTTCAAGTTATCACATTTTGGTCAACTCTTGAGCAAGGATGATCATTAATTAATTAATGTTGTCAAGCACAAGAAGAAATGACACTCATATTTTGTTGTTGTTCGAAATGTACTCTTACTTAGTTTTTGGCATCACATCACCTACTTGAACACTATTTTCAGCCATAGGGTAGTCTCAGCCTTGTTATTGAATTACTGTATGGTTCAAAAGTCATCAAGTCAGCCTGTGTCACTTAAAAAATTAGGGAACACTCTGTATGAACTCGAGGCGACGTGTCTAATTAGCATCATTGCGGGCAACATGTACTGGCATGGGACCAAATAGCATAACATCGTCTCCTAATTCAACCTTAACCGTGTCATTCTCAGCTACATGAATGTCATCTGAAAGACGCTGTAGTCGTGCAAGGCCATCCTACATTTGGGTAAATCCATCTGATGATTGCATGACTGCCAAAACATGCTCCACATATACGGTGTTTCAACATTAGATTTCGGACAAAGACTTTTTTTTTTGTTCAATCTTTGAACAAGCCAAGTGACTACTGGGTCAATAACACAGTCCAACTGCAGTCCAACTGCAATCCAACTTTACAGGCTTATATCACAGGCTTATATGGCTAACCAAATTGGCAGTCAGCATCAGAGAAAAGCACACAAATGGTGAATACAAAAAAGGGCAGGATTCTTTATCAAGGTGAAAATAAGACTGGAAAATGGCAGGATGAATCACATCTAACAACTTCAGTAGCACAGAATAATACTTTACGACCAGAGACACACAAAATAAATCACAGCTGGGAGCTTTCACATCTTTGAAACTATTCCCAAAATCAGATGAACACCTCAACTTTTGTTTCTCACTCACAGAGATGACTTGTACATTGAAGTCATGTTCTCTTTACCAACCACTCATAAACTGGGAAAGTTAAACACAAAAATTGTGATCCATGAAAACTGTCACATTTTGATAAGAGGTGAACACAACGGTGTGTATGTGTGAGAGTATGAAGTCGGTTACTACTGGGGGGCAATCATTAAGTACGCAAAAGTTCACATAACATTCCTGAATACTATACATTGCACATCTGAGCTCTTCATTTGCTTTAGAATGAAGATTGTTACAATCAAGACATACACCTTACACTACGTGCCGTTACAATATGTACAAACGCTTGCCAAAACTTTTGTTATACTTAAAAAGACTGTCAGACCAGTGGTTGTATGTGCGTGTCAGTTCAATGTGTTATGAATTTTCGTTTGTGGTAGATTGATCGATAATCTCTGTTCTCTGTCGACCTTGGATCAAAGATTCAATTTACAAATTGGATTTGGCAAGTTATACAAGCACACAGTAATCTAGAACTGAACATCAATTCTTCACATTGTGTCCAACATTGTTGCTTACTTTCAGCAGATTTACAACTTTACGCCTCATACACTGCGGATTTCTGATCGCTACAATTACATTGCCTTTTAATAAACAAACTGTACAAATTCCTGAAACAAAACAAGACCCACTTCAAAAATTTTTGGTTCTAATTTTGTTCACTTCCCTGTTTTTGCTCTAGCTCCAAGAATATTTCAAGTGTACTGAAACACAAGACAACTTATGAATTACAAACAAAAAAAAGCCAAATGAAGGTATTTGTACATTACCTCTCTGAAAATATACATTGATTGTCTGAAAAATTGTCTCCAAAAATTCATCTGAAGATGACAAGAACTGTTTTTACGTTTGATCTCAAAATTGATCAATTGCTCACCCCTATTCATCAAACTTTCACAGAGGCAATATTCACAACGTGCACAAATACATAGTTTAACGAACCAATTTTGAGCCTGTAACATTTACAAGAAGTAATGATAAGCCAATAAATCTTTAAATCACAACATGAATGTCTACGTCAGCACACTCTTAAGCTAAAGCTGATCTAAAAGACTTACCGGTATATTACAATTTCAAATAGTATTGCTCCTTTACACTGTAATTCTGTACGGATATAGCTGTGATTAACAACAAGAAATCAAGTCTTTGAATTCCCTTGTAAGACATCTACAAATGCTCAAGTACAGAACAGCATTCATAAGGATTAGAACCATGGGAGTCATATTTGAATACAGAGAATGTATCTCGAACTTAAATCATATGCAGTGCCAGAATTTCATAATTAAGTTCCAACCAGTGTTTTCTGATGTTTTTCTGTAAATCCTTGATGACATTCAAAGTGTGATAAAACCATTGTCAGCTTTTTCTCAAGTTAATAAATGTGATGAATACCTACTATGTTACATTTTTTTATATTTGTTTGCTTCTTGTTAAGAAAGGAAGAAAATCTGGAGTTAAGTATGGAAGTAGAAATAATGTAAGGCTTAGTTTTAAAGACAGAACATTTACAGTCATAAATATATGTACATGTAATTCCACACTTAGCAAAGAGTAGTAAAAAGGAAGAAAGCTCTTAAATGCTTTGAATGATTACTGTAAAAGTGGTTTCTTTCGCGTACAGAAACTTTCGCGGTTTCCATTGGTGCGGACTTTTTCGCATGTGTTTAAATTCGCGATCGATAATGATAGCATTATACAAGCGACAAGTTCAAAACATTTTCGCGTGATGTTAAATTCGCGGTTCAACCTCAAAGCGCAAAAAGCGCGAAAATAAAACCACCGCGAAAGAAACCACTTTTACAGTAGTTGGAATGTGCATGTTCTCTAGATAGAAGTCAACTTTCTTCCCTATAACATAGAAGCATGTAATACATATTGAGAAGCAGTATAACAGACTGTCTTTTTACAGATCCACTACAAGTAGAGGCACTGCTTTGATGCCAAGTTAAGGCTGAGAGCCAAAAGTTCGAACACATCTACACTGACATAGAGGAAGATAAGCAAATAGGAAGTCAGATACACAGACTTAAACAGGATTAATCATTTCAAATAACTTGGCACAAATAACGGAAAAATAAGTTCATACAAGATTTAATCTGTGAAAAATACTATGAACTTCCAAAATTGTAAGTAAAATGCAACAATACAATTGATTAAAATAACATGCCATACAAGTACACTTTTATCATACAATTTGGCTACACATCTATCTTAAATATATAATATATATTTTCTCTCTACAAGCAATAATAAATCTTCAAAAATGACAAATACCTCGAGTCAATTCAACATCCAACTGAACTATTAAATAACAAGCCGCAAATTTAGAGGTAAATGAACAAGTAAGTGCTAAGCAAGTTTGAGGGCTGCTTTTATTATGGTATCATACAGCTGTCTTAAGGTTGAGTATCACTGTGGTGCAGTGTAAACACAAGTTTGGTATTACACAACTTCCCTGGTCTAGTAAAGACCGGGACAGTGGTGATTACGGTGAATCCAGTTTTTTCTTTATATCAGAATCTTGGTGAAGTGGGGGTGTGGTTTTTGGTTTCCATGGTTTGTTTCGTGGCTTCATGACGATCCGGGAATGTCGGCTGGAGAATTTGTTTATCCGTGGATGTGGTTTCGCACGTGATGACCGGTGCAAACGATGGTGGAGCGTCTTTGCGCTCTTACACATTGCTTGTGTTGATATTGGCGTCCTGAAGGGAGGGATACATTACAAGAATGTCATAATAGAATCATTTTTTATTCACACAAATATGAGTGGAGCCAGGATATCACAAGAAATTTATCTTTCTCACATATTCACTGAAACCATGTTCACGATCATCTTTTCAAAATGCTCTTTACATAGATAGGATGCATCAAATGGAAAACAGTGACACACAGTTCCTGTAATGCGGCCCTTCAATAGACACGCCCTTTCTTACACATACCCAGCACCTGAAAAAAGACGACATCTGTTACTTCAATGATGTAAACCAGACACATGGATTGAATATGAGCAAACAACATTCTGAGTGAATACAGTTTACTCAGCTGCGGGGCTGTGGGAAAACATTATCACTTTTAATGGTAAAAGAGAGACAGAATTGATAAATTGATTATATACATGTATACTTTGTTGCAAATAGCAGAAGAGTTGGAAAACATGAATGAATGACTGTCATTTGACTGGTTGGTCACAGCACGCGGACTTACGCCGCCTAATCCTCGTCGCTCTCCTCTTCCTCCTCACTGGACGTGTACTCGGAGGCAGCCACTGACGACGCACGGGATTCCTGGCAGAGGGCAGCATGCAAGGTGGGGAGGGTCAAAGGTCACAAGTTCAGTATATGGCACATTTACAACTTGCAGTATTAGGAAAATGTCTCGATCAAAACTTGACACACACACACAAATACACACAACATATGAACTACACTGCAACGTCCTTCACTTGAGTAAACAATCACAATTAAATGGGGATCTTGCTGTGATGATATTGATTGCTCAAGGGACACTGGAATGCAAGATCTTATGGCTTGTTATAGCATTCTTTTCATGTATGCATACAGGGACTAGACTGGTTATGACATATGTCCAGGTTCCCTGGGGTGGGTGGAGAAGTTCAGTTATGAGCTTGAACGCTCGTCACATTCCCAGTGTCTGATTATCCATACACCATCTGTGGGTGGGGGGGGGGGGGGGGATCTTTCTCAAGTTTCATTAATTAAAGGATCACCCAGATGTATCTCATAACTACAAAATGAAGATGAAATGACTTTTTTGCCAACTATCACAGTGCAAATGACAACACATCATTAACAGACAGAGAAAAAGATTATAGCTTAAACAAGCAGAAAAAAAAAGTGCTAAGTAACACACACTATCAAACAGTCACAAGAGTAATCAACACCATGTGAAAGCTAATGCAACCTGTGATTTGCAGAGGTCAAATGTTACGGCAAATCAGTACTGTGATGAATGCATTGCTGCCTGTCCATTGCTTTGAGGAGCAAAGAACATGTGTTGACGTGATCGTCCTCAACACTGCTCTCAAAAAGAAAAAAAAAAAAAAAAAAAAAAAAAAAGAAGCTACGGAGGTTAGGGTCAAGAGAGGTGAAGTACTTGTAGTTGATGTGGTCAACTACTCTTGTGCTGGGGAAAAGAAACATGGAAAAACAGTCGGTAGGGAAAGGAAACACTTAAAAACAGTTAATTGTGAGAGTACAAAGGTAAGAAATGACACCAGTAGGACTTTTTAGCCCTCCAGGACACACTTTCAGTATCACACAGTGCAAGAAAGGTTACATAGAGTATGAAGAGGCAAACATTGGTCTCTTCAGTTCTGTGCCACGGACAAAAATGTGTGTTAGTGGTTGACTCCACGCTGTGCAAGGGAACAAGCTCTCATCACCGCAGGACGATCACTTACGAGGACAGAGCCATCCGACATGGCCGAATCGGCCCGCGGACTGAACTTGCGCGAGGCCACCGACTTGACGCGGGACGTGGCCGTCGTGGAGCGGGAGACGTCGGAGGCCTGCGAGACGGAGCGGGCCTCGGAGGCCGCCCTCTCGCTCAGCTGGGACACGGAGCGGGCCTCCGACGGGGCCCGCTCGCTGATCTGCGACACGGATCGGGCCATGGACGGGGCCTTGGATGCCTGAGAGGCAGCCCGCACTGTGGAGGCTTTAGAGACTGTGGAGGCCTTGGAGACCGTAGAGGCCTTAGAGACCGTGGAAGCTACACTGGGACTGCGAGGAGAGGTTTCAGGCTCCACATTCTGGCGTTTAGTAGGAAAAGTAAACATTGATATTGCATCATCATGTTCAAACACATTTGGGGCACATAGTTGTGATCACAAGAAGAGAACAGTGAAAACTAAAGGGACATTGAAACAGAGTTATTTGTCGAGTGAGAGTCAGGAAATTTTTGGATAAAACCGAAAACCAGCTTTTGCAGTGGGAAATTGAAGCAATTTTCTAATTCCTCCTGATTTCTTGGAACACCAACATCTTTCGGTCACCTTTGGAGAGTATGTGCATATAAAGGTATTGTGTAGAAATAAAACCTCTTGCAGATACATCAATGTTATATCAAGATACTGGTATGTATAATTCCAGCTAGCATTGCTGGTATCAATCTGGTCCTTTTCGGTAATTGTCAATGATTTGCCAGGAGAGGGGTTAGAATCTTTCAGACATCGTGCAGTGGTTTACAGGTTAAACCTACATTGTAACTCTCTTCCTCTTCTCATCATATTGTAGCAGTCTATGGCCATACTATGACTACACTTGTAATCAAATACCACAATATAGTTCAGGAGTTGTCATTTCATTTCTAAAAGTGCAATAACCTTTCCTTGTTTGGACAGCTAATTTTACGTCCATGAGTGATTGTACCTTTAAATGAGTACCGGTAGTGCCTGAATTACAAAGAGAACTACTGGCAAAGATATCTCATCAATGACATATGTGGTGTCATTTAACTACATTTCTCTTTGCACACTTTCAAGGCAAACAAGTTGGTGGGGGGGGGGGGGGTTGAGGGTGGAGGGGAGGGGAGGGTTTCACAGCAAATCAATAGGATGTCATAAAGAAAAGGTAAATTATTGATCACATACATTGTCATGTTGACAATTGTAGCGAATGATACAGAGGCTGCTTGTTTAACACCCTACACAAGCTAGGCAACCACCTATCTCTCAGAGTTGTTGAATGAAGAATATTGTGATAACACTACTCTCTCATTCTGATGCACCAAGATGAAGGCAGTTAGTCTTACGTCAACGCAATAACACCATCACACAAACATTATGAAATGCTACATGTTACAAACTAACAGTCTGGCATTGCACAGGTAGAATAAGAAAAGTCTACAAGCTTCTATTTCAAAACAACAATAACATAATCCAATTAAACCTCCTTTGAGGTAGCCTTTTTTTAATGTGATACCACTGATATCATGTGCAAGACAAGTTATTGCTAATGGGATTGGCAGAGGACAGAATCATTCAAGAGGATGAAGATTCTGTATCGTCGCTGGGGTAACAACAGCTTTTATCTCAAATTTGGGTGAAAACTATTTTTATCGATTTTAACATAATCAGATAATCAGTCAAGTGATGTCTAGTTCAAATCTTTGCTGTCTCACTGCACAAAATGAAGCCACCAAGGCATGTTACGAGGAAAGGCTATCCCATTTGTTATAGTGCTTAGGCTGCCATGTTTTCCTGCGTTTCCTGAACATTTGACATTTTTTTTTTGAGATACAGTATGAGGTTTTGTCGCCCCAACAGTGACAAACTAGATGGAAACACTGGAGGTAGGGAAGTGATTGGAGAATTGTTTATGACTGTGTGCAGGTCACAGCAGGGTTGTGGGTGTTAGTTGGATGTGCTGATATCTCCCACAGAGATTCTCTACTCACAGCCACAGCGAGATCCACCTGGGTGGCGGAACGCTGGGACGCTGCCGATCCGGCGCGACTGGCCCGGCTAGTCGCCTTGAGGGACGCATGGAAGGGGGGGTGTATCAATACATGCAAAGTCAGTACAATATCGCTGATGCAGTAAACAGACAAGCTAAAGAAACTTACTGATATCAGAATGAAGGAATGAGATTGTATTTAACTATGCCTGATGAGGACCATCCTCCTGATTCTGTAATTGAAGAAAAGTTAACATAGCTTGAGGATAGGCCACATTGCCCATTGAAATCTGGCAACTTTCATGGAATCTCCATCTTTCTGCACAAGAAATAAACTATCACTCTCTCTCTCATTACATATTTAGAGAGAAGAGAGTAACTTGATGTCAAAGAAGATCTGTACCTGCTCATATCAGTAGAAAGAAGAACAAAACATTAAAACGGGAAAAAATAATTTATATGTATGGATATATATACATATGACTGGATATGAAAAAGAACATCAAGAAATGTCACACACTTTGTTAGGACCAATGCTCATATATACATGAAATGGACTGTTAATGGTTAATGTTCGTCATGACTGCTGGATACAGACACCTGTTGGTTGTCATGGTGAAAAAGAGTATACAGTGCTGCCTTATGGTATCTCATATGGTCATCAAAAGAATTAGAAACATCAAAGCAGAACTTTTCACTGATTCTGGAAATGCATGAACGTAGTGTGAGAATGACAAATGATAAAAAGATGGCAACAAAACAGTAAAATGGATCTGAAACAGTGATCAGTACAATGTGTTATTGATGATGATCCAACACACTGTGATGAAATAGCTGAGCAGTGTCCATAGATCCATACCTTGGACATTCTCTCTGTACTTGATCTTTCAGAAACTTCTTCAATGGTCTTTGCATGAGTAAGTGAGTAAATGAGGACATTTCGCATCACATAAATCTACTTTGCAGTTGCAGAAAATTACCACAGGAACGAAGACAAGAAAATGATAGCTGCAGTCTGATACATATAAATAATATACATCCCCACTACATAACTTATTAATATCTACAACTATGACATTGCTTGGCAGGCTAGAATATTCAAACCAAAGTGACATATTAAAGAGCATCTGGCTTTCATGATTGTAATATACTGCACTACCTAATCCTCTCGATAAGCTTTCATAAAACTTTTTGACTGTAAAATCCCTGAAGAATAGTAGTGGAATCCGACTTCACTTTGGTTATTTTTACTGCCGGATTGACTGAAAAAATATTGGACTGAAAACTTGATAGTGGTGGAATCTGACTTTGTTTTGGTTATTTCTACTGCCAGATTGATGGACAAAACATTGGACTGAAAATGTGATAGTAGTAGAATTTGACATTGTTTTGGTTATTTTTACTACTGGATTGATGGATAAAATATTGGACGAAAAGTAAGCATCATTTAGTGCCGGCCGCCATTTTGACTGAGGTACTGGGGTACTGGGAGATCTGGGAGAGTCAAAAACCTACCCCAAGGTTGACCTGCCGGGATCCAGCACTGGGTGGCCGGGACCTCTGGGTGCTGAGGGGCCGGTTACTGGCCGAGCTGCCGGCCCGGCGGCTGCTCTGGGAGAGGGACACCTCTGAATCCCAGCGCTCCAGCTCCTCACGGACCAACTTCTCCATCTTCTCACGCTTGTCCACATTCTCACCGCCCTGCTCATCCTGTTGGAGGGGTAGGGGGTAAGGAGGAGAACAAAATAATTGATATACTGGACAGCTGACAATTCCTTATCTAGCAGCATTTTACGAAGTTAAAAAATTCCACTCCAATCAAGACTACATTGTACTATACAGATTTTACATCAACCACAAGAAATCAGCTCTTGAAAGTAGGAAGTAAATCAACATTCAACAACATGATGTATTAAAAACGACACACTCTTGTATACCAAAGAGTATTTGGCCCATGCATGTATCATTAACGTTTATGGACCCATAATACCTACCTTCAGCGTATTTTAGACCAAATATTCCAAGCAAATTGCAATATGCATTATGAAATAATAATGTGCCACCTTGGATGACATAACGTCAAAGACAGGTACTCCTTGAATTTATACTAGCACAAAGACTACAATTCGATATCTGACATTACATTAGATTCACAGTCACACACCTTTATTCTATTTGAGAAAATGTAATCTCTTTTAGAAGGCTGCAAGAACATTTTACATTGCAAGAACAAAGAGAACTGATCAGTTCAATTTCTCTCCAATACAAAGTATACAAAGTATGATTACTATCCTAATCATGTTTTACCTCCCTTGGTATGAAGGTGTATGAAAAGAAGGATCAGTAGGTCACACACTGGATAAAGTCTTCCATTTGGCAGGTTAGAAATAAGTCAGTTGATATTGTGCAAAGTATTTCTATCAAAGAAATTTAATTGTGCTGCAAGAAGAACATAAGAAATTTTGTTTATAATTTTACGGCGCTAAAACAAGGGGACCTGGGGCCCATTTCATAAAATTTTTCATCAGTGACAAGTTGTAATAGATGTGACAAGCTACTGAAATCCTTGCATCTGATTGGCTGAGAGCAAATTTGTCATAGAAATGTGGCAGTTGTCACTGATAACAAGTTTTATGAAACGGGCCACTGGTGATTCATTATAACACAAAGTGAAGCCCGAAGTAGCTTTAAAACTGTGCTACTGGACAACCATAGACTGATATGGTACCCAATTGGTGCTGTTAATGATATCATAGAGCATAGAGCGCCATGAGCATCTTTTGATGGACTGTTGCACTATAAAAATATACACTATTATTATTATTATCATTATTAGAGACAAGGGGTTGATGAAATGGCACGCGCTCATAATGAAACATTCACATGGGTTTTACATGGGCTGTATGATGGCAAGGCATCACCATTTTTCAATGGTAGCCCTAAAATGTATTTCAGTTTTCTTCCTCTACACCTACAACACTTCAAAGTGGATTTTTATTTGTATTTATACACAGCACACTGTGTGTCACTGGAAAATTTTGCCAAATCATTATGATTTTGAATTAGACTTGCCTTTCAAGGCAGGTAGATAAAGGAAAGGGATACTACAGTGGTCTTTGTATGAATGTTGTGGTACACTTTGTCACATCAAACAGTTGCCACTTGACAAGTTGCAAACATCTACATCTAACTCAAACAGAACACCCAATAATCGATCGTCGACATTTCAATTAATTTCATCTCCTCACATATGCAGGTTTGCAGGTGCAAACAAAAGAGCAAACATATGTGTCTAATTGATGTGGCCATGGATAAAGAACAAGTTTTTTCAAGTGTGAACACCTCAGAATGCACACACAGTATGGTGCGAACACAAGAGGAAATTGTATGTGTCTCTTTGATGTGGCCATGGAAAAAGAATAACATATTTTTAAAGTGTGAACACCTCTGAATGCACACACACACACACACAGAATGGTGCAAAGCTAGTCAGCTCCAGCCAGCTGACATTGTTAGTATATCTAACACAGCACATTCACACTCTGGGGGTTAGTTACGCTACCTCGTCCTCATCCGCCTCACTGTACTGAGAGGCAGACGAGCCTGAGCGGGGTGGGACAATGCCCGTGGCCTGTTTGTAGGCCATCTTGACCTCTCTCTCCTGACCACGGGTCAGTTTGGCATGCAATAGATGATGGATAGATGGATGGATAGAAGGAAGGATGGGGGATGAAGGATAGAAGAGTAGATTGATGAATAGATGAAGAGCGTATTGTTGATGAATCAAAACATACAGTATTTTGTTATTGCTCTTAGATTTCTTGAGCTGCTTCCAGAGAAATATCCTGAACAGTTTTACAATGTAATCATTGTCTCATGTAAGGTAAAAATTCATGATAGGGGAGTAATAAACACACAAATATGTAGCAAGCAATGTCATGTGTGATAAAATATTAGTTCTGCATGGATGAACACTAATGAATTGTCATACACTTTTATTCATTCTATATATTGTGTGAAATAATTAACTGTTAACTGTTTTCACAGCTGACATAAACAGATCATTACAATTCTTGTAACAACATGGGATGACAATTCAGCAGCACAACTCCGAGTTAGATAGTCCATGCTATAGCTATCTTGTATCCTCTGTATCATGGGGCATTTTATCAAGGCATATCAATGCAAGAAACTTGCTTGTATAGTAAATTTGCTGTTTAAATCTATGGTTCAAATTCATATATTTTACCACACTTATCACTCGGTGACATGATTATGTGTGAAGATGAACCAACAAAAATCCTAAACATCTGGGCACAAAGGTACAAGGACATGATTTCATGAGCTAGACTATTATTGATGTGAGCTTGATTGAAATGTCTTTGTTTTTCTGTTATAGTATTGCTTTGATTTACATACATTCCATACATTCCATGCTGGTGCACATTGGTACACACGAAATGTTACACCCTTTGTGAATGCAGTTGTACATAATAATTATAAATACCATACATACTTTGTTTCTTGTTTTGTTTGCTTTTATTTTATATGTCTTTGTACATTGTATTCACCGCTTCGTTGAAAAGCAGGTCTGCTGGATATCAGCAGAATTGAACAGAATGTCCCTGTTAAAAGACATTGGGAATAAATAACTGAAAATAAACAATATCAAATACTCATGCAAGTAATTTTTCGCACACTGCCGAGTAAGGTGAATTTCACGTTTTTCATTCTGTGGAATCAAAATATGACCGAGCATTACATATAGCAGGGAAAAATATTTGCTTTTATTTTGCGCTAGTTGCCTTGAGAGGGGGGGAAATGGGACTCACCTCAGTGATGCTATCCAGCAGCTTGCCCATGGTCTCCCGGCGCTTCAGCTTGGCTCTCTCCATGGCCTCCAGCTTGACGAGGACGGCGTCGATCTTGGAGACGATGCTGCCGATGGAGTGCTCCATGCGGTCCACACGGCGTGACAAGCTGCCAGGGGGAGAGAGAGAGATTGAGATCTCATCCAATCTTTCTTAGATAGTCAGTGCATTTATGGTACAGGATGTGACAGGATGGCAGTTCCTTTCTATAACTGCCAAAATACTGTAAAACATTATATTTTAGCGGCATGAAATTTTTGCGAATTGGAGCTGACTGCCTTTTACACGGCATGAAATTTTCGCAAAGTGCCTCTGGCATTCAATGCATATAGTGTAGACAAGAGCCTTCGTGTGCATTTTAATTTTGTGAATTTTGGCTCTCACGAAATTTGCGAAATTAAAATGCACACGAACATTCCTCATTTTACAGTATGCATAAAGCAGCACTGACTATGTGGAAGACGTAACTTGCCCAAGTTTTGCCTAAACAGATATCTAAGATGCACACGTCGGGGTAAGTCTGCCATATACATTCCTAGTACTAGCACTCTTCCAATACTTGCATACTCTTAAAGCCAATATGCTCCTGATGTTTACTTACTCCCACTACCTGTAAACTCATAATACATCCAGAGCTACAGACAGAGTAGATAGTTATACCTTGGCACATTACTTTGCAAAGATCTTAAAGTGAGGACCTACTCACATAATTTCACAAGCTCATTTTTAATGTAAGAGAAGGCAACCTCATTCACTGACTACATCCAACAAAGATACAATGTTTCACATTAGATATGTGTAGCATTTGAAGACAACCATTCATTAGGCAGAGAAAAAAATTCCTTTGCGTATGGCAAATTAAAGGAAGCTTTGCAGGAATATCACTTTCATGGAATAGTATGGCCTCAGCATGCTCAAATGTGCAGTGATCCCATCCACATGATAAGGTACTCACACGACAAACTCCTCGTAGGCAACACCGCCACCGCCGCCACCGCCACGACGACGTCCCCCTTCCTCATCGTCCTCGTCGCTGCCCTCACCGTCGAAGCTGGCACGGCTGCGGGCCGTCATTGGGCGGCGGCTGGCCTTGGCTTCCTCCAACTCGGCCAGCTGGTTGTTCAGGTCAGTCTGGGGGGAATGGTCCAAAGAGAACATGACGCATTACACATGACCTAACACTTTGAGAGGAAACCTATTCATCTGCTTGCCTAGGGGAACTAAAACACACTGTCATGTAAGAAATGATAGGTACTCGTCTGTTGGGATATATAGTCAGGTATCCTATTACCGAACGGTATCCTATTACCGTACGCGTACTTTGTCAATGGAGTGCGTACAACTACTCGAATACGCATTCATTGCACTACGCACTGTTATCTCACAGGGGAAGCCAGTGCCGAAAATTGCTAAACTGCAGCAAAAAAACAAAACAAAACGTAATTTACCTCAAATTTACGTAATAATTGCTAAAATTTCGATGTTCGTTGTCCTGCGTTAATAAACATTGACCGAAAATACAATGTACAATTTTCCCCATACAGAGGGCGCACGTTCGGTAATACAATACGATTTGCGTCGGTAAAAAGAGACAACTTTTGTGGAAGGGTCATTTGAAATACGGATTTTTTCTAGAAGTTGGCTTATTTTTCAAGTATTTTCGTTACAGCTAAAGTCATCAGCATTTCAATTATCTATCAGGATATTTTTGGCTGAATTATTGCACAATGTTGCCCGTTTGGAGCAATAAAACAAAAATCGTTCGGTAATAGGATACACCTCCATACTGCAAATGCAGAAACAGAACGGAGCATTCATCCATATTCATGTATGGCAATGTTAAAATAACTTTCTGTCTCATCTGTGAATTGGATGAAAACATACAAGTATCAAAAGCAATTGCAAAGTGTAAATTGAAGAATGTTTTTGAGCCATTCAGAGCAAAATTCAACAGCACAAAAACAAAGACATTAACAGCAAATGCAAGGGCCCCTGCCAAAATACCTAACTGGGTAGGTGGGAAAAATATATCTTGTAATACAGCGTTTGTGCATGACGTGTAACCATTACGATCTCAACCCACAGCATCCATGAAAAGGGGGACTCATGCAATCATTTAGGTGAGGACTGTAATGCTGTATTGTTTGTTTGTTTTACATTTTCCATCTAACAAGATGACTTGATAGCCCATTTTCAGCTGCACTAGCTGGTTTTCCATGAGGTCCAGGGGTTTAGAGAGAACTTGGGGTGGACCCCTTCATCGGGCATATGTACCCTGCCCTTTGCAATGAATGAATGAAGCAGGATCTTTTACGTGCAATATTTGTGACTCTCTCACACACAGGACCTCCATTTTATGTCCCATCCGAGGGAGAGAGTGTTTTGCATCTACTAGAGGGGACACCATGATATTAAACTCAAAACATCGCTAAGATATGAATCACTTGGTTTTGATACTACACCTGCACCCGAGCCGCTCAACTGGAAGGCAGATACGTTACTGACTGAGTGACATCTCCGCTCACAAGTTTTTTGATATTTCAAATGACAGGCCATTAGGTTGGTGTTTGTCAATTTGTGGATTACCTTCTGACCCTCCAGGTCGGCAGCCATCTTCATCTGCTCCTCAGCGTCCAAGACACGATCACCGTCGACGTCGTATTTGGCAAAGACAGCCTCAATCTCAGCATCGGCGTGGCCACGGCTGGATAGGTGAAATACTCACGGTTAGCCTTCCAACTAACTGCTGGAACACGTTCACTCATGTGTTCTTGATATCAGATATGCAATTTATGATATTGAAAATAAAAAAATATCAACTTTTCGTGTGTTGATGTTGGTGAGTTTTGGGCGGGCAGGGCATCACTGGACACAGAAATTCTATGTACATGGCTGCAAACTCTTCACTGGCTATCTACAAACTTCTTGGGATGTGTTATTGACAAACTATTAAAATAAAATATTTTACATGATCATCAGATATTCTGTAGAAAAAGGAGATACATATGAAACAACCCATAAGTAAAATCCTCATAACTGTCTTATGGAATTTGTTGATCTCTTATACCCATTGCAATTAGTTTGCAATATTTTTGCATGGTGTGTGTAAATAACACAATCATGTCTTTTGTCAAATATTCATTATTTTATCTGTCTTTCGTTGTTGTTGGTGTTGTTGAGGCTTGTTGTATCCTTCTTATTGATGTGTACAAATTAAATAAGATTAAGCCTGCACCATTTCAGTTCTTGTGACATATAATTTTAGCACTGTTTGTGTCAACAACACAATTTCACCTCTGGCCATGTTTAATTCTATGTCTCTATATTGGGCTTCTTGTCCCCTTCCTAATGATGTAATGGAATCTAATAAGACAAAACTGATGTGTGTAAACTAAGCCTTGGGCTGTACCATTTCAATTCATGTCGCCACTCGTCGAAGTCAAGGTGCTGGTCTGCGTTGTGGTCAGCGTGGGCCAGCGCCTCCTGGATGTCGGCGATCTTGTCCCGCTTGAAGTTCAGCTTGCCCACCATCTTCTCGTAGCCCTTCTTGAAGTAGTCGGTCAGCTCGAACTCCGACTTCTGGTTGGCGATGTCGGCCTTGACCTCACTGTAGGTGTCGTTGATGATGGCCAAAAACATGTTCTGGGAAGTAGAAAATGAGAAGAAAGGATTAATGTTACAGCAAAATTAGTTTGAAGTGACTTTGTCTTATATTTTCTGTGTCTGTTTGTATGCATCAGAACATCTCTATTCAAATTAATGAATTCTTGCATCGAGCTGTTTTTACTGCAACTGATCTAGTTAGTAAATGGGCACCACTTACTATTCAGTGTTTTAGTAGAAGCCATAATACTCCGGTTGCACTCGAACCACCAATCTCTAGATTACTAGACAGGTGTCGCATTCACTAGACTAACGAGCAATACTGAGGAAAGATCTCTATTGTCCTTGTCATATAAAAGCATTTTAGTTATTACTTCTTTTGACAAACATAAAAGGCACCAACCCATATAATCATTATTTTGCTGACTTCACATTTGCTCAAGTTCCAAGTTTCCTCAAATACACTAGAATGCCAAGCAGTCATGCCTGAGTGATGGTAGTAAACTCACCAGCAGAACGAAGAAGACCACGAACACGTAGGTGAGGAAGAAGAGCGGACCCATGACTCGGTGAGCCGCCTCCAGTTCATGGAAGTTGAAGTCTCCAAGGACGATACGCAGAAGGGTATAGCTATGATACGACGAGGAGAGAAGAAAATATGAGGAATATGTAAATGCATCCTTCAAGCTTTGTGAAGAACACTAACGAGAGCAAGGGACGTACATGAAATACGGCTCGATTTGATATCAATATTGCCTGGGGAAAATTATTTTCCTTTGGGCTCCATTTATTTTTTCCCTAAAAAAAAACAACAACAACAGAGAACTTGTGCTGATCCTTGATGACAGTATGATCTGTAACTCTGAACAAAGAACATAAATATCAGCCCTAGTATTTTCCGTATTTTATTTTGTCTTTTCGTGGTGAACAATACAATCATGTGCTCCAGTTTAGAGTGAGACATAAAGTTATGTTAGCATTATTTTATAAAAAGTTATCCCACTCCAAATAAACCCTTTCCTCTGAGGACAAAGCTACATCTCAATGCTTTTAAGGACTTTGAATCTCAAAAATGTGTCTGTGAGCCTCCCAAAATATCAGCTCTAAATCAAAGGGATGGTACAGTTTTGGTTGAGATGGAGCTTCAGGTTTCCAACATCCACCATTTAGAGATAATGAGAAACCTCTTATAAAACATGAAAGAGCATATAATTCTAAGAGGAATTCACAGTTTATTTGATGAAAATTGGTGAGGAAATGGCTGAGATATCCAAAACAGTTATTCTAACAAAAGGTGGAACTACCTATTATCAGGATCGCTTTGTTTTACGTTGTTTTTAGATATCTCAGCAATTTCAAAAACGGATTTTAATCAAATGAACTTTGAATTCCTCTATAATTGTATGCTCTTTAACATTTCATAAAGTGATTTCTTGCAAAAGAAAGTATCTTGCAAAAAGTCAAAGGCTGAATCCTCACCTCAACCAATACTATACTATCCCTTTAAACAAAATAGTTCTGCTTACATGCAGGACCCAATGTCGCTGAAGTCCTTGATCTGAGTGCCAAAGATGAGGTAGCCCAGCTGGGCATAGGCCAAGAAGATGATGAGGAACATGACGGTGAATCCTCCCACGTCCTTGGCACAGCGGGACAGGGTGGAGGACAGCTGGGTCATGGTCTTGTTGAAGCTGATGTACTTGAAGGTCTGGGGTTACAAGCACGGAGGGAGGAGGCAGGAATTAACCATCAGTCTATGAACACACATCAATCAAACTACAGGGGCTTATAGGCCATGCTTAGTTTCAATCATGGTTACTTTGTCTTTCTTTCTTTTTGATATGTCAGTCATGGTTACTTGACTAGACAAATTAAGACAAGTTCATACCTCAATATCAATAACACTTACAAATGGAGAAACAGTTTGATATATGTCATGACTCAGTGGCAAAACTGTAGTTGTACATTTCTACATATCTGAAATGTCTTGATTTGTGTATACAAGACAAGAGGAAAGGGAAATGCACATTCTTGCTGGATACTACATGTAGGTACACAATAAACTTCCAACACAAAGTACAATTGTGGCTATAAAACAGTGTATCAAGTTAAGGTTGGGATTCTTGTTACTCCACTGATACATTAACAACAAAAATTTGATAATCGTAATGTCATTCTTCTAGCCTGTCATGGAAACACAACAGGTTTTGATACTGTCGATTGTTCCAGCAAAGCATGCTGGAAAATGATAGGGTGGGACTGATGGGAGATGGAAAAAGCAAATAGATACCTTGATCCATGCTAAGAACACATTGACAGCTATGATGTTGTTGAAGAGATCCTGCCAGTAGCCTAGGATCTCAAAGTCGGGGTAGATGTTGGGCTGGTCGAGGAGGTCCTGTATGAGGTTACCGACAGTCAGGGTCCGGTAGCAGCTGAACGCCACACAGACAATGGAGATCTGGGAAGAAATGATGACAAAGACAACTAATCTTTACAATATTAGTCTATGAGTCTTTTGATCAATCTTTGCTTTGAGTGCCTGAATAGAACAAACAAACACAAGAAAATAATGAAGTAGGACTGAATTACCAAATGTCCTACTACTAACATTTATGTGCCATGATGCAGCATGTACATCTGAGTAATCAATACTGTTATCACTAGAAGAGAATATTTTCAAACATAAAGTCAAAGCAGGTCAGTACAAATTTTCACAACACTTTCATTATGGAGTCAAGCACTAATGTTGCAACTTAAACTCACACATTGAAATGAGTGCCGAGGTACCTCTCACCACTGATAGCATGATATATAAAATCTAGGTAAATTAATTTACTACGATACAGCAGTCGTGATGGATTGATGTCTTCAACTGATACATTAAAACCTGACAACTTTCCATCACTTTCTATCCACAAAATTGAGCACTCTCTCACACACACACACAAATGACAACCTCAAAATTCAACTAAAGCATTTATGTTGTACACGAAGAAAAGCATGCATCATTCATTGCCCTTCAATTCACCAAGATTATGATGATATCCAGGCAGTTCCAGGTGCTCTTGAAGTAGGACCAGCGGTGGCGCTTTATCTCTAAAATCTCCTCCACCATGTAGTAGAGGATGTAGAGGCAGAAGATGCCCTCGCAGCAGAGGATGAAGTAGTCGAAGGCCGTCACGTAGCGCAGCAGCTTGACAGTGCGGAACTGGAAGGAGGGGATGGCGCCACCTGTTGGGGGATACTCCACCACCAGTCTGATGGATAAAGAGAAAGAAAAAGAGTGAAGTCAGCAGAGAATAGGTATGAATTATCAAAGGCCCCTTTATTCTGTTTCTTGAGGCTACTCAATCTATCAGGGATGCCAGTTGGAATAAAAGAGAGGGCTTGAAATACTTTATATAAGGCTACTTTGTACAAAATAGGGCCTGAAATGTGGTACTATCCAGGCCTGAATTTAGGCTCTTGCCTGAAAACGAGCATCCCTGATCTATTTTGCTGTTTACTTGTATAATTACACTGGCCAAGGGATATGCTTTGCTTGAATTGCAATTTTTTTTTTTTTTTCTGCCAACTTCTTCATGATACAGATGTAGGTCTCCTCCATTCTCACGTTTGCATGGCAGTCATTGAAACATACAATGCTATTCAGATATCCACAATGTTAATTGTATCTTAAGGTAAATGAAAAACAAAAGTGACTTTTCCACTCAAAGAGAGAACTTTCAAGTGTGTCAAGTGTATTACTAGAACACATCAAATCTTTTGAGTAAACAGAATAATTGAGAGCAGAACCAAACTAGAAATGTCGCTATGGCGACTGATGCCTCCGCCATAATGCATGATTCTCCCAATAGGTGTATAGTACAATGTCTTCACAATGTGTGATGACAGTTTCACATAACAGGCAAAATATCGAAATAACAGGTTTGTCAGAAATATCTTAAATGTTCACTTTCCACGAACTGGGTTTGCTATAATTGTCTATTAAAGAGTGCAGGTACACATATTTGGGGAATTTAACATTTTTACTTGACTTCTGACCGACCTTATTATAAGTTTATGCATTGAGTATAATTTTCAAGGTATGAAGAATGAGTGTAATTACAGTACAAAATATATCTCTTTTTTTTTTGCATTTAAACCTGACCTTTGACCCTTAACCTTTGACCTTTGACCTTCTGGCTGGAAATTTCCAAGAGAATCTCCATTAAGTAATACATGTACATATATTAAATTTTAAAACTAATAATGCAATCATTGCATATACTAGTATATGAGGGAAATAGTAACATTTTGAGGAGTTGACCTTGACCGTTGACCCCCTGACTATTGACCCATGACCCCTAAATTCCCTAGATAATCCCTGCCAGTCAGTACATGCATATGTACCAAGTTTCATGAAGATACATTGTACATTGAACCATTTGCGAGAAAAGTGAAAACATTTTCACCTCACCTTTGACCTTTTGACCTTTGACCTTATGACATGAAGCTCTCTCTGGAGAATCTTTACGCAGTAGTACATGTCTACACTAAGTTTCAAGAAAATAACTGCGGGCACTGCATAGATATAGGGGAAATAGCAACATTTTTAACATTTGACCTTGACCTTTTGACCTTTGACCTCTTGCCAATGTCACTAAAATCTACTCAACTAATTGTCCCATCATACATCATCCTTGGACCAAGTTTGGTGAAAGCTGCTTCATCCAGTTTTGAGTTATCACGTAAACAGATAAATTTTAGGATTTGACCTTGATCTTTGACCTTTGACCTTTGTCCGATTTCACTGAAAAACTAATCAAGTAATTGTCCCATCATACATCATCCTCTAACGAAGTTTGGTGAAATTTGCTCTATCCAGTCTTGAGTAATCGCGTAAACGGATACAATTTCATGATTTGACCTTGACCTTTGACTTTTCACCTTTAGCCGATTTCACCCAAAATCTAATCAAATCATTGCCCCATCATACTTCATACTTGGACCAAGTTTGGTAAAATTCCAGTAAATATTACTCAAGTTATCGCGTAAACGAAAGCGGACGGACGTACGTACGGACGTACGGACGTACAGACGTACGGACGTACGGACACACGGACGGACGGACGGACGTACGGACGGACAACCCGAAAACATAATGCCTCCGGCACCACTTCGTGGCGGAGGCATAAAAAAAACAAACATGTCTCATCTATCAAGGTAATCTTATGACTGCACAATCACCGTTATATCAACTGACGAACTGAAAATAAGAATTCTGCATCAGCTGATCTCCACATCTTAGCAGAATCTTTGCAACTAGAACTGAATTTGATCTACATCTCAAAATGCCACATAGTTGTACTAAATCACAAAGACTTGCACAAAACCTACCGTATGATACAGAAGAGATTGATATTGGCATTGTACACAGTGAAGTCTGTGAAGACAGCTCTGGTGCCACGATCCAGCCAAAGGTTCTCTTTCAGGGACTCTACGATCGCCCGGGATTCGTCCTTGGTCTTCTTCAGGTCGGCATAGTAACCGCCTCCGCCGTACGATGTGATGAGTCCACTATGCCCTGACCCATCTAGATCATCCTCCGTACTATAGACCCACCTATACAAATAAAGGAGAGGTAGAGGAAAGTTTGAGGCTACTTGCAATTCACTAGGACATTACATTACGCTAACAGGTACATGGTAATCCAGTCGAGTTATTTCCTCAATAGAAAGTGTTCATTACTATGAAATATCTTACTTTTTGAACACTGTTTAGTTTGCCATTTACTATATAAGTAAACTTTCTACAGGTTTCAATATGAAAGGTTTTCATTAAAATTGGACTACTGATTGATAGCTTGAGAGTACTTGTGTTGACAATCTTACCAAACAGCAGTTCATCTGAAGAAGCAGTAGTAGATTACTGAAGTTGAGCAAAGAGCAAGAATTTGCTATGATCACTTGTGTTCTACTGCATGTCATTTCACCACACAAGTATATGCTCCCGAGCATCTTCATATAGGTCTTCAAATGCAATTTTTTACTAATTTGTGCTTTTAAATTTGTTTCAACAAGTTTCGTAACAATAATAAATTGAACTCCAATGGACATTTTCCCAATTTCACATTGCAAAATGAGTTGGCAGTTTGCATCTAGCATTTGCTTGCTACAGATTATCGTTGCAGAGGCAAAACCAAGGACAGGCTCATTAACTTCATCGGCCTGCCAAAAGCACAATGATCTCAACAGCGTGAGTAACATAAGCCAGCACGTCATCAGGCTGCGAAAATGCCACTTACGCTGATCCGTTCATGAGACCAAACGGGGCCATATCCTCCACACTCTCAGAATAGGCGGCATAGCACGTCCTGATCGTGCTCTCAAAGTCCGAGTGGACGGTGCAGGAGTCGTTGGTCACCTTCAGCTGGCGCAGGCGCGGCACGCCAAGCAGCTTGTTCTCATAGAAGATGTAGCCCAGTTCGTCAGATGTGATATTGTCATCGTTATACCAAGTCTCCCAGTACAGACCGTCCACAAGTGGTCCCTCAGCAAACTGCAAGAGCAGTGATTAAAGCAAATGTAAGAAGTGATGAACCACTACACCATTTACAATTGGTGGTGGTATGAACATGAGTCAATGGCTGAGCTCCTGATGGCTGCTACTGCTACAAGTTTCGGATGTCATGATGCAATTCCATACCCTGCTATAGTTGACTGTAATTTTTTCTTTTTTCAAAAGGCAAGTTATTGGATTTGAAAGTTTTACATGGTTTTGCAAAACAGTGATATCAGTTCTAAACACTTGTGTAAATTGGAAAGAAGTAATGATCATGTTATCACCTCACATGTGTCACTGACCTACGTACAATGTGCATACAAATCTTCATTAATTTTCCTATTTTGACATTTAGAAAATTGATAAGAACAAGGTGTAGCCTTCGTATCATATTATTATAGTATTCTAATAAGCTAGAACTTGACCTTAAAAGGATGGTACGGTATTGGTGGAGATGAAAATTGGGCTTTAACTTTTTTTTGAGATACCAAGAAAACACTTATGAAATAGCACAGAGCATACCATTTTAAGAGAAACTCAAAATTTATTTGATGAAAATCGGGTTTAGATAGCTGAAACATCCAAAAACAAAGTAAAACAAAACGATCGTAATAAAATGTGGGTCCCACACCTTATTAGGATCACTCTGTTTTGGATATCTCAGCCATTTCAAAATCAATTTTCATCAAATAAATGTTGAAATCCTCCTGGAATTACATGCTCTTTCATATTTCATTAGAGGTTTCTCACTATCTCACCAAAAAATGATAAAAACCTGAAGTTAAAGGAAAAGTTCACCTTTATAAACATAAGGATTGAGAGAATGTAGCAACATTAGTAGAACACATCATTGAAAGTTTGAGGAAAATCAGACAATCGGTTCAAAAGTTATGAATTTTTGAAGTTTTTGTGCAGTACTCGCTGGATGAGAAGACTACTGCAACGCATGAATAACTTAGATGTCACATGCGTACAACAATATAAGGAAAATATAAAGAGAATTTCACAAAATTCCATCTTTTGAAAAAAGTACACATTCCCCTGACTCCTTACCGACAAATGTTATGGGTAATATCATTCCCCCTGCCTTTAGAAAGAGGCAAGTCAAGTGCTCTTTTATTATGCGAAAAAAGTGAAAATATGTTGAATTTTCTTTTACATTTTCTTTATACTGTTGTACGCATATGACTCACAAGCTGAAGTAGTCTCCTCATCCAGCGGTTCCAACACAAAAATTTAAAAAATTCATAACTTTTGCATCGATTGTCCGATTTTCCTCAAACTTTCACTGATGTGTTCTACTGATATTGTTGCATTTTCTCAATCCTTATGTTTATGAAGGTGAACTTGTCCTTTAAGTCTCAACCAAAACTATATGATCCCTTTCAGTAGAACAGGTGCTGTATTTGTGATTTTACTGACTAAAAACATAATTTTCATTCATTTCTAAGAACGAACCAATTTACGCCTCTCCCAGTTTGCCTGCGTGTACGTGAGACCAATTATCGCCATTTGGTGCAAACATGTCTGATTTACATTGTAGATGAGGCATCTGCCATTCATTTGTTGCAAATTTTACTCAATCGATCAAAGAAAATGTAAACACACTGCAGAAATTGCACTTTAATGCCCTGCTGATCTTTATCTGACAAAATATTGTCCCCAAACAATCCTCTCTTCACTGATAACATAGTTGTCTCTAAAACACTGAATGACTAGATACCAAGGTTTGCCCTCTCTCTTCTCTAACTCCTGTTTATTCTGCCACCTTCCATCCTTCGGAGGTGTTTTCCCATATTGAAGCCAAGATGTCATGGCAGCATGAATAAAATATCTGGTTATTAAAGTTTTATCATGGTTAATCATAATCACAGCATACTATATATCATGTAGTGAAAAAAAAAAACATAACAACAGCAACCTATCATCAACTCAGTGTGTAATTCCAACTGGATTCAGCAACTTCAGTCAATCCTGTAACATGCAATATAAACAAATCAGGCATGGCTATTCTGTATAATACAGGACTTTGACTCCTGTAGAAGTGCATACTACAGATCTGCTGATCTTCCGTTTGCATGCATGACCAGAAGATGCAGATTTGCTATAGAGATCATGACTCACCCTCCAGAAGTCGTGCATGGTGGTCATCCCGCGGAAGGTGTTCTTGGTGTCAGGGAACTGGGTATCCAGGAACAGCTCTGACATGACCTTGGTGTAGTAGTACATGTGCGAGTCTGTCATGCCGAAGGTCACTGTGTGGAGACAATGTGCAATATTTATTATCATAGACATCTTTACAGACTGCCACTGCATACAAAAACATTGTTGAGTTACACTGACTGAAAGTAATGTGGAAAACTGCTCAAAGGGATGCTTGGTACAGTTACAGTTGAGATTTTTTGAGATAATGAGAAACCTCTTATCAAATGTGTATGAAAGAGCATAATTCTAAGAGGAATTCAAAATCTATTTGATGAAAATTGGTATTGAAATGGTTGAGATATCCAAAACAAAGCAATTCTTACAAAAGGTGAGACCAATCTTTTATCAGGATTGCTTTGTTTTACTTTGCCCTTGGATATCTCAGCCATTTCCAAACTGATTTTCATCAAATTAACTTTGAATTCCCATTAGAATTGTAAGCTCTTTAACATTTAGTGGAAAAATGAGCAAAGAAATGGGATTCCATTGGGATTTACACATTTCATAAAGTATCTCGCAAAAAGTTAAAGGCTGAATCCTCAGCTCAATCAATACTATATCATCCCTTTAAAAGGTATGCAAGTACAGTGATGTGATGTATATTGGAAACAAGACTTCTGATTTTGCATATGGCCTTTTTTACGATCAGTGGTGTAACTTTTGTACTCGGAGGGTCAAAATTTCAAACAAAATATTTTTTCATTATTCTGTTTGATTCCTATTTGAAAGTATTCAAATTTTTGAAAAAATAACATTTCAGACCTTAAAGCTGAAGGGTTATTGGTGTAATTTAAGGAAAACCCTGGCACCTGAAGTAAATTTAAGCAAAATTTTGCTTTCATGAATTGCACCATATTGACAAAACTCTGTAGTCAAACTTCACCATGCAAAGTTTATATGGTTAACAACAATATATAGTTTGTGAATCAAAACTATTTGGGGGTTGAATATAAAGTGAATTTAAAAAAATACATGAGATTTATAAATTTTTGCTAAAAAATACCAATTGACATGTAATTTTTAAGATTTTAACTATTTATTGGAGGGCAGGCCAGGTCAAACTCTTACTATAATAAGTCTTTAAGAAGGGCTACCTTCCTATGTAGGTTAAATGAAATTCCAATCATTTCTTTAAAACTTGGATTTTTCACACATGGATGTTTCGGAGGTGACAGTTAACATATTAGAATGTTTCGGAGGTGACATTAATATTAATACTCACTTATTTTGAGAATAAGTGACAATAACACAAAAACTTCTTCTTTTTATCAATGTTTTTAATAATTATAACTCGAGAACAAGAAATTAACTCCTGTTTCAAGCAGATAAACCACACAGAACAAGTGTTTTTTTACACTTCATTAATTAGCATGGGTACCGGTAGTTTGCCTTCCATTTGGACGAAGGATGTAAGCTAAATATTGTAATCTGAAGAAACATGGCATTCCATTTTCTACCTTAACTTGAGATGAGGGTGTGAGATCATTTTAGTAATGTTTCTTTGCTCTCTGAACATTTTATTCCACAACACCAGGGAAGAATCACTTTGTTTCGGAGGTGACATTCAATGTTAACATTGTGTTAAAATATTAATTTACAGTAAGAATATGATGGACATAAGCTAGATATTGTAACCTGAAGAAACATGGCATTCCATTTTCTACTTTAAATTGAAATGAGGGTGTAAGATCATTTCAGTAATGTTTCTTTACTCTCAGAATATTTTATTCCACAACACCAGGGAAGAATAACTTTGTTTCGGAGGTGACATTCAATGTTAACATTGTGTTCATGTATTGATAGTATGTCCCCCCCAAAAGAATTTACAATTAGACTTTTGCATTGATAGCACCCAATATGATTAAATCAACTAAATTCTACTATGGGGTCTTAAATTATAACATCTTAGCTCTATTTTGCAGAAAGCCCCAGTCAATTTGGTTAAGTGATCTCAAAGAAATGTGGATTGTTATAAAGGATGTCAGGAGTCTGATTCTTCCAAGTTCAGCACTTGGATGCTCTTGGAAAGTATTAATGTGTAAACACATGCAGAACTTGGAGGGAAGGGATTCCTCACATGCTCTACAAAAATCCTCAACTCTCTTTGACCTCTGAAGCAAATTGAATGGGTTTTCTGTAAGGCGTGGGCAATGAGTTATAGTTTCAATCCCTTACATTGTATTTTAGATTGATTCACTATCTTTAAAGTTATTGTTGCGGAGGGTACCACTATGATTTTTGGCGAGGACATACGGTATGAATACCAAAAGCAAAAATTCTTATTTGACTTGTGTACGTTTTTGTTTGCACATAGTTTTATGAATAGATTAATTCAAGGATGTTCATGAATTCTTCATCATCCTTGATAGCCACCATACAAATGTTATAATACTGGTGAAAGGTGTTTGGTTCATCTGGGATAAATTTTCTATACACCAGATTCATTTAAACTGTTGACATTACTAAAATATATTTTACATATCATTTTGAATTGATTGAAAATCACCTGCAAATCATGCATATTTAACAGTCACTTTTGAGAGTAAAAAGTATATGATAAGAAAAAACATTTTATTGTTTTTGAGGTGACACAACACACAGACAACCCAACTTCTCAGGTGTTAACTATTCAGTGAACATTCATGTCTTTCCTCATGGCTTTAATTTTCAAATATAAGCTCTTTCTTTCAGTTCTTACTTGTTAGTTTGTTTGGTTATTCTCTTTCATGATAATGGATACCAGCTCATATTTTGTTCGAGATTGTAATTCATACTAATCTTTAACAGGTTTTTACAGTTTGGTTAAGACAACAGTTTGTGTTTCCCAGCTGAAGAGAGCAGCATAATGCTTTTCTGTGAACTTGAGGGGAAAATTTGTTTTTGTTCAGTAATTTTCCCCATCAACTTCACAGAAGGTCCCGGACACAAACTGGTCTCAAATAAACCTATAAGGGACCGAAACTGGAAAAGGACAAGTTCACCTCAATAGACATGAGGGTTGAGTAAATATAGCAATATTAGTAAAACACATCAGTGAGAGTTTGAGGACAGTTAGGCAATCCGTTCCAGAGTTATGGACTTTTAAAGTTTCTGCTCAGTCAAAGCTGAATGAGAAGACTTCTATAGCTTGTGATGTCACATGTGTACAAGGATATAGAGAAAGTATCAAGAAAATTCAACATTCTGTATTTTCACTTTTCTTGCATAAAAAAAAGAACACATGACTTCTCTCTTTTGGACGGCAGGGTGAATAATATTGCCCTAAAATACATCAGAAGCAAGTTGAAGAAATGTGCACTTTTTTCAAAAAGTAAAGTTTTGTGAAATTCACTTATAAATATTTTCCTTATATCGTTGTATGCATGTGACATCATACACTGTCGTAGTCTTCTCATCCTGCAGTGATTGCGCAGATACTTAAAAAACCCATAACTTTTGAATGGATTGTCCAATTTCCCCCAAACTTTCAATGATATGTTTTACTGTTGAACATTTGCATTCACTCAATCCACATGTGAAAGTGGGTTTGTCCTTTAAGAAACCATTTTCTTTTCCTTGAAATTCCAGTACTTAAAGCCAAATTCTAAGATAAAACATAATAACAAAACAAGGTAAACACCTCATCAAAAGTACTGAAATAGAACTACAAATCTTGTTTTTTTTTTATCTTTCCCTTTCCAGTCCTTGGGACTTGTTCCTCTGTTCACTTTAGTTGTCACATAACTTCAATAATCTTAAAAAATACAATGTCATAAACAGTTGGTTCAACTTGGAAAATGTAATAATTATTGTCATATTAACAAAAAATCACATAATTTTGTTTATGATTACCACATTGTACATGGAAAAACAACAACTATGAATTCAAGAACAAGTTGTGCACCAGCTATAGGCATGTGGCCTTTTTGTGGAGTTTGATTATTTGATGATTTTTTTTTACATTCTTTTTTTTTTAAAGATTGTGGACTAGGGCATGCATGAACTGCCACATGTATTACTTTGGTATCAAGGGAATTCTGGTGAGCTACACTGTATGTATACAAAAGTCACTTCTGTTGTGATGATTTTGTAGATATTGAATGTATTAGAAAATATTAATAGATAGTGAAAAGGAACTGAAGTCTTGCCTTTCACTATCACATAACAATATGGTGTTAACGGACAATGTCACCTCCGAAACACAGGAAAAAGCAACCTACATGGAAAGCTGTGATTGGTAAATTTTCACAACTAAATTGCTTGTTGGAAATCAAGCTTCTAAGATGAAAGCATCTATATGTTTACTTAACTAAAGCAGGAGAAATTATCTTGATTACAATATTATATATACAACAGATGGGTGTATTTTGTGCATTCTCATTGTTAAAAAAAGTGAAAAAATGTAAATTTGCCCTAAAACGTACAGTCTAGTAATAAAAAAAAGAGTGAGAGTGTGGTAGTTGATTTCTCCACTTTGAGACTTATGTTACTAAAATAAATGAAACCATTGGTGTACATGATATGGTTTCTCTTCAACAGAAATGAACAAAAAATCTTGTTAACAGTGTTTTGTCACCTCCGAAACAGTTATTTTTAGTTTTTATTGAATCTTTTATTAATCCCTAGAAAATTCTCACTTCCTGTTGCCATATTACTATTGTCATCCAAAAGAGATTCCTGTCAATTGGACAGAATCAAACAAAATTGCTTGGTCTTCGAGAAATTATCAAATATAATATGCCTGTTGTTTCGGAGGTGACAAGTGTTTCGGAGGTGACAAGTGTTAACGGAAAATTGTAAATTGCTCCGAAATGAAAACAACAGGCTTTATTTCTACTACCTTCCTTCAGAGATAACGTGAGGGGATATGTTACATTTTTGCAAATGTAATGTATAACTGATATCAAGAATAAAAAAATTAAATACATAAATCTGTTGTCTCGGAGGTGACAGAAATGTTAACGGAAAAGTTACATAAATTTATAAACGCTCACCAAAAAATGATAAGTTATTTGAATTAAATAATCTTTGGATCAAAGTTAAGTCAGATTGATTACTATTCTGTTTTGATGGAAATTAGCAAAGTTGAATTTTATAATTGTGAACAAGAGCTAACTCAAAAGAGGGGTTAATTGTTAACGGAAAATGTCACCTCCGAAACATAAAGTTTGGACAATTTCAGTATTTAAAGAAGACAAAGCAGAACCTGGTAAACATAATAGTTCTTAAAGTTGGATACCTGTCTATCAAAACAGCAACAAAAATAATGAAAAGGTATAAACAATTTAATATGCTAGCTCTGACAAAAATACTATCAATGTCAGAGTGAGTACACCAAAAGTGTTGGATTTCAAGCATGTAAGTGCCTGCCACATCTGAAAGAAAAAGAGAGGAAAGTTCATTAAGGTACCCAAGGTAGACACTGTGGGTGGTAAGTTTATGAGAAAAAATAATGCATATCTGTCAGTGTATAAGAAAGTTATACACCAATTAGTGCCAATACTGCATTTTACACCACTGATTGTAAAAATGGCCATATTCTGTTATAGAGCAGCAAAGAAAATTAAAAAGAGTTGTGGCATTTTTGAAATGGACTTTCATTTTCTTTTGCTATTATTCATGCTCACTCAGAGTCTGAAAATATCAGAAGATACAATTTGGAAAATGAGGCACTTACCTACAATAAGAAAAACTAATGGGATGGCAAAACACTGCAATTTACAGAGACTGTCTCTTCTGATGTATCATGTTTTTCAAGCAATGTCAGTTCATTAGAGCTGAGTATATGGATGGCAGCAATTAAATCCGCAACGCTGTACGCACAGTGGAAAAACAGCTAGAACCCAATCAACAATTCCACTTCATACAAAAGGATATTAAAAATACCTCATTACCACCATATGAAAGCTCTAATGAAATAGAGCCTTGTAAAAATGGCAAATAGCAATAAAAAAAACCCCAACAAACTACTGCCATTTAAACTGGCTTTTCACATGAATGATGTGTCCTTCACAAACAATTTTGTTGGACAAAAGGCATGACCATGAACATGTTTAGCATTCAAATTCTGCAAGTTCGCTGCACTGGTCCTTCGTGTCTGTTTGAATCACCTTTGATACTCGATGTCTTTCATAGTGAACGCAAAGTACACTGTATTACTATCATTTCATCTTCACCTGGAGCAAGACATCTTAATCAAATTAAATTTTGTGTTGTTCTGATTGAGCTAGATAAATTTTTACTGAACATTTCTGTTAGTCAAGAAATTGAACATTTACTTTGTCGTCAAACCCACTTCAGATAGATTAATGAGCATCCATGGACAAGGTGCATAAAGGGTCTGTGACAAAGAATAGCAAGGCATGGATGCCTACTGCATATGATGCTGCATGTTGACGGTAAATGAGGCATGCATCAAATTTGCTGATGCCGGTGGCGCCATGGTAACGGCTTGATGCTACCGTGGCAACTGCTGAGGCTGGCGCCTCATGGCTACTGACGATCACTGCTCATCGCGCAAAGGGCTATGCTGAATATTGATGGATAATACCTCACTCGCACAAATATGATGGTAACTGTGCGTTGATCTCAAGGGATTATGATGGAATATTTAATTGTTTTCTTGTTAAGTTGTGCATCCATGTACATGAGATTGCACCATATTGCTTAAATGTTTGTCCCTACCTCATTCTACACTCAGTACTTCCAGTAATAATTTTCTGTTATGTTGTTAGTTTCATTTACTCATATACATACATGTATTTCTCTATACATTAATGTGCTTTTGGCTTTCAACCATTTATCTGTGTCTTCATTCAAACAAAGGATTCATCTAGATTAATTTTGGCTGATGCATTCAAGTTCTCATCCACAGCCCATTCCAACACACATACACGCTCAACACTTGAAAAGGCTCGCTCTACAAATTCCGGGATTACAATCTGTACTGCAGTCAAAGAGCATGCAAACTCTATCAACACATCTTCTCCCAAGGTTTCTGGAAGTTTTGTTCTATTATTATGCAGATCAATTTATCCCTCCTCATGCCCATTCCCTGCATTGTTGACTCACTGCGCTACACAATAATAGCATCTCCGTTATATGACTGCCTAAGCCTTTCTTTGTCATCTCCTGTAGGGAGAGCTTACAGACACCCACAACACCACGGAAGGGGGCTGTCGAAGAGCTGACTATCTCACAGGATCGATTAGTGCCTACCTTTCCCCGACCAAATGCTGCATTATCTGGGAGGGATCATTAAAGATTCATGGTACTTGCAACAATGGAGTACAGACAGGATGAAAAGAGCGATCTATAACTAGCTTTTAGGGGATGTGAACAAAGCAGCTATAGACACGTACAAAGTGGTTATAGCTAGCTACACACTACATCATAAAATGGTTGTCATAAATAAGTCGGTACCCTACGTCCTTGTGCTACTGCGCAAGAAGTAAAACAATGAAATTTAATAGTCTATTACCATGAGCAATCATACACATTCCCTGTTTTAAGGGCAGCATCAATGGATGTCGCAGAACATGTAAACTACAAAGAGAAAGAGAACATACAAAAGGCTGTTGATGCAACATTACTAACAAATAAAAGATGGAATAAAAATTAAGATTTTTAGCAGGTTTTGGGTACACTTCTTTCCTTCTCGACTTACCGATGCATATGACAACCAAGAAAACGAGGTAAATAGCCAATTCTCTCAACGTAGTCTTGACATGGAGTTCTTTATCAACCGTTGTGTCTTCCGTCTGTCTGGTCCTCCACAAGGCTGGAAAGGGAAAAAATGCAGAAATCATACAGAATATGAAACCAGAAGAAGTGCTATCTCTTCTTTCCTGTTCACATGAATTTACATTTATCACTATCATAATGACATTCATTCACTTTTTATAGTATCTATACAAGTCCTTCTTCATTGAAAATGTATTCATAATTTATAGGGCTCCTCCAAACTGAAGCATTGTATAGAAGTCTCATATCTTAATACAGGCATGTTTCAGTTGTGTCCTGTTTAATTTATTTGATACATAAAATACAAATAGTTCAAGCAGTGTGATAGTAATCAATGTTCAAAACAGTAACTGTTTAGTCCATGCACATGAAAAGCAAATTCAATCTTCAACAAGCACATTTCAAAACCACTCTTCTTGTTTTGCAAATTCTTATTTAAAACATAAAGTATAACCCTCTTTTGCAAGTCATCACAATGCCTCCAAAAAAAAAAGTCTAGGGGTCATTGAAAGGTATATGTCAAGGCACACTCCGCATCTAACAAAGAAAAATAAAGGATTTGTTGATTGAATAGTAATCAAAATGCTTCAGCTATCTCTTGAGAGTCCAAGAGAATAGGTAATGTCAGGTACCCAGTCATATCATAACCTACTGTGAACAGAAACTGTTGTATTGAAAACAGCCTGTGCACTAAATGAATGATAATGAATTCTTCAATTAGACCTTTAAAAAAATGTTGACAAAAAGAAAGCCTTATGTATAATTCTGGTACACAGCAGAGCATTATGTTGAAAAGAGAAACGAACAAATGTGACTGGCAATATTTCTATCTCTCTTCAAACTATTGCTTTTGATAACTCTTTTCTTATCAATCAGCATGCTATTTGTAATCAAAAGTTTGTATACTTCATTCTATGTGAAAAAAAAACATGCAATACTGCATGTGTGATGCACTTTTTGTATGATCTCTTTTATCATTTTTTTTTCTTAATGACTTACGTCAATGTAATGTTTTATTCAAATTCACTTCAAACAACTGCTTCATTTCAAACAACTGCTTCATTTCATGTGATTGCCTTGAGTTTGATAATTTCTTCTTTCCTGTGTTTACACTATCATTGCATTTACACGGTTCTAACTTTAAAAAAAGAGAGAGAAAAAAAAGAAAGAGTAATCTCCGGTCCATGTGTTCCTGGATGTAATGTTTATGACCCTTCCCCCCCCCCCCCCCCCCCCCCCCCGCGAAAAATCAGTTGCTCACTAATCTAAAAATCGTTCGACTTTTCATTTTCTGCGAGGTAATACTTATAGCACACTGGGAAGCACAACTAACACAAATATACGGTATGCTGTCTACAAGTATACAACATACTTGCAGTTGTATATTAGTAAGTGTTATTTTTTTTTTTCCTACTTCTAAATACACTGACAGGAAAAAAATACATGTACATTAAAAGCTGGAATGTTATTGTCAATTTGAATAGCAAAACAACTTATTAAGCCCAAGTGTTGCTTTTAAATCTATATAGTTAAAAATAAGACATACCACAAGAAATTATAACCAAATTTCAGAAGCTACCCAGCTCAGCTATTAAAAACTACGCTTGGATTATAATTACAGATACTTCCTACATGAAACAACAAGCATTACTTCCAGTACACAAAACACTTCTGCTACATGTTACAACCTTACAAGAACAATTGTAGCCCCTCAGATCTGTTTCAAGGGCATTCTATTGACTTACATATGAGGCATACACAATCAATATTGGTTAGTGGGGAATCAATACCCTGCTTGCTAGAGTCTGATGTATCACAAGATATTGTAGGAACACACTTTCTCATTAAACATCCCATTACAATCACCTTGTGCAAAATCTAAAGCTTGGATAAATTACGATCAAATCAACAACATCCACGACAACACATCTAATTACCCGCTCTTTGGGCAGACTCCAGTGCAGCAACATACTATATTCCTCTGCAATGTACATAAAGAGTATCATATCACGGCTTCACTGAAAATAGTTAATGCTGGTTTGTGAAAGGTTTAGTATCCACTCCTCGGTATCTTTTTCGAAGGACCAGGGAAGAAGGTGTGTAGATATTAAACGGTGGTTTGCATTATTTTGTCATTCTCTATACCAGAGATGATGCACTTTGTTTTGCTAGCTCAGCAACTTCTCCAGTGAAACATACAACTCACAATACCACTCAATAATTCAATGAAAATATGACAGCCCTTGGAAAACATCATGCCTGCTGCTCAGGCTCACATTTAGTTTTAATTCTTGTAAATAAATGAAAAAAAAAATGCTACCATAGAGTTTGTATCTTTTATATTTTAACCTAAAGCAGCATACTGTAAATGGTCAACGGCTGAAGCTACAGCCATTCTGCCCTATGTACACTGTACAAATTATTGCACATGCTGTCACTGACAGTCCACTGGTAAATTGCATCAAGATCAAGACCCATGCCATTCAGGGCTGATTGATCGCAGCAAATTGCCATGGTGACACACAATAGATCAATTTTTAATTTGAATGGCACTGGAGATTGCACAGAAAACAGCACCATTTGGATGCAAAACAAAGGCATGTCCCTTCATGCTGCATTTGGGCTTGATTTATATGAGCGAAAAGATGATTGCTGTCACATGCCTGCAGTGCATACCTTGACAAGACTGATGATCTGATGGTAAACTTTGATGTATTGTGTAATTTTTCATGATTATGAGAAAAATGTCAGTGAGACCTATGTATACAGCATGCAATTTCTATGCTTGAATTGCAAAGCTAATCTTTTTGTAGCACTTGTAATCTCATCTACAATGTAAATGGCACACACAGCAGACTGGTCGAAATGTGGGAGAAGGGAAAAGCAACCTTGGGCAAAACATAAACAACAGAATATGTAGAGCTTTGTACATCGTACACGTACAAGTTGTACAATACATTCATGACTGAGGCACCAATGAATTCTGTTCGAGGCGGACCTTTTTCTTTTTATTTCCTTTTTTTTGTGTCCAGAGTACAACGGCAGCCCAATTTGTCCTAATTAGACTTGCTCAAAGTGAAAATATATTCTTCACTCCTGTATTAACTTTATGACTATGGCAAAATAAAACTAACTTTGCTTTACACAGCAGTTTGTAAGTTGGGGAAAAAAATTCTAAAACTGTTTACTTTCATTTGAACATGAGGACGGTGATATTGGTAACCTGTCACATGTGATGATAAAGCACTGCAGTGCGCACAAATCTGCACCAAATTTCCTCTTTTTTTTTTTTTACTGATTCCAAAAATATGAAATTGATACTTTCACACCAGATCCTTCTAAAGTTTTAATGAATTAGCAATGATGACTAGGGAAAAAAAGGATTATATTGGATTCACATAAAAGAATGATCATCCATATGCACAACTTTAAATGTGGAAACTATCACAGAGTACCTTTGTGCAAATCATATTACCTGCACCTGCTCATTTACTGTTACATACTGGTGTACATCATTATTTTCTTTTCTTCAGGTACATGTAATTTGTACTTTCAAATTTGTTATCTCTCATATCTTATTTTTTAGTTCTTTTCCTTTTGTCGCTTTCCCCTTGCACTTAGAATGTATTGTATTCAGTAAGTTATAAATATAATGTATTATTATCATGAAATCTTACCACTTCTATTTTGAGTACATTGTATGTGATTGTGTGTGAACTCTTTTGCACTTTTCAACAATTTTAACTTCACGTTCCCAAACTTACTTGGTTTTGTCTTATTTATATTACTAACAATCTATTAGGGACTTTACTCTTTTAATTGTATAAGAAGTTGATAATCCCTCAAATCTACACCTATCTGTACCAATGTACTCCTGTATTCACAGGTATAGTACTGCCAGTCTATCTAAACTAATTTCCATTATTGCACAATAATGCATTGCCATTTCATGCTACCAAATGTTATATACTGTGATTGTTATGAAATGAGAAGTCTTAACAATTGTTAAATTTCCCTCAATGCTATAAAATCAAGAAACTTCATATTCTCAGTCATTTCCACCCCTAAGCAATAATACACTGATTTTTTAGATATTACCATCAAATGTGTATGTTTGCTTAGAAATTCTCAACAGAAAATTTCACAAATAATCAGAATTCTAAAGAAAGTACCCTTATTGGTCAATCAGAACCCTAACTGTGATGCATTTCCCTCTTCTTCAGGGAGGGTTAAAATGAAACTTTGACTGATTACTACTGTGTCAAAACAACTTTGTGAACATGGTTGTGCTACAGTCGTAAATTAAACAAAAAACTTTTAACACATTTCTTGGGATGCACACAAAATGAAGAATTATGGATCAAATTACATACCATCAACATGTGCACAAGGTAGGACTGAGTTTTGTTTTGTTTTGTTTTGGGGCAATTCATCTTCTAATGACGAGATGGCCATTGAACCAGGAACTCTCAAAATGAGCACTTAAACCCTTTGAAGACTACAGTCTCAACTAACCAGAGTATTCTGGCAGGTGTCTCTGATAAATGCATATGATGTGTCACATAGCAAAATAAGCTGGTCCTTGATTGACACTTTTCTTGATTAATTTGTCAGCAGAGGATTTAATTATCTCTTGCACTTAGGAAGTGAGGCTACAGTATAAGGGATGGCTCTTCTAATCACAAATATTGTTTTAAAAATAAATCAAAACTACATTGCATTGACATTGAATTGAATTGAATTGAATTGAAATGAATTGAATTGAATTTAACCCATTTATGCTCATCATTTTGACACAACACAATCAATGTAAAACCAGAAACGTTTGCATGCATTTTAATATTGCACATTTGGTGAGAGTCAAGATTTGCCATATTGAAATGCATGAAAAAGTTCTTGTTTACATTATAAATGCATTGGATACCAAAAGCAATTTATAGTGTATGTCATCATGGAACATTTCTCCTGTTGGTTCTGAAAAAAAAAAAGAATAAAATCATGCTGCTGTTGGCCTACATCATTTGTAGTTACAATCTAATTTCTAAAAAAGTCATCATATCTAATATGCATTTCTTCACACCTGGAATGATATCTTATTCTAGACTTTAATCAGAAGTGGAGAGCATGCATTCTATTTGACGGATTTTGTTTCTCAGTGTTAAGTGCAATAAAAATGCTGAACATTTCTGGACTTGTCAGTGCAGCGGAGACCTAAGATATTTCTGACTTTGCTCTACTCATTGTTGGCCTTGGTTGAAACATGTAAACATTGAGGAATTTAATGACTATCAAAGTTTTTGTTGAGTTTAAAAAATTGACAAAACTTGTATCTATTTAATTCTACTACTATTAAGCTTGTCTAGGTTTCTTTAATAATACTATTTAATCAAGTTAGGGGCCTATTTTATAAGTTTGTGAACACTACATCACCTATCTTCTCATACTTTAAACTTAGAGGTCTACACCACTTCCTTTCTGAAGAGCCTCATTTCACACTCTAAACTCTACTTCATGTACATTCCATGCGAGATGGAATTTTTATACAAATTATAATAATTTAATAGAAAAATCTATTTTGTTACTCACATCTGATTCCTCGGCCAATTTTAACCCAGCAACTCGCCTTCTCCCGTTCCGCTTTTGCCTTGGCAACTTTCGGGTCCATCGCTCTGATCTGACCACCGACGTAAACTTCATTTTCCATGGCAGTAGGTGCATGATCGTCGTCCTCGCTATCCGATTCCTCTTCTTCATCATCATCATATTCTCTTTCGGCAAAACTGCTGTGAACATTCCTTTCTTCTGTACCCATGTCAAAACCTTCGTTGTCGTTCCAGGCATTGCGAGATGCAGAGCTGCCTGGTCTCCTTGCCTCCTCCTCGATTTTGTCCATTTCCATCTCGTCTTGTAGAGAAAGTCCGCTCGCACTGGAGCCCGGACGAGGAGAAGGCCTAGGTGATGGACTCACCCGCCTGTTGGAACTCATTTTGAAGGCCCTCTCTGCAACAATTTACTCAGATTACCTGACAAGCAAAACGTAACAGGGTTTGATGTTATTCGGGTACAATCGTACTCATCAATCTCTAAGTATTCATCAGCATCACGCGATGAAAACTTTAGAAGACAACCGGTACGACGTCCTCTCTACCTGCTCAACTCACTTCTGTTGCATCCGCCGATCCGCGCATTGAATTGTACGCGTGTGTACGTGTACACCAAACACCACCCTCCACTAGTGCATTGTATAAACCGTTCGATTGTGCTACACAATGGGAGCTGGAGGTGTGTGAAGAGAATGATGATGATCTCTGCGCAGCAAAACTTTGCGTGTTTTCGTGGATTTTCCAGCGCAGTCTCTCGCAGCGGGAGAACGCAAGACACCAACTTCAAGAGCCCCGATCGATACTGACGAGTTGCCGTAGAAAGTCTAGTCTACTTCTTAGACATGAGATGCGGTATTAAGCGGAGGAGGTGGTGGAAGCGGGAGGATGAGTTTGGCGTCACGTGCTACATGAAATTCACATAAAAGAAAAAAAAAATCAAACCGGTTTCCAGAGAAAGAAATTAACATTAGAAAAAAAAAATCAGAATTCTGTCTAATTTGTTCTCTAATCATTTCGCAATGGTCTGTATTTTGGCATCCTCTCAGCGTAGGGCAGGGAATAAATATTCGCAACCTGCCTGTTCTTCGAGACTAGGATTGATGTCCGATGACGCAAACCTCTGATTGCGAAATAGAAAGGAGCGAGGAGAATTTGATATCAATTAGCCCAGAAATCTTCAGACATTATAGGACTATACTCTCGAGCAAAAAATAAAACACCCAAATTACTTAGTAGTCATAACCTCCTTGTGTTAACAATTAAATTGTAAATTCACGAAAGAAAGCGAAAAACGCAACAATTTCAGTTACCTAGGCTCTACTATATTGGACTGAAATACTTATCTCACGGCATATCGGGTAAAGATACAGAAATGCAAAAATATAATCAGACATAGTTCCAACATACTCAGTACTCACGGGAATTAGGCGTACAATTATCTCTTTTTAAAGCATAAATAATGTCTTTCAAAGAAATAGAAAGATTAGAAAAATTCGCGCTACCGCATTTCATTTCATTTTAGTTTATTTCCAACAACACAACACATTCATACACGTATAACACAAAATAATTACAATGTTGTTAACAAAGAAAAATACTGTCGTGATCGACAGTACTGTGGTCTTTCTGACTGTCCTGTGATGAATTCAAATCAAAATTGTTGGAAATTCAGAAGACATGTTGAAAAGCAAAGCTTCTACTTTGCAGTCCTCTCCTCGTGGACAATAACTTATACTTATTGAACTAAACTAATAATACTAAGGTAAATTGCCTATGAAAGGGAAAAAGTAACACGTTCACACACACACACACAAACAAACAAACACGAGGAAGCTCTCATGTAAAGAGAGAAAAAAAAGAAAGAAGAGGAATTAGCGTCGAAGGAGTAACAGAAAAAGACTAAAAAGGAGACAGGGAAGTTAAAAAGGGGGGGTAAAGGAAGAGGAGTTGATAGGTCACTATGCAACACACGCGAGGAACAAGATGCGAGGTTCATGAGAGATTGTGATGAGAGAGATTGTGTACAATGTATATTGAAACGATAAACGATTTTGACAAGAAGAAAAAGAAACCTGAAATTATATAGAGCGTAAGATTCTGCTACATAAGAATTAATGAAAATTATCTTCAGTTTGAAAGCTATACTGTTATCAAGAGTATTCTAAAATCACATCTGCAGAATCATAATATTATTCTAAAAGTTGCACCAGAATTGTAATTCTTGATAATCGATGTCAAAATGGCGTAAGAGGAGACTTTGCTGTTTAATCGCTTATTCGTTATGGTGTTATTGGATGGTCCATTTTGATTCTTTCTTATATTTTGTCTCAATCCCCGCACACCTTCCCCACGGTGACGGAATCATTAATTACTAGTATTGGGCCCTACGTCGATTCCTAAACAAAACTCTAAAGAAGAAATGATACTATACATCACAAATTTAAACCGAGAGTTTGCATGTGATGGAGGATATAAAGAATATAAGAAATAATATAAGAAGAGGAAAGAAAAAACAAGGGACGGATGACGCCATCAAACAAAAACGACATCAGCATCTTTTTTAGCATCTGTTATTTCTAATCTTTGCATATTTCTGTATGTAAATATTTTCTTCAGTTGTATCTCGATTTCTGTTCATATAATTAGTTTCCATATTATAATATTCATTTGTGTATACGTTTTGATTGTATATTTCTGTTTATGGTAATTTCGTTTGTAAAACCCGCTTTATAGTGAATGTTCACGGCCTTGCTGAACACCAGTATATAAATTGAGAACACAGGCATTTTGCTCTATGATTACATAAAAGCAAGCAAACAAACGAACGAACATTGTTGTCACCCCTGAAATCCAGACATAGAGTTAACTTTTAAATGCGTCTAAAAAATAAAATAATTAACGTTTCATTATCTTATAATAATAATAATATATATATATATATATATATATATATATATATATATATATATTATATAGTAGCCCATATCAGGGAATGAGTCGATAGTTTTCAGGTCTTCATGAAGCAGTGACATCGATTGCAAAATTAAGGCCTATCCAGATTCAAACTGAAAGCAAATTATAATTTATACATGAGGTGATAGTTCCAATGCCTTGTACACATACTCTTCACTATATAAAGTTCAGGTTATTAGCGATAGGCATAATTTGCTACGTATTTCAGAACATTAATGTCGTTTACGTGAATTAAGATCAAGTGTGTCCCAAGTAAGTGAAGCTGCCTTGCAAGAATCACAAGAGACAGATAACATGGAGACAGAAGAACTGTTTATTATTTATCGTTTGATGGGTAATTTTTGGACAACCTACAAGCCTATCATTAAGAGAGATGATTTGAGGAGAAGTTTTATTTCATAGTTTTTGGTATGGAAGGCCTCTGAAGAGTTCCACGAAAATGTTAACAGTATCGAGAGAGGAATCAATATCGAATGAGCGATTTTGTCGATAAATGTCAAACGGGCATATACGATGTGCCATGTTCTGTGAATAGTTTTTTTTTAATTACTTCTAATGGAGAATGTTGTTTATTTAAAAAGAAAACACTTTTCCCTTGTCTATTATAGATTTGCCGGGTATTTTATGTAATGACTTATAGTAATGTCCCTGGTCTTAACTTTATATTATGTATGTGTTGTATATTAAGATAGGAGTGACTTTATAGCGATAGCTTCAAGTCATTTGGTTCTTGGCCTGTCGTTATAAAATCGTCCTGAAACAAAATGAGCGAAAACCTGATAGTCATCCTGAAATACATAATTGATTATGTGTAAATTGGTGAAAATGATGATTTAGGATTCATTCTCTTGGGTTTTGTGACAACAGACAATGAAGGGCACTACAGATGTGTATCTTAAACTCTTGATCTTATTTTCATAGATTATATAATGTAGGTTATGTTAAAATCTCAGGTGATCACACAGAATTTGCTTGCTGAATACAAGTCTTATAACAGACGATGCAGGGAGGTGGGAATTGTTGTCTTCCCACCTCCCTATAAATAGACAATACAATATTTGTCAGTGAATTTCAGTGGGCGGGTGATAAGATCACCCACAATCACATTTTTACCCTGGGAATATGCATTTCTATATATTATACGAAGAGAGATTCTTTACAGCGCCATTAAAAATATCACACGGTAAATCATGGCCAGTTTGTTTTGCTATATACATCGCTTATAGACAATATTCCGAATTATTTTATTGAATTCGCCGCAGTTCGATTTGGGCGGACAACATAATACACCCATAGCATTCACAATCATATGATTTCACGTTTTGGAATAAATAATTATACATTTCCACGAACAAAGATTCTACAGTGCCATTTAGATTGATGTCATCATGCATAATGTAAAACAGTCCATAAATTTTGTACGGTGCAACGCCGCCTCTCTTTTTTGTTCTTTTATCATTTTAAAGCTGATTATCAACAGGCATATTTCTGACAATCGTGATAGATCTTGCAATGAATAGCCATATTTATTCGCTGGGTATACGTCAGAGATCCAGATTTCAGTCGAACCAATTAGAAAAGATTTGTAACGTCCTTTATGAAATGCTGAAAGTATATTATATCAATGCTGCTTTTTATTTTTTGAAGTGAAGAGAATATTATAATAATGATAATAATTAACATTCATATCGCGCTTAATACACAGTTTCTAAGCGCCTTACATGATCGTAATTATGCCAAAACGTAATATTCAACATAACTACAAAACTCTACAATAATTTACAATACATAATATACTTTAGCAACAATCAAATACTAGAATTTGCATACTTAATAGACACACACACAAAAGTTGTCGGACAAATTGGGCTCTCAGTCAATCAGATGAAAGGATTTCAATAGCTTGTAACAGTTTGTCAGAAAAATATCCGACCAAAATGCTTCATGAAATGCCCCCCTGATGTGCAGGGGGAGCTTGTTCCATAGTTGGGGCGCAGCGACGGCGAAAGCACGACTGCCATAGCGGGTACGTGGTATGGGTCCAGGGCTAAGTTGGAGATGGATTGAGCGAGATGATCGCAGGACACGGGATGAATTCTTGGGAAGTAATAGTTCAGAGATGTATCCCGGGGCTAAACCGTGCTTGGCTTTGTAGGTAAGGGTGAGTGTTTTGAATTGTATTCTTTGAACCATGGGGAGCCAGTGAAGGGAGCGAAGGATGGGGGTGATGTGGTCGGATTTCTTGGTGCGAGAGACGAGACGAGCTGCTGTGTTCTGGATTTTTTTTGCAGGGGGGGGGGGGGCAATATGGGCATAGGGAAGGTTAACATACAGAGAATTATGATAGTCGAGGTGCGTGGTGACAAAGGCATGGACAAGACGTTCCGTATTGGCTTGATCCAAGAAGCGTCTATAAAGTTTCCCAATTTTGCATATGCCGAACGCGGCTGAGCGGCATGTGTTGTTTATATGCCTCTGTTTGAGCTTGTGGTCTACGACAACCCCGAGATCTCGAACTGATGCTGATGGGGAGATAGCATCTCCAATACAGTCGTTGGGAAAGGGCGTTGATTGGCGAAAGTGAAACTTATCTCGTAATTCCTTGCAAATGCAAAGGACTTTACAGGTTGGCAGGATCTTTCACGTCGTAATTAAGTTCATTTCCTAAATATCAAAATAATCACTCAATATTATAATTCACCTTGTTTAAAACTGATTCATTTTAACTTCACTCATTACGAGTTGCAAATCGTGGCGTAGAAAGTCATTGTCATCCAGTATACGACAAAATAGATACCGGATTCTGGCATTGCGTTGATATAGTTCTTCACAAGTTAGTGACTCAAAAGTGTTTTACAAATATCAAAGGCACACGAATATCTCGGATACCATATCGAGATTCACCCATACCTGTGGATCTGGTAGGACTCAAGGAGAACACCTCAGATATATACCAAACAGAATCACGGTTATGTAGGAGCGAAATGTATGACGCGCATTTTTACACAAATCAATATACATTCAGACAATGCAACGCAAACACAATGGTCATTACAGGTGCATGGAGTAAACAATACGTCAGGGAGGTAAAAACTTTCGGAGCGATGTCCGAAGCATAATGAATAGAATTTTTTCAAAAAAATCAGGGCTCCTATTGTTTTGACCATCAGCCAGAAAACTGCAAGCTAATAAATAATGAAGAGAGCGGAAGAAAATGAGGTCACCGTCACGAGAGTGGGCGAGTGAAGTTGTCTTCAGTGTATACTCTGTGTATAGTTGCTGTCTGCTATGTGAAATAAAGTAATATTTTAACACAAAATCATTACTTGCACAGCTATTTCAGAATTTATAAATTCAGTGTGAAATTGAAATATTCACGTCTGAACAAGGGTTAAAGAAAATGACAAAAGAAAAATTAATGAGTCAAGAGTGAGCCTTCCCTATTGCTCCATGCACCTGATGGTCTTAAAGGCATTATTTACCATTTGCAGATGAAACAAAAACCTAGTTTTTATAGTTTTTCAAAATAGTTCTAAAATGAGAGTCAAGGATAGAAACAACCAATGTAAAAAATTGAATCAGTATAGTCAATGTAAAGTATTGTGAAAAATACAAAATGTGAACAATACCTATAATAAAATTGTTGTTTTTTTTAGACTAAAACCGTCTACAGTCATTGTATTATTGAGAAAAATAGAGATATCTCCTCATATTTTAAGCTTTATTGCGAAAATTTTATATGGATGAAGTTTTGTGAGACAACTGACCTTCACATTATTTATCAAAAATGTGACATCTCGAACATTTTTTTTTAAAAATCACTGCTCCCAAAGGTAAACAATACCTCAAATGGCGGCACAATCCTCAATAAAATGCTTTCTGTTGCGTAGATGATTTTTTGAAAGCATAAAATTATCAATATTCCTCATAAAGTGCATGCAGTTCAAGAAATTATCAATGAATGCCTTGCGGAAACGGAATTCTCTGCTTCGTGCGAGGAGGTCAAAGTCATATACTACATTCATATAGAACATAATCATGAATAATATTCATATAAAAGCTATTTATACATTTACCATGCGCGTACTTATTTGCTAAACAACATATCCAAAGAGGACTATTATACGTTTGCTGCGTGGAACAATACTAACGCAATATCCGTTTGCCAACAGCACTCCATTGTACACCATCTCTCAAAGGCTCAAACACTTTTGGTGTTGGTAATATGGAACTGTATGTTTTCTAAAACTCACTTTGAAAAAAAAAAAAACACAGCAAATTACCAGATACCATACATATAACGTATAATTACATGTTACCATTGCATTATAAAGCTTGCAAAAATACAATAGTAAGCAAACTTGAAGTATGATAGGATGTGTGATTATAATTCACTTCAGAAAATATTGTAAATTCATATGTCATTAAATGTGTCGGTTCTAAAGGAGTGATTATACTGTAAAGAGAAAATCGTGTCTGTCAATAAGCTGCATGTAAACAAAAATGTGCATCTGTGAAAATCTGGAGAAATCAGAGAAAATTATGAGGGGAAAAATATTTATGTCCGGTTGGAACGTCAGCATCTGATCTAACAGACCGACCGATGGAAATAATTATCGTATCACAAAAGCCCGAATGTTATTTTGACATGTCATGAGGCAAGGTTCACAATATTGATGGCGCTCTCACAATACTCCATGGAGAGGGAAAAAATTATTTGACATTAACGATGGACGCAATCGTTGTCAAGGCGACGTCTGTCGCTTTCTGTGGAGATTGACTCTCATCCATGAGGGATATTTGCCGTATCAATATAAATTTAATGAACTTGGGATCGCTATCCATCTCCCAACGATGACGTTCGCATTGAGCAGAATTCATCAATATGACATTCTATAGACATACTGCGTGAAAGAGAAACTTAAGGACGAGCAAAACTATCTTTGGCTATACGTGCCTGTCGATGGAATTTAATGAAAAATTTTTGGTATACATTCTATGTTTCATTGTTGTGTCTCTGCTTAACAGTTTTGAAAGACTTGCCTGGTAGTCTGATCAAAGAGCTTCTAATCAGTTCGATAACCCATTTATCTATATGCCTGATAATCAAATCTGCATTCGGCTTTACCAGTTCCACAAAACGCTTCGCAACGTACAATGATTAGCCACAAAAGTATTATAAACCCCTCTTTTCAGAAGATAGACATGCAGGCAGAGTTTTTTTTTTTTTTTCAATCACGGCCACACTAATTAAGGACATGTTTTAATACTGCAACACAGATCTTTCACAATTCACTACCCTTTCCTCGACATCAGAATAACTTCAATGTGGCGTTGTAAACCATGATGCTGTCTTGCACAACAGTGGCAGCTAATAACGTAAAGCGATACAAGACACCACACCTGTTGTTATGGTTTCCGTTTATAACATTCCTCACTTTAATCTGAAACGTTGTATGATAAATCTTATTATTATTATTATTATACATCATTGCTGATTATCATCATCATTATTATTGTCATGATGGTGGTGATGATGATGATGATGATGATTATAATATAGTCTTTTATTCGTTAATTGTGATTTGATATTTCATTTTTTTCAATTCATATAATTATTTTCATACTTCTCATTGTTATGAATATTACAACAGAAATAATAATGCAAGTTCTTTTACCTTGTAAACGATGTGCAGAAAACAAACAATATACATGGTGATAACACAGTAATTGTAATGACAACTGGTCAACATCGAAATGGGGTTGAACAAAGAGAAGTATGACGGGACCTACATGAAAGCTAGCTTGTTTGGCTGTAAGCAGCTGTAAGCCCCGAGTAACCAGTGTTTGTGAAAAAGAAACATTGTGATGTCCTTTGGCAAAATTATTTTCTGGCTTCCAGTATTGTGCAATAGTCCATCTTCCCCTATAGAAGAAAATGTTGCTTTCCCAAAAAATTGTCTTTCCTCTCACACATTATTGTACTTTCACATGAACTGAAGGAAAGCAAATAAAAAGAAAATCGGTCAATCAATATAGACATCAAATCGCGTCTGAATACACATACTTTGCAATATTGCCTCATCTTGTTACACTGTCTGAGTGTGAGAGTAATTTTTCCGCTGAGGAAACGAGTATACACAATCATCGCTGACAGTTTTTTCTTTTAATGATTTATTCCGAGGTGACAGAAATGGCAGTATTTTTGTTCTGTATTTTATTCAAACATCTTTGGTCTCGACCCATACTGCATGCTATAAATATCATAAAATCATTTTATTAAATAACAGGAGTATAATCACTGGTATAAAATTAATGTTTAAGTGTCAATTACAGTGCAATGAAGAGACATCCCAAAGTTGACTAGACCATAATAACACTATTCCCATCATTACAATTTTCAACAACAGCAGCTGTAACAACAATAACGATTACAACAACAACAACATCAAATAATCTATTTGAAAAGGATAATTCATAAGTCATGATTTGTCACTGCTTTGACGATAATTTTTCAATTTTCACTCAATGCTCAGAGCAATGAACACTCTTAAAACATCCGCGTCAGAACTGACCCGGAAAGGGTCCGTTGGGGTCACACCCCGTTCCGGGTCAGAAATGACAAGAAATGGGGTCAGATATAACCCCATTCAGAGACATGAATTGGGTCAGGGTGACCCCATTCCGGGTCTTAATGACCGAATTCCAAGTCATATTTGACCCGGAACGGGGTGTGACCCCAGCGGACCCGGTTCCGGGTCAGGATTTTTTTTTTAGAGTGAAGAAGAATTATATGAAGAATCTTTTCATGTGTCACGGTGTTTGTCTATATGCAGGGCTGGTTTGATTTTTATTCCCCCCCCCCCCCCAACAGAAAAGAAAAAGAAAAATTCAATCTAGGCCTATAAGGCTAAGTTTATCAACATTTTGTGAATCGTCATGGATTTGTTCATCGTATAGATTATAAACAAGGCGACTTCTATTTTCAGTTTGTCTCCTTTTTTTCAGCAGAAACAAGAGTATTACTGATTGGTCCCTCTAAAAAAGAAGAATTATGCAAACTTCAAGTGCTGTAAAGTTTTGCACTTTCATTTAATGCTGTGTTGACAATAATCAGATGAATTTGAATAACTTGAAAACGAAATACTGAAATAACAACTTAAAGGGTGTGTATACAGTTCTGGTTGAGGTGAGGATTTAGCTTTTAACGTTTTGCGAGATCAGAAATCACTCTATGAGATATCAAAGAGCATGCAATTCTAAGGGGTATCAAAAGTTTATCAGTGATGAAAATCGGTTCTGAAATGGCTGAGATATCCCCAAACAAGGTGAAACAAGGATATCCTAATAAAAGACATGGCCTTTCGGCTTTTATTATCATCACTTTTTTGGATATCTCAGCCATTTGAAAACCAATTTTCATCAATAACAAAAAAAAAAAAAAAAACCGTTGAATCCTTCTTAAAATTACATGCTCTTTCATATTTCATAAGAGGTTTCTCATTATCTCACTTAGGAATGTTCAAAACATGAATTCCCACCTCAACCAGTACTGTACAGTCCCTTTAACAAAGATAGGGATTCACATTGTACCATTCAGCCTGCCGATGATTTGTCGGCTTCAATTCAGATTAAAGAGTTCCAGGAAATAGCAAGTATCATAAGCAGACATTCTTAGGATTGTGTATAGTTATAATGGAATGAGATTAAAAAAAATAAATAAGACAAACAATATTATCACACAATCACACAATCAATCAATCAATCAATCAATCAATCAATCAATCAATCAATCAATCAATCAATCAATCATCAATCAATCATTAATCAATCAATCAATGAATCAATCGATCAATCATTAATCAATCAATCAATGAATCAATCAATCAGTCCATCCATCAATCAATGAATCAATCAATGAATCAATCAGTCAGTCAATCAATCAACCAATCAAATAATCAATCAAATAATTATTCAACCAACTAATCAATCAATTCATCCATAAATCCATCCATTTATCCATCCATTTGATATAACAAATATAATAAGCAAAAATTCTGCATGAGTATACTTTGAATGATTTTTACCCGCTCGGCAAAATGCTCGTCATTATCGTCACTTTGCCGATGATGGCAGTATATCGCAAAGTCTATCAGCTGAACCAGGCGACAGGTGCCGCAGAAAAGGGGCACAACAAATCCTCGACGAAGATGACAGCTGCAGTCAATAAAGAAAAACCGTTATACAGAATTGACTAACTCGTCTCTTTATATTTATGTTGTTGTTATTCTTTATCTAGAAACGTCCTTTCTACGCAGCGGAAGGGGATAAGACACGTGTCATGATAACCATAACAAAGATGTCACTTGGAACGTTCTTCGTCCGCAACGTGTTATGAAAATTGTTTTCCAAAACACCTTCCATGTTATCAGGTGAAACAAAAATACGCAGATAATATTCCATATGGTTCATCTTTATAAAACAACAGTGGTGCAGTTCTTGCAGAATGAGCCTATAAAAAGTTAAATAATTTGAATGAACATAATAGCATCATAGTAAAAGAAGTATTTATCATGAAGTTATGTAGTTATGCAGTTGTCAATTTTCTTACATTCCTGGTTATTGTTTCGTTTTAACAGAAAGGTTCCACCGACCATGCATCTGTCAACCCATAATTCCCAACCAAAGTAACTGATAAGATATTAAGCAAGACAATAGTATTAGGAGTAAAAGAGTTTGAACGAATGTTCATAAATATAATTATATCAGTATATATAACAGTATGTTCCCCTCATACCTTCATTCTTGTACGGAGCTGTATATTGTATAATTTGCAGATTAAGTTAGCATCTTTTCTTTCTAAATTCTGATGAATAAACTCAGTTTGACTAAAAGACTCAGTTTTGACTTTAAGAAATGCTTATGTCTCCATCTCCCCTCCAGTGAAATTTAGTCCTACAAACCAAATTCCTATATAGTCTCCACGAAGTGCAGGCTCCGTATTGTTTATCAATGTTCACTGTCCGGTTTTCGATTTCAGTCATATAGGCCTATATTGAATACGCAGTACGTAGTTAATAACTCAAACGAAAAACAAACATTCAAACACACAAGCAAATAATCCCTTTAACTGGTGTAACAGCTTTAACTTCCCGTTTATAGACTTGCATTCTTAGATATACCCCCCCCCCCCCATAATGATTTGGGTAGAACTCTCGCTGAGTACGACAACAGAAGAGAGAGTGGGAAGGTGTAGCTACCACCATCCTGGTACGACCAAGGAGGTATGATACCTCCTTGGTACGACAAAGTGAGGACTTGTCAAACCGTTGTCATTTCTATCGCGGGTGAATGGATTAACAGATCCCTGCATTGCGAAACCAAAGAGGTTGAGACACTCGCTGAACTCATCTAATTATCATTGTTGAGACCACGTGTATGAGATTCTAGGAGCTTATAACGAGTCATAGTGATGAGAAGAAAAATCTCTTCGTCTGACTATTATAGGTTTGAGACCCAGTGGAGAATCACGCCCTCTGTCGGTCAAGAACGCAACATGTGAACACAATTATGAACATGCACGGACTGAAAAAAAGAAACATCACCCCCCAAAAAAAAAGAAGAAGAAGAAGAAGAAGAAAAAGACACATGCACCACAACAACAAACATCTATAAAATACTAGAAACAACTTCTACTTAACTCTTGCATGCACGATGATTATGCACATGGTTTTTAATTGGAAATACCAAATCATGTGTCGAAGCAAAATAAACGGCATTACATCAACTTGGGAGTGCAAGGATGCATGAATAGGACAATATAAAGATAAAGAATAAGATGTAATACTCCGAGAACTAATAAAAGAAAAAACATGCGAAGCTTGAATACCACGTGCACTGTATAGAAAAATAATTCAATTCCGTGTTCAAGATGGCGTTGATAAAAAAAAAAATAGGCAAAGAGCTAGGACTAACGGAAAACGCTCACATTACACATTTAAAATTGTTGCAAATGCATATGAGAAGAGAGAATGACATCGACTAAAGATTCTATTATTAACCCAATATCGAAGTCATAATAGCATCTTGTCATTTTTTTTTGTTTCAAAGAGACTAAAAATCAACTATCAGCAATTGAGTGGGTTGAGATGAATGTTACATGATCAACATTCTTTCACTCACAATTCACCATTTTTGTTGTGTCGATAATGGATTCAAGCAGAACCTACAACGATTAAACGCACACACACCCACACACACACAGAGAGAGACAGACAGACAGACAGACACACACACACAACACACACACAACACCGTGGCACACACACACACACACACACACCCACACACACACACACACACAGACACACACACACAACACACACATACACTCATACTCACACATTTAAATGTTAGCCATCCATCAGGGTCTGAGGAAGAAGAATTAAAGCAAAAGAATGAAGAAACCAAATCTGGAGGAACTACTAGTATGATTTTTCAATACCATCCAGTATAACAATATTGATTATTATTACTTTGTCCTTAATTTCTTCATCCAGGAAAGGAGAAAAGGCGATAAGCTGCTAAACCTGACGAGCCTACCAAATAGAGCACTACCTCATGACCATGATTATTATTTTTCACCGTTTTATTCATCATGATGTTTTGATCATTGGGCCTATATTCAGTGTTAATACAAGTACATTTTATTTCCATTGTTATCATCATTACTGTTACAACTGTTACGACCAAAATCACACTGAGAATGATCGCACAAAAGAAACCATCAACTAATGTTCAGGCGGTTTATTAACAGTGATATTGTGGGTACAGACTGGTAATCGGTTTCACATCAGTACAATAATGATCAATAGAAACAATTATTATAAAACAGTAGTGGAATCACTTACACGTATTGCAGCTAACTCTTAAATCATGAGGTCCTTATAATTCCCTGGTAGCGTCCAGATCATACGATGTTCGGTGCACAGATGAATGATCCGCGATGCACCGATGAATGACACCTCCGACGTAAATCCAGAGGCGAAGGTTATAATACTCCACGGTATAAATCCAGGGTATATGTCCACATTATAGGTCCACGGTATAATGTTCACAGCAAAATGTGCAAAATCCAACGTTATGACGACCACGTCCAGTCGATGCGGTGAATGATGATTCGCTCAATAATGTTCAGCTAGGAATCCAGCCCGTCACATCTTTTCCGTAGCAATGTCCATTGACACAAAAATGGAGTCTATCTCCAATGTAGGCAAATTAATTATCTGCAGGCAAAATGTCTCCCAGACCTTATCTCCACGAACATAACAGGTCAGCAGGTAACACAGGACTGACTATATTAACAAGTCGCTTCAGAGCCAGAAGTGACGTAACTCTCAGAGCAGAGGTGTTGGGTACTCTGCCTACTGCAGAATTTCTCTGGCTTATATACTATCCATCCACCCCCTTCTAGCACATTCTGTAACTCTCTCCAACCTGGGGCCACACACCTGAACATACTGGCAAGTCCAAGTTCCAGGAATCCTGGATGACTCACTGCATAACATCATCGCCAAAATTAACTACCAATCACATTGGGCTACAGGGACAGTGCCTCACCCAGCCAAACGTGTAAGCACTTCCTAGAACATTCTGGAATTGGTGAAATCATTCTAGATTGAGTGAGCTATAATGTATTTCCTGTTACATGCATGTACTGTATAGCTACATTGTATACCACCTAGAAAATTCTCCACTGATGTAAGCTGGTCAGCCTGTATATACTATATCTATACCACATAGAATGTTCTCCATTAATCTGGTCAACCTGTGTACATACCCATTAAAACAGCCATGCATATACAGTACATCATACATATACATGTATGTACATAACTACTAGTGTGTACATTTGTGACATAACATATTCATTAGGCACATCATCACTAACGTATTGTCCTTATTATCATTTCCATTAATATTGTCGAGTGTTTACAACATGAAGAAAGAAAAAGAAGAAGAAATAAGAAGAGGAAGAAGAAGAAAAGAAGAGGAAGAAAAAGAAGAAAAGAAGAAATATAAAGAAAAGGAAGAAAAGAAGAATTAAGAAAAGAAAGAAAAGAAGAACATGGCCGGTGGAACCGTGGGGGCCGTGGGGGCTGGGGCCCCCACACCCCCTTTTTTTTTGCACCATACAAAGGAATACATAAGGTGTCATCACTTTGGGCCCCCACACTTTTTTTTTAAACCAGGAAGTATAAGTGGCACTAATAGAGATTTTGAAGTGTGAGCGTGGTAACTGGTGTTTTTCCACTGAAGACCTTTTTTTTCCTTGTTTTTTTGCTTGTCAGGTGAAAAAAACCCGGAAGTGGAAGGACCTTTCTTTTTGTTAGCTCATGAAACCCGGAAGTGGGCCCCCACACTTTTGAAAACGCTCCACCGGCCCTGAAGAAGGTCCAAAGGAGGAGAAGAAGAAGAAGAAGAAGAAGAGGCATCTTAGAAGGAGTCAAAATTAAAACTATCGTTTTACGCAAATTTATCAGTACAACTGTTTCCTTTGTTTCTTTTTCTCGCCCACGATGCGCCTTAGAGTTTCGACAACAAGCAGCAGACCAAAGAGCTTATAACGAGTGTGGTGGATCCTACCAGATTTGTCAGCCCTGACATGTTGTCAGTCTCTTGCAACTTGGACACTGGAGAAAAATGTTTGGAGCAGACCATAGAGATGTATATATTTCTATGGAGCAGACTGACAACTACGGCCGCGGCCGCTCTGCTGCTGCTGGCGCACGTGCGGACACGCGGTACAGTTCAATTTGTGCGCGGGATCGACGGCGCGATGCATGTGTGTCTATCTGCTAGTCTGCTGAGCTGAGTGCAATCTTTACGGCGGTACAATACACATAATACGCGCGCGGCTTACCAAGCGTGTACCGACCGTACTGGTGAGTGGTGATCAGCTAAGAATCCTCGGACCCATTTGACAATTAAACCAGCCAATTATGTTTCCTTCATCCCTAACCAGGTTCTGCCTGCATAGCTCTCAGTGCATTAGACACTTCTCAGTAACTTGTCACAGGTATTTACATTTTCCTTATATTTTTTTCAGTAGTTGCATTGCGTAAATCATAGGCTCGTTGGACCGGCATCGGTCCTGGCGTACGTAGCCGGCTGGCTGGCCGGTAATTTTCCTTTTGACCTCTGATTGCACTCCGTTCTTATAGATCCTGTCGGTCAAGACCAATGCAATGGACCGAATTGGTCAATTGGATCAATACCAGTAACGTTAAAGATTTCACCTGATGTAGGCCTACTCGCGCTTGCGTGCATGACGGCGGCTGCTTCCCTGGCGATTGGAAAATCGACTCGTCAGCAGCATTGTTGGAGCAGTTCGCGTGGACCACATCGAAGTTCTGACCTACCTTGACCGAAAAATCGGTCTGTATCTGGTCGTTGGAGCTCGATCGCGGAGGTCGGAGGTACGTTCCGCGCGGCCGCGCCGCGGAGACAGCGTCTGGAATCCGAGGAGAGCTTTGAGAGCTAGACTAGGCCGAGAACTATCTACAATTACACTGGCGCCGTAAAATGTCAAAAAATTAGTTTTTGAAAACCCCAAAAAAATCCTCTGGACAGACGAATTTTTCTGTCTAAACTCTGTAGTCTAACCTTACTTCGTTCTGTGATCACCCGAGATTGTGAGAAGGTATTATTAATTAAACTGCAACATATGGACTAGAGATTTCTAGAAGTGTAGAACTATTAGTATTAACGTTAGTCGTTAATAGACAGAAAGATCCGTCTGTCCAGCGGAGTCTTATTTCTTTTTTTTTTTTTTTTAGTTTGACGGGTGTTTGACGTTATCGCTCTCCTCAGTATTAGGAGGGGATTCCATGAAGCCAGACTAAACACAGAGACAGACTCTGCGGAACATATCCCTGCCCTCACGACCAGATACAGACCGATCTTTAGGTCAACATATGGAACAGTCATGGTCTGATGACAATCAGTAGCAAGAGTAATCATTAGGTCTAGGATGCAAGACGAAGTCTTATCTTCTCATTCTCACGTACCGGTATTTTAAGTAACTTGATCACATTGATCACATTGATTTTAGGAACATAGCTGGGCCTGTAGCGTCAGGCGCGGCGATATGGTGCAATTATTACTGGCCAAAAGCATTTATAAATTGGGCCTTAGAATCTCTGCAATCTGCCACTCATGCATTGATTTTTAAAGAGGTCTAGTCCACACTGAGCCATGCGTCCGCTAAAGTCAGAATGCATGGCCATGCGACCAGTAAAATCCAAGCACATGGCTCAAGTCTTGTATAGTGTTGTAGGTGTACCAGATGCTAATGGGGAAAAAGGTTGTGTATCATGAATTTACGGGCCATTTATATTACACAAATTATGCACAGGCCTACTTTGTGGATCAGTGAGAATTGGATGCTTACGTTTAGTTTCAAAACAGTGGAGACTATGTCTGGCTTCTCGGAATCCCCTCCTATACACCGAGGAAAGACCCGTAAAAGTATAAACTGATGACAGACTTTTCCAGACAGACAGATTTTTCTGTCTAGTGATTTTCTACCAACAAACAATATTAGATCTAAATGCCCACAAAATGTATTTTACATTTGTTGTAGGCTAGCAGCTCTACATATGGAATGTGTTAAAATCAAGGGCAATCTAGGGGTTGCAGGTGCTGAGTGAAGGTAGTTTAGTTATAACCCCTAAAAATGTTACTTTTTGATCACACAATTGAGTCAATAGCTCAACGTGATAATTACATGTATTAATACTATTCTTTAATACATGTTTGAGCGTCTCGATGCTGTCATTACAGTCCAATTTACATTTTGTTACTTAGCACGTAAAATCAAAGGTAATGTAGGGGTTTAGGGACTGAAGGCAGTGTTGAGTCATGACCCCATGGCCAAAATGTTCCTTTTTAATCATTCAAATTATATAATGCTATTCTTACACATTTCAGCATCTCGATGCTGTCATTATAGTTCAATTTGAGCATTCTAAAATGAATTTAGAGCCATAAATATTGCCTGATGCACTCCAAGATACTGTATTACTGAGACTGGCTCGTCAATCACTTTATGTTGTATATCATCGGCGTTCGCACATTCGCGTGGTGTACATACACACCCTGCTGAAGTTAACAAGCCACTGTGTAGAATCATGGCATCGCCAGGGTACATTAAATGACCAAGAACCATTGCACAATTGCGGCTGTTTTGCTCGACTGCCGGATCGTGGCATTATTTACATCCACAATCCACCAGTAGGTGAAACCTACTATATGGTCGGTGGAGGTTATGTTTCTAATTCTGTATGTTTGCCTGTCTCTCTGTCTACTTTGCTGTGTGTCTGTTTTTCTGTCTGTCTGTTTGTGTACAAGATAACTCGCAAATTAATTAACAAATTTTTACCAAATTGCAGGGTGTTGATAATGAAGTAAGAAAGAAAATTTGGGGTCACACGGGACATGAAATATCACTAAATCTCCTAATAACTCCACAGATTATCAGATTTTCACCAAACTTGCAGGGTGTGTTAACAAAAAAGAAAGAAAGAAATAATTCAATTTGGGGGTCATGAAGTAAAGTCATTGAGCTTATTTCACATTTTATTAATCCTAATTTCTAGACCCTGGTAATCACAGAATTTAACAACACGCGAAAATGTCAGGCAAGTAGCTTGATGTCATGGAATGTGTGCCCGCTTCATAAGGAGTTGCTTGTTGTGATACTTTTGTCGACAATACAGGCAGCTTGCCCAGCTCATTGATGGCAAGAGGATAGCAGACGATGTCCTCCGCGAGATAAAAGCAGAGAATGACCAGTGGGTAGCGGAGGGGAACCGCCCGCCAAGCCTCAGTGTGGTGCTGGTTGGAGAAGACCCAGCCAGTTCTGTCTATGTCAAGAATAAGACAAAAGCAGCAGCCAGAGCAGGTATGAAACAACGCTGTTCTTCCTTCCTTTTCAAAACTACTGAGAATTCCTTGGTGTTGAATGAGAATGTGTGTAACATTTATTGGTACAAAATTAGTTGATTGGATTCCTCTTTCAGATCGAGGAAATTGCTATTATTATTTAGTGTCAAATAGCATTTTCTGCATTTGTAAACATTTTTCATTTACTGGCCATCCAGTTCAGTTGATATACAGTGCGTATTAAAAAAAAAAAACGCAACAAGATTTAATTTCGAATTTGTGAAGATTGTGTTAAGTTTACACCAAAGTGAGTCGCAACATCTTAAAGCCACATACCTCCTCTTTCCAATGATATCTTATTTATTCTTACACGGTCATGGATGGGCTGAGTAATCATTCTTTTTGGACAATGGGTCAAATTGGACTTGGGACCAAGTTTCAGTTTCTGCATTTAACTATGACGTGGATTTTCGTAGAGAAAAGCTGAATGTCTGGGCTGGATTTTGTGGAAACGGTTTGCTCCTAGGGCCCTTCTTCTTTGAAAACAATATGAACGGAAATGGATACTTACAAATTTTAACTGAAATGTGTTTCCTGAATTAATGGAAAATTTTTCTGTGCAACAAAGGGGTGTGTTCAGATGCCTATGGTGGGCACAAGATGGCGCACCAGCCCATCGACTAGTTGCAGTTAAGAAACATATTGGCTGAGGTATTTGGAAATTGGGTGATTGCCTTGTATCATGATGTGGAGTGGCCACCACGATCTCCGCATCTGACTTGTAATTTTTTTTTTTTTTTTTTTTTTGGGGGTGGGGGGGTTATCTCAAGAGCAAAGTGTTCATTACCCCTCCACCTAACATTGCAACTTTGAGACAAATAATCACTGATGAGTTTGAAGGGGTTTGAAGCTCTACGCCACCAAGCCCCAATGATTCGCAGGGCTGTGCATGAGATGGAGAAAAGAGCCAATCTCTGTGTGGAAAGGAATGGTGGCCATGTTGAGGGGCATGGAATGTAATGTTAAAAAGAGATACTAGTATCCGAAAGAAGACAATGGTAAGTTGCGATCATTAATTTCATCAATTTCATTAATTGCGATCATTAATTTCATTAAGATTAATTTCATTATTCCATTTGTTTAGTTAATTTCTAATAAGGTGCATTGATTCTTGCAGTACCTAAACTTGGTCCCAAGTCCAATTTGACCCATTGTCCAAAAAGAATGATTACTCAGCCATCCATGACCGTGTAAGAATAAATAAGATATCACTGGAAAGAGAAGATGTGGTTTTAAGATGATGCTACTCATTTTCGTGTAAAGTTAACACAATCTTCACAAATTTGAAATCAAATCATGTTGCGTTTTTTTTTATACGCACTGTAGAATACATGGTATCTGTCAATGGTTAAGTGCTTCTTGCAGTCAGTTTACTAGGGATGTCATTAATGGGATAAGTTCAGAACGGGGTTAAAACGTCACAATGAAAACAATCATGAATCATAACAATGACAGTGAGTTCTAGCAACACAGAGATTATTTCCTGGCCATGTTACTATTAAAAGCATGTGGTTAACAAGTTTCCTCTCAACTGATATTCATGGCATTAAATATCAAATCCCCCCCCATCTTACCTCATCTTACCAAGGGCAATCATCCTCAATTTTAGTTTACATTGGAATTGAAACATGAGAATAACAAAGGCTACCAAAAGAGTATGAAGTTTCCAAAAATGTGATCAAAAATTTGTTTGTGCAGTTTGTTCCATTTCAAAAGAGAATTACCTCACATAATCAACATATTTTTTTTTTTTGCCAGGGTGCATCAATGTCTTTTTTTTTCTTTTTTTTTTTGATACTTCACTTTACACACAAAGGGATGTGCTGGCAAGCACTATTGATGTGAACTACATGGATAGTCGTGACATCATAAATGCTTATCTCAGTTAATTAAAAAACCAATGTGCCACTTTGTACAAATGACCTTTTACTGCTCTTGCGCAAAGTGGAACCAGGAACTGTCTTTAAACACCAGCTAGACTTTATTGATTTGTGCCAGTTTCCCCATTCCTTTCTGCTGCACTCCACTATTTCCAGATGTGTCATTTAAGCCCTTTTTACACTTGTGTTTCTTAACCCTGGTACTTTCTCTGACCCAGGACTATCGTGAATCCTGTACCAATTTTTTCAGCTTTTTACACTCGCCAATAAATCCCGAACTAAGCTCTTGTCCTGGGCTAAAGAGAAAACTTACCTTTTTACACTTGTATTTCTTAGTCCCGTACTTTCCAAACCACATGAATATTCATGATTACGCGATGCACTGTACAAGTACACGCACACACCGGCAGCACGTGATTACCTCGTTTCTGATTGGTCAGTGGGGGTCGGACTTCGTCTCCGTCGCTTAGCCCCGGAGTATTTCTTCGTTCTGTTTACACTCACTTGCTTGGCACTGCAATTGCGGAATTGCGGTGCTAAGCCTGCTTTTTTGCAGGGCCAGATAGTACGGGATTATCGGTGGGGCTAGCCCACTTTGGCAAAAACAAGTGTAAACAGACAGTGGGCTAAGGAAAGTCCAGTACCAACGGTGGGACTAAGGCCTTTCCCTTAGCCCCACTGTTGGTATGGGACTAAGCAAAAATTTGCAAGTGTAAAAAAGCCCTTTAGAAGCTACTGACACTCTTACAGAGGTAAATATTTACCTACTTTGATGTCAAACAGTCTTCCTCTGTCATGCTTGATTTTGAGTTAAAAGGTTGCTTATCATGTACGTGTACACATGTATGCCTACACAGTCGTAAATATGAGCCTCTCTCTGAACCCAGCAAGCTTAGCTTTTTTCATCAGAATAAGTACAGAGTATTTTCTGTCTGTCTACAGGATATTGCTTTCAAGTGTCGGCCATTTAAAGGGATGGTATAGTATTGGTGGAGATGAGGATTGAGCTTTTAACTTTTTGCAAGATACTGAGAAACCACATGAAATGTTACCGAGCATTCCATTCTTAGAGAATTCAAAGTTTATTTGATGAAAATCGGTTTTGAAATGGCTGAGATATTCAAAAACAAAGTAAAACAAAGGGATCCTACACTTGTAATAAAACGTGGGTCCTACCGGTGCCTTTTATAAGCATTGCTTGTTTTGGATACAGTGTATCTCGGCCATTTCAAACCAATTTTCATCAAATAAATATTGAACTCCTCTTGGAATTACATGCTCTTTCATATTTCATAAGAGGTTTCTCATTATCTCATCAAAAAGTCAGAAACCCAAAGCCAGGTCTCAACCAAAATTATACCGTCCCTTTAAAAGGCCACATAAAACTAATAGTGACAAACAGTTGACATTTATAGGTAACTTGGCTAATTTCCGTAAAAATTTCCTTAGAAATTAGCCAAATTTCAATTTCATAGTGTTAGATTTGAATTATTCACATGTATCTTGATAAAATAGAGCATCTGTAGTAAGTAACCTTCCTATGTATAAAAAGCTAGGATGTGAAGACATGGCAATAAGTACATTGTAAGTAATATGATAAATAATTTTATGCATTAATGTATTGCACAGGGGCACCTTACATCTAACACCAGATATTCAAGATGTAATGCTTGCCTATTGGTACTTATTTAATCCGGCTGTCGGCAACATCCGCAGTGATGGGAAGTCGGCTTTACTAGTATCTTTCCTACAAGGCAGGACATTTTTGCCACAACCAGAGATACAATACTCTCACTGCAGATTAGATGTATGGTTTTGAGATCTCCTATGGTCCCGCCTAAATTGTTTGTGATCACACCCTGAACACCCTCACACAGTCAATACTTCTACCTATATTCTGACCAGTGTTGAAAGAGCAAGCCATAAAATGACTTGTAAACAAGAGCTGCTGTTATATTTGTGCAGCATATTTTATGTGAGAGGATCACACATGTATTGTCAACAGCACTTGATATTTCATGCCTGTTGGAGCAGGCAGTATCACTTTACATGCATCATGCACTTTCAACCAATCAGAAGAGTGGATGTTTTGAATGAGGTGCCTGCCAGTCTCTGCATGGAACTTCCCTTTAATGCATAGAACCTGGCCACGCTGTTCAGGTACTGTTCAATTGGTAAACCATTCGAATCTTGTTTGGAAAAGTAGAAAATCACACAGTGCACTGAATTTGAATGCATCATTGTCATAAAGAAGCATACAAGTGAAGAGCTGTTGATCAGAGAGATCTTGTTTAGACTACCTGTTGTGAGTAGTGCTCCAGACCAAATCTTGGTATGCGCATACTGGTAGTGTTAAGCTTTATACGGTATGTGTCACAGAAACCCGGCTGTCTGAATCCCTGTTGTTCACATCTGGAATGTCAGATTTATAATTGTGCTTTCCAGACGTGATTGTTACAGAATGTCTCTTTCAAAATCATATGAGGATGTGTATAAGGAGGTACTATGAGATACACTGTGTGCACAGCAAAATATGGCAGGGGATCTGATCGAAATATAAATACTAATAGCATCCAGTTTTTCAAATCTCTTTAATGATCACCTGATTATCAAGTTGTGTTTGTGTGAATGAATCGACCAATCTGAACTTCCTACGAACCATATGAAATGTTGAGAAAAGTTAGAAAAAAAATATAGACCTATATATTGAAAAAGAAATATAGAAAAAAAATGTTTCAGATTGTAAATGAAAGAGTGCACTCTATCATCAGAATGTGACATGAGCTTCATGCAAGAATACTGGAAGTGCATAATTTGTATCTTCATCGTACAGTAAATCATATTTATGTGTTCCAGTATCTGAATATGTTCCCAAGTCGCTGATAATTTTAAATGATTAAAAAACATGCAATAGGTTTTGTAAATAGGGGTCATTCTTCAAAAAGAAAAAAATAGATTAAAAAATCCTATAGGGTTATTTGCAATTCAGGGACACTAACATACATGTACATATACTCTTTCCTCCCTCCCTCCCCCCCCCCCATGAAACTTTGGTGACATTCAGACTAAACATAGCTGTAGTAACCCAGTTCCTCACCATCCTTTGTTACAGATTTAATTTCTCTGAAGAGGAAATACCCTTTCAAGCCCCAACAGCCTTTCACTGTATTTGATTGTAGTGTAGTTGTTGTTTGATATCATACTTGTTTCTCCTTCTTTTTTGGACCAAAAGTGCAGTCACTCTAGACATCATGTCTGCTTTTAATAGTCAGAGAGGGAGGAAGATACCAAGCTATTCATTCTATTTATTGACATGGGATGTCATTAATTTGATACCATGAAATTATGTGTTTGTATACAGTATTCAACCATGTATGCATTGCATTTACATATGTGACCGTGCACCTCAAAACGAACATAAAGTCGCACACACTGATTTTGCGTGAGGACTGAAAACAAGTGAAATGGGTCAACCTAGCCGAACTTGACTTTTTCATATTTTCTAAAAGAGCAGGTCGTCGTTTACATTATGCTAAAATTTGGTGTCATAAAACGGGCAGGAAAGTGTGTTTTTTAGCAGTTTATCTCGAACATTTTTGATAGAATAGTGTGATTAGGTGTGTCTTCAGAATCCCTTTTTCATTTCTGAAAAACTTTGTCCACACTCTTCACTTTCAACTCTAATGACTTTTGAAAGGATAGTGCTACTGCTTTGAAAGTTGGCATCAATTATGGACAGAATGTGTTAATGAGGCATGCTTAATTTCAGTTTAATCTGATAATCCCTTCATTGTTGTTACTCCAGTGGTTTACTTCCTGTTTTTTGTCCCATTCATCGCACAGCCAGCACGGTTTGGTAAAGATTAAGCGCTTGAATAGACACTGTACTTCAGAGCCTCTTTTCTCAGTTCACACTTTTTCTGAGGTTGTGCTTTCTTTCCAATCTTTAGATAGGTTAGGAGAGTCCATTTGATTTGAGTTATACATCATTTTAAAGCTTAAAGTCTGCTCTTTCAGAATATGGTCTTAACTAAAAGTTCATGTCTGGCGACTTTTTGTTTGTTTTGAGGTGCACTGTCACATATACACATTTATGCGTGGTCAGCAAGGGGTTTCAGCATTTCGCTGCAGCATCCTCAACTCTTGTGCAACATCCTCAAGAACCAGCAGCATGTTGTGCAACATCCTCAAGAATTTGCAACAAGCTCAAAATAAAATATACTATACCGGTATATTCAAACATGTGAAAAACATGTGCAAAACATACGAGACGTCAAACTTCCTTGTACTTTGTGTGCAAAACATGAGAGAGAACATTGAATGTAAGCAGCACAGAGAGATCTACAATGTATGCTCGTGATGTGCACATTTCTGCAATATTCTGGACAGATTCTGGGCTAGCAACATGCTCAAATTTTAAGTTGTGGACCACGCTGTTATGGGTATTTAGATTAATGTCATATTGTGGTAGTAGGGAACTTTGCTTCTTTCAGTACCTGGCAAAGAGGGTGTTCTGTTTTGCTAGTGGAACACCTCTTTTCTTGTGTGAATTCTGATAATATCTGCCTTCTGAATGTACATAATAAATGTTGATGTGTAGTGGTAAGTGTGATCTTTCCCTTCAAAAGAGCAAGAGCTTGTGGGGGAAAAAATAGTAGACAGTCATCAGCTGAAATTGTCAGTGCCAAAACTGTTGAGGAAATCCGTACATCTTTCATTTGCAAATCAGGAAGTGGTGGACGAAGGGGTGTACTTTGGTCATGTTCTTTATCAGTATCACATCAGCTGCAGTGGAATTTTCCATTCACCTTTTGTATTTTTTTCCCCTTGCCACACCTCCCCTGGCTTGGAAAACTTTGAAAAAACAGTTCTGAGTAGGCTGGCCAAAGGTTAGGAGAGATGACCCTAGAACAGTTTCTTGCTGTGTTTGTGTCATAGTGTGAAGGAGTACTCCAATATACTGTATACCCCCTCAAAAAAAGAAAATAATACATTGGGACCCTCCGCAATGATAACTTTAAAAATAGTGAGTCAATCCAAATACAAACCAGGGTATGAAACTATAACTCATTGCCCACATCAGACAGAAAACCCCAAAAGATTTACTGCAGTGGTCAAAGAGAAATGAGGAATTTTGTAGAACATGTCAGGAATCTCTTCCCCCCAAGTTCTGTCTATTGTGTTTACACATGAATGTGCAGTTCCAAGAGCATTCAAGTGCTAAACTTTGAAGAATCAGACTCATGACATGCTTTACAACAATCCACATTTCTCTGTGACCACTCAACCAAATGGAATGGGGTTTTCTGCAAAATAGAGCGAAGATGTTATATTTTAAGACCCTGCAGTAGCATTTTGACAGTTAAATCATATTGTCATATCTGATTGCAATTTTTTTGGGGGGACATACTGTATGTGAAGGCATGTGAACATGATGGGGGGGTGGTAGGATGTTCATTTTCTTGTAGTTTAAGGCCGTATCTCACCAACGGAGACGTCTCTGCGACGTCTCCAACTTTTCAGTCGCAGTGGTTGCGGAGACATCTCTGAGATGAGTTATGGCAAATGTCAAAAAATTTCAAATATGATGGAGCCGTTGCAGGATCACCTGACTTTATCTAGGCAGGATGTCAGCACGCAGATGGGTCATGTGGTTTCTAAAGTAGGTCAAACAGCGTCAAATAGAGTCGCCAGTTTGTCTGGTCTCCAGCAGGTCTCGGCGACATCTCTGAGACGTCTCTGAGACATCGTGGAGACGTCTCAGGAGTCGCGGATATAATTACAAGGCATTCAGATGCAAAAAATTTATACTAAAACGGTATAGTATACGATGAATTTATATGTCTGAACGCTGACTAACAAAACGACGTATAACAAAACAACATATAGCGAAACGACGGTCAGAGCATCATTTCGAATTAGAACTTGATAACGAAACAGCATTCCGTGTGCGTCTGAACGTATGGCGACCATAGAACGGTATAGCTGGGCGGGGCTTAATGTGAGCGCACACGAAAGGCGACCCCACAGCTGTCACTCATGACTATAACAGCATGCGCAGTGGGAAACTGCATATCTATGAGACGTTTCCCAGAACGGTCGAAATTAGTGTCTGAACAGTCTGTCGGCTATACGATGATTCTGTATACGTCATTTCGTTATCGAGTTTTGGTATAAAATGGCATGCGTCTGAATAGGGGGTTAGTCTCCGCGACGTCCCCGCAACTGATGGAGACGTCTTGGAGACGTCGCGGAGACTTCACGAAAGAAAAATCGAACATGTTTAAATTTCTTGTGACTCCTCGGAGACTGTAATTTTCAGGAGACGTCTCAAAGACGTCGCGGAGACATCTCTGCAGCTACTTGTAACAAAATCTGGAGTCGCGACTAGTCGGGGACTAGTTTCAAGCCCGGTGAGATACCCCCTGTAATATAGAGGTGTACAATTAAAGGGAAGCAGTCCTGAGATTTTCACTGTACTGATAATTAAGAAGAGTAAAAAATATAAACTTTCACCAATTTATACGCTTGGACATCAAAAATTGTCTCCGTACGCGATTTTTGAAAAATAATTCCTGCAAGCGATCGTGAAAGAGCCGGCAAAAAGATGCTACGTAGTGCATGCCCTACTCACCAAGTTGACAGCCGTGCCTCTAAAACCAATTTAAGTGTTCAAATGATTAGTTGCAATTTCATCATATAATGTGAAAGTTTGTGGTTTTATAATTTCAAACAAAATATTTCAAGCGTAGATATATATAATTTACGAAAAATTAATATTGTAAACATAAATTTATATGTATTTTTAAACCAAATATACCATGAACTTGACATCAAATAGGCACGGTCGTTTTCTAGCTTCCGTCCGTGTTGCATACTTCTTAGCGTAGAAACCACTCTCGCGCGCAAATCCTTACCATACCAATGTATACATACACAGTACACTCGATCGACTCCGTCCAGTCGATTTTGGCATTCAAACCGAAGATAACCTGTGCATGAGAGAGTCGAATTCTTCAAAGAAAATATTGTTTGTATCTCAATATTTCTGTAAGTAGTCAGATAATCGCCTTTCCTCGAAAAAAAAAAAATATGACGTGAGCCGGGAAGGGTAAACACAGGGGGTCGTAGGGATATGATTTCGCTCCACTTTGCCGTGCATGTCCAGTCGGCACTGGCAGCAGCTAGCTCAGTGGCACTGTACTGCATGCGCAGTCCAACCCCGGCTGCAGGCCCACGGTAAATTAAACATAGCTAGCCACTTTCCTTACCTCTCTACGCTTTTTTCCCTCGGTTCTCTTCGAAGTCGATGCTCGAGGTATTTCTGTTTTATAACTCATGTGAGCAAATGGTCAGGATTGCATCTGGTTTCAGGAGTTTTCTCGGTTTATAACCGAGGGCCACAGCCTGCCGGTCCACGTAAAAACATCGCTTCACAAATTGTCCACGCACAGGTAGGTCACAACACGATTTCGAGATTTTGTAGGCCCTAAGTTTCTTATGTTCGGCATCGTTGTACCGATATTTCCCAGCCACACAGCTCACCTTTCACGATACTTTTGTTGGTCTGGGACGGAAAAAAGGATTTTCCTGGGAAATTTTCTGCACGATTCGAGCAAAACTACTGATGTAAGATAGCCTGACCAGACGACGCTGAATGCGGTCGCCCCTGTAGTGTACTAGCAGGCCTGTGTAGAATCGTTTCTATCTACAAATATGTACACTCTGTACGTACGATACTATATATAGAACATGCATGAGCGGCGACAGGTAGGGCTGCAGCTGCGCTTGAGACTGGAAAAGTGCGAAGGGCAAACCGCGTACGGGGTGCGTACGCGTATCTACCGTAGATCTATCATCTAGTTGTACCGTCCACACGTGCGAATATAATACACAATACATACACACACACACAAACACACACACACACACACACACACACACACACAACGTAGAAACAATGTCAAATACGAGTCGGAGTAGCCACCGACGTCTTCATGCATCCGGGTAAACTAGGGAGCGTACGGATAACGAGCAGAACACGGCTGGGAAGAGTTGTGCATCGACGACGTATGACTCTCCGCCAAGACTTGCTCATTAGCATATTCACCATGCAGAGTCACACTTTTTCAACCAAAATGTACGAGCTTATTTGGTGATTTTAAAGTTTGTTTTTGGTGAAAGTAGTTCATTGGAGGTACCAACAACAACATATTTTTTTAAATTTCGTGAGGACTGTGTCCCTTTAAGTATGCTGTGGAATTTGTTTCTGGTCCGTTAAAATGTGAATATGAACAAAATTTGGTTTGAGCCAGGTAGAGTTGTTAAATGCAAACTCATTTCGAAATGTGTCTGTAGCTTAGACTTGCTCATGCCAACCCACTGGCAACTTCACTGTCTCCGCTCCTCTGATCAAACTGTGCAATGTGCCAGTGTAGCTGCTTGGTGACAAGACCTGATTGACTCATGACAGAGGTCATACATGCAACAACTGTGATGGGAAAGACGTTTGCAAACATGTTTTGATAGAAGGTTTGAATCACGTTTCAAACATGAGAAAGTTGTTAAAACGCAGTCATTGCATGTTCGGGCTTGGGCTATGGGGACTTCAGTTTGGTTGTTAGTCTCACGAGCATGCACATGTGCATCTCATAGCCGCAATAAAATTTTCCAGATATCTTCAGATGTGCTGGCAGTTGTCTGGTGAAATTGAGTACATCCCCTGGTGACAACAAGTAAACACCCAGTTTGTTGCTGTGTGAGCTGCATTGTAATTTTTTAAAGGACAAGTCTACTATACTAAAAGGTGCATGGTCCCGGTGTTAATAGTCAAATGCGTACGCAGGCGCACGGCGCAAGTTTCCTATAGAGACCTACGCTATTGACTCCTCTAGTGCTTACGCTGTGGCCCACTTCCCCGAGTCCGAAGAAGTCTGATTCATCGTAGTCAGTGGTCCGATCACAGTTCGGCTCATGATTCGGCTGAGGGGGATGACAGCTTTAGCAAACTTCTTTTGTGATGTCATAATAAGAAGCACATATGCACGCACCCTGGCATTACTACAGACTGCGCGATGCGCAGAGAAGACAACGAAGGCAATGTTACTTAGCAACACCTACGCACTTTACTCTTGATGACAGCTCAACTTCGGTAATCATCGTATCAATGCTAACGGTGATCGGCAGTATCATCAACAGCGCCCTCTACAATACCGGGACTATGCACCTGTAAGAATTGAAGAATGCAGCAATATTAGTAGAACACATCAGTGAAAGTCTGAGGAAAATCAGACAATCCATTTAAAAGTTATGAATTTTTGAAGTTTCATCACAGTCACTGCAGGATGAGAAGACTACTACAGTATATGATGTCACATGCTTAGAAGGATAGAAGGAAAATATAAAGAGAACTCCACAAAATTTCATTACAAAAAAAAAATACACATTCGCTCAACTCTCTTCTGACATATAGTTAAAGGACAAGTTCACCCTCATAAACATAAGGATTGAGAGAATGTAGCAATATTAGGAGAACACGTCATTGAAAGTTTGAGGAAAATCGGACAACCCGTTCAAAAGTTATGAATTTTTGAAGTTTTTGTGTAGTAACCGCTGGATGAGAAGACTACAACTGCTTGTACTGCAGTGTATGAATAACTTAGATGTCACATGCGTACAACAATATAAGGAAAATATAAAGAGAATTTCACAAAATTCCATCTTTTGAAAGAAGTACATATTCCCTTGACTCGTTACCGACATATGTTAGGGGTAATATTATTCCCCCTGCTTTTAGAAAGAGACAAGTCAAGTGCTCTTTTATTATGCGAAAAAAGTGAAAATATGTTGAATTTTCTTTACATTTTCTTTATCCTGTTGTACGCATATGACTCACAAGCTGTAGTAGTCTCCTCATCCAGCGGTTCCAACACAAAAATTTTAAAAATTCATAACTTTTGCATCGATTGTCCAATTTTCCTCAAACTTTCACTGATGTGTTCTACTAATATTGTTGCATTTTCTCAATCCTTATGTTTATGAAGGTGAACTTGTCCTTTAAGGGTAATACATGTATTATTCCCCCTGCCTTCTGAAAGAAGCAAGTCAAGTGCTTTATTCTTATGCGAGAAAAGTGAAAATATGTTGAATTTTCTTTATATTTTCCTTATATCGTTCTATGCATGTGACATCACAAACTGTAGTCATTTTCTCATCCAGCAATAGTGGCAGTGAAACTTCAAGAATTCATAACTTTTGAACAGATGATCCAATTTTCCTCAAACTTCCACTGATGTGTTCTACTACTGCTGCAGTCTCCCAATCTTTATGTACATGAAGGTTGACTTGTCCTTTAATCCTGGTTTTGTGTACAAGAAATGTGTGGGAGTCTAAGGTTATGTATGATCTCCCAGATTAATTTCTTATACTTCCTCATGCTTTGTACAATATATTTGTTGTCTACTTCCCTATTTTATGGTTCTTGTGTTAAAATCAAGTGAAAAAATGCAGGTAGACACTAAAATAGTATAAATACGTAAGTTGGTTTAAATGTCATCTTTATAAAGACCGGTTCTTTTGGGAGATTTTGTGGTTGGAAGGTTTCACCTGATTGAATTGGTCTTCAGTTGCTACCCAACGGGTTACATATTAACCTGTTGAGGACGAGTCCCAAGTATACTCGGGCTGGGATCTATGGGAAATGTGTGCTGTAACAAAATCAGCATGTCCCCAATGGGTTAAAGAAAACCATGATGAGCACAGGCCTGCTTGAATAAAATTCTCCCTACAGCTCATGAATGCAAAATATTTTGTCACTAACAATCAGGTCTGTAGGCTGGCGACTGGCAATGTGCAAATGAATGAGGTGATTTTTTACGCACACATGCAACATGCGGAGGTCAAGTGGGGTCATGCCTTCAGTGCTCCTGCACTTCCGGTAATGTAGAGTTATTGCTTAGTGGGCACAAGTAGTAGTGCGTCTATGCAGTAAATCACATCTATTTTTTCCTCCTTTTATCATTACTAAAACTGTACAATTGAACAATGTCAGTGTTTAAAACTGGATTTTCTTTTTCCAGCAAATTGCTGAGAATATCTACGAAACTCTTCTAGTTGGAGATCAGTATTGTGCTCTATATTTTTCGTATACGATCAAATAGATCAATTTCTGGTCTGACAATCTGGGACCACATGTCATCCATGTGAAACTGAAAATAGAATGCCGGGTATTCCCCTGTAATCAAACCATACCTTTTGATAAAAATGAATGCACCCCAAGTATCTAGAACAATGTGAAGCACTCTACTTTCTTTAATATACTAGTATTAGAAGTCAATTTATAGTTGTGTATCAAAATGTTTGCATTCTGTTAAACAGATTGCTGAAAATGTTTTAGCTGAATCAGCAGATTTCTGTGGTGTGCCCTTCCCAATTGGGAACAGTTCGTTTATAAATATTGACACTGACAAGCAATTCAACAAACCTTGGAGTGGATGGGGGGGGGGGGGGAGCGGATGGGGCTGGTATATCAAGTTTAGAGTCCAAAGAGCTGCGGAAATTTTTCACCATCTGTCTGCAGGATGTATGGTCTATAGGCTGTTATCTGCTGTTTTGTTTACCATTGCAATTTCAAAGAGTTACCGTCTGAAGAAAGCACAGTGTGTACAGATAGTTTTTTTTTTTCCTGTCTGGAAGTGCTGAGAGGACAAATAACTACCGGTACTTCTCTACATGTAGAACTAGTTGATGACACATATGGTACCATGCTTATATGTCATGTTTCAAGAAGTGATTAGATAACAAGTGAAGTTAAAGGCTTGTATTCAGGTATGGCAATGTAATTGATTATCATTCAGCAATAGAATATCTGTTTATTTGTTTGTTTGTTTGTTCATTTTCCATCTGAGAAGATGGTTGGATAGCCCATATTCAGCTATGCTAAGCTGGTCTTTCGTGGGGTCCAGTTGGATGTGAGGCGGGACCACTTCACCAGGTTATACACCCTGCTCTTTGCTATGAATGAATGAAGCGGGATTTTTAACATGCATGAGTTGTGAGTTTCTCACACACGGGACCTCCATTTTATGTCCTATCCGAGGGACAGAGTGTTTTGCCTCTTGCTGGAGGGGACGGTATGATTACACACAACATTACTCAGTCCAGACTCAGGTTCGAACCCGGGTCGCTTGGGTCTGAGTCAGACATGCTAACGACTGAGCCAACTCACCGTATGATGAACCTCTTCAGAGGAAATGTCCTGTTATTTACCCTAAATATTCGGTAATAGTCCATAATTCTATTAAAGAAAATGTATAACAGCTCAGTTTGAGAGCCATGTGTTATATTGCCAGACTGAAATTTATCATCGTTGAATATTTGGTGAAAAATTAAATTGCAAAATGCACACAGAATATGTACATGTTTGAAGAACAGCCTTCAAAGTCTTCATTCATCTTCTATGATATGAGAACATGATGATTTCTTGGGTCTTTCTGTTGTTTTTAAGTATAAATCTATGAATGCATTTTGACAGAACTTTACTCTCATATAAGATGTTGCAAATCTTTTCTCATTTTTTAATTCCATTGCTAATCAGATTTGATCATATTGTCAGTCATTATTCATGTGTCTTTCAGATGTCATGATAATGATGGTGTTTGATGAGTCAAAGGGACTGTACAATACTGGTTAAGGTGAGGATTCAGCTTGCAGCATTTTGAGAGATATTTAGAAACTATTCATGAAATTTTAAAGAGCGTACAATTCTATGGGGGAGTCAAAAGTTTATTTGATGAAAAATCGGTTTATAAATGACTGAGATGTCTAAAACAAAGAGATCCTAACAAAATTCATGGCCTGTCAATTTTATTAGGATTACATTTTCGGATATATCTCAGCTATTTCAAGACCAATTTTTATCAAATAAATGTTGAATCCTTCTTGATTCTCTTTCATATTTCATAAGAGGTTTCTCATTACATGTATCTCACCAAACAATGTTATAAACCTGAATCCTCACCTCAACCAGTACTGTACAGTCCCTTTAATTCAAATCTTTCACACTACAAAAAGTTAATTGAGATCTTTTCTCCTGTCTATTGATGTCCTTGTGTATCTACATTCCTTGCTGCTTTCTCTTCTGTGTGTCAGGCATCACATCGAACACCATTCGTAAACCTGACACCATTTCCCAGGATGAGCTCCTCAGCATCGTCAACGATCTCAACGAAGACCCCGGCGTGGATGGCATCCTGGTGCAGCTGCCTGTCCCCGCCCACATGGACGAGAGGACCGTGTGCGACTCGGTGGCCCCCGAGAAGGACGTGGACGGCTTCAACATGGTCAACGTCGGGAGACTGTGCCTGGACCTGCCCTCCATCATCCCAGCCACGCCCTACGGTATCTGGGAGCTGCTGAAGAGATCAGGTATGACTCGCTGGCTCTGCTCTCTGTCACAAAGAGGGGTGTGTCACAAGTGAAATGCTGTGGATTTAGGGTCTTGTCTTCAACTTTCACTAGAAATGAATGCTCCTCAGTGGCCAAGTTCAGGATTTAAGGTACAAGCTTGTTACGTCTTAGTCTTGAGAGCAGGCTTTCAAACGATGGCAAAAAGTGTTGTAAAACAGAAATAAGTTGGTCTTTTAAATCTTTTTTAGGGTTTTCTTTGAAAGGAAAGAAAAAGCATAAATTTTGAATGAGATGCTTTGTTGATTATGTCTCAAGTGTCATCTGATGATCCTGAAAAGTGGAATAAAGAGTGAATATGCAGGGTAGTGATGTGTGAAAATGGTTTCATTTGAATATCTAGTGCTGCAGAATATGAAGCCATTGTCTGAAGTACAATTACATGTATTCCTTATACAAATAAAGTTTAACACAAAGCAACACAAAGCATACCGGGTTCTTGCAGGCAGTAGTTAAACAGCATTTGCTATGAAACCGTTTTGCCATTCTTAGTGTTGCCAGTGACCATAGATTTGATCCATTGATCCAAAATGTGTTCAAAGAAAGAGAGTGATTGATAATATTCCCAAGTCAGAGGTGCCTTAGATATTTCCCTGATTTGTGTTCATAACAGAATCACTATTGTGCAGTGTTCCAAAATCAGTAGCAACATTTGTTTTAGATGTTTTTGTTTGTTTGTATCTTCCAGGGATTGAGACGTTTGGTAAAAATGCAGTTGTCTGTGGAAGGTCGAAAAATGTCGGCATGCCGATTGCAACTTTACTCAATTCAGATGGAGATCACTGTAAGTCTTTCCAGCATGGTTATAACTGTTTGTAAGGGCCCGTTACCAAATGGCGTTAAAGATTTGCATATGAATTGCGCGCAAAATTGATTTGTATTCGCTAAACACGTGCAACCGATGTTTTGTGAAGCTCAAAAATCCTGGCAACGGAAAAACGTGCCTCTGCGGATAATTGTGGATGTGTGCGGATGTCAGCTGACTCATACAAGCATGTTTCATGAATATTGCAGATGTTTAGCAAATATAAACAAATTTTGTGCATGATTCATATGCAAATCTTCCTAAACGGCAGTAAGAACTAGGCCCTAAGATGTAAATGCGTCTGATATCTGTCTTTATAACTGGCATGTCAGTAAAAACCAGTACAATACACAGGAATAGCTTTCATTGCTCATGTACAGCAGTAGTTTTGTTGAATATTCAGATGGAATGCTCAGGTGACAAGAGGAAAAGTTTTTATTGCAGACCCTATCTCTCCTTCCTAGAGAAAGAAACTGAGCTTCCGAGTATATCTTTGTCAAGTCAAAAACTAGTTATAACTCCATGTGCAGGCAACAGTGCATGTCACATGAGAAGCCATTAATCTTGTCTGTTATGATCTGATTGTTGTTCTCGTTCTTTGTTATTTTTGCTCAACATGTTCAGAGTGTTTAGTTGGGCCATCATCTGTGACGGCGTAAATAGTACCTGTGTAATGGTCTGTCAGCCAAACAAACATTCGATTCATTTGCTGTGAGTGTGTGACATACATGTAAAGCATGTGTATAGTTCTCAGGACTCAAAGTTCATCTTCCACCAGTTGGAATTTGCGTACAATATATTGATGGGATCTACCAAGAAACTTGTCTGACTGAAGCAATTTGCCGGGATAATGAGTCGTTTTGAAGAATTTTGAGAGCAAATGTCTAAAATGATTTTGATGGTATAGTACTCATTTTTTATTCCCAAAGAACCCTCCCCATTCAGTAGGGGGTAGGTAGAATGTTTCCTGATGATTGATCATGCCCAAGCAATTGTAATTCTCAATGAGCTGCATGAGACAATTCACTCTTGCATGGAAGATTGATGGATACTGCTAAGGTCATTTTTACTGATGAGCCATAATTGATTATGAAAAACTGCAAGGCAACCATGATCGAAGATGTTCTCGTATTGCTGTTGGCGTAGCTTTTTGCCTGATATTTTGCATTTTTGTCATTGGGTAACTGAAATTGTCGTATCATAGCGTTATTTCACTTCTCATATACATATGTGTCCATTTACAACCTAAAATCAAGTTTCTTTAGGTGTATGAAAACTATGATTTGCCTTGAATGCTGCACATCTTCCAACCCCCACCCCCAAGCTTCCAGGATGGGTATGGACGCCACGGTAACGCTATGCCATCGTTACACCCCTCCGGATGAACTACTGCGCTTCACCAAGGCTGCTGACATCATTGTTGTGGCCGTGGGCATACCGGGCCTGATCAAGGGCGACATGGTGAAAGACGGAGTGGCGGTCGTCGACGTCGGAATCAACAGGGTGACTGATGAAAAGACTGGAAAGCCCAAGCTAGTCGGAGATGTTGACTTTGATGGTATTTCTATGATGTTTTTTTTCTCTTTCCTTCTCAGTCAGGCCTTATCAAAACTTAAATGTTTGTTCTTTGTGTTCATGCAAAAATTTGTATCTTTGTAGCTGTCCAGTATAAAATGACTTTGCAGTTTAGTAATTTCTAGTAATTTTATATTCGTTGGGCATTTGTTTCATTCTAATCGTTACCCCTGATCTTTTTTTATCATCTATTATAAATCAAGATCTAGTCTATATCTTTGTCGTAAAAAGTATTCATTACAAGAATGTCTTTGTACAGTTTGCATGCTCTTGATACTCTATCCAACTGAAGGTATCTGATTTAATGGAACATGCGAATTCATGGAATTGTAAAGGATACTCAGTTTGTGGTCACTACATATGAATTAATGATATTTGCCCAACATTTTTGCATCTTCTCTTGCACTGTTCAAGAATGAGTCAATAAAATGAGGGCAGGGGAAGCGTGCTGTTAATTTCTTTCTCAAAAAAACCTTTCTATAGTTGATCAGTTAGAAGTCATGCATCATATGTACAGTGTAGGTCCAAGAAGACTACAAGGTGCCTGCTTTGCATATTACTTTTCTATAATTCATATATCCTTTCCTTCCCAAAATTTCTCTTCTTCTGCCTCTTCAGAAGTGTCAAAGAAGGCTAGCTACATCACACCTGTGCCAGGCGGCGTCGGCCCGATGACCGTAGCGATGCTGATGAGGAACACCATGGATGCAGCCAAGCGCAACCAGCAGAAGAAATCTTCGGGCAGTTGATGCTAGCCGCAGTGTCGTTGTCCCGTCACCAATCACCTTTTTGTCTGTTAAGAGAGTTGGATGTCAAAGAAACTTGGCACAATGTGGCTGATACGTCATCTTGCATCTGGTGCATTTGCCTTTGAAAAAGAAAAAAAAAAGCCTGCAGACCCTGAGCCTTTATCTTTGATAAGTATGACCCAGTCTGCCACGTAATCTTTGTAATTTTTGTTTCATTGTTATATTAGTATTGTAATGAATAAGATTTTTGTTTTTTGTGTAATGATTAAGAATGAAAGGAAAAATCTACTTTTCTATCACAATATGTCAGTTTTTTGCTTTTTTTGTTCTGTTTTGTTTTTAAACTATGAGCTCACACTTGCTTCAAGTGAGCTCCACCACCAACAGATGTTCAGCTAGCTTGCCAAGGAAGACTGTGATTGCAATTGAAGTAGTATATTTGACTGAAATTTCTTAATTAATGGAGAGCATGGTTAATACTAATATGCTACCTGGAATATCCTGTTTCTTCTGCAAAATGCAAGGCATCTTTTAATATCGCTGCATGTCATCAGGGCAATATGAGGCATAAACTTGTCTGGTGACGCAAGATGGTGGCACAATTTCTGCACCGCTTCTTATATAGGAACATAAGGAAGTAGTTATGGGACTGGGATTAGAGCGACAGGAGATTGGCATGACGTACCATGTGCTCAGAGATTGTAGAGTTGCAGGTGGATTGCCCTTTCAGATTACTGTGAGGGAATCCTGTGGGGAGTATGCCTTACACTTCATGATGCTAATGAGTTTGGCGTAAGGTTAAGACCTTCTTGTCAGCAAATGCACTAAAAGAACGGCTACATCGCCTGTGCTATGGATGTCAATATACTCGCGTTGAGTGATTGTCGGTCAAGACTTGTAGCAAACGGAGAGTCGGGATGATTAAAAGTTGGCGAGAAGAAAGGGAAACATTCCACTTCTTGATACCCTACTGCACTAAAACACTAATATTTACCAAAGAATACTTGACTGTATCTCATCAGATGAACGTTTCAAGCTGTACATTCGAGAAACTGAGCATCTCATCTTTAATACTTGAGGATTACGACCAAAGCGTAGTTTTCATGCAAGTAGCTGTATATCATAATTCATATTTAGCAATAGAGAAGGATTTTAGCATATGAACACCATGTGTTTGGTCAGTTTGACATATTATATGATCATAAGGTTGTCTGGGTCTTTTTTGTTTTTGTTTTTTGCCCCCTCTCACATCCTGTACCAATTACCCCAAGGGATGGAAATACCAGGGTAGCATGAGTCAAATTGTATTTCAAATTGCCAGGAGAGAATCTTCCTGTGAGATAAGGTCTTTGATTAACAGCACATTCACACACAGGAGTTTTTGGTGTTTGCATCGCGGTGCAAAAAATTATTTTTAGAAAACATGAATTTTGGGTGTGTGTGAACGGGACTGATGTGTTTTCCTTGATTTCCGAGGGTAGAATCCCAACACCTTCAGCCAAATCTCACATATAATCCTTCATGTAGTCATTACATAGTGCCCACATAATGAAAATACTGTGATAGGCATGTTTCTCTGGGGTTACCATTCAAGCTGCTACTAGTATTTAGCTCGACAGCAAATGAATCACAAAGGCTTCTGCCTCAGAGAGGAGAGAAATTGAAAGTGGAAGATGCATTTGTTTTTGTTTAACACAAGTCACGGGTCATCAAATGATGTTCTGTCTTTTGCTAGGAGTCAGTTATGGGGGGGGGGGGAGGGGAAGATGGGGAGAAGTTGGGGAAGAGTATCTTTTATGTTTTGAGAAGCAAGTAACATTGAAGACCATTTGTATTGCAGAAGGTAGCATTTGTACCCCTGGACATGGGTAACTTTTGAAAGGGAAGTGATGTGTATGCTAGAATACATGAATATTCTAACTGGCCTTGTAATAATTGCTTTTTCGTGTCTTTGTTATTAAAGCAACCCTGTAAAAACATATACAAGCACACACACACACACACACACACACAAGCATACACATACAAACAAATTAAACCAAAAACAATGTCGAGTATGATGAATGCCAAAGGGATATATACCATTAATTTGTTTGTAAAGTTTTGATACATGTTATCAAGTGATACATAGTTATTTTTACTCATTTCTGTGCATCGTTGATGCATAGTTGTATATACTATTTATGAAGTCATAATAGAGTTGCTGTCCATTGCCTTGCTTCAAGGCATTTTCCTTATTCCTTCAGAGGCCATTGTGACATAACATATCAATGTTGAAATGTTAAGAGAATAAAAAGACATGTATTCATGTGCTTGCATTTTTGTTGGACTTGAAAGCATGAGCAAATTACCTGCAGAAAGAAAAGAAAAAGAGAGGGAGAAACAACAACCCAGCAACTGATTATAATGGTTGAAGAATTTGTTCAGCTAACTGTGGGTCAGGAGATGGGCGAAGAGATTTGGGAGAAGCGGTAAACTATTCTGTCGTGGCCTTCGGTACGTAAGCATTTACTTCGTGTGTTTCAGACATTTGCATCGCCACCACACCCAACAAAAAGAAAAACTCACCAAAAAACAACTGATGAGAGATTTAATTGAGGCTTAGCTTTCACCGAAACGATCAGAGACTAGATTGATTATTAAAGGCATAATTAACTATTTGCAGATGAAACAAAAATGCAGCATTAGTGCTTTAAAATAGTTCTAAAATATAAAGTATTGTTAATGCACAAAAGTAAATAAAAAATTAATAAATAAAAAATAAATGCACAAAATGTAAACAATAGTTATGATAAAAATGTTTCCAGACTAAACCGTCTACAGTTACGGTTTATTGAGAAAAATACTGATATCTCCTTATATTCTAGGCTTTATTGCAAAAATTTTTATGGTACATGGTTTTGTGATACAACAGACCTACACATATGCATCAAAGGTGATATCTTGAACATTTTTTAAATCACTGCTCCCAAAGGTAAACTGGACCTTCAACGTTCCCCCTTTGCCATTTCTTGGCAGTGCTCGCAGTGTCGGTACCTAGAGTAATCATGTCGGCTTGTAAAATATTTTAGAATCATGCGCGCTATTTTTGCCCGGGAGATAAAAGGTGTTGGTACATGTATGACCATTGTGTCTCTAGCTAGTTTCCATGAAAACATATCTGTGTGTGTGTGTGTGTGTATGTGTGTGTCGTATCGATTGTGCCAAAATCTTCTACACAGTTATTTATTATTTGTTTCTTGACATTTACCTCAGTGTTACCTGCTGTTTATTAGAATGATTTAAAATCTTTGACTCTTCTTGTTTACCAATGCTTCATTTTGCTATGGACAATCTGTTTCATAAAAAGGTTGCTCTGCATGGCTTATTGTGCGTATCATACTTCACTGTTTTGACAAGCTCAATTAGAGGAAATGCAGAGGAACAAACCTTATGTGAGAATGTCTTATGTAACTCATATTTTGATTTCATGTAAAAAAAAAAGAGTGATTTTAGTAATTTTTGAAATATTATATTGACAGTGATTTGAACCAGAAAAACTATGGCTCTCAGAGCTTTTTTAGTCATTTGGTTCAGTTACCAAGATAGGCAAAGCAGAATGAGGTATTAGCTATCATTTAAATGACAATTATCCCTCCTTAATTCAGAATGCAATTGTCCAGATGTGTGTTTTTGTTTTGTTTTGGTTTTTGTTCTTTTTTTTTAATCAGCCAGATATCTTGTTCAAACAAGCAACTAGTTGTATGATCAGTGCATGTGTAGCAGGATTTCAGTGAATGAGGAATACGGGTGGTGCATAAAGTGTAAAGAGTCGTTTGTCACTACTGTGAGTTTTGTCAGAATCTGGCAGAACTTTCAGTCTGGTGTAAGACAAACTCTTGAGGGGGACACGTCTGTAAATGATCCCGATTCATATTTAGACAATTCATATTGAGGACTCTTCTCATTTATGAGGATTGCATTCAGTGGGAGAAATGGCTATTGTAGTGGCAGCTGGGTAATGACCAATAAGTTACAATTATGCAAGAATCATTTATTTGAACGATTAGGCATGAGTATTTAACTTGTAAACTCCGGTAACTGCTATCGTTACAGTTATAACCTGTGCTGGCTGCAAACCCCTTCTTGAAATGGGAGTCTTGGAGATGCGATTTGTCGTTGTAGTTCATGACAACATGTGCACAGATTCTATGAGTTAGAGTGATGATTATGGCAGACCAAATTTACATTTCTTGAGTGTGGTTGAAAGAAGGGTACTAAAAACTGTCGACACAATTTTTGTATGATGTGTGATTGTGGGCATTAAGATAGCATAATTGTGTTTGCCATGCTGCAGGAACAGAACCAACCAAGTTCAACACCTCCAACAGTAATATACTCTGTCCAAGATGTTAAGGACATACATTGTACTTAGTCTGACACATACAGACTGTGCTTTCCTGTGAACAAAGTGAGGCCTGACTTGTATAGATTCAATGTGCACTGTAATTTTGTTTGTAGGCATTCAAAGTGTAAGAAAATTCAGTGTTGTTGAGTGGAAAACTATGTATCCTGTACTGATGTGAGTGTGTGACTTTCATGAAGATTACAGTTGAAGATGTTGACCAGAGTCCAAATGGGCAGTTTTGCAGTTTGATTTGCTCTAAGAGTTAGTCTATAGTTAAGCACAGGCCACCTTTATATTAACCCATTGAGGACGAGTCCTGAATATACTTGAGCAGGTGTCTATGGGAAGTGCATGTTGTAGCAAAATCAGTCCATCTTTAACGGATTAAAGACCTGGACCCTGTTCCATAAAGTGGTTCGTAAAGTTACAAACAACTTATGAGCGACTGGTGATCAGTTCTGATGTGCTATACTTATCAGAATTTCAATAATTCAGCACAAGAACTGATCACCAGTCGTTCGTAAGTCATTCGTAAATTTACGAACAGCTTTATGAAACACCCCCAGGTCTTTATAACTCCTCTTTTTGAAAGGCAAAACCATCAATACACTTCTTTTTGAAAGGCAAAACCATCAATTTGTCGGTACTATTCTATTTATTTATCATATGCTTTGATAGAAGTATAATCGGCAAGACGTGTGTAGGCTATAGTAGAAAAATATCTAGCGCTCTTTGTGTATCATATGTATTCTTCAGTTCAGTAGAGATAAAGTCAGATTTCATGCCGTAGCAGTAGAATATAAGTGAGTTCCCTGGCAATAGTGTGCCTTTCTTGCTCTTGCGATCCAACGTGGAGAAATAAAAATGCTGCCGAACCGTTTCTGTGAAACAAATGTATGAAAATGCTTGTGTGAAGCTGTGAACAGCAGTTGAAATGTTCATTTGGTATTACATGTCATGAACTAAGAGCGTGGCACGGGGCGGCACAACTCACGAGTGTGTGCAATGCAGGACACACTCTGTTAAATTTTCAGAACATACCTCATTTTCTGGAGCACATACATTGTAGTAACACAGACATATTACCCAGTATTAAAAAATAAACCTCACTATGGTGTATAATGTTGCACCAGAATATTGGCCTGCAAGGGCACATAGCTAATGACTGACACAGTGTGCCTGCATATCCAGCTTTTAGATACAAATGTAGATGTAAAAAATATCCAAAGCCAGATGCCTCTCGCGCTTGGAAGGTGGTAAAAATTTTAGTGGAAAATACACATGTGCACTCTCTCCGTGGCTTTGGTGAGAACGGACCTTTGCCAGTCCATTATTCGTCTGTTACCACCTTCGACTTCGTTTCTAGATTTTTAGCAGGGAAATGTGAGACCATTTAAGTTCACATCTTCCTTAGAATTTAGCACTGAGTATTATAATCAAAATGTTTGTGAAGATGTGATAACAATACATCACAAAAAATAAATCAAATGGCGCACTTAACTATACGAGTGACGGTGTTTTCATTAAGTGTTGTGGTCTGAGTTTATCCACTGGGGTAGGTGTTTCTTTGGAAAATGTCAATGTTTTGTCAGTTGGCATATCATTTCATAATCAATCCATATACTTGCATTTTTTTTTTAAGCTTGCATCTCTAAAATCACATATCACAACTAAGCATCCTACAGCTATCCTTCCTCTTAAACTCCATGATGGCATTTCAGTGAAGAAGAGAGCAGCAAACCCTTCATTATGTCACACAATGACCAACAAATGTTTCATTTGTGCAAGTCAGGTAGGATGTGGGATAAGAAAATCATTGACATACAGAATCACCAACAAAAAAAATATCCTCCATTATGATTGAATAGCTGTGAGTTTCACATACCAAAACATTTTTTCTTTTTTCTTTTCGAATATTTTTTTTTCTTTAATGCTTGCATATTTTCCTGCATTGTCTTTTGTTAATACAAAATAAAAGTAATGTAGAAACATGTAAGTTATGCTCAGTCTATAGGGAAAGGTGCGTTCCAATGTCCTACGTATGTTAATCATGTTAGTACAGTAGTAGTGATTGACAGATAATGCCACTGGCAGAATCGTAGTTCGGAAGATTTTTGATGGGCGTATCTAAGGAATGTGAACAAAATTGATAGAAATATCATTGTAAAATGTATGGCATATATTTAGATATTCTTTTGGCCATTTAAGTGATGATAAATACAAGTCAACATGCATTTGCACTGCATAGAACAGAATACTGTAAAAACAGAAATTTTCGCACATTTCGCGCAACCAGAAGCTAGTGCGGAAATAAAACCACAGAAATATTTTTGCATGCCATGTGTTCCAGTAATAAATGTCCTGATTCCTCCAAGAAATTAAAATACGTTGCGGAGCATTTATAGCGTCTGCATGGGCAAATGCTTCACATCACTGTGTGTTCGCTCCGTGTGTCGCGCAGTTATTGTAATTCAATAATCTGAAATTACATAAGCTTCGTTTTATTGTTCCGAAGGTTCTTAATTACAAAACACACAGATTCTGATACACCTAAATGGCTGTTAGTTCGGAAATGAAATAGGGTTTGTTATTACAAACATTTTGGCGTTATTCCAAAGGTTCGTTATTAGTAAGGTTCGTTAATCCGACAATGAAATATGGTTCTAATTATGACGGTTCGTTAATCCAAAAATGATAGGAATTCCAATCGGATCATTAATCCAAAAGTGAAAAAGGGGAGTCCACTTACAAAACTTAGGAATTGCAAACCTTATAATAATCGAAATAACTAACCTTTCTCAATTTTTTTGATTAAGAAGCCTTCTTCGGAATAACGAACCTTATTTCATTTTCGGATTAAAAACCTTCAAAACAACGAACCTTCGGAATAGTGAACCTTTATCATTTTTTTTTTTGGATATACAAACTGTTATGTATTTGGATTAACTATGAGTGTGAACATATACATGTTGACGCGATTGTAAGCTGCGCATGCGCTGTGCGAAAATATATGCTTCGGAATTGTAACCCTCTCGAGTGAAGACTTGTTTCTTTCGAATGGAAGTTCTGGTTCTGCGAGCAACCTCCTCTGTATGCGTTCGTCATTTATTCCGCATACCATTTTATCTCTTAGCATCTCATGCAACATGTTGCCATACTCACAGTTGTCTGCGAGGCGACGTAGTTCTGCGAGGTATGATGAGAGTGATTCTCCCTTCTGTTGAGATCTGCTGTTGAACTTGAACCGCTGCACAATTACCGAGGGCTTCGGCTCACAATGAGTGGCAATTAGTGCTACTAATGCGGAATAAGTCAGTTCTCCAGGTTTCTGTGGGGCACATAAGCTGGACACCAGCTTGTAGATCGGTGCTCCACAAACACTAAGAAGGATGGCCTGGCGTTTCCCAGCATCAGTGATTCCGTTCGCGATGAAGTAGTGCTCCATGCGCTCGATGTACTGGGACCATGATCCATCCTCCTCCTTAAATTCTCCAATCGAACTGAATGTCGCCATGTTTCAATCCAGTAATGACGAAAAAACGATGAAAGAACCCTTTAATTTATCCTCGTCGCCAGTTTTGTTGTTATGTATTCCTTAAAGTGAATATTAAAGTGACTTAAGTACAGAGGCGAAAGAAACAAGTCTTCGCATGCGCTGTGCGAAAATTAAATCCATTTCAGAGTTTGATTTAAAAAAAAATTAGAATTACATACAAATGTTCATGGAATCAGATTGAAGTTCAAATTCAAAACAGGGACATATGAATGTCATGCGCAATGTTTTAATGATACATTTAATTATTTTGGCTTAAAACAAAGCAAAAACAAAATGAAGAAATTGAGCTTATTTGAGGAATAAATACAATTTTTGGTGGTTAAGTATTTTTTGGAAAATTGGATTAAGTTTGATAAATTATAGGCAATATAAAAATGAAAATTTATTTTCAAGCTAAGGGGGGAGAGATGGTATGTATTTGGATTAACTATGAGTGTGAACATATACATGTTGATGCGAATGTAAGCTGCGCATGCGCCGTGCGAAAATATATGCTTCGGAATTGTAACCCTCTCGAGTGAAGACTTGTTTCTTTCGTCTCTGTACTTAAGTCACTTTAATATTCACTTTAGGGAATACATAACACAAACCTTCGGAATGACGAACCTTTTTTCATTTTTCGATCCATGAACCTTTGGAAAACGAACAATATAAATTATGCACTTTCGGAATAACGAATCTTCGGAAGAGCGAAGCTTCAAATGAACAAACGTTCAGAGTAACGAACTTTAGTAAGAAATGAACCTTTGGAATAGCGAACTGTAACCGAATCCTAAACCATCATTTTCTATACAATGTGTGACAATACAAACAACTTTATGCTCTCTTTTAAATGTACAATGTAATATTCAAACGAAATTACAAAGGTACCATCCCATTTCACATAGCTTTCCAGTGTATGATGAGTACTCAACAAACAGAATATGACATATGGATGGTTTCCTTGTTTTCGTTATACTGTATATTGTATTTGTTTGGTTATTTAATAACGAAAGAAATTAATTGCTGGTCTTGAGCATTTCGTTATAACGGGAGTGCATTGTATCTGGGTACCTGGCCCAGGCATGCAACATTAAGTGTGGATTAGCACATAGGTGACACGACATTTACTCCTGCGACAGTTGCTCTCGTCGTATTTTCTCCAACGACTTGGGGTTAGGGTTGTGATAGGGGTTTAGGTTTAGTTTGATGTGAGGATGAGGATTAGGGTTAGGGTTATGTTTATGGATAGAACTTATGTTTGGCGTAGCATGCAGATATTTCGCGTGAACAGTTGTGGGAGCCGGGCACCTTCGAATGTTTCTATAGATAAATGGTGCTAAATAAATGCTGTTTCATCATCATCATCATCATGAGCTGTTGCAGGAGCAAATGTCACGGAACCGAGCCCATTAGATCTTGGGCAGGGATCCCTTGAGGTCAAAAATGGAACCAGTCTTGCGTCTCTTTGTTCCCACGTAATGTGTCACTCGTGCCTCATGATTAGAAGATGGCAGTCCTTACATTTGCTACACAGTGTACAGAAGTTTCTGCTATCTATGGTGCAACACGCAGTACCCCGGGGTACCGTCATATCCCCGGGTATGGCGTTGTGTGGCGCCATCTCGTGTTCATAATATGTGGGCCTGTATTTACACACTGCCATCACCGAGGTCAAAATTTAGCAGTTGGCAATAATGACCCCAATGCCAATCCACCCCTACCTGTTGTGAAGTTTTTGAACGCAATTACATTATAATACCTCTTTCAAAACATGTTATTACATTTATGAGTGGTAATTCAGAATAAGATCATTTTAATCCACTAACTTTGTCATATGAGTACTTATTTTTACATCCTTCCATGGACAGGTAATGCAAAGTGCGTGTAATACTTTTAAACATCACTGATGTAGTGTGTGCAATCAGCGCTGATGTTCTGACGCTGCTGCACTTCTAATCTAATTATTGCAACAAAATTTTCTTCCATAAAGCACTAGAAATTACTTTCACCTTTTGTTTCTAACCCGGTTACAGTGTTTAAAAAAAATGAAAAGAATAATTCAACAAAATGGCGGATTTTTATTTGGTATCCCAGGGTACCAAAAACAGCATCACAAACAGCATCAAAAACGACGTCACTCCCTCACACAACTTTCCGAATTTAAAAGAAGATGAAAAAAGACACACAAACTGCTGCTGCTGCTGATGTTTCTACTCACTTTGTAGGCCCTGCTGTGCTTTTATTGGAAGGTCTATCGCATGGGTGTGGTGAAAACTGGACTGACATCGCTTTACTGAGTCTTCACATTCACAAGCTGCAGGGAGGGCACTTGGCTGTTTATGTGACACTACAACGGCAAAGCCACAACCACAAATGGTGCATGTGTGCTTTAATATTAACAAACACGGCTTAACAAGATGTGCAACACAACAAAAAGGAAAGCATAAAACTTGTTATTTCTTACTCTACAGTGTTGAACAAATTGATAGAATAAGTTACAATCATCTTAGAATCCGTGTCCCCAGACATTGCACTTTCTTTAGCTTTAAATCAGAGTGCGGGCCAAGCACACTTTCAATCCGTTACCCCAAGCAAACCCGAGATGCATGTTGTTGCCATGACAACTGCAGTGACCTGATCATTGCACAACCATGAAAAAACTGGAAACACCTTCTCTGGCCATTTACACTTCTCTGTATCCTCGTGAGTGCAACAGGCGTCACTACTGCTGTCGTACATAGTAATGTGAAGCTCACATATCCTGTTCTTATTGAATGGGAGACAAATCTTCTTTGTGTGTATGCATGTGTTTGGTTGTTGTAGTTGTGGGGGTTTTTTATATGGGGGGGGGGGGGTTGGGAGAGCATTTTAACATACGAATATGAATTTATAATTATTCATCAATTTCCAATAAAAATGCCTAGAAGACCCATTGTCAAGTTTGTAACATTTTAACACAAGGAAAATATTCATAGTCTCTCCTCATTCAATGAGAACAAATGGACTACGGCTAACCATACATCTAGATCTGGATAAAAAGGGCAGAAAGTAATCGAACATTTAATAAAATTGTGAGTGGATGAGTCTTGTATCTATGAGACCATGCCAGAATAGAGTTTGCAGAAAAGTATAAGACATGGGACAGCACTAATAACATTTTTTTTGGGTGTGTGTGTTTGTCTGCCCTAAAATAACAGCTGCACATAAACTATGATCACAAAAATTTCTAGCTAAAGCACACAAACACTTTAACTTCTGACAAAGTTCTTTATATTTTTTTTTTTAGTTGATACAACCCTAAATTTTATGGAACTTGGCAATTCCCCAGTCTTTTTTCCGATTATTGCATAGTGATTGCTTGTCACAATTCAGTAAAAATATTGTACATCATCTTTTAAAAAGTTCTTTTCATAAATATGGTTTTGTTTACAAGCAACCTCGTAGCAGATTAGGACACAATGGCCATAGATAACTACTCCGGACTGTAAAAAGAAGCCACATTTTGTTGTAGAACCGAGAGCAATACTTCTTATTGCAATTCTTTGAAACCCGAACTGTCTTGATAATGGAACTGTCTACTTGGTAGACGTAAGTGTTGTTATTATTCTCGTCATCTCTCAAATGATAAATTCAGTGTCATTCTGACTAGCAAGGCAAATTTGCTATTTCAGCATGACATCAGAATGACAAAAAACCACACAAACAAAAAATGAGAGCATTCATATTCAAATCTCATCATTCCTCGAACACAAGAATGTAAATTAGACTACAACTTGTATTTTGACTCTCTTTCCAACACTGTCATGTTTGTTTGTTGTTGTGTTTTTTTTTTTCTAAACAAATCTTTATATACCGGTATATATATTTATATAATCCATTGAAGTTGGCATGCTGGTCTATGAAACCAATATCAATATCATTCCCATGATAAGAACATCATAACTCCATGGGAGTCATCACAGAATTTGTTCCTGTCCTGATCTTCAACACCATTGGAATGAAACATTATAATACAAGTATAAAAATACGCCGGAGGTAAATTTGTACCAAGACTGATAATGCCCATCATGCAAAGCACAGGGGTACCGAAGGACAATTAGATACATTGCCATCAGCATGGAATTGGAGGCCACACTTTGCTATATCCACTGCACGCGTGTGTGATTCCAAGTCATAGTCCACTTGTGATTCTGAAAAGGGGCATCTTTGTGGCAAATGGAGCACGACCAACGCATCACAGCTAGAAAGCCACCCACTCGTCACACAATCAGAGTGACAGCTATATGCCAGATAAGACTCCACTCACTGACATTTTGTGGTATAACATCGATTTCATTGCCCCAACGATTCTCACATTTTTCCAATTTACCATTTTAATAGACTTTTGTACGTCCTTGCTGGCACTGACAAGACATGGACAGGATGAAATGTATCTGCCCAGTTTGTCCTGATAAACAGCCCATTCGCTCTTTTGTCTGCTGGAATCAGAGTGTTACTAATTGCACAGCGGCTGGTACTGCGTGATCATGACCTTGTTAGCCTTTTGTGTGCTGCTTTGAGTGCTGAGTGGCACAGAAAACCCTATAGCAATCTACACACTGTCCAAGGTTCATGGCACAGCAAGGGTTAAAGCTTTTGTGCTAGTTGTTTTTCCCTCACGCACTGACTCTTATCTTCTCAGAGCATGTTCTTCCATCCACACACTGAAAAGCTGACTTTGCTGCAAACGTAGATATACCATTAACTGTCTCTCTATCTGCCCTTAAGGATAACAGTATACCATACAACATGGACTACTCTTCTTTTCTTTTCTTTTTTTTTTTTGCATGACTGACCCTATTGCCTTCTCTTTAACATATCTTTTAAAGGGGTTACAATGAAAACTACAGAAAACTACAAAAATAACATAAAACACTTTGCCATATTCAACAAAACATACACAGTAAATATATCTGTTATAATGTATCTACATGTGTGTGGATCATGAAGGCATACTAGGCATTATGTACCAGGTACTTTAAACAAAACTGACATTAGGTTAAAGAAAATTGAACACATCTTCAAGTGTTTTAGGCTATGATCGAGTCCCAGAAAGACAATTCTGTGTTTAATGTTTCATCCCAATTTGTCACTTTTTTTTTTATTCATAGCTAATATTGCATGAGGCAGAATATTTACTTTCCTATTATTGAGCCAGATTTTTGCCATACATGTTTACTTTGGTTGATGAATTATTACAGGAACTCTTCATTGCTAGAGTCAAAATAAATCCTTAAACTGGCAACAAATTTTTTAACATTAAAAAAAGATTAATTATTATCTCAAATTGGCTTTTTTTTTTTGGTGCAGAATCAATGAATTTAGCCAGTTCCATCTAATCTGTCCCAAATGCAGGATATGCAGTAAAATGCAAGAGTTGCCAATTTAATGATTACACGAGGATCATTTCTACAGTAAGCTCCACCCAAAGATCTGATGGGTGAAATGTCACCGACTATCTAGCATCAGCATACACTGCATCACAACGGAAAATATTTTCAGGTCATCCCTTCATCTCACAAGGCATATAATACTACAAATACTACAAACAAATATATACGGTTTGGTATACCAGTGCTAATATGCTACACTGTTTCTTTTGATATATTGCATACGGCAATGACACTTGTCCATATCCTACTGGCACACCGACCTCAGATTTTTCTTGGCAAGACAGTACTCCTCAGTTCTGAATAGCAGCTGCCTTATTTCCAATTCAAACACACCATATTACACTTTGCTTTGGTTTTATACGTAGTACACTACATGCTGACGAACGGAGTGATGAATTGTAACATAACTAGTTTTCTTCACTCTTGCTGTATAAACTATGAAAATATTCACACTCAATAGGAAGAGATGGCAGTTGATATCATACATGTAAGTAAGGCCTGTGGATTGTGTTGGGTGTGTTGACTCTTATGAATTGAACATTAAAGAGTACACACATTCGCCTTTGGTAGTAAGTGAGAGAAAATTGAATGTAACGCAAATACAGTTGAACCTCTTGTATCCGGACAAGTCGGGACCGGGGCTCATCCGGATAAGGGATTTGGCCGGATACAGGAGACTCAATGCTTTATACATGTACATATACATACACATGTACTGATGTAGCCCATTGTAGTACCACATGTAATAATATGTATACTGCAACCTTTTCATTGTTACATTTGGGGATGTTTGGGGGTGTTGAAATGTCTGAAGGTAAGCAATTTGGAAGGAAATTTGATGTAATGTATGTTAATCATGTTGGAAGTAATACACGTATGTAATTCACGTGTGTTTGTGTAGGAGTTCAAGTTCTCAAGGAGTTGGGAATCCCCCGTTCCTCCCGTAATTATTTTTTAAAAAAATCACGGCGAGATTGCGTCCGTATAATAGAGAGATCCGGATAAAGGGAGGCCGGATAAGAGAGGTTCAACTGTACTGTAAATATCCTGTTTTAACGTCTTGCATTTTATGAAGTGAGACTAGCGTATGTCTAGTAAGGTGCAGGTGCTCTTACATCGAGAAAAAAATCATTACAGATATGTTTCATCTGTAACTGCAAAACTTCTGATGCAGTAACCGATTGTCAGTTATGAAATACTTGAATATAAGAACGACCCAGGTCCGAATTCAATCATTATCTTTGGCAACCCCTTGCGAAGTAATACTAATATAGATAATTACTCGAAATACAGGTTTACATTTCACTTTGTATACATAACATTCTCATAACTGAAAAAAAGTATAAACATAAGGATGTTTATTTGTTTGTTTGCTCTTTATTTTCTCACGATTTTCTCGAATGGACTTGGGTTTTCCTTACATTCAGGTATTCAATTGAATTCACACATCTCACATATAAAAAAAGAAAAGAAAAAAAGAGGGCATATGACAAGATTGATCATATTTACACAGGTGCAAAGTTCAACATACCAACACAGTGTTCATAGAACAGATAATATCAGTTGCTGATACTGAGTGCATAAAGTCATACACATATGCTAACACACACACACACACACACACAAAATAAGTATGATCGTCACACACAAATGCAAAAAAAAAAAAAAATAATGAGTATGATCATCACAATCACACTGGTTGTCCTGACAACGAGCTCCAACAACAAAACATCCCATTGTTTTTCAAAAATACAATGTCTATCCGACCTCCACGCACTTTGCACATTTTAAAGTGATTTCAAAAATACATGTATGATTCATATAAAGCTGTACGACATAGCGTCTTATGCCTATTAAACACACGTGCAATTAAACACTGCATCTGTATAATGTTTTCTCATTTTCAAATGATGGTATCACCAACATGGCAATATTCTAAATATGCTCTGCCTGGCAGCTGTACAAACTCTGTCTTAACAACAGTCGCGATGTCAATCTTTTTTCACGAGGTACACACAAGTTTACATAAGTGTATGTCCATACTTTCTTGCAATCAACGCTGGCTAATTTCGCCCTTGAGCAACAAAGTACTAGACTACCAGACATGGAAAAGGTACCAATCAGGAAGCATTTAATGGTCATCATGGAATATAAAGATTAAGACCTCCACTGCAGCCTACTACTCTTCCTATAGTGCCAATGATATGAATGGAGATTTACAATAAAACATATGATATTAACAGCAAACTGTTGAGTGGATGTAGATTGTATATATCTTTATAAACTCTCACACATGAAGTATAACATGATGACATACAAAGTAGTTGATGAAGCTTATCTTATTCACAGAATGCTGCCTCATCACAGATCAAACTGATGCAACTTCTCTGAAAGTAGACTCAATTCCTCTCTTCATGTACCTTCTACACACATCACGCCCCACACCGTATTTGCTCCCGCTTGAGAAGTCCCTACACTGTTTACCTTGGTAAGCTTCTCGCAACATCAAACTCTTTTGCACTTGTCTATTTAGATCAAGCGCGTGTGACAGAAGGTAGTGATATTGGGATATTGGAAGTGGAGCATGTCAATACAAAAGTATTGCACTTGCCAAGATCATTCCTGGGATGAAACTTGGCTCACGACAGAAAATGGGTACTCTTCTATTCCTCATGACAAATGCCATTCATTAAAAGCCTGTGACTACTGGGCACTCGCTATGCCAAGCTTTAGCAAGAGTCTTGGCAGATTAACTTTTGATCAGGAACTCTGTGTCTTTGTGGCAGATGTGTTTGTTTGTTTGTTTTTTTTTTTTCTGAATGCCATCGACCTGCGAATGGGCGGAAGCTGATGCTGTTAATCCATCATATCCACTGGGTCCATCATCTCTTCTTCCTGTTCTTCCTGTATCGTCATTTTCATCTTCTTGGCCTTGTGAGATAACGCGTCATCTTCCGCCTCCTCTTCACTCAGGATGACGGGCGTCCTGCCAGTCTCCGGTGACCCGGCGCTGCCTTCACTGACGTCCCCGCTGGACCCCCAACCCGATGACGTGTGCGGCGAGGACGGCAGACTAGTGATCTTTCTCTTGAAGCTCGAGCTCGGGGCGGGGGAGGAGGAGACCTCTTTGGCGACAGCCTCAGCATCCTCCCCAGCAGCGTCATCCAGCCCCAACATCCTGGCCTGCCACACAGGGGTGTTGAGGTGGTGGCCATTCGGGAGGGCCAACGGTCCGCGCTTCTTGAGCTCGGCGAAGATGATGGCCAGGCTGTTGATGAGCTCCGCGACGTCATCCTCGTTGAAGACCATCGGGGGTTTGAACTTGAGGATGTTCTCGAATGGACCTTCTGAGCTGAAAAGGATATTCATGTCCCGTAATCTGTGATAGGAAGGAAGGTGATGACTCTCTGGTCAATGGAAAGGCCAATGGTATTTGCTTTTATATGACTGTATTTTCACTCAAATATTTGTTAAAAAAGAAGTCTCTTTACTCTGATGAGCAGCATTTCATTTTACCTGAAAAACTGAAAAATAAAAAACAGAAAGAGCTTGCAAGACTAATAGGTTAAATTCATATGAGGTCAACTAAGAACCATCAGGCATTAACTCTGTGTGAATTGTTATATGAATTTCCCCTGCATTTCTAAATCAACTATCTGATCTTTTACAGTGTGTAATGATTTGACCATCTGACTGATATTGGAGACTGTGCTACTAATACTACAATTTATCCAAACTTCATGAGACGGGTTCAGCTTGACATGAATGAACACACAAAAGCAAACATACATGTATGCAAGAAAGAGGGAAATGCTGTTACAATCGGCCAGAGTGCTCAAATATCACAACAGATCTTGAACTGGAGGCCTGTAAGGTCTAAACATGCCAATGGCATTCTTCAGTCATGCAAATGCGTGAAATGGGGCTCTGGACTGAGCAATGTTATGTGTAATCATACCGTCCCCTCTAGCAAGAGGCAAAACACTCTGTCCCTCGGAAAGGACATAAAATGGAGGTCCCGCGTGTGACAGAGTCACAACTCATGCATGTAAAAGATCCTGCTTCATTCATTCATCACAAAGAGCAGGGTGTTTAACACGGTGAAGTGGTCCCACCTCACATCCATCTGGACCATGTGGAAGACCAGCTTAGTGTAGCTGAACATGGGCTATCCGGCAATCTTCTCACATGGAAATGAACATACATCAAACAAACAAACAAATGCTTGAAGATCATTATAACAATGCATCTCTTGTTTTTTTCTTCTTCTTCTATTTTTTTTTTCTTTTTAGCCTCTAGTGTTTAAATGCAGCCCAGGTCTATACACACAGACCTTCCACATCACACCAGATTCTGATTGCCAGACATGAGATCACCGACCTTCGAAAAGAGTTTCCATACTAAAGGGGAACCATACCTCGTGATTGTGTATGTTGCCTCTGCTGTGGCTGGCATCTTGGTGTTGCGGTTCTGGACCAGCTCGATTCCAATGAATAGACCCCATCCCCTTTGTTATGAGACAAAGACAGAAAAAAAAAAAGACAGAGTTCATCACAGAATGTGCACACCAAGGTACAAACACTAGCCATAGATAATTCTATATTCGACTGATTAGATTTGCCTGATAAGAATGATGAGAATTTGTTTTGCAGAGAAAAGTGTAGTAATAAAGCTTTTCTTTTGTTTGCTGTTTCTCTTCATGAATAAGATTTTATGCTCCATCTGTATCATTCAGAGAGAAACAGCTAACAAAAAATAAAAAATAAAAAAAAAGGAAAACCCTCCATATGATCAGATTTGATCAGATTTGATGGTTTTCATCTCTCAAGCCATATGTACTTGTGTACACTTTGGCACATGGTTTGACACAGATCATTCGCCTCCAGAGTACTCGTACCAAGGCTGGTAAAGCTGCCAGAAAGCTTATCATCAGTGCTGTCATAATGTCACTTTTGTGTGACACACATTTTTTTTTTCCCCCTACGAAATGCTTCAAGGAACCATTTTGCCATGCATTCATCAACATCTTGCTTCCCAGTAGTCAAGGAAAAAAAAACCCAAAAACCAAATATTGAAACAAGAACAAGTGTATTCAAGATATCACAAGAAGAAATGATATTTAACTATATAACAATGAAAGAGTGAAGTCTTATTTTGATTTACAGATAGATAAAGTTCTGTTACATATCACTTACTGTTGATATCAAAGCAAATTTGCAGTTTCATGATATGATCACAATCCTTGCCACAACTAGTTAAGAAAAATCATTCCAAACTAATACTTGACAGAACTCTTTTTGTCGCTGGAACAAGTTTGACTGATTTCAAGATCACTCACAAAATCCCTCTTGAATGCTGCTTGCCTCCTGACATTTTGACTTTTGACTGACCTTCATCTTGGTGTAGTCCTACCAACGTTTTGTGCTATGAAATGTCATATGCTTTACTAGTTATAGGAAATTATTACATGTGACCGTGCATCACAAAACAAATAAAAAGCCGCAAACACTGATTTGTGACCGTGCATCACAAAACCAATAAAAAGTCGCAAACACTGATTTGTGACCATGCATCACAAAACAAACAAAAAGTCGCACACACTGATTTTGCGCGAGGACTGAAAATAGGTGAAATTGGTCAACCAAGCCAATCTTGACATTTTCATATTTTCTTTAAGAACAAGTCTTCTTCTACATTATGCTAAAATTTGGGATCATAACACGGGCAGGAAAAGTGTGTTTTTTAGCAATTTATCTTGATTTTTAGGTAGAATAGTGTCATTAAGTGTGTCTTTAGAGTCCCCTCTTCATTACTTAAAAACCTTGTACACACTCTTCACTTTCAACTCTAATAACTTTTGAAAGGATGGTGCTACTGCTTTGAAAGTTTGCATTAATTATGGACAGAATGTGTTAATACGGCATGCTCCATTTCAGTTTAATCTGATAATCTCTTCATTGTTGTTACTCCAGTAGTTAACATCCTGTTTCTTGTCCCATTCATCGCACAGCCAGCACGGCTTGGTCAAGATTAAGCACTTGAATAGACACTGTACTTCAGAGCCTCTTTTCTCAGTTCATACTTTTCCTGAGTGTGTGCTTTCTTTCCAATGTTTAGATAGGTTATGAGAGTCCATTTAATTTGAGTTATACCTCATTTTAAGGCTTCAAGGCTGCTCTTTCACATTATGCTTTTAACTACAATTTCATGTCTGGCGAATTTTTGTTTGTTTTGTGATGCAGGGTCACAGGGCTCAGGAAAAGTGAGATGGGTCAACTTAGTCAATCTTGAGTTTTTCATATTTTCTGCAAGAGCAAAACTGCATCATGGTAAAGTTTTGGATCATAAAACAAATGAGAAATTGTGTTTTTAACAGGTTTTCTACAACACTTAAAAAAAAAAGAATAGTGTGATTAGGTGTGTTTTATAGAGTCCCCTTTTCATTTCTTGAAAATCCTTTACACATTTTTCACTTTCAACTCTGATAAAACTTGAAGGGATGATGCTACTGCTTTGAAAGTACATGTAGGTAGTATTCATGAATAGAATGTGTTTACATAGTTTGATCAATTTCAGCTTAATCTGATAATCCCTTCGTTGTTTATGCTGCAGGGTTTCACATCCTGTCTTTTGTTCCATTCACTGCACAGCTAGCATGGCTTGGTAAGATTGAACGCCTAAATAGACCCTGAATACTTAAAAACCTTGTTTCTCGTTAATACTTTCCCACGGTATGTCTTTTCTTTTCAATATTCAGATGGGTGGGGAGAGTCCATTTGAATTGAGTTATGCATCATTTTAAAGCTTAGAGTATGATCTTTCAGAATCTGTCCTGAACTGAAAATCCACGTCTGGTGACTTTTTGCTGGTTTTGTGGTGCAGGGTCACATATACTAGCTGAATGACAGATAGATACCGCAAAGAAAACACCTTTACATGATTGAAGCCAGTATTAAAAAAGAGTGGTTCTGTCCAAAGGGGGGCAATTAAGCATACATAGTACACCGAACTCTGTTAAAGGTTAAATTCATAACCAATCATGACCAACTCTCAGCAGTCGATAGTCTGGCTGCACAGAGAAAGGCAGCTAAGAATGGAAACAAACTAACCAACGAATGATATGCACACTAACCTGACATCACCGATGATGTCAAACCTCTCCCCAAGCTCACGCAGTCTCCTGACGAGGAGGTCGCCGATCCTTGTGGCGTGTTCCTGGAGTTTCTCGTCACGTATCACGTCCAGGATGGCCAGACCAATCGCACAGGACACTGGGTTGCCTCCATACTGTGAATACATTATCACAACAAACAGAAAACTTTAATTCAAGTACACTGGACTGACTACGACACTTCACAATGCTATAAAAGGCATTATGTTCGCAAACAGGACATTTTTGTGAATGAGGCGGTCACAGACCCCTCGACACTACATTCAGAGTGACAGATCCTGTTGAGTACCGAAGTAGAAGCAGAAGTGATATGTACATGTAGTTTCACGATTTGACACTGAGGCTTTCATAAATGCACTAGTGCATGTCCATTCACTCCGCAAATTTAATGCCGTCAACATCAGGTGGTGATATTTTTGCGCGTTGTTAAATTTCTCAGCTCAACAGGGATTCGCGTAATTCATGAAAATGAAACCGTCACAAAAACAACAGCTTTTACAGTACATTTACAAACTATGACAGAACTAGAAATGTCGCTATGGTGGCGACTGGTATGCCTCCGTCATAATGCATGATTCTCCTAATAGGTCTAGATAGTACAGGTGGACAATGTGTGATTACATCTTCACAAAACTGGCAGAATATTGAAATGACAAGTTTGTCACAAATGTGTTGAATGTTCACCTTCCTTGACCTTGGTTTAATTGGATGAATAGGAGAGCATGTATTTGGGGATTTAAGGACTTTAACTTGACTTTGACCCATTCATACATTTATGCATTGAGTAATTTTCATGGTACAGGTATGGAGAAAAAGTGCAATTTCTGTACTGAATAGTAAATTGTTACCATGTTCATCTGGCCTTTGACCCTAAAATTCATAAGATAATCACTTTCAGGTAGAACATGCATAAATATGCAGTAAGTTTCACGATAAATTGAGCCACTTCCGAGATATGGAGGAAAAAGTTAGTTCAGCACCTTCACTTGATCTTTGACCTTTTGACCATTTGACCTTTGAGGCAAAAAAAGAAAAGAAAAAAAAAACTCTCCAGAGAATTTCTATTAGGTTACACATGCATACACCAAGTGTAAAAAAAAAAAATCCTGCTGGCATTGCATGAACATGAGGAAAATGGTAAAATTTTGAAGTGTTGCACTTGACCTTTGACCCCTGACCTTTGACCCCATGAACCCTACATTCTCTAGATAATCACTGCCAGTCAGTACATGTATATACTATGTTCCATGAAGATACCTTGAACAATTTTCCAATTTACAGAGAAAAAAGTTTTAATACTTTTACTCGACCTTTTGACCTTTGACCTTTGACCTCATGACCCAAACTTTCACCAAAGAATCTTAATTGGGTAATACATGTATACACTAAGTTTCAAGAAAATATCTTCAGGCATTGCATACATATGGTCGAAATAGTGAAATTTTATGTATTTGACCTTGACCTTTTGACCTTTGACCTTGAGCACGTGCATCCAAAAGTTGATAGGCACAACTTCACCCCCTAATACACATACAAGCCAAGTTTCATTAGGATACCTCAACAGGTTTTGAAAGTTACCTTGTCCACAAAATTTATTACGGACGGACGGAAAGACGGACGGACGTACGGAAGGACGGACGGACGGACGGACGGACGGACGGAAGGACGGACGGACGGACGGACGGACGGAAGGACGGACGGACGGACGGACGGACGGACAACCCGAAAACATAATGCCTCCGGCACCACTTTGTGGCGGAGGCATAAAAATAAGCTTAACGATATGTATGACTTTCTACCATTACAACTTGAGATAGTTGGCAGACATAACTCTTTTTTTTGTGTGTGAGTTTCTTAGGATCAATAGACCCTCAAATTTGCCAGTGGTATAAAATTTGTTCTATTCAATTCTTGAAGACCTAGACAAAAAACACTCTTTTTGCAGAATGGTGAAATGGGTTTGTTTCAGAGGCCCCTTTTCATTTCTTAAAAACCCTTTACACACTTTTCATTTTCAACTCTAATAACTTTTGGAAGTAAGGATGAGGCTACTGCTTTGAAAGTTGGTGTTAGCAAGGAGTTATCTGATAACTCCTTGGTTTTAGTAATGGATAGAATGTGTTTATAGAGCACACTCAGTTTCAGCTAAATCTAATAATCCCTTTATTATTATTGCATCCTGTCTTTTGCCCCATTCATTGCACACAACATGGCTTGGTAAGATTAAGCACTTGAATAGACCCTGTACTTCAGAGCCTCTATTCTCACTACACACTTTTCCAGAGTGAATGCTTTATCTAGATAGGTTAGGAAAGTCCATTTGAACTGAGTTATATATGTTTTAGGGCTTAAGGTCTGCTCTTTCAGAAACTGGTCTTAACTAAAAATTCATGTCTATTTATTGGTTTTGTGATGCAGGGTCACATATCTAATCATTGACTGTTAAACTTGAGATATCTGCCCCAATTGGTGAAGAAAGCACAGTATGGGTCAAGCATCTACCAGCAGATGTGGTGAAAATGTATTTTTTCTTTTAAAAAATATCCCCCCCCCCAAAAAAAAAAAATGCCTCGGGTGACACTTTGTGCTGGAGGCAAACAAGATTGAATACACACAGCTTTGGAATCTACTGAGATATCTCGAAGACATTTTGCATGTTCCTTCACAAACAGGCTGAACTCACTGTATTGAAGTATTGGTGGGATCCTCTTCCAAGACTGTCCGCTATCTCCCGGGTAGTGACCACTGCTGCGATGGGATGACCGTTACCCATCGGCTTGCCCATGGTGACAATGTCTGGGACAATATCTGAAATCAACAAGAGAATCTATGCTGGTAAAGCATAATTATATGGATCACAGAGATGGGTTCTCCATTTGTCAAACATGAAAATGGACTTACCAGCCAGAAACCGTATCCATTCATTGGCAGCCTTGGTGAGCCATTCAGCATTTATTCATTTACTGTAAAGCAAGATACATTCACGGTATGAAATTTTCATGAATCAAAGCTGACGGCCCTTTGCCGCACCAAATTTTTGCAAATTGCAACTGGTATTCCATGCATGGATATAACGTAGACAAGAACTTTCACATGCAATTTGATTTCGTAAATCTTGGATCTCGCGAAATTCGCGAAATTAAAATGCATGCTAACATTCCTTGTTTTACAGTCTGTTTGTACACAGTGTAACGATTCAGCGACAAACATACTGCACATTTCGTCCAATTTCAATCAGAGCAACGATATCAACTATAAGAGTTACTTCGGCTAGACTTTGTATCCGAATCTAATGGGTAGAAACAATTACAATCCACTTCCGTAGACACCTGTTACTTTATCTCAATGATCATGACTCTTACTCATAGACCAACTTCCTGGTAGTGAGAGTTAATCTCCGGGCGACTTTCCTGCAACCACTTTCTTCCATACCCAATGTCCGGAGAAAGCGTGTGTGCCCAACCCCTACCACATGCCTTGCCAACCCATATGATAAGGAAGAAAGGCAGAGATGGCAACTTCTTGACATAAAAACAAATCTTGAAATCTTGACACCACCACTAGCCCTTTGTCCCTGGGCCAGGGAAATGTCAGAAAAAAAAACAAAAAACATGTTTCCCTGGTAAGAACGGGCAAGTAAAATGTTACCACTTCATTAGCATACAACACATACAAATGTACATGTAGATGAGAACATTATAAAGCATCCACATATTTCCTGCCCATTCAGGCTCGTTGTTCAACATTTTTGTAGGGGTTGTAGGAATTTAGTAGTACATCTTTCTATATGATGACACATTTTTTGTGCAGTTTTCTGTGATTGATATTGGCTTCTTTTTGTTTTTTTCATTTGAAAGATGAAAAGTCATACTTTCAAGAGGCAATATCTTATCATCATAATTCATTCTGTTTCTCGTATCAAATACTATAAAATTGTACTGGATGGCATCTCTGGAAATGTGGAACTGAAAGTTTGCAGAATTTTATGAGACGGTACATGATACGGATGAGCAGAGACAGGAATGCATCATTCAGGAGACGATGATACTCCTGTCTCTATGGTGGATCCCGAATAAAAACTATCTACAGCTGTATATGACTCATAAATATCTCTGCCTACTCATTTCAGTCATCATCACTGGGTCTTTTTTAATGGACTTTGGTGATGTAACAACATCCTGTGCAATCATTCAACCATTCAGTCTATGCTCCCAATCAATTTCTTTGAGAACAAAGCACACAATAACAAATCCAACAGCAAAGCCATGGGCCTGGAGATAGGGGGTGGGGGATGGGGGTGAGAAGGCAACCAAAATTAGTGACTAAATCTAGAGTCTCACCTTCCCCTTGGGTCTGGAATGCCCAGAAGTGTGATCCGACTCGCCCAAAGCCAACCTGTACCTCATCACAGATCACCAAGCCGCCTGCTTCTCTCACATGTCTGCAAAGTTCCAAAGAGATGAGAGTAACAAACACATGGGTTATTAGCCCTGACTGTATTATACACTGAATTCAAACATCAGATCTCTGATCCACCTCTCTTCTGCATAAAATGCTTGACAATGAAAGACTGATCATTGAAAGTTCGTAAAACTCTGTATCATAGTTGGAGTATAACACAGTAAAAGTATTTTCCCTGCATTTCAGCTTCACTGATTTTGAGTACACATGTATACATGTCAATATCGATACACACGATGCACAGGTCTGAGTGCATCAGTAGAAATTGTGTATGGAATGCTCAAACCACAAGGTGAAGTTGAGTGGGATAAGGCTGAATTCCATAGTTACTGCTTGCACACTATTCCTACTGACGCACGAAAAGATATGTGAATCATTATAGAATGGGGGCTCCAGCTTTATCTTTACTGCAAATGTTTGCCTCTTTACACCCCCTTAACCTGTCCGTTAACTCTTCTTTTTTTTGCCACATTTGCACACACAACTCAGTGGACGGTGTGTCAAGTTTACATATTTTGCTCAACCTCAGCAAACTTACCCAAACTGATCGATGTATCGGCAAATGCCACAGTACAATGACAAACTTTTCATTCACGATTCCATTCCTCAAGCATGTAGCTAGAATCGCCTTGTGATTTAATAGGAGTATTCCATAGGTTTTTGTTTTGCTTCAGTCTTTTTTTTTTTTTTTGGTACAGCACTGTAAATTCTTATTTTCTGACGGGTTGTGTGGCAATAGTCTTGGAACTCCCACACCAGAAAATAGCTAACTAGCCATTTGCAAGAAAATCAATCATAGCTTTGTCATAAGATTTACAACACTGCAAAGATTGGAACGTTATCTTAAATTTTGCTCATTGCATGTTTGGTCTCAAAATTTATAAAGTTACATGGCTTTGAAAAACAGGATGTTTTCTAAAAGCGCTCGTGCGTCGCGGTCTCAGAATAATGTGGCACAAAGGTGGTTTACACTGCGTGGCACCCATAAAGTCAAAGTAAGGAAGCATTAATGCTGTGACCTTTCGATTCACTCTAAGCGTTGGCACAGACAATGGCTCCAGGGTTAGTTCATAGAGTTGCACAGAAAGTGGGTCACAATATTCACCCCACACACCCAGGTTTTACAGGTGTTATGTTTTTTGTTTTGTTTTCTTGCTTGTGCAATAATGAGAAAGGCTTGTGTGTGCAGACTCAATCAAAGCAGGTTTATAATAGCTGCCTCTTGAGAAATAGGCTGTGAGATCAATTTCACCTGCAAATACCTGATTTCGAATGTGAAGCCCAGCATGCTAAATGCGAACACACTTGCTCAAATGAGTAAACCAACAGTTGTGTAATTATTTGATTAACAGGCAATGGTGTTTGTGACTTGGCTGTTGTGTGGAATCTACAATGTAAATACATTAAATTATGACATACTTTACATGGAACTCATTCAATTCAACAATGTTTGTGTCTGCTCAGAATGAGCTCCAAACAGTTTTATGGATGACGAAGTAGTTTTGGTAGAGGTAGGGATTCAGATTTTAACTTCTTGCAATATAATTAGACACCACTTATATGAATATCAAAGAGCACACAATTCATAGAGGAACCATCAGAGTTCATTTGACAAAAAAAGAAAAATGGTTTCGGATCAGCTCAGATATGAAAAAAACTAAAGTAAAACAAAGTGGTGCTTATAAAAGGTGGGACCCACCTTTTATCATGACTTCTTTGTTTTGTTTTTTATATCTCAGCCATTTCAAAACAAATTTTACATAAACTTTCAATTCTTCTTAGAATTGTATACCCTTTGATATTTCATAAGAAGTTTCTCGTTGTCTTACAAAAACATCGGAAACCTGAAGCGCCATCTCAACCTAAACTATATCATCCCTTAATACATATTGGCATACACACATACAAAATTAGTCAAATTATGTGTATAACAAAACAGAGTACTAGTATTTCCTCATATAAAAACAGATACTTGTGTACTAGCCATGGGGGGAAAAAAAAACCCTTGGGAGACATTAAAATCTTCACTTCAATGTGGTCTGCATGTGTGTGTGTGCTTGTGACTGACACTACTGTTGTCAAAAACACATATTCTGAAGAAAATTTACTACTGTAAAACCAGGGCACCATTTTATCAAAAGATATAAATCAATTATCTAATATCAATTATAACTCTTCATAGAACACGGCTCAGAAATGTTGTTGTGCATTATTTTTTGTGAAGATTTGCAAAATCAAACTGTACACAAAAGTTTGTCTACACTATACGCATTGAATGCCAGTTGCAATTCACAAAAATAAAAGATGTCAAAATATCTTGCTTTACAGTAATCAGCTACTTTTTTTTTTGTTTCATTTCCAATTCATTAAAGGGGCTGTACAGTACTGGTGGAGGTGGGGATTCATGTTTTTTACAATGTACATTCCTAAGTGAGATAATGAGAAACCTCTTATGAAATATGAAAGAGCAAGTAATTTTAAGAAGGATTCAACATTTATTTGATGAAAATTGGTTATCAAATGGCTGAGATATCCAAAAAAGTGATAATAATAAAAGACTACAGGCCACAACTTTAGTAGGATCTCTTTGTTTCACCTTGTTTTTAGGATATCTCGGCCACTTCAAAACCAATTTTCATAAAATAAACTTTCGATACCCCTTAGAATTGCACGCTATTTGACATCTCATAGAGTGGTTTCTGAATATCTCGTAAAATGTTGCTTAAGAGCTAAATCCTCACCTCGACCAGAACTGTACACACCCTTAAAAAAAAACACTTCTTTCTTGTGTATTTGAATTTGCTGTATTTATCAAAGACAATGCAAACACAGGATGACTCTTCATTCGTAATTGTTGCTCGGAATAAAATAAACACAGAGAAGTTCTGCAACCAGCTACTGAAATCAAGGACATGAAGTCAGTTACATATCATGCGCTAATTATATAACATTGGTTACAAAACTTCTGGGTAAGCAGTCCCATAATTGGAGAGCCATATTTTCATTTTTTTAATTTTTTTATAGAGAGTATCTAAGCCTCTAGTAAATGGCTTCTGGCTACATTCCCTCTTCACTACGCTGGCGACATCATTTAAAGACTAATTAGACATTCTGAACACCACACGTCACCAAGTTGCCATGGCAACATCTCTGAGTGATGTGGAACGCCTTTAAAACTCTGACAAACAGAAATGAATTCCTTTCATAATCACCAAAAAAAAAACCTATGGATAAAATGACTTTTGGTTGTTCTGGAGATATTGTATGGAAGGTTTCTATAACAAAATAAGTTGTTGTATTCTTCTGTCTTGTGCTGCTACATTACATACTTTTTTAACACATGCACACACACACAAACAAACAAACGAAAGCACAGAAAGAAGGAATGTGGGAGGTTTACCTGAAGGCCTCCCTCATGTAGCCAGGAGGGTAGATGATCTGACCTCCACAGCTCTGCATGGACTCCAAAATAAAGGCTGCCACCTAAATGAATGAATGGAAGAAAACGTATAGAGAACTAAAATATACACATCAGCATTTAACCTGTCACACTGCTGTTCTGGCTCTTTAATCCATCTAGTCCCAAAGACCATCAGTTTTCTGTAGTTTGGTGCTTTGTCTGCAGAAATTAATTTCACTTTACTGTTAAATGTTTCAGTATGATATCTTTCTTGTTTGTATGTAATGCACGTTCTAGTTGCAAAATTTTCAAGAGCCTCTTTATAAAGGGGTTGTACAGAACTGGTTGAGGTGGGATTCATGTTTTTTTACATTCCTAAGTGAGATAATGAGAAATTTCTTGTGAAATATGAAAGGGCATGTAATTTTAAGAAGGATTCAATGTTTATTTGATGAAAATTGGGTTTCAAATGGCTGAGATATCCAAAAAAGTAATAATAATAAAAGACTACAGGCCACACCTTTTATTAGGATCTCTTTGTTTCACGTTGTTTTTGGATATCTCAGCCATTTCAAAACCGATTTTCATCAAATAAACTTTTGATACCCCTTAGAATTGCATGCTCGTTGATATCTCATAGAGTGGTTTCTGAATATCTCCCAAAATGTTACTTAAGAACTAAATCCTCACCTCGACCAGAACTGTACACACCCTTAACCCTAAAAAGGCCGGGGGGGGGGGGGGGGGGGTTGAATCAACCCCCCCCCCCTCGACATTTTTCGCGACTACTCCACTGCGCGAAATTTTTTGACCGCGCCGTTCGCTGACTTTTTACTTTCAAGTCTCGCGCATCTTTTGACACCATTTTCGCGAAAATTGTCCATACCGTTACGACGCTGCATAACATTTTATACAAGCCTGTCAGACCGATAATGGCTCAAAAACGTGATTTTGTGTGTAAAGTCTATGCAAATTGAGTTTTCTCTTCTTATTCATAAAGATATGATTATTTTCGCTTTTATAGGCTGAAACTAATTAATTTTAGCATAATTATGCTTGATAAAGTTTCTGTCATAAATTTTGCAGAAAAAAAATGATAAAACAAAAGGTCGAAAAAACACAGAAATACATAAGAAATTAATAAAACAATAAAATACATAAGAAATTGATTTTGATACCAAAGTTTTTTTTCAAGTACATTGTTAGGAATGCTACAAAGAATGTTTTCACCAAGAAAAAGGATTCTAGGAGCTTTAATTTCTGATTTAGAGCAAAATGTATGATTTTATGCATATATTAGCATAATCAATTATTATAATGAAAATTTCCATTTCTTTTTGTATAGCTTGGTAGATTACGCCACAGGTAATGCATGTGCCAAATTTCATGGCGACTGCGCGATCGACGGCCGAGATCTCGGGGGGGGGGGGGGGGGGGGGGGTTTGAGTCAACCCCTCCCCCGGCCACAGAACACCCAAAAAAGCCCGGTCTGGTTAGGGTTAAAATAATTGCCAATTGTACAGCTGAGTCTCAAATTGGCAACACAATTCAGAAGACTCAAGCTCCTGTTTCTCTCTCAAATTCTCAAGCTTGTGTGTTCATTTGTTTCTCATTTTTAATACACAAGTGCAGCTTGAATGATGTATAAACCAGGTCAGGTTATCTTTTTCCAATACACTATGGAGTGATATTCAGTGGTGCCAATTCAACAAGACAATGGTTTCTACGATAAAATCATGCCAGCACTTGACGAGATAAGGGAATGACTCAGGCCTCGATAACCTTCCCTTTCATTTGCCAATCCGACAAAACAACAATGAAAACCCAAATGATATGCATGATTATTTGTGAGATAAGGCCACTCTGTAAGGTCTTCCCAGCAAAGATATCACAAGTTTCGACAGAGATAGAACCCTTTTGTAAGGTGTTATAGATATCATAAGTTTGTCGGGGCATGATGTAGCAGACCGCAGTGATGGTCATATCAGTCACTATTGGAGGGATAGAGAGAGGCAAATTATTGAATAACACTAAAACAAATGACTTTAATAGGGTAGATTTTCAAAGAAAACAACTTTGCAATACTGTATTAGTATATGCCAAATATTTTGCAAAGTTATATATTTGCGAATTTTGCAAGCTGGGTGCTACTCACAAATTCAAAAACATGCGAAAATATTAACTCTGATCCCGACAAGAATGTGACATGCATGCATACATTTCTCCATTCAGTACTGTACTCCACACTCGCAATTTTAACCACTCATGAAATTGTCAGAAGTCCCGATACGCGAAAAATTAGACTGGCTGTATGTATGGTGTGTACGATACTCTGTAGAGCAACTTGACAGCGGCATACAGCTGACTGGCATGCCTCTGTCTTCCCATGTCATCACTACACAGACAAATTTGGAAAACATTTATGTGAGAGTCTTGTGAGGTCTTAAAAAAACCCCATCTCATCTTTAATTTAATTGTGTCTCCTGCTACTATCACTGCTTTGTCAAAACATATGAAACTTAAAATCTGGTAAAGTTAACGTTTCTGACTTTACGGCCGAATCTGACATAGCTTTTACCGTTTTCTGTTCAAGGGATTTCACTTTCTTTGCTACAGCCAACTCAGGTATGGTGTGGAGTTACATTTTACAGGATGCTCTCCTACTGGGTAAGTTTTCCTGTTAGCATATTAACAATTGAACCCTCTGCCGAGGTAATCTCGTTCCACCAACTGTGTGCACATGACTCCATCTACCCCCCCCCCCCCCCCAAAAAAAAAAAAATAGAATAAACAGGAACATGGCATGGCTGCAAAAGTTTCAGACATTCCCCAAACACAACACTTGGCAATGCTTCTTGGCAAGAACATTTTTTTTTTTTTTTTTTGGGTTTATTTGTCTTTTTTTTAACACTCCTCAAAATTCAGGACAAAATCTTCGGGGGGGGGGGGGGGGGGGGAACAACCAACTGGTTCTTGCCACTCCAGCCTTGCCTGTGCCATGAACCGTGAGGTGACAATGGCAATTTTAATAATAGCATAAAGTCATTGTTACACTCTCAATCAAAATTCAGAGGAAGTTGTTAAGTAGTTGTCTCCTTGTGTGGGAGATGCAAGGTTGCATGCTCCTGGAACCGGTCTACAACCAGTTTGAGGCGGAGGCTCGAAGGGTTTTATATAGCAGGAAATCTGCTTTAAAATATGAAAGGGGCTGACTATGTTAATATGATCAAAGGAAAAAAAAAACTAAATGAAAACAAAAGGATGGAATAGAAATAAAACCCTGGATGTAAAAAAAGGGGAAGAATAATTTTGCCAATTCAGGAAACCATTGTCACAGATTAGGAAAATGGGCTTGTGGGAGAGAGGGAGAGAGTGTACTAGTAAAACACACAGATGTGAATGAATACGAAGCCTTTGGGTTAATCAGTGCAGTCACATGACTGCGTGCTAATGATAATGAGAAGGCCACTGTTCGTTGCATGAAAAATTCCTCCAAGTCAAAAGTGTGAATGCAGGAAATTTCTGTAGGATATTCCAGTTACATGCAGTGCTGCCATAGAAGCTTTCAGTCCCTTCTTGGACTTGAAAGTTTGAAGAAGTGATCAGAGTGACCACATATAGGACATGTGTTCATGTTCAGTTCTAAAGAAAGGTGACATATAATATGCGTACATGAGTGCATGCATGAGTGAGTGAGTGTGTGTGTGTGTGTGTGTGTACATGTGTCTTAAAATAGCTGCATGCCTTGGCAGTTTGGGGAGCAGCAGATTTTTCACAACAGCATATCAAAACACAATGCTGCGTGATTGCATTTTCTTAAACATAATTCCCATCCTGACAATGACATTTATTGTTTAGGCTGAAAGAGTTGACAAACATGCAAATTGCAGATGGGCGCACCCACCAAATGGGCAGTTGTGTAATCTTGCTGGCCCAGATGACTCTTTACTATACTAGTGTGCAGTTGTTGCAGTTGGTCATGATATGTTCTGCACTGTGACCCACCTCCCCCCCCCCCCCACCCCTCCCAGGTTGTCATCTGTACTGCAAGTGTGTTCCCGATTCTTCGAGGAGAGGGGTATATTCTACGAGCTCAATTCGGGGGAAAAAAATTATTACATTTGTTTTGCTGCAAAGCATGCCGGGAAATACATCTTCTCTAGTATATTCAGCTTGAGAAAGTTTTAAGAGATATTCCTATCCACGCAACTCCTAAAATTGTGGACATTTTTCACCTCGGCACTATTCCTTCATTTAGGTGGTATTTTGCTAGCTCTCCTTCCACAATCTGTTATGGGATAATTTTGCTGGCTTTGCTTCCAAAAGCCTGCGATAGGGAATCAAAATCCTGTGGCATGCAAAATCATTTTAGAATGCAAAACTGGTTTTGAGAAAACCCTTCGGAAGTGTATGTGCGGTCTACCTCAAGCAGGCATAACTGATGGAAATGGAAAATGGAAAATAACACCACATCTCACAAGAAAACAACCAACTGAACAAACAAAATAAAACTCTTGTAATAATGCATCTCCAACATGCAAACAAAATCAACTTTGACTCAAAGTCTGCTGGCTTATGCATTATTTATTTATTTATTTACTTACTTATTTATTCATGTATTCATTAATTTATCTATCCATCTATTTATCTTTTCTTATATCAGTGATCTCTTAAACGTAGAAAATTTGATTTCCATTACAAGCATACACCTGTTGGCTTGTTTCTTTTATGATTTTAATACAGTACAGTGTGACATGCATGCATCACTGTGTAATTCTGTATTTCAACTGCAGTGCCTTTACCTTTGCACAGTGAAGGCCAGTGCACATTCATCAAGGGACTTTTAATAACGATAATGAAAAAAATAAACACAAGAATACACAATGTACACAGAAATGGAACAGCTGTACAGCCAAATGCTGCTAAACTGGCGGCATGGGCTGACGGATGTAGTGTATGTCACGGTCTCACAGAGGTAATCCAACAGATCCCACACATATCTGGCTCTGCTTATGGTTTTGTGCACAGCCATGCATGAACCTTCATCCTATACAAGGCCTTATCTCTGCTGTAACATGTGGCTACTTTATTGATTTTATCACTTTTGTTCTCTTTCTTTTTTTTCCTTTTTTCCCCTGCTCAGACTGCTGTTGGTTTGCTTTGTTTATTACACCTCCTTTCACGCACTGCCAGTAATAGCGAATGTGCAACACAATTGATAGAGCTGGAATGTTTACATTGTAGTTTTGTTTTTGTCACAAGACTAATTATAGAAAACACGGTGCAGACTGGGTTTAGAGGAGGAATTTGTTTAATTCTTCTTCATAACCTGTTTGTCTCAATATTTGTCTGGATTTGTCATTGGATTTTTTGCTGCCTAGACATCAGTCACAAAGGCACAGGACAGACAAGCAGACAAACAGACAGACAAACAGACAGACAAACAGACAGACAAACTCAAACATCGAATCCAATGAAGAATGAATTCTGCATCAATACATAACCTACGTCATGATTAGAAGCACACACGCCCACAATGAACTCATTATCATTTCCTTTGAAACATTTCTCTTTCGTACAAATACCGCATGTTGGACAACACAAGGCAAAACTCATAGTTCCACTGACCTGCCGACCTTTGGCCTCTGCCCTCTGGATGACCTTCTTGACCTCATTTGCATACTGCTTTCCTGCGTTCCTCACATCACGATACTTCCCCCTGTATGTATCGGGTACAGGTGCCTATCACAAACACACATGACAAAGGAACAACATTTAAATTGTACGTGCAACTGTTACAATTCATTTCCATTTCTGACCACATGGTCTACTAGTACTGCCCCATAGAGATTACCATACAACTGCAAAAACACAGGTCTGTGTCATGGCAAGGGGGATGCCATGCATGCATAATAGGGTGTCACTGGCCTTTTTAATGGAGAGATCAGTTCCTTGCAATGTACCAGTAATTTGCTTTCAATTTCTTGGGTCACTACATACGACTAGATCGATTTCCAGCTTCATATCCACAGAGTAAATTTATTCTGTGTAAACCGCGAATATACTGTTACATCACTGGTGCCAGCCTGTTTCATAACATTTCACAAATACTTGAATGAATTAATCTGTAATAAATCTAATGCATAAACCCTCTTCGAGATTGAAGGATAAATTTCTGCCATAGATCGTAGAAACCAGGCACGCACATCTATATTATAAAGACTATTAAAGTCATCTAAATTTCATAGGCAGTGATCCCATGCAAAAATGAAAACTTGCCAGTAAAGGGAATGAACTGCCTTCCATGGCAATCACCACAGCAACTACCAATGAGCTCAAAAGCTTTTGGTAATTACCACGGTAACTATTACTGCAAAAGGTAATCCATTACACAAAGCCCTCAGTAAAGCTGGCATTGACCACATCTAATTGTTTTATCAGTCTCAAATTTCATCTCACTTTACGCAGTTTGGATGTGCCATGCTCATAAACATGGGGTACCAGAGTATATCCTGCCACTTACTGAACTGATTTCAAGTCTAGCTTCAGCAAAGAGTCTGACACACTAACAGTTGTGACAGAAGTTCTCGTGGATTGTTAGAATCTATCCCTCCGTAATCCTCTACGACCATACAAAGTTCCACGTATTTACCACATGGACCCAGTCTTTCTTTCCCTCCATGGTCGGCTTGTTGTACTTGTATGGACTGATGTCTATCAGGCTGGTCAGATGGCCATGGTAGGCGCTGCAGGGTGGTAAAGAATGAGTCAACCATTTGACATTGGAAAAGAGATTCGTCAACTTACCCAAACCAGACTTGCATATGAGTCAATGCAACATCGGATGAAAGTTGAAGTGTCATTGAAAATGGTTTGATGGCATCTGTTCCATATATTGTAAAGTATGTACCTCACAACTAGAATGTACCTGTATGACCAATATCATGAATACTCACAAAAGGACACAAAGATTCATTTTTCCATAGGCCTAAAAATACTGTGTTTTGGGTCAGCACAGTTCATCTTCAGTATATGTATGTTAGTTGTTGTTGCTATTATTTGTTTTTGGAGATTTGATACGTATTTTGCTATTTCCTACCCACATGCCAGACAAACATGTGCATGAAAATCCCACAAAAAGTCAGCAAAACAGTCAGCGGCATTCATACTACGAAATAATCATGGAGGACATATGCTACATGCATACACGAAGTCTGTGGATGATTTGCTAAACTCCTATTTAATAGAGTGACTGCTGAAGTTTGAAATCTATTTTCTGCCTGTATGGGAGAAATAGTGTCTCAGTGTGCAATTGTAGACCCATCCAATTCTGGTTGTGTCATATTAATTACCACAATGGTTGGATTCATACCTTTTATTTCAGTGGGTTCATTTCATAAAATCTTACTGGCTATATCACCTTACTCCAAAGCTGAGAATTTTTCCTTTCAGCATAAGGTTGAACCGATAATTCTTGCCTGCTCACTGTCTACTGGTTTTTGTGCCACGCAAAGGTTAAACATAAATACTCTCACATCACCTCACAAGCTGTGTTGCAAAACATATACCCTGATATGTGGGTCTTGTTATGAAGAAGAAAAAGAAGACAAAGAAAAAAAATAAAGATTCAAAATACTACAGATTCAGTTCAGTTACCATAAAGACTTGTTGCTTCATTAGCATGGCACTTGTGCTTGCTGGGAGTCTCATGATATAAGAAGCCCCACAAATGTAAATGCATTGAGGGGCTTCTACAATGTGTGGACGAGCAAATCGCGTGCCAAAAACCCATCCCCATCACCCATGAATCATAAGATTGCTTGACAATCTGTAGCTTCATGGGGCAAGTTCTGATCTACACAGCCCATGGCACCAAAGCTGGAGCAATGATTCACTTGTAGAGCAAAGCCTCTGCTCCCACAACTCTCTTGGATTGCAAGAAATCTCCAGCTGAAATGACATCATCAGAGATTAGAATCTTTGCCGGCAGTGGACTTACTGATCGAGAATAGCAATGTCGTGTCTCCCTGTGTGACGTCTCACCAACCGCAGCGCTAGATCATTCGCCTCTGACCTACATAATACACAAAGATATGCATACAAATCTCATTACTAGTTCAATCTAAAATTTTCTCAAGAGATTGAAATGCTGGAATGGTTACACAGAGTTTAATCAGTATCTTCAAGTCTGAAACATTATCTCGGAAAGGCTCGTGTAATCGGTCTAACCTTGCCAATAAGCCAGTTTGGAGTTCCACCTTGTGCATGAGCAGAAAAAAAGGTCATTCATACCAACAGGCATGTTGGTTTTTAAATTCACTAGGATAAGCATCTGTGACATAATGATTATTCGTGTAATTCTTAAAAATGCTACTTGCCAGCACATCCACCTGACAGCAAAAGTGGTATTTGGCAATGTCAATACAAAGAGATTGCTAATACATTCAATGCAAAATAATGGCATGGATTCTTTCACAAGTGTTAATCAATGAATCATTCTGGTCATCTGGTCTACACAAGTTCATTCTTTGTTTGAACAGGATTGATGAATCTCATAGATTGTTACATAAAGCTTATTTATAAATGCATTATGTTGCGTTGAAAATGAGTTAAGTGCCCTTAACCGACTGAGAAAAAAAAAAAAGGTCATTTGTACCAATGTGCCCATGCGCTAACTCCGAACTGGCTTATTTTGTCTGTTTTGTAAAGCGATCAAAGTGCTTTACAGAGAACAAGGGCACAAATGCCTGCATTGCAAATGTTTGGTCAGGAGCATATTGCAGAAGAAATATCTGTGATGCAGTTGAAAACAGTGCATCTGGCAACACTTTGTGACGCAGGCATGAAAAACCCAAATCAAACAAGCCACCGGTATGCACACATTTTAAAGTATGATGCTGAGTCAAGGAGCCCATAATCATGACAATACTTGATGGGGGGGGGGGGGGGGGAATCAGCTCTGGGTAAATTACTTGCATTAGGACTTTAGGACTCAAAACAATAGATGGGAGGTCACTTCATAGGGCCCAAACTTTTGTTGCACAGACCTCCATCGCTTCAAACACAGCTTCTTGGAGACAAGAAGTGTGTCGCACTGCACTTTGAATGCTTATCTTCACTGTTTGGGTAATAACAGCAGTATCATATATCTCATTTTCAGAAGACCTGAGTGAACTTTTTGTCTCAAGTGTTTACTGACACAATGACACACCCTTTTCTCCATATCTCATTATATCCAATGATGCTACTGCATAACATTCCACTCTTTGAGCTCTTTCTTTGTAAACCTTTGGGTTGATAGATAGAGCTCATTACTTCTCTCTATAAATATACCTACTCAGCACTCAATGTCGAAATACGCTGCTATCTTTTAAGCACACTAAGGAACTCTTAAGTGCGACTAGTTGGATTGTTTCCAAAGGAGATTCGGATACAAAGAAGAAAAGGTCTTGCAGAAAGGTTGTGTCAGATGGAGTAAATTGGATAGAGTAAATTGGAATGTTACAGTACAGAAAGGACAGTTACATGAGGTGATTAGGTTCACTGCATAGTATCTTACCAGCACACACAAACACACACACACACACACACACACACACACACACACACACACACACACACACACACACACTACTGAAAAAAAAGAACAACAAAATAGAATGATATTGTGATTAATATTTCATAGAATGCAGTGGGCATTGATGACACACACAAGACAAACACAGTGAACCTTGCTGCAAACAAAACAAACAAGAATGATTAATAGTGGATTAGACAGCCACACAGACATCCACACAGACAAGACAGTGCTTTTCTTTCCTTCTGTTTTGTTTACATTTGCAACAAGCTCTGATTCTGAAAGACTTCATAATAATATGCTTGGTGCTAAAATAAATGAGTAGGTAAAACTCAGAGCCAATGGTAGGCCTAAATGTTATGCAACCAATTATTACATAATCAACTCCAGTGGACTGGCAGCCTTTAAAGGCAGCCGATCGCCATCCCTAATAGTACGTAAACTCCGAACGACCGAAGTTTGTGCATGCAATTGCGCAATGCCAGACTCGGTGCTATATCCATAAACGTGCGGGACATCAATGCTGCCACTGAGACACGTGTGTGTGTGTGCATGTGTGTGTATGCATCATACACAAATATTGTCACCCGCGAGCTGCGGTGATTGGAGGAGAGAGGCCAGAAGACGCATGGCTCTTTTGGCCTCTCTTCATGCGCATGCGCACTGAGTGTGTGCGTCCATTCGGAAGCTCACGTGGCTCGCTCGGACAGCCATTTTGGGTTAGGAGATTAGCACAGAGAGCGCTCTTGTAGCCTACGCGTTTTGTTCGCTGACCCATTGAGCCAGCGCTATTCTTATTCGGGGTCACTACATTTGATATAGAATGGGGGAGGCAGCGTGTTGCGTTCGTCTCCGTGCCGCACAAACCACTCGCCACGACTGAGTGCCTTTAACTGTGTACATGTAATTATACCAGCCCAGTGGCAATAAAGATGTGAGTTCAACTTTGGCACTTTGAGGGGAAAGAGCAATACGGGCTTTCTACAAGATGCCTGTTGTTTGAAGATTTGGTTTTGCAAGTCCTGCATTACCTTGGAAGGCAAATTGTATTGGTGATGTGCAGGAAAGATACAAGATTCAATATGCACACTGAAGGCACTTATGACTATGTAAAATAATGTAAAGTCTAGTATACCACAGGTACTGCACCAACAGACAGCTTCCATTAATGATCAACTAACCATAACATACTGTAGATGCCTTACATTTATCATATCTTGCAGAAACTGTGACAGATGAAAACAAAGTAAACTGTGTATGTAGTAATTACACACACTTACAGAGCAGAGTCTGTACAATGTCTGTGCAGAAGCCAGTATATAATTTGCAATTATTGAAACCAGAACATGACAACAAAATCAATTTGGGCCAGCTCCAACTTATTCAGTTAATATGGTACTACTCGAGGTGAAATACCCTGTGAATGTGTCATTCCTGTGCCTCCTTCCATTGTCTTAAAGGGATCATTAATTTTGGTTGAGACCTAATTTCAGGTTTCTGACATTTTTTGGTGAGATAATGAGAAACCTCTTATGAAATTGAAAGAGCATGTAATTCTATGAGGAATTCAATGTTTATTTAATGAAAATTGGTTTTGAAATGGCTGAGATATCCAAAAAAAGAGCGATTCTAATAAAGCGTGGGACCCACACTTTACTACGATCACTTTGTTTTACTTTGTTTTTTGATGTTTCAGTCATTCCAAACCCGATTTTCATCAAATAAACTTTGAATTCCTCTTAAAATGGTATGTTCTGTACTATATCATAAGTGTTTTCTTGGTATCTCGCAAAAAGTTAAAAGCCCAATTCTCATCTCCACCAAGACTGTACCATCCCTTTAAACCCAACAATCCATGTAGATATAGTGTTGGCTCGATGAGTAGAGCGGCCGCCCTCACAATCGGGAGGTCATGGGTTCAAACCCCGGCCGCGTCATACCAAAAGACGTTAAAAGATGGGAGTTGCTGCTACCTTGTTTGCCGTTCAACAGTTGAAAAAGTTAGAGCAACGTCGATCTGGTGCTGCTCAGTGGCTGCCGGGCCCACGATCAATTGGGCAAAAAGAATTTCCATTCTCGGACAATAAAATTTGGAGTTTATATCCAAACATATACCGGTACTAAAAATATCAGTTTTCTGATCTGAAACCACTGCATACATTTGCAAAAATTTTGCAAGTCACTGCAGAGCACTGGCATAGCTTCATAATGCCAAATATAATAAATTCATATCATGCATAAATTACCCATAAACATTGCACAACAATACTTGCACCTGAGTCTCTAAGGTTGGGTAAAAGGTAAATATATGCTGTTACTTTTGACACTTTTTTACATTTCAGTGAAATCATGTCATGTGGCCATGTAAAATCAAGTGCGAATAGCATCACTGTAGATATGCACAAGCTTATATGCAATCTGTTCTGGGCCCTGTTTTATGAAGAGTTAAAATTGATTATATTAGTTGATTTCAACTGTAAGTCTATGGCAGCCAGTGTGGTAAGGAAATATAAAATCGATTTTATCTTTTGATAAAACGGGGCCCTGGTGACTAGTTATGATTTTTGCCCACAGAGCTTGAAGCAAAAACTGGTTATTCCAACAGTATGTTTAATAGAGACTTGGCTAGACTCTATACGGGCCTTCTTGTTAGGGCTTGCCTCTTGGTGGTGACTTGACTCTATCTCACATGACAACTCTCTGCTCTCACTTCTCTAGCACAAATTTGTTTAGTGAGAGGGTCTTTGGAAAAGGCTAGGTGACGGGCCACATCCACCAATTTGTTCAGTAGAATTGAAATAAATGGCATGAGCTGATTGTCAAGTGCTTAAAAAACAGGATAGAGAACAACATGCATTTAAGAGAACTTAATGTCCCGTCACTGTACACGCATGCTAACCTGGAAACACTAAACTGCACATTACTTGAATATGAGACCATTCTGAAGCAAATAATTTTCACACAACAATAGATATATAATGTACTCTTAAATGAATCCCACAAGTATTGGAACAATCATCCCCCAGCATTCCCACTGATTCCCACTGATCAGTTACTGGCCATCCCGTTTAAAGCTTTAGAGAAACAGATTCAACTAAAGGGTGAAAGGGTGCATGCAATACTGACTCATAAAAAAATGAAATGTGGCATTTCGTGCAGCATCAACGGAAGCGAACCCTACCCTGAATTGACAAAAAAGCAGACGCTGAGCTTCTCTGGAAGTGTTTCGGTGATCCGCTTGGCATACATCACCATGTTGTCATGGAGGAACCTTGAGTTGGTGTTGAGGACGGCCATCTGTTCAGCTGCGGCTTGGACGACACGGGGATGGCTATGGCCAACTGGATATGGGAAAAGGAGACAAGAGTTGAGCAGAGCCCGTGAATGAATTCATCAAGGAACTGCTGGTCTCTTGGAATATTTGTGATATATTTGATCAATACGCACTGATCAAAACTGATCTCATGTGTCTTCATTCCCAACAGCTTTAGGACATCAAACAGAGTTTACCAGTATACATTACAATGTGTATGATTTACTTTGAACAAAGGGAACAATGCCATAGCAGGTTATTCTCTTATTTCTGATTAAATCACTCATTTCACTCATGGTCTCTACAAAGCACTCAGAAGAAACTAGAAATGTTGCTATGGTAACTGGTATGCCACTGCCGTATTGCATTATCATCCCATAGGTCTGTTGTATGGGAATCTTGACAGTAGGAGACAGCGGTTTCACAATATTGGTTAAAAAAACAAAACAAAAAAGAAATGACACGTTTGAAAGCTTGATGGCACAACCCCAAACGTGATTAATATTTAATTCCTTGAGCAAGATTTCATCTGTCTAGCTACATTGTTTCAGAGAGCAACTGTTTGGGAATTTGAGCATTTTCATTATCATCTACAAACAACCCCCGCCCCTCCATGCTAAAAACGGCCCCATTCACAGATCTAATGAGCTACTCCTTTAGATATCAATGCTCAAAAATAATATTCATCCCCTGAATCACTGATTTACATTGTACCGTACATTGTATGTCAAAAAAACAAAACAAAACAACAGTATCTTCTGCAATGATAATTTCAAAAGTAGTCAATCAATCCAAATACAATTTCAAGGTATAAAACTATAACTCATTGCCCACATCTTACAGAAAACCCCATTCAATTTGCTTCAGGGGTCAAAGGGAAATGAGGAATTTTGTAGAGGATGTCAGAAATCTCTTCCCTCCAAGTTCTGTCCATTGTGTTCACACATTAATTTGCCTTTCCAAGAGCATCCAAGTGCTAAACTTGGAAGAATCAGACGCATGACATGCTTTACAACAATCCACATTTCTCTGTGACCGCTAAACCCAATTGAATGGGGTTTTCTGCAAAATATAGTTCAGATGTTATATCTTAAGACCCTGAAGTCGTATTTAGACAGTTTAATCATATTGGGTGTCATCAGTGCGAAAAGTGGATTGTAATTTTTTTCTTTGACATACTGTACAGTACAGTCATTTGTAATTTCACTGTCTCACTGTGTGTGCAGCTGCCTTGATGAATAGTTATGAAATTTCTCAGCTTTAATAGAGAGTACAATATTACAGTTTTGAATCTTGCAAACACCAAAGAGTAATAGACAGAGCTATTTGTGGGTGAAAGCGAGGATTTTTTAAATCAAGGAGAGAGCTACAAGAAGAGCCTAATTAAGGAAAATCTGTTTAAGTTTTACCAAGGGCTCAGTAATGACAAGGGACATTGAACACATCTAGAAAGCCATGAATGTCAGCACGTAGTTAGACTAGACAATCCCTATGGACCTAAAAATAGAATTTGTAGATGTACAACTGTGGCACTGTTTGCAGAAATATCCTCATAAATCCTTGGTTGTTGCTTTTTTTATTTGTTTATGGTAATGGCACAGTCCAATTTTGCTGCATCTTTTTCATTAACTTTTACTACATAGATATATATTGCTTGAAAACAATGGCATCTGTTTCAGAAGAAAGGCAGTAGTGTCAAATTCATTACCATCTGGTACATTTTTAAGTTAGGAGATGAAGAAAATTTCTTTTCATGTATAAAAGTGACTAGAAAGGCTATATATCCAGGTAAGCCCCCAACTATACTTCACACTACATTCATATGGCTGAAACTTTCTTTATTGCAGTATTATCATGTGTAAACTTCCATGATTTTGCTGCTTTGTTTCACTGCTGGAGGCCTCACACAAATTTCGCTGGGCAGATATTCTCATGCGACATGGAAGTGCAATGTATAAAAAGAAATGTAGGTCTTTGTGTTCAACCAGAGATTATTTTTTTTCCTTTGATCATATCAAGACGGTTGTCTTGTTTCGTCTCGTCTCAACCTACGCATCTTAAGGGCATGCACAGCATCCACAAGCACCAAGGCACTTGTATCATCTTTTGAATTCCTGTTACAATGGCCTGCATCCTGTTGTGGCAGACCACCTTTGGTCTTCATACTGATTTGGTCTTCATACCAATCCAAAGATATTCTTGGGGTTTCTGCCATTATGTAATTAATCTCTACACTAATTTGAATCCTACTATAAAGTACTGTCTTCCTTCCGAACCACTAGCTATTCAATGCAAATTAGCCAAGTCTAACACCATGCTTATCTCTTCTTGTGTAATACTGTCAATATTACAAACCCATTCAGATAAGGGGTCTAGAGGTTTGCGACTACGGAAAATTTGATTTTGTCATGCATTCTTTACTTCTTATTGTCAATGCGTCAGATGTTATTTGGATTTTAGTTGATGCAAAACTTATCCTCTGCGAACATTTAAAAGAAAAAAAAAATCCAACAAATTCAAAGAAAATTATCAATGGAACACAGTACAGTCACAGTAGTTTGAAGAAACTTGTCCAAAGCAGGTTGGGCAGAGAAATTGGAGTATATATATATATGTATATATATGTATATTATCATTATTTCTTTTCTTTCTTTTTTTTTACTTTAAGTTATACCCCCCAAAAAAAAAAAAAAAAAAATCATATTATAGTATAACCATCACATAAGTTGGGACAGAGGACATATTATATCAAAATGCTACAAAGAAAATCATACTCACTGAGCAAACTGACAGGGTATTTCTTAAATCTATTCAATGCAATTGGTGTATACTTTTGCAATTGTTTGTGGGTTTTTTTTTTTCAAATGAAAGAACTAAATTCTTGCAAATATACTCTTATATAAACAAAAAATCAACTATGAAATTTGAAGTGGAAAATGTTTTTGAAATTGTCTCTGATAACATAAAGAACACCATACAGCTCTTCCCCATATTGGGTTGTTTTTCCTACACATTAGCCAGCCTGATAACAACCTGATAATGATATGATTCAAGATAAAGAGGTAGGTACAATGTACAATGTAACTGCTTTCCTTTAAAGCCACTATCTACCATTTGCAGATAAAACAAAACCCCATTTTCCCCCATCTTTCTCTCTCTTCTTTCTTTCTTATTAAAACAACAACAACAAAACAAAACCCCACTTTTTGTGCTTCAAAATACATGTAGTCCTAAAACATGAGTTAGGGATAGAAACAATCAATGTAAAAATGTTAATCAGTATAATCAATGCTAACTGTTGAACACAAAATAAGAAAAATAGTTTTATTACAATCATTTAGAACTACAATAAACCATCTACAGTTATAGTTTATTGAGGAAATTAGTGATATCTCCTTAAATTTGTGGCTTTATTGAGAAATGTCAATACCAGAGGATATTTATACAAAGTTCTGAACTACATTTGCACATGCATCAAATGTGATAACTTGAATGTGTTTTTAATCACTGTCCAGTCCCCAATAGTAAATAGTGTCTTTAAGAACTGAAAGGACTTTAGTATGCTACCACATTGTTTGCTGTAGCATACGGTCAGACGTGGACAAATGAGCTGCGGAGAACATGATGTTTTGCCATGCTCAGCACAACCATTGACTGTGATTCTATAATGGGAAGCATCAAGGTACTCTGACATTTCCTAACAAAAGGGCAATGCCATGTTTCCTTGCGGTCAACACAGGTTAATAAGGGAGGCTGCGTCATTGTTGGACGCCCCCTGATTACAATCACACATAGTATTAGAGGCCAGCGATTAGTCGGGAAAAAATGGAAAACTTGAATCACCCAGCACAAGACCTATACCATAAAATGATAAAGCAAACCAACAACTTTCAGAATGAAATATTTACATAAACAACACATTCAAGCAGGGGCAGATCCAGGAATTCTGTAAAAAAAAAAGGGGGGGGTTGTATGCAGCCCCTAATTTATTTTCTTTTGTTTTAACAAAAGTAAAGGGGGGGGTGCACCTGGTGCACCCCCCCTCCCCATCCGCCACTGTTTGAGTGTCAATGACCCCGTTTACAGTGCGGGGCTGGGCCGAGCCGCGGCCGAGCCCCGGCTGAGCCCAGCCTCAATTGCGAGGCCGAGCCCCGCAATTTTGTCCGTTTACACTGCCGGGCTCGGCCGCGCTTTTAATTCAAACCTTTCAATATTTTGTTGTAGTGGCGCTCTGCTTGTAAACAAAAACAATTTGGTGTAGTCTGGTTTTCAGACCCTTTGCCAACTGGTTTCCGTGGCGACGAAGTCGCCGTTCGGGCAAAGGCCTTTGCCGAAGGAAAAATCCTTTGCAGGACAAAACCACCTTAAACTATAGTAGCTTTCGACGTTGAGGGGGTTAATATCCTGAATAGCGAAATAGTAAGGGCAGAGGGTTTGGAAGCCAGACTAAAATTGGCCGCGCATTTGGCCCAGTTTGCGTTTACACTGAGAAAAGGTCGAGCTCAGCCACGGCTCGGCTGCGGCTAAGACGACCACCTCCAGAGCGAGGCCAAATGCGAGGCCAATTTTGGCCCTGCATTTGGCCTTTTGCGCGTTTACACTGAAGCAGGGCTGGGCCGAGCCGCCGCCGAGCCTCGCACTGTAAACGGGGTCCTAATGTTTGAAGTGTTTTAAAGCATGCCCACCACCAAGAATTTTTAGTGTACATTTATGTAAGAAACAAGCACAAACATTAACCAAAAGTAACCATGAACAAAGGTTCTCCAGCACACAGTGTACATCATTCTGCATTATGTAGACCAGTTCACAAAACATGATGAACTTTTAATCAATGTAGAGGGATAGAGTGTGAGGTTACATTGTAGTACAATGACTGTGGATGCTCCTCACTAGATTTGCTTTAATATGTGATTGCAAGGCCCACACCAGCATTGCAACCAGCGAAAACATCCACTGCTCAGTATGCTAGCTACAATGGCTGTGGTGGCTGCTGACATACACTGCACTGCAGAGTTTATAACATGGCTTCATGGAAACAAACACCAAGTTGATAATCCAACTTATCTGACCTAGCGTAGATCTAAAGACATTCTAAGGCATTGGCAAATTAACAAAAAAATTAAACATTCCCAACGTACGCAGCCTGTACTAAAGATAACTCAATAATCATTCAGGAGGTGATTGTGATTAAGGAAGAGAATTTCCTCAGATGTAAATGGTTCTTTTTCTAATTGGTTGTAAGAATGGTGCTAAAACACCAGGAAAGGGTAGATCACCGCCTAATTGGTTTAATACATAAACAGAGGTGACCATTGAAAACCAACCCAAATTGGTGTGAAATTTCCTAAACCTCCAATGGAAGATGATCATATCTACTCTTTTATCAGCCATTTTGGGCATTACTGCTGATAACTTCTGCACTGGTAGCTGATTGGTATGGATTATATGAGAGACTGGTACTAACTGACACCACCAGTAATACAGTTGTGTACCCTTGGTTTTTTACAGTTAACGCTATCAGGCTCCACTGCTGACCAACCAATGGCTTAAGTCAGCACAGGAACACCGGACAGTGTACCAAGGTCACTTCTGCTAGGCAAAGAATACGCACAAAAAACAACAACAAACCAACAACAACAAAACAAAACAAAACAAACAAAAACATCTGAAAAACAATGCCAAACACAGTATTCAAAATAGGCTAATTGTAGGAAAAGACACCACCCACAGTAATTCATCATCAAACTGTACTATAAAAAGTCATGGCTAAAAAGTGACAATGGACTGACCAACCTTAGGCCGGCCTTTTACACTGAAACGCCCATTTTTTTTTTTGTGCACACACAACACTAATATTTGAGCTCCGCTGGTTGTGATGCTATAATATTTTGAGTTGAAAGTAAAGGGGAAAAATCTGTTTGGAACAATATGGCAGACTCCTACACAGTCCAGGCCAATGGAACAGAGCACAAAAGCAAAAGAATTCACAAAAAAACAAACTTGTAAACAACTTGCAAAATAAAAACAATGATGATAAAACCTATTTACAGGAATTATAGACAATACTTTACAGGGTCATCAAGGTACAAACACTTTTTTTTTTCCAGGAGGATATGAAAATTATGAATTTAATTTCAATAATTTGAGTACCGGTAACAAGACTAATCTACATTACACTCTGTAGTTAAAACTTTAATACTGGTAACAAGACTAATCTACATTACACTATAGTTAAAACCTTAATACAAAAGTTGTTCCCTCTTTTTTCTTTTTTCTTTTGAAGGGCTATGTTTTTTATCCAACTGACATTATTTTTGTCCATTTCAACTCAACAAGCAATTGTGAGAAATCACTAAACAGTCAGTAGTAATGTAAAAGCAATTATTATTGCACAAGTAAGATAAGTCTCACAAGTTTTTAATTCTGTGGAATGAAGAATATTTACATGTCTTTATTTTCGCGCTGGTTTCTGGTTGTGCACAGCGAGCGAAAATGTCCACTTTTACAGTAGCACTGATATTTTGAAAGGCTCGTTAAGAGAATGTATGTAGGATAATATGATCCCTTCACATCACTTGCTACAATATGATGTGGGTACTTCAACGGACTAATACCTGCACAGCCACACTAGTTCACAAAAGCAACATTAGTACACCAATGTTCGATCTCTCCATTACTTCTTCTTTCACTTGGTTGGGAACATCAAATTCTGATGAGATAAAACATCATCTTGAAGGACTATTTTCTAATACACATCTAATCTTGAACAACTCTTTGCTGGTGAGTTTTTTTGTAACGTTTGAGGGTTTAATTTACTTTCTACTTGATGGATCTTGTTTGTTAAAAAACAAAATCACAATGGCCATGCCATGCCATGCCATTTATGATTCCACCTGCGAACGTGTGATCTTCTGAGCCATAAGTATTTTTCATCCCGTACACCCCATAGATAGGAGTGTCTGGCATCTCAGAATGTGGTCAATACAGAAGTAAAGATTACAAAATGATATCAACGAATCTTACCATGTGCAACATTGTTGATGCAATCAAGATACCTCTGCCCTGTTTCGTCGTACATGTATTGCCCCTTTGCCCTGACAATTTTCAGTGGGTTCTCCTTGAACCACAGCTTGCACGGCGATCTGCAGCAATGGAAAAAAACAAAACAAAACACACACACACAATGAGGAAGAATGCAAGTTTGACTCTGGGACAGAACTTTTGCTACTACCAGTAGTCAAAATCTCACAATTCCATTACAGCAGATATGATATTCCACATCATAAATTGCATGATTGCAAGCTAATACAATCTGTCTGTCCATACGTTCTGATTTGTTGCAATAAATAATACATGTACTACAGGCAAATGATGATCCATTATTCATATTCCATATCTATAGTTTGCAGAAAGTCGGACTTTCAATACATTTTACTCTCATCACACAGGAGCAATAATGGAGTTTTTCCCCATGAATAAACAAGAAAACATTCTGATGTACCCTGTAAATGTTTAACCCAACACTTCTCTGAACTGATTCTCCATTTCAACCACATTTTCGATATAATTCCTGTGTGTTTGCTCTTTGTATTTCAAATCATAAATATGAATGTCTGTGTTCAACTATACAACAAATCGCAGTTGCCAAAATGAATTTCGGTTTTAATTATGAGTGTGTCAAGTCATAAGGAAATACAGTAGTCTTGCATGCTTACCCAATATACTCCTTCCGCATCTCAATTGTCCTTTTCTTGTCACAGGTCTCCATGGTTGCAGATTTCTACAGAGTGGGCCTGGATGATGTAACCGGCATAAACAGAGTCTTGATGCAAGACTAGGATAGTGCACCGTCGAAGTGGATAGAGCTGCTGGTACAATGCACGTGTACCGTATCTACAAGGTGAAGGAGAATAGCATAGCATGCAGGTATTTTTAGCTGTGAGAGAACACAAAGTAAATTATCACACTCAGCCATCTGTGACAGCCCTGACTCAGTCATCTCCAACTAAGGGATACTAGCCCAAACTAGGGTATATGAAATTCCACCACTTACAAAAAATTGTACCATTGTACCAATGTAGACCTTTCTGACTGAAAAAAATACTTTCAGTAAATATCCAAAGTGAAACTAGAATCAATCAGTGAAAATGTGACCTTGTACTATGTCCCTGACATGGATAGGTACTTTTATTTTTTTTTCTTTCCTTTCCTTGATCTAGTCACGCACTCAAGGAATGGGAAATAGGATGCATATACCACAAAATTATCACACACGGCTATGCTAACCTTTAATACCAACATGGATGAAGTATAATTATCATGAAGTTCTTCATAATTTCTTATGCATTCTGTGGTGTTAAGCTCCAGCTGGAACATGATTAGGCCTACACTGTACTTATATGCACTACCCTGGTACGTAATGCATTTCTCAAATGTCATGTTATCTACACTGCTTACCTGTCAGATACAGGCTTGTGTAACTTTGGGCAATCACACGCAAAATGTCAACACCAATTAGGTTCCCTTAGTATTACTGCTATAGATTTGAAGCAGCTTATTATTTACAACATGTATCATCCAATAAGACAGCTCCACAATAATAATAACTCCTCGATATTTTCATTATTTAAAATTAACTCCCCTGGCTGGAAACAATGCCCCTCTCTTTGATCAATTCAAGTGTAACCTTTGACCTCAGACATACCTAACAATGAGAATGAATATTACTTATTTTGCATTTCTATCATTTTATGGATCTTTTTAACATGTGCTCTGATCTTCTCATTTACTGTACTCTTTAGATTTCATTTTGTTTGTGTATTTTCTGCTTTAGAGACTTCATCAACAAATTTGCTAAAATAAATAATTATCACTATCATCACTACATCGTCATCTTCTCAATGATTTGTGGAAGGGACACAATGATGACATTGTGTCTGTGGCCATAGACTAATAGACAGACATACCAAGTTCCTTTGCACTACGTTTCGCATCTCAATAGGGTTTGCTGTTTCCTGTGTCTGTGTACATTATCTGACCTTTGCACTCAAGCCGTCAAGGGATTATTCGGACTGGTGCAGATATAGGCACCAACATGTGATATACATGAACGCACTTATCAGGCAAACATCTCAATCTGCATCTTATAACTCAGTCTTATGCTGTTGTTTTTTTCAATAAACCAAAGTCTCATGCTGACAAGGACATAATGTGGTTGGTATATTACATGCGTGCCTTACAGAATTTAAAGGGTGATTTAGCATCTAAACTGGTATATCATTCTATGCAGACAAGTCTTGTACAACATTGCAGTACAGTACAATGTATATGAGGAAACATTGTGGCCGAGTGGACAGGACCAATGACTCTCAAATGTGGGGTCCCTGGTTCAAAGCCACTGACAGTAGCAACTTGTGCCCAAAGGCAATCATCTCATTGTCTAGTTTTTCAGGACACTACAGCTGTTGGTCATGTGGTTTTATTTGCTGTATGCTATAATACACATAACCATACAAGTGCCTTTTCAGTGGCCACAGAAAAATAAGAACCAATACACAACAGTGAAGTTTGGGGGAATCTCTAGAGAAATGCTGTTTAAAAAGTTATGATTACATATTACAAATCTTAATCTTAAATCCATGAGCAAAATCGATGTGGACAGGCTGAACATATGCTAGCTTCAAAATTTTTGACATCAAAGGGCAAAAATGACACAAACTCTACAAAGTCAGGGAAATGCATTACTATAATACTACTGGAGTAACATAAACAGCTTTGATGGTAAAATATGTTTTGGCTGTTTTCATTAACTGATACTTAAAAAAAAAATCCTTTCTTGATTTTCATAATTTCACAGCAATCTCAGTTATGTCACTCCTGATCACACAAATACACACACACACACACACACACACACACACACACACACACAATTAAATGTCATCTCTGTCTATTAGACCTTTACACCAGTCGTAGACCTATATTCACTTTCTTCCTCATGTTTTTTATTGTTTCTTGGACCTTTAACTGTTTGGCTATATTACAGCATTAAAATAAAACAACCCAGTAAAGGCTAGGGTGTAGAAATAGATCATCCTTGTCAACTTGCTGGTAAAATTGTACACCCATGCACCAGTATCCATGTCAGGATGCTTGAAGGTGGACTGATGATATGTTTAGTTTGGTATTCCTCAGTAGACATCAGCAGTATCTATTAGGGAGCTTTAGATTTGCTGCGCTGACATTTGAGACGACGCTTGAGCTGGACGTTCTCCTTTTCCATGCGTCATGTTGAAAAGTAGCTTTAGATTACGCTGGGATGCAAGGTATAAAAAATAAAATGGCGCCCCCATATGATGGGTGCATGAAGTAGCTCTCTACATGTACAATGTATGTTGATGTAAAAATAGCCCAGAACGCGTAGTGAAAAACTCGGACGACGCAAGCTATAAATAGATCGAGTTGACACACGTTTTTGCGCATGCTCAGAACATGTGTTTTCCTCTGAACGTCCCCGTCGCAAAAATCTAAAACTCCCTAATATCTCACCATCATGAACATTTCCCTCGTGGTTGGATCACTGACTTGTCATACACAACATACAAATATATGAGATGATCTCACACAACCATGCACAACATGCAGAGGTCAAGTATGATCACATTTTTCTATTTTGATAGTGCTCTCATGTGAAGAAACCCTAATGCAACACCAACACCTGATCAAGAAACCCAGTCTGGTGTAATATTATTCCAATGAATTCTATAAGCCTGTGATTCATTGAACACGTGCGGTTTATTCAAATGATTGTGTTAACTGAATGGCCTTGACTTAAATACAATTACAAACGATCATTTTCTTTGAAGTTTTGGACTTTGTTTTTTTTCGGGAAAGTTAAATTCATGTACAGACAAATGATTTTGAAACAAAATGAAATCTGCTTCCTCAACCCTTGCCAGTAGTTCAAAAATCTTATGTAGCACCATTCTCTTTTATTTTCTGATTTTCATGACTTTATATTCAGCAAAAATCTCTAATTCACCTTGTTATCATCAATCTGAAGTCTAGAAACTAGAAACTTTCGAGGCACAAACACTTCTGACCCTGAAACGCCATCATAAAAAATGTTAAGTGAGAGCTTGACTGAAAGATCAGTCTGTATCTTAATTGTTATCTGCGATATGTTCTGCGGAGACTGCATTTGGCTTCACAGAATCCCAAGGAGAGCATAAAAGTAAAAAGAAAAAAAAATGATAAAAGACTCCTACGGCGGACAGACGGATTTTTCGGTCTATATATAGTGAGAGCTACATCCAGTAAAAATCAAGATGATTAGACCACTCCTAGTTCATTGGATAAATTAGATTCTAGACCTCTATTCTATGGCAGCTTGAGTTAAAGAAGTTGCTTAATACAATAGAAAGAGTTAGTCCACGTCTAAGACTAACTGTAGTGTTACTACTGTTAGACACCCTAACTACCCTCCTTAGATTTCTAGAGTGTGTGTGTGCTCATATTAAACGTTTGCCTCTGAAACTCAGTCTGTCTGTGCGTGTAGACAGACAGACAGAGGCAAACACATGCACATGATCTTGAAAAAAAAAGTTAGACCAACTGTTAAAGACTACCTAACATGAGATCTAACCATTGTTAGACAAGAAACTCGTGATCATTGACATAATGAATGAGACGATTAGAAAAGGTCAGGATGCATGCCAACGCAACATATTGTACGCTATTCGACCTAGGCCTATAAACAATAGCAATAGATCTAGTAAAACTAATTACTTGTTACTTGTTACTTGTTACTTGTTGAAATAATCCCAAAACTGCAGCTCTGTTGAAGCTATACCGGGATGAACAATCCTTGCTGTGTGTAAACAAGGGTGCAGAGGTGCCATAATCGTAACCCACATATGTACAATAAAAGTGGTTGAACCCGTGCAAGTAAAAATAAGGTTGGCTCCTTACAGGACACTGGTCACTGGAACCAGAAAAAGGCTGCATTATGATGATATGTTGGAGTGCAGCCTCTCTGAATTCTGTTGGGTTGGTGAGGTGAACAGCATTGTCATTGAGCTGCGCCTGGCAAGCTGTTCCACAGTCTTGTTGCTCTTGGAAATAGTAATACTGCCAATAGCCAATACATCTTGTTAATGTTAGATTGTAAATATCTAGATCTACGAGACGAAAACGTCACACAATAGGAGACAAAAAAAAAAACACATAACAGCTGATAAAATAGTTACCAGTAATATATTCACCACCCCTACTACTGCAGTGAATTGTAAACGGAGCGGAGTGAGTCGTAGACGACGTGGTAAGTCAGTGGCTGGAAGCAAAGAGCAGCCTGCGAGTGGAAGCAGAGAGCAGCTCGCTCACTACAGAAAACAGAAGGAGCCGGGTCAGACTGCAGGATCTTGAAATTGAACGTGATCTTGAGACTCGAGCAGAGAATTGGGCTTTACATCACTGCATGCATGCCGCACCAGTTGAAGTTTAACGTCCCTTCGACACACTACAATAATTTACCTTCAGCTCAGATCGATAGACAAGAACATCTCATTACGGAAGATAATAGACGAGGACAGTGTCGTAATACTATGGTACGTATACGTGATCGGGGGCGATTGGGGATGAGTGGCCATCTCGCGCCTAGAGCTGAGCAGGCGGATAACAACGAATGGTTACATACACTCGAGCAGCACGTTCAGTTGGCTGCGTAGCATGTGATTGACATGTTGACATAATAATGGACCAGCTGAGTGATGGGCGGAGCTTCTGTCGCGAAGTTGTTTTGTGTGTGTGCGCGCCGCGGCGGCGGGTTTTGTACCTCTTTGGTTTTTTGACTGACAGGGGTGCTTTTTGTGATTTTTTTTTTGTGATTTTTTTTTTGTGATTTTTTATGATTTTTTTTTTTTTTTTTGGGGGGGGGGGAATGTGTTGTAGGGGTCTATGATTATAGTAAAATTAATAGTCGGTGATATTCTTGGTTGTGAATACAGTACATGGGCTCCCCCTCCACCCATTTTTTTTTTTTTTTTTTGCACCATATACAGGAATACACAAGGTGTCGCCACTTAGCCCGCACCCCACTTTTTTTTTGTGTGTGTTTTTTTTAACCCGAAAGTGCGTTAGTGACACTAGAAAAATAATACATTATACCAGTAGTAGGCCTAGATAGAAACCTTGAAATGTGAGCGCGGTAAGGTTATGTTTGGAGCTGAAGTGGGGCTCCTCACCCCCCCCCCCCACCCCCACCCCTCCCCCAACTTTTGAAAACGTTTCGCCGGCGTACTTAGGGCCTACCACAGTATCAGTGCTCGAGATTTATCTGAAAATATTTTGTCGAAGAGGACATGGTCTGCTATAAGATACTAGTATAAAGAGGATGAAATCTCTTCGTTGTGCTCTTAGTGTAATGGACATCAAGTGGTCACCATTGAGACTTTATTGAATTAGAACTGATTGTGATTTTCAGGAGAATGCCACTTCTGAATGTGGCATCAAGCATGCATAGGCCTATTTTGAAATTCACATGAATCTAGTAATTCGATAGGGCCTACTTTTCTTTTTTAAATGAAACCAAAACCCTAAGATGAATATGGGTCGAATGAAAGCAAACTGTAGAATACATTAGTGAGAGTTTGAAGAAATTTGAGGAAAATTGGACAATCAAATAAAAAAAGTTATGATTTTTTTCTTTTTGTTTTCCGTGCTGTCGTCGCTGTATGAGAAAACGAGGTACTTTCCACTCTTGAATATGACTTTATTATGGACAACAGTATAAAGGACATAAAAATATTTCAGAATATTTCAATTTCGATGACAAGCATAAAGAAACCCCACTAAGATTTATCTCTTTCAGAAACAGTGGGAATAAAATAACCTTTAGTATACATCAGTAACAACTCGATGGAATGTGCACTTTTCATGAAAAATAAAAAATTCTGGGATTGTTATATTTTCTTTATGGTATCACTTGCTTGTAGTGTACCATTAGATCAATTTTTCACGTAATGATTGAAGAAGCGTAGGTCCTACATTGTGCACATAACGTGTACGGAGAGCAATATGAATGAATGTTAATTGCCTAGACGTGTTAAAGAAAATATCATCCACTCTGTCAAATACTTCAGGCAAACTGTACCGTTTACACAGTGCCTGCAAATTTCCCACCTCACACATGAAACCATTAATGGATTTGTACAATCCGCGAAATGTCTTGAGAGAAAATTATCATAATTATGATGAAGTGCCATGGTATTTTGAAAATCAAATGATCAAACACGTGACAATGCATTTTTGATCATAATGCCATAATTTCACTGGATATAATTCTGATTTTCACAAACCTCTATATTCAAAGCCACTGGGCAATTTTCAGTGTCTCCCCCCCCCCCCCCCCCATATTAGTATTTCTAGCATACCCAGGAAGGGCTAAATATCTAAAATATTCTGGGAAAAAATACTGGTTAAAATCACGGGGTATATTGCTTTGAAGTAGCGCGCGATATCAAAATTGCGTTGTGACGTCACAACTGCATTGTTACATTTTCACACATGCGAGGCCTACGGTAGCCTTTAAACAAGGCGACTCGCTCTGCGTGCCCCCGTATAGCGCGTTTACCCCACAAACCTGTTGGCCGGCGAGTGGAGCGAGCCGCCTTTATCCACTCGTTCAGGGATGTGTATTTTTGTCGTTGTTGTTGCTTTATATTCTTTGACAAATTTGCGTACAAATTTGACGCAGAAAATACACACGGCACCAAGGCAAGCCTCGTTAATATTAAAGCCTCGTTAATATTAAGTAACTATACTTATTCTACTTAATATTAACGAGGCTTGCCTTGGTGCCGTGTGTATTTTCTGCGTCAAATTTGTACGCAAATTTGTCAAAGAATAAAGCAACAACAACGACAAAAGTACGCATCCCCGAACGAGTGGATAAAGGCGGCTCGCTCCACTCGCCGGCCAACAGGTTTGTGGGGTAAACGCGCTATACGGGGGCACGCAGAGCGAGTCGCCTTGTTTAAAGGCTAGGCCTACGGTAGCACGCGTTGTGAAATTGCTTTGTGATGTCACAATTAGCGCGCGATGTCATTTCTTTTTTCCCGTGATTTTAGCCGCGTTTTCACAAAAATGATAGTGTACTTATGTACTAATATGCCTATTTGGAAAATACCGTTATAAATAGTGACGTCATTCACCAAGTATTGTACTATGGCATGTCTAAAAGGCAAACGTTCTGAAATAGCTGAAATAGCTGAAACAACAACAACTAGAGGACGAATTTTGGTCCATCATGTAATTCAATAAACAGAGGGGTTTTGAATTCTAAGAATTAAGAGTAATTGGAGGAACTATACATCTCCCTCTAGATATGGGACGAGAGCAAAACCCCCAAATAAAGTATCATGCTCTTTTGACAAAATACATGTACTCGCGATATACAAGTATTAAGTTACCATCGGAAAACTTTTGTGATGTTATCCATTAGTCTGTAAAACGGCATTAAGGCAGGCGCTATCTTTTGTGATCGAAACAAACGCATGCAGCCATACAGATATTACATGAAGCGCAAATCCCGTCCACATTAAGAATCAGCTAATTGCGCGCTGTTTTTGTTTGTTTGTTTGTTTGTTTGTGTTGTTGTTGTTTTTTGTTGTTGTTTGTTGTTGATGTTGTTGGTTGTTGGTTGATTAAACCCGGAAGTGGTCCACTGTTTCTAATTCTGAACCCCAACCCCCCATTAAAAAAAAAAAAAATGCTGGTTACGGGCCTGAGTTGTTAAGATTTTGCGGAGATTGGGGTAGTCGATTGCCCTCCCCATATTAAGTAAAAATATCTTTTCCCACCCACCCCCTCCCCCCCCCAAAAAAAAACCACCCAACAACACACCGCGAACATATACGTTTGTCAAGAGCATTTTTTCCCACCACTTTTCCTTTCCTTTGATTTTATCGCCCAAAGTCTTCTTTTTGCGCAAAAAGAAAATAATAAATTACCCATTGCAGCTTATAATGCGGACGAAATGGAAAACATTTAGAAGAACAATTTCCTACTTACATTCAGTTTTCCTTTCTAATATCACGTGAGCAGGTCCTGAGGAATCATTTCCCCAAATTTGGTGCTTTTAATTCGCCGTTTAACGGTGATCTCAAAATGTGGTGTTAAGCGACGTGACTATAAACCGTTTTTGCACGAAAAGCGGCTCCAAAATTATCCTGCCTGGTGGTCAGAGCGCCAAATTACCTTATTCTATATCTGTGTGTAATTGGAAGTTGATGCCAGAACATAAAATCACTCATATTTTATAATTATGTCGATAACTGCAGCACAAAACGTATTGGATAGGAAATAATAAGTCAGTTCGGAGTTAGCTCATGGGAACATTGGTATGAATAACCTTTCTTTTTCTCAGTCGGTTAGGGGCACATGATGCATAAGTTTCAATAGTTTATGGGAGTCATCAATCCTGTTCAATGAAAGAATAAACTTGCGTATACCGTAGACCCTACATAACCAAAATGATCCGCCAATCAACACCTAGGGAAAGCATCATTTCATATACAGGGTATACTACTGATTATTATTGCCAAATACCCACTTTGCTGTCAGGTGGCAGTGTGCTGGCAGGCAGCGTTAAGGGCAGGCTATACGGATTACATGAATAATCAACATCACAAATGCTTATCCCAGTGAATTTAAAAACCAACAAGGACCTTTCTTCGCTCATGTGCAAAGTGAAAAACCAAACTGGCTTATTCATGCAGGTAAATCTTGCCTGCTCAACTAGGCCTATAGCAGGGCTCCACACTAACTTTTTTGTTTGGTGGCCCGATGGGGCCACCAAAATAATTAATTTCAAATTTTGCCACCAAAATCATTAATTTCAAATTTTGGTGGCCCGAAACAAACAAACAATAAAACACATTAAAAGGCCTGTTTTTTTAATGAGTCAAATACTTAAATTTTATCATAGTTTTTGGGAAGTTGGACATATCTTCTCATAAATAAACCTCAACAAACTCGCAACACTCACTCTCAGGTACTCATTCAGTCCTTTCCATCCATCCTTTAAAGAAATTTAACTGCTAATTTCCGGCGCAAAAAGTTACGAATTTATTGACATACTTTTCAAAATATTTTGGTGGCCCTATAGGCGGGCCACCAAATTTGCCATTTTTTAAAATTTGGTGGCCCAACTTTCATTTTTGGTGGCCCCGGGCCATGGGCCACCGTTAGTGTCGAGCCCTGCCTATAGAGAGCACAGATACAGGGGCATATCAGGAATTCCGTAAAGGGGTGGGGGCTTTACAAAATTAAAGGGGTCGCGCCCCCTCGTTTTTTCTTTGTATTTCATTTGTAAAAAAAAAAAAAAAAAAAAAAAAAAAAAAAAAAAAAAACTTTTAAAAAAAGGGGGGCAGCGCGCGCCCGGTTTACCCCCGGGCCCCATCCACCACTGCAGATATCATGCACCCTTTACCCCATTTATGCCACTGTCTGTCAATCCAGGGTATCAAAATTATTTATATTCATAGGCCTATTGAATACCAAATGCAGCAGCTTGTCATATTTCTGAAAGAATTCACTTTCGTTGTCAAACAAACGGAACGAAATGAAAGCATGAGCGAGCATGAAACTATAGTTATACAACATTCCATATCTTGACTCAGTTCCCGATACCTTAGAGCAAACATAAATCATCAGAAAATTGTGCTTTTTTACATGATGATTGCAAGCAAAGGGTTCATTGGAGTCAGTATGCTTGATACCTACAATATTATTGTGATACAGTAACTGTATAGTGGTGACTGGTTCGTAGAGAGTGATAAAACGCCCTCTCTGACAGACACTGGCCATTTGTACCACCGACCAGCTTCGCGTAGCTTAGCAACTTCGCTATTGTGTGTAGTTGCGGGAATCACCTTTGCTCTGTTTATGCACCTGTGTAGCGTGTGTGTATGATTCCTTTGTGATTTACACGTCACAACACTTGTGTGTGTGTGTGCGCCGAACGGATAACAGTGAACGTACCTCTATGGCCTGCGATACGGAGTGTGGGAAGAGCGTTTCCGTTTCCAACATCAAAAAACGTGATATCGGAAGACGAAATTTAGAATAAACGACTGATTTGGTAAGTTCTGATTTTTCTGTTTCCAGTAATATGTACTACACTTCTATTAGCCCCTACGAAATATGTAATCTTTCTGGTCTCGTGTCTGCTCGTGCATGTGAAATTTACCAAGCAGAAAACTTTAATTCCCAAAAGTGTTCGGAAGTGGTAGTGGGCCTCACACACAGTCAACACGCCTAAAAAATAAGTAACGGCACTCTGCTCTGCATCTGCGCTGCTGCTAGCGCTAGCACATAGTAGCAGCTCTGGCTGGTGGCAGTGGGATTTGGTATCCAAGTCGGCATTACCCCTATTAAAACACTTAACCGTTAGTGTTATTCCCATGAAATGAACGAGTACTGCTATAAAATAAAATATGTGATACCTAATGAAATAAACGAGTAGATAAACGAGTCTACTGAAATAAATGAGTAGTGGTACCGGTACTGCTATAATCATAGCAGTATTAACCAACCAAGGCATAGCAGAGGCGGCAGAGCAGATAGTTTCTACTTTCATATTCTGTAAAGATGCATATATCACTATACTCTGTAGAACCCTAGATTGTCTATAGCATGCTGGGCTCGGTGTGTTGTGTTTATACTACTGTAGTATACTTGGGTGACCCGCACCTCGTCCTAGTTAATGTTTGCCCATATTTGAATCACATTTCGTCACTGAAATTTTTTGAAATCCAACTCACATACAGGGAAAATGCTGAAAATTCCAATGGAATCACAAGTTCACTGATCAATATTGAAAATTTGCAGCTATCGTCGTCGAACGCGAACGATGCGAAAAAGTTGCGCGCTAAGGAAGGGGTCCACAACTCGTCACTCGCTCTCCCATAGGCTTAGCACGTAAAAGACGTGTGCGGGTGACAGTGATGTTCCCATAGACATACACGTAAAAGATGCGTGCGGGTGACTTTAACACGTATTCCTATAGCCCTATGAAAATTTCAGATTTTCGCGAAAAACTGTTCGGTTTTCACCACAATTTGCTTGATTGTGGTAGCCCTGCCAAGTTTCAAGCGTACAGAACACAGTCCCGGGCATACATTTTTGTTTAGTGCGCTCAAAACTATTTTAAGTGGGGTGACGGTATTCGGGCCCCTGACGAGGTGCGGGCACCTCACTATACTACTAGTACTTTTAGTAGAATTTCTACTACGAGTGGTGTACAACATGTTGTACAAGTAAACATGATTTCTACATACAGTTTGAGTAGGTCTATGTGAGTTTAATGCCATGATCCCTGTGTGGGTTTAGTAAACATTCTGGCTATTTCTACCTTCACCTTAACAAAATCCAATTAGGCCTAATGCGTAAGATCTACATCATTGATGATACATGTAATATCTGATGTTTAGCCTTTGATAGGAGCTACGCCATGAGCCATATACTTATAAGAATCTTCTTTACTTCAACTTTTGTTGGGATATTAAGTGAAAGGTAGTTCTGGTAAGAGTTTGAGAAACCCGTCTTGCACAATTTCGTTCATTTTGTATGCACGTCAAAGAGGTTCTTTTATGCACGCTTTGTATCAACTCAGCCCGTAACTGCAACCGGCCAGAACGTGAAGCACTCTCATAGTACAACACTGTAAATCCAGAGGGGCAACTCGGCCCTGCCATCAAAGTGAGGCCAAGTTGTCCCTGAGTCCGAGTTAGCCTGACCCAGATCAGGAAAGTTTTGAGGTGCAAACCTTTTTGGTTCATATTTTACTTTTCTTTGTGTTATTACAGCGTTATTTCGTGCATTTCTCATACGTGTACATTTTGTAGCGAAATTTGACTGTTGTGCAGGCAAACCAGAACTACGTTTTCACCTGTAAATGCAATTGGCCTGCATGTACAATAAATGATCATGTGCATTGTGTATAGAGAGTACCAGTATAAGTTTCATGTGATAAAGGATCTGATTTTCTGTCCACAGATAGAGGCCTTCTTTTTTTTTTTTAAAGAGGAGCAATATCGAGACAGATCCACAGCAGCAGTTCTGGTCACACAAGTCGAGAATTCACCATTGATAGTAAATAATTTCACCAGGACAAAGTAGCCAGGAAAGGGTTAAGCAAGACGACATCATGGCTGGCGGAGGAAAAACAGACATGGAGAGAATCGGTCTCTTCCAAGAGATGGGATATGTGTCGATTGGCGACAGATACGTCCCACCTGGATCAAGTAAGAATAATTTATAATTTAAGTATAAAGTATCTCAGTACATTATGAAGGCAGAGTTGATTTTTGCTTTTTATTAGATTTCTGATTTGCCTTTGGATATTAATATTCATGAATTTCAAATTACAGTTCTCTGTGCATGTAAATGGTGTACATGTAATTAAGTATTTTATTTCCCTTAAAAAACAACAACTAAAGAATGTATGGACAATTTGTTGTTTTAATTTTCATCCCTGTTGTGCATCATTGCAAACTTTAAATCTGGGATGATTGTTAAAACACGATTTCACCATACATCATGATAATTTGCTGCAAAATTGTTTATTAAAACTTTTATTTTGATATGATAACCTTCCATTCATATAAATGTATGACTCAATCTTTTACTCTTGCTGACTTCACAATGACTTCTGTGCATGTATTGTATTTCTGGTTCAGAGTTGTATTATAGTTACGTGTGTAGTTGTATTTTGTAATTTTGGTAGAGTTAGATTATGTTTATATTGCACTTGGTTGATCATTGAATTGATCTTTTGTTTATCCCTGTAATCATTACCAACAGAGCCCTTCAACGAAGCGGCACACAAAGCAAAGCAAATGTTACCAGGAGGTAGCAAGACCAGGTCGGCACTCCAGGCGGGCTATTTCGATGAGAAGTTTAACAGAGTCTTTGAGTCGGAAGCCTACAGTGACGCTGTGAAGAGGAGAAGGCAGGACCGGCTGAAAGAGAGCAACAAGAATATCGGAAAGGCCTTCCTCCCTAGCAGCGGCGATAAGAAACCGTAAGCTTCTTTAGTCCCACCTATTAATGGTTATGTCATTGCTCAATCATACAAGTTGCTGCAAGAATGTAAAAGCTAGTATGGACTTCAAATGTAGCATTTTTTATTTTTCCCTTCATAGTATTTATTGATCTCCTTTCATGTGTGGTGATATTTGATTGATACATGACTGATGCATTATGACAAAAACATGTGTTGTGATAGTTGAATGAAAGTGCTGGCGTGGTAAACCCTATTTCAGCATTTATTATACCCCCACCCACACATAGTGTGTAGGGGGGGTATATAGGAATCATCCTGAGGTCGGGTGGCCGGTCGGTCGGTCGGTCGGTCGGTCGGTCGGTCGGTCGGTCGGTCGGGCGGGCGGTCGGGCGGTCGGGCGGTCGGTCCGTTGCAAAATCTTGTGGGTCGAACTCCTCTCTCATTTTTTGAGCAATTGACCCCAAATTTGGCATGTGTGACCGCTATCAAAGGTAGATGTGCAAGACACCTTTTTCGTTAGTATCGCATAATGCGTTGCCATGGAAACGGCATATTTTCGTAAAAACTTGTGGATCGAACTACTCTCTCATTTTTTGAGCAATTATCCCCAAATTTAGCATGTGTGACTGCTATCAAAGGGAGATGTGCAAGACACCTTTTTCGTTAGTATTGCATAATGAGTTGCCATGGCAACGGCAAATTTTTTAAAAATCTAGCAAAATGTTGTGGATCGAACTCCTCTCTCATTTTTTGAGCAATTGACCCCAAATTTGGCATGTGTGACTGCTATCAAAGGTAGATGTGCAAGACACCTTTTTCATTAGTATCGCACAATGCGTTGCCATGGCAACATCATATTTTCATAAAAACTTGTGGATCGAACAACTTTCTCAATTTTTGAGCAATCAACTTCAAATTTGGCATGTGTGACCGCTATCACAGGCAGATGTGCAAGAGACCTTTTTCGTGAGTATTTCATAATGCGTTGCCATGGCAACGGAAGATTTTCATATAAATCTTACAAAATGTTGTGGATTGCTCTAATCTCTTAGGTTTGTAGCAATTCAGTTTGAATTTGGGATATACGATCAATGTAATGTATATTTGTGCAAAACACATATGTGTGTGGTGATGAATCTGTTGCCATGGCAACAGAATTTTTTTACCAATCATACAAAAATGTGTGGATTAGCCTAACTCCTTCAGTTTTCAAGCATTTGGCTTAAAAATTGGCACATGTGACCACTATTGTATGTAGATGTGCATACTTACTCTTTCGTCATTTTTTATCTATGTGTTGCCATGGTAACAGCATAGTTTGAATGAAAGTCATACGAAAATATTGTGGATTCAGTTAACTCCCTCAGTCTTAGAGCATTTGACTTGAAATTTGGCACACATGACCACTATAGTATAAAGATGTGCAAACTTAATCTTTCGTCAGTGATGAACAATGCGTTGCCATGGTAACAGCTTTTTTTTAACCAAAAAACATACAAAAATATTGTGGATTCAGCTAACTTTCTTTAGTCTTTAAGCGTTTAGCTAGAATTTGGCACACATTACCACTGCGGTACGTAGATGTGCAAAGGTAATCTTTCGTCAGTGGTGATCAATGCGTTGCCATGGTAACGGCATATTTTGAATGAAAATCATAAAAAAAATATTGTGGATTCAGATAAATCCCTCACTCTTTGAGCATTTAGCTTGAAATTTGGCACATGCAACCACTATAGTATATAGATGTGCAAACTTAATCTTTTGTCAGTGGTGAACAATGGGTTGCCATGGTAACAGCAGCTTTTCACTAAAATGCATACAAAAATATTGTGAATTCAGGTAACTACCTCAGTCTTTGAGCATTAAGCTTGAAATTTGGCATATGTGACCACTAGAGTACGTAGATGAGCATACATTGTCTTTGGTCATTGTTGATCAATGTGTTGCCATGGTAACAGTATATTTTGAATGAAAATCATGCAAAAATATTTTGGATTCAGTTAACTCCCTCAGTCTTTAAGCATTTGGCTTAAAATTTGGCACAGGTGACCACTATAGCATATAGATGTTCAAACTTAATCTGTCATTATTGTTGAACAATGCGTTGCCATGGTAACAACATTTTTCACCAAAAAGCATGTGGATTCCGCCAACTCCCTCAGTCTTTGAGCATTTAGCCTGAAATTTGGCACACCTGACCACTATGTTATGTAGATGTGCAAACTTAACCTTTCGTCATTGTTGATCATTGTGTTGCCATGGTAACAGCATAGTTTGAATGAAAATCAATATAAAATATTTTGGATTCAGGTAACTCCCTCAGTCTTTGAGCATTTGGCTTGAAATTTGGCACATGCAACCATTGTAGTACAGAGATATGCAAACTTTGTATTCCATCATTGTTGAACAATGTGTTGCCATGGTAACAGTGCATTTTGAATGAAAATCATACAAACATTTCGATTAGATCCTAACTCTCTATGTTTAGAGCATTTTGGCTTCATATTTGGCACATGTTACCTGTACATTACCTAGATGTGCAAAAACTCTTTTGTCAGTGTTGAAAATGTGTTGCCACGGTAACAGTATATTTTGAATGAAAACGATACACTAATATTGTGAATTCAACTAAGCCCCTCATCCTGTTAGCATTTGGCTTGAAATTTGGCACATGTGATGGCTATGATATATAGTTGTGCAAAACTTCATTTTTTTCTTAATATCCAACATTGTGTTGCGCCATGGTTATACAATTTTTAATAAAAACCATAGAAATCTTCAGTTTATTTATCTTGCTCACTCAGTTTTTGAGCACTTGACTTGAGATGTGGGACATTTGACTAACAGTGAGCAATACATTTATTTACTGTTGGACAGTGCATTGCATTAGTTTTTTTTTTCATTAAAAAGTAAAAAAAAAATCATGGTTGAGCTAATTTCCTCAGTTGTGGGTGGGAGTATATTAATCACAATGAGTGATAGTTCTAGTTAAGGTAGGGGAAAACTCATGCGAATGAACTTCAAACTGTGGTGATACACTCAAAGTGCCGTTTTTGGTGGTCAATTTTCATGAGATTGCGGACTCCTCTGCATGCATCAGACTGACAAGTTGTTCATGTACTTCACAGCATCAGTTTTTCAGACATTGGTAACATTTGTCTCATCTACTCATAACATCATGCTCCTTTCATGCACTCACTGTATTTGATGTAAATTGCTGTTTACAGGAGCGGACTGGGCAACCACTATGGCACACTCTCGGGGGCCATTCCTGCCTTCAGTCCCGTGGGCAAAGGAGCCAAGAGCCATAAGGCACCTGGAAGAAATGTCATCACCAATCCCGGAAAGAAGGGCACAGGTTTTGGGTGCGTTTCTGTCGTTTACTTAAATTTGTTCTTGACATAATGAATGATCTATCCTCCTTTTCCATTTTCCTCCCTCATTTCCTTCTCTCTTTATAAATCAAAATTCTAAGTACCCCGGAACTTCAACATAATTACTTGTTCGTATTGGACAAGTGCATGAGGAATGGTCGATATAATTTGTTTTGTTCTTCTTTACAGTTTAATACGGTCAGTTTTCTCAAAAGGGATCATTTCCTGTAATATCAGAACAAAATTTTGATCGAAGAAATGAATTTGTGCTGTGGTGTAACTATGTGCATGGTATATGTATTTATATTGGAGTGCCAGCCATTTATGCAACGTGTATTTTATGAAGAAGTAGATCCATTTACAATGGAGATTCACCAATCACCACTTATTGTATAAGGATGAAGTTAAAACAGGCCTAGCAAGGAATGAAGCTGTCAAACTGTAGGATTTTATATTCACAAGAGGAAACAACAAGGATTGTTTTTTTGTTTTCACAGTGATGTTTGTTTAATAAAAAAAAAGAACACATAGAAACCTGCATCACACAAATCAATAATTTGTTTTGCTATTTCAGCTATCCCGCATTGACGATTGGAAAAGGTTATCAGTATTCTTCAAACCCATATGACAAGGGCAAGGAGTTGAGAAGAGTAAGTATCATTCATAAAATCATCTTTATTGTTGCATTTTGGTACTCTGTTTTTACCCTGTGGATGCGCATATCGACTACTCGCAATATATTCTTCTTGCATATTACCAGCGAAGAGTTTTAAAATTGTTACACTGCCGCATGTGTGTATGTATGCATGTAAACAATTTATTGTAAACTCCTGTAAACAGCAAGACAGAGTGACAGAAGAAAAAGTTCCTGTAAAAGCCAACTTTGATTTGCAATATGTGTGTGTGATGAACATTAACTCAAAACACTCGCAGCATTTAAAATGTTCGACTTATTAAAGTATTTTGTCGTATTGGAAGCTTCCTAGAAGACTTCTGTAATTTTTTTTCTTTATCTGTATCATGTTAATATGTTGGAGGCACCCCAAACGAATATGTAACATCCGTTTTTGAGGTCAAGAACGAAATCATCAAAACCTTGTCCTGCCTGTTCCTCAGAAACACCTCGAGCAGCACAAGGCAGCACTGAAAGGTGGTGCTTTTCGCCTCAATATGCATCCCAAGTCGTACTTTGACCAGAACCCCTACGCCAGCGACAGACCGCTGCCCCCACTCAAGGCAAAGATCAGCACCAAAAAGGATGTGAAACCCTTCAGGCCCAGCCATCCAGCCAAGGAAGTAAGTCGCCATGGAAACAGTCAGGATATTGAGTATGATTGGCTAGTTTGTGACACTTTGCTGCAAATAGATATTTTCGATGATTTGATCGGAACAGATCTATGGTGCTTGAACTTCAATGTCATTACTCAGGATCACATGCTCTTAAAGAATGAATTTACAGTCAACCTTGCCGCAGTCGAATCTATTTGGCCTGTAGATAGCTTTGACGTTGAGAAAATTCGACTTATGAGGGATTGAAACAATAGACTTGAAAAAGACCTTTGACTTAGGCAATTACAGTGTATTTGACTTTAACATGCGAGGTTGACTTAAGCAAGGTTGACTGTAGGAAGATTTGCCCTGATACATTCCCCTGACTGTTTTGAAGTTGCCATTAAAAGAGATCGTTCTACTGTGTTATTGTTAGGTGAGCTTGCAAATGCGGACTGCAATCTGTGTTATACATGACAAGAATGTGTACTCTTCAGTAATTTAGAAGATTTGGTAAAGTTTGTGGGATAAAATGGAAATAGTTTGTGAGAAATTAGTTCAATTTTTTTCGTCCATGTAGATCGCTGGAATGAAGGCTGGAACCTTTGACCCCTACCCATCACACTCCAATGACCCTTACCGACCCAAGGCAAAGAAGGGTCCTCCCCCAACCAACAGCAGCGGCAAGATCTTCACACCGTCCCCTGGACCAAAGTCAGCACCAACATCCTCCATCATCAATCAAAACGTTATCAGGTAAAGTACAGCACCAATGATATCTTACACAATGTCACAAAAGTACCAAATAAATCGAAAGCATTTTTATACATATGGAACTGTTAAGCTGTTATTTTTGGGAATTTCATGGATCACTGTTGGACCCGCTAATTTAACAACACGCGAAAATGTCGCCATGCGCTAGGGTAATCCATAGTGCACTTATGTTAGCATTGGTGTCCATTAGCAAAAACATCATCTTGCAAAAATGTCCATGATATCCTCATTTGCGAAAATATCTGTACATGATAATAACAGCTTTTACAGAAATATGATGCTATGCATATATTTATGAAGGAGCTGTTGGCTTTCACTTTCACCCACGTTCGGTATGTAGAATCTTCGATAGATGATTGTAAACTCTTGTTCTGCCATTCTGAATTCCTTCCAGGACAAAGCTGTCGTCTCTGGCAACTTCTTTTATGCCTACAAGATTACAACACAACAATAGGGGGCGCTATTACATCTTGTAACAGGAGCCATTATTTATGTGTGTGTGTGTGTGTGTGTGTGTGTGTGCATGCGTATGTGTGTGAAAGTAAAAAGTTAAAAAAGATTATTACGGATGAACTTTTATAGTTTGTTTGTATTTCAAATGGAATCAACAAAGAAAAACAAGAAACCAATTGAAATTGGATTGAAATGACACAGAAATAATAAAATTAATGGCAATTTTCAATGCCAGTGTATTGTTTTACAAAGAATCTCTGGGTATGATCAAAAGACAAAGTCATGTGTTGGGGATTTTTTGACACTGTAACAGGGAAATTCTGAGTTAAACAATGTGCAATGAAATAATTTGTCTTGATAAAGTAACATTGTCAAGATGCACAAAACAGACAAGGATTGCTGAACAATGATTTCACAGATATACGACTAGCACAGCTGCCTGTATGATGTCAATGGACACAATTCATGTTTGATGATTTTATCAACACTTGCAATCAATAGGTATCTTATCATTTGGTCACTCTCCCTCTCATTTTCTTTAATGTGATACTTGTTTGCAGCTCCGCTTATTAAAAAAAAAATTCTCAACAAAGTTCTGCCAACAACTACCATGTTTCATGTTTGTGATGCATTTTCTCTTTCCAGGTCAATCAACAGCACAAACTTCAGGACGATAGGAACATTAGCGTGATCACTCCACATCCAGATACACAGACAAAGACTGTACTCCTTGTAGGGTAAATGGGAAATTCGACCATGAAGAATGTCATCATCAAAGAAAGAAGAAGAAAGAAAAAAATGAGACATCAGCTTCCCAGGAGTTGGACAAATTCAGCAGTACCCCCATCAATGCTGTCTTCATAATGCACTTGCTTTGGACACCGTCATGTGGAAACAGCTTGTGTGCACAACATGCTCAAAACTATTTGATGGCATCTGCAGAAACCCTTCCTTCTCTGATGGAGAATTGTTGACTGCTCATTGATATGAGTTTTCTTTTAAAAAATTCTGTCTTCTCTCATTGCTCATGTTATATATGCAATTATGATGCCCTCACGAGTACACATGAAAATACAATGTATAGCACATAGTTTAGCACCTTGAACAGTTGGGTTCAAATGACACCATAGAAAAAGCATTCATTTGAAATAAGTGTCTTCTTTGAACACTGTAATAATGCTGTTAGCAATTCATGTATATTTTTTACTGCATTACTAGTACATTGTATCTGAACATGTATGCTACTTCCTGTGCGTGAATTGCCTGTTGTACGGGCTATCATATTCCTATGCATGCTCCCCTTTTGTTGGTTGTGCTTCTTCCATTCGCAATCATGACAACATAAATATCCCATTTGCACTTTCTTGCATAGAAATAGAGCGATCATGGTGAAATACATTATTGTAAATAGCAAATAATTATTTTTTTTGTGTATATTGAAGGCTATATGCTAATGTGGGTTTGTCATGGGCTGTGGGTCAGTGATTATTGAGTATGTCTCGTGTTCAGCTTGCCTATTAAATGCATGAGAACAGACAGAAGTACAGCCCCTGTTTTATAGAGATACACTGGACCACTATATTTGTATCGTGTCTTGATGGCCAACTATGGATTCAACGTAAAACACATCACCAACACCAAAGAACAGGAACAGTGCTGTATGTCATTGCTATGTAGTTCACATCAGTAAGTTTCAAGCAGGTAATTACCTCATCATGAATACGAATGTTCCCGTATTTGCTAAATTAATATGTTTGCAGGTATAGTAGTGTGCTGATTAGGAATTTCATTATTTTTGAAATTTTGCTATTTAAATGCAGTGTGGTTTCCATATTTTTTATTTAGTTAATGTTGGCCTGCAGAGCTTCTTGTTTATGGTGGGAAGATGAAAACAATCTATTGAATTAGTCAATGGTGTGTTATTGGAACATCATTTAAGATCAATTTAGGTATGTCTGGGTAGTACATATGATAAAAGTTATTGCGAATTGACTGGGACTCACAAATTAATAATATGGTGAAACTAGGATAAATCTTTTAATATGAGTTATATCCATTAACTTGCAACCAACACACATCATCAATAATATGCTGTGTAAATGCTAAGGAAATGGAAATTGTGTCTAAAAACAAAACAAACACATGGACATTGAACTGGACAGTAATCTCTGTATGCCCTAGTGGAAAATTGGATCTCCGTACTTTTATGTAAACTGATTGATTCATGTTGTGTACGGTGAATGTTGAGGATATGCAGTGACTACAAGAGTACTACATGTATACGTCTCAACCAAAACATACATCATACATGTGTTGGGCGGTGGCAACAGCACAAGCTTAATTTCAGAGTCGGCATACATTAGCTGGAAAGAAAATAGTTTATTCCAAAGTCCATGAGGATCACAGAATCGAGGGTAGAAAATTATTTCTACAAATATTGCAATGTACAGTACACATGTAACACTTGCTGTCCATCAACTTAAAGGAGTTCACGTTTAGTGCATGTCTCATTTCACCCCTAAACCACAGACTTTCAAATGACATGGAAAGGTCTTTGTGATGAAGCATTGTGCACTGAAGCATGCCATCTTTGTAATCAATGTAAATCAAATGCATGAACAGCTTTCGTTGAACGTTGCTGATGAATCACATTCACCTGTATGTTTTAACAAGTGTGAAACACATCATAACGTCACATTTCTGGTCCGCATTTGCCTGAGGATTCATTTTTGTTTTTTTACCTCAATGGCTAATATCCAAACATTGCCCTTTGACCTTGATTTTGCACATGAGCAAATCACAACTGTAAACTCCCTTATACTGTATACTCATGATAAGTATTGACTTCATGCATTCCAGCTCTTGGCATTTTCATCCCCAAGATAATTGCTATATACCTTCAAATACACAAATGTGCTGCTTGCTACTTTGTATATTCATATATTATGTTATGCTGCCAAACTGCAGCAGAGGGAAACTCTGTCCAGTGCGTAAGAATCTTGTGAATAAATCATTGTATCTACAAATGTCAATTTGATATCTTATTATTTACAGTCACATTGTGATCATTATTTGCACTATAAACAATATCACCTTCTAAATGAACCATTTAAATAGATCTTAAGAAAAATGGAGAGAATGTATAAATATGTTAAACATACAATACTAAAGGGCTGACAGCTCTTTGAATTTTGAATATACTGTACATGTAAACACAACTGACAGAAAAGTATACAGCCTGTAACAGAGAAATGGACTACAAAAGACAGTTACATTGTAATGCTGAAAGGACATGAAGCTGAAGCCAGGGTTAGGGTGATAACAGATTTCAAAGAAAGAACCATTCTCATGGGCTTGCAGGTTCATCTACATCTGTAGAATTTATCCAATACACTTCATAAAACTAATAACCCTTAAATAAATTGCCCTCCCTCTCCCCTAAAAAATATAGCTTTTTGTTCAAGTGTCATCTTATCCATGAATACCACTACAGTGTTATCATATCATACATTACTCCCATTTGCTTTGTAAATAGCCATGTTTATGAATAACCATGTATATTCATCTAAAAAAGTGACCTAAATTCTACTGTGACAACTTGTGAAATTGGTCCATGTGTAGTATACAGAGCTCTACACACCTTTAAGCACTTTGCAAATGAAACAATAAAGCTGCAGTAAGGTTTGGACTTTTTTTGAGAGAGAAAGAAGCCTACCTGAGTTCAAACGTAATTACATGTATTTATATAAATTACGGTACATGCATTTATATAATGATCATATACACTAGTCTGACTGGCATAACACCCCCATTAGCTGCAGTGTTCCAGTTAGGCATGCATATGCTGAATGCATGATATATATTGCAGCGGGCGCGAGCTGGTCGCCATATATCATGCACTTGCTATACACATACTCGCATGGGACACTGCAGTTAATGGCAGATTTTGCTGCCAGGCTGGATTGGTCTATAGAGATAATGATACTCGGAACTGTAATGAGTGGATTGTATAGCTCCAGGAGACTTACGATCGATCTTACTATAAAATGCTGCTTGATTTACCAAACACCATGCTCTGCTTTCTCACAAACAACCATAAAAATCTATTTTTAATAGAAATTATAAAAAAAACAACATAAAACAAACACAATGAAGCTTTAGAGCTCTAAAAAGAAGCAATTCTGCAGTAGGAAACTGAAGAAATGAGACATCTGTCCACATGGTTAGCACACTTGGATTTTTCAGCTAACGACAGCATGACATTCATCTGAAGAGCAACATTATACCTATCTCTTCAATCTAAAATGTTAAAGTTAGAATGCAGTTTTGTGATTACAGTGCTTTTTTCTTTCCAATGTAAAGTCATGATGGATGCCCACTGTCAGAAAAGTCCCATACTTAACAAAAAACCAAAACAAAACAAAACAACAACAACCAACAACAACAACCATCAAGTACAAAACCTTACTTTCCTAGTTGAATTGTTTGAGAGTAGTTAGGGAACTAGAATATCAGGTGGGCTTTGTACATTGATGGAACAGTTGATTATATGCTACTACAGAACTTTCAATTCACTGAAAATATCTCAAGCCATACAATGCATTACCAAAATGGACTATTCAATGCATGGCCAGCTTTTGGATGAAAGTCTGCACAAAAGTTAAACATGTACACCACATTAGAACAATCATACATATATGCACTTTGCTTTGATGTGACAAACCTATTTACATGGTTTTAATAAACAAAATGCACGTATTTCTTCTTTTTTTGTGACAGTAATATCAGAAATGTTAAGAAATGATGTAGACCTGGATAAACACACAATGTTGTAGGCAAATCAAGATGAAAGAAATGCGCCATTTCAGGCCTATGACATTGTTTTCATAATTTGGAATGCTGAAAGGTTCATAACCTAATTAAACATTAATTTGCAAGACCAAAATATACATGTAGTACTGACAAGGGTATAAAAACAAAGGAATACATTAGGCTTAAAGTTGTGACTATTTTTAACTCTGAGGCAATACAAATGGCCAAACAAACAAACAACAACCCATGACTGGATTGATACCAGTACTCGAATGTATTGGTGTCTAGATTGTTTTTGTTTTAATGCATTATAACTTCTTGTCCCTGCTCTACATAATTTTGCAATCCACTGTTTACATTAAAAGACATATTTACCTTAATATACTGTACATGTGATTGAGAGAATGCAGTAATTTCAGTAGAACATGTCAGTGAAAGTTTAAGGAAAATTGAACAATCTGTTCAAAAGTTATGAATTTTTAAACTTTCTGTGCCGCCATTGCTGAATGAAAAGACTACCATGGCTTGCGATGTTGTATGTATAGAATGATATAAAGAAATACAGAGAATTAAACATTTTTTCACTTTTCACGCATGATAAAAGAGCACTGAATTGCCTCTTTCAGAAGGCTGGGAGAATAATATTACCCTTAACACATAGCAGCAACAAGTCGAGGGAATGTGTACTTTTTGGCAAAGTTTAATCCTCATCAACCAAACTGTGGTTTACCACTATGATGATATAAATTGCTCCAGAGTAAAACTCTTTTGAGTTTCAACCAATATAGACTGTATTTAATGCATTATCAGTACATGAATGACTTGATAATGCATTGCACATGAAACAGAAAGAAGAAAATAAAGGTCTATGACCCCAATGAATGACCTTTCACTGGCCTAAAACTCCAACATACAAGAGTAGATAAAGGTTTGTGCCATGGCACAATAAGAATTCTCTTGGCTATTGTTTCCATTGCAGAATGCTGCAAGTTGTGACTCATCACCACTTCTGTAGATATTGCACATTGTTCGCTGTTCACATCCCTGCAAGCTTCACGCTAGTGCCACCCAACATCAACACGTTCATCTTAACCTCAGGAGAGACACGTCAACATCCTTGAGGTCCAGTTTGGCTTGGGAGGGAAGAGCTGCATGTATACATGGAGGCTAAATTTCCAGCACCCACACTACGAGGACATCATGAAAGAACCGTGAGCCGTTGACAGCTAACGCATGGTCTTCACTTTAATAATGCTCACTGAAGAGTCCAATTGGTGCCGAGTTGTGCAAAGGGTGAGTGAGTGCTACTCACCTGGCAAAAAGTAAAAATAAAAAAAAAAAGACTTGAGGAACAATAATTGTGCTGGATTGGTTTATCTACTACCAATTCGCCCTGACTTGTGAGATTTCTAATAAAAATCGGGGTAGCATTTATAATACCGGTATCTGGTGGCTGAAGCGCCTCTGGAACATCTGGATATCATGTTGTAAGCCTAAGCCTTGTACCCTTCTAGGCACACATTTCTGGGTGGCTATTCATTTTCAATGTCTAATTCTTTGGCCACACCTTACTATACATCATGTGTCAAGCTCAAGCTCCTCCAGAAATTTTTCGATGTCAATGTCCAGGCTCTTTTTCGGCTTCACGGTTGGGCCTGACGAGCTGGTGGCACTGGACAACGTTGATGCGGCTGGTTGTGCGGAAGAACTAGTAACAACCTCCTCTTCCCGAGAGTGAGGGATCCTACCGTTGGCCAGGGAAGGGCCGTTTGAGCTGGAGAGGGTTGGGGGGCCCGTTCTCGTTGGCCGCGGGCGCGCTGCCACACCCGTTGAGTTGGAAGAGCTGGGGGTGTTACGGACTTTGGATGTCGTGGATGAGGATGAGGTCGAGGAAGAGGCTGGCACTGTGATGGGTTCGGGGGTTGAGTCTGCCGACACAAAGTCTGCCTCCCACTCCACGTCGGAGTCATCGTTGCCGGTATGCTCGTTGGTCGACCTTTGGTGTGGCTGGATGTAGTAGGACATGCCTGTATAAGTCATACAAAACAAGAAATCAATCTTGTTGGAATACTGCCCAATATTACTTTCATTACATCTTGCTGGCAGTGTTTTGATATGATTTCACTACATGTGTACAACATCAACACTTCACCTTATCAAAACACTCTTTGTGATTTAATGGCTCTCCCTGCACCTGTCGACATTCATTTCCTCTTATAACAGAGATCTCACAAAAACACTTTATACTCTCACAGCTGGTGTTGTTATTAGCAGGATAACTAATAACATTCATTACGAAATTTGGAATTGGTGACAGAAACCAAACTGCACAGTTCAAACAAATACAAGAAGCACAAAATGCTGCAGATACTTTTCAGATGCCATCTCAATTAAAATCAGCACAAAAAGTGAAATTGAATCCCGATACAAAGAGCAAATTTCACAGACAAACAAAGAGACACAGACAAAAATATTACCATTACATCACAACTTTGTCACTATTACTTCAACTTGGTGGGTCCACTCATTCTATCACTGGGGTTTGCCATTAGATGAAGTATGTCAAAATTGTTTCTGAACATGAGCTGTAATGTCACTCATAGAGAGTTAAGCTGCAATGTTCAATATTTTGATGTACTTTAATGAACAAATTAACTGCAATATCATGCTAGAATTAAAGCTTCTTGGGCTGTTATCACTTTAAATAAAAACAAACCCTTCTGCATTATACAATGTCATGATATTTGTAGTTGTCATTTCCGCCACATATAAAACAACTGTCATTCTAAAAATGACTGCATATTTTTTCAGTCATATCAGGAAAAAAAAAGGCCGGATTATTTTGATAATTGATCATATTTTGTTACATTTATTTTGCTTTTGTCTGCATGTTTGATTTTCATAAAGCGTCGTCCGGTAATGGTACCTTCGTCTTTCTTGTTGTTTGCAATGTCTCCCGTGCCAGGAGAGGTTACTTTACTGGTTTCACTCAACACATCAGGTTTACTGGACACTTCGTCTGGGTCAACTCGCCCCTCTCCAACCTGCCCCACACCTTGGAATTCTCCTTCCTGTAGCGTCCCTCCACCTCTTCCTACATGTATCTCTTGTGAGTTGTGCTTAACTTGAGTGGACATCTGTAATTGGCTAACATGTGTGACACTTGGGCCAGCTGCTGTCACTGTGGTTTGGACTGCAGACAGGGTCGAGGCACTCGTTGCCATGGCAACTGTGCTTGTATTTACTACGTGAGATGTTGTGTCTTGGGACTGGTGGACTTGTGGGGAAGTCGTTGTATTGCTGGTTTGGGCTTGTCGTGCATTGGGGGAAACAGGGCCAGTGTGTTTGGGCTCATGACCAGCTGGCTGGCTGGTAACAACAGGGTTAGAGGTGGAGGTGTTGTTTAACATAGATGCCACTGCATGCAAAAATCAGAGTAAAAACAAAAAAGCAAAAGAAAACACAGCAATCACGAGGGAGTTGAACATTACATAGGGAAAAACAATGCAAATCATACTTAATACTGTAATGAAACACTGAAAAATAAAGTTGTAATGACGAGGATGGGTGAAAGTGGATGTGACATATATGAGACAATATAGTGCAAAATAAATGGGGATAGTGCATACGATCGGCAACACTTGGAATAAAGTAAATTTACCCCTATAACTTAAGTATAAACATAGATGTGAGATACGTAAATAAGAGAATGTAAACTCAGCAGATTTACTCAAATTCCTGGGAAGATAAATTCACACTTAGTGTACATCATACCAGAAAGTTGTGTGTGACTGTGTACAGTGTCTGCTGTGCAAAGAAGTTGAAGGTGTCATGAACACCAATTCAATACGAGTATTACACGCACAAGGCTGTAAGTTCCTGGTACCTAGATTCCTCACTGGTCAAACAAACTGCTCAATAAAAGGATAAAAGGAACATCTTTGTCCAAAATTACCAATCATGCTTAACTGTGAGGAGTTTTTCTTCCTCTAACCCAAATGTTGGCGCATGATAACGGAAGGAAGGTGTGGTATATTTTCTCTGCACTTCTGTAGAGGTGCAGCCCACACATAGATGGAACAATATGAGAATAGTGTCATTGAACACCTCCGCATAAAACATTCAGCAAAAACTGTTGAGCATCATCTAACCATTTTGAAAGCATTTATTTCTTAAGTTAACTGTCATCTAACGCTGATTCATGGCTTAACAAATTTCTCTCTCAACCAGCCAGGAATTCAAACGTAATATCCATGTATCTTTCTTTTCCCCTAAACTACACACTTGTGTTTCCAATACACAGCTTGAACTGACCTGTGCATCTTTATACTTTAGCTACTGGCCTTATGTAACCTCAGAAACTGTATCATGCTTCTAGTTTGCTTTTGTTCTGCCTTTTAGATTTACAGTATGTGCAGTCAAGCTGATCAGATTTAAACTTTACAACACTGGGAAGAGTACGCTAGGTGTTGAACCGTGTTTCTCTTGGTTTCAAATCTGGAAATAAAGACACTAATACAGTTTGGTATATTACTTAAGTTAGCCATGCATGAACAGCCCTTTAGTGGTCTTGACTTCTGTGCACACTTGTCTTTGGGTACTGCGTGTTGACATACAAGAGTCTTTGCTTTGAAGTGTACGAAAACAGCTCTACACACGATTACTGGTACAGCACTAAAGGCATGCCTTTAACTATTGACTACGGAAGTACAGGATTCTTTTCACAGATGTAGTCTACTACGGAAAGGGTATGCTCTTTACCTGCTCTTTCAAACATATTCAGCTAAGATTTAACTCAGTCTTCTGCAACAGAAACAAATAAAATCTTTCAACACTGATAAACAATCATAACATCAACACAATAGCAAACTACACTCAACCTCTCTCATACTGTAATCGAGACATAACTTCCTTGTGTTCTATTGGTAGTAAAAAGTAATTTGTTCGCTCTATGGACATATTAATGTCTTTTTTCCTCAAACATTAGCAAACGATTGATCTATAAATAACCAGTCTATAAATATTCTCTTTCAGCAATGTGGATAGGATACTCCATACAATGATCAGTAAGTCTGAAACTAGCAGAGACGTGGTCTCCTAATGATTGATTCCCCACTACAGTGGACTCCCATTATAACGAAGTCCTCGGGACCGGCAGTTTTCTTTCTTTATATCCAAATTTCGTTATCTAACCGAACAAATAAACAATAAAAATACATAGAGTGGATGATGTTGCGGCCTGAATTTTTACTTCGTTGTAACCGGAATTTCGTTATAACCGTATTCGTTATAACGGGAGTGCACTGTACAATCTTTTTCTGACCATGATGGGTACCTAAGTTTAAGTGGTGCATCATAACATATTTGCGAACTGAGAAGAACAACATTTGACATAGCAATGTCGATTATGTGCCTCTATACCAAATGATGAGTCACAAATGTTTCCTGTTTAATGTTATACCTGATTTTCATATTGCTTACAATGCCAATAAGGAATGGTTCTGTTACTATGTGCTTAATAACCGTAAGTATTAACATTACTGCATATATTTGAATTGGCCCTTCATGCTTGATCTTCTAAGATCTAACTAAATATTATGTGATTGAATTTCACTTGGTGCTGTAGGTGAACAATTTCACAAAATGTGATAAATTTTTGTCAAATTGATTTTTTAAAGATAATTTTAAACATTAATACCAACATTTCACCTTAGTATATTGATCCCTGTGCCAAGTTGGCCTAAACTGATTCTGAAAATTGCCTGAAAATTTGAAATTTCTGCATTTGACAGCGATCCAATATGTTTTTGGCTTCCTATTCTAAACTTTATCACTTTACCTCGAGTAGTTCTATTGTTACATCGCAGTAACAATGAGTAATTGTTCATAAACACACACAAATGCAGACACAAACATAGACAGACCAACAAACACAAACTGGTACACACAATCTTGCAAAGCCTCCTATACCCGACAGAGGAATTAATCTATTGCTTCTTCAAAATCATTATTAACAATTAGCATTTACAAGCATACAAAAGATAAATGTCTTACAGAATGTCAAACAAGTGCCATGACCTACTAAACTATCAACATTTTTCATATACCTATCCAAAACATATCATTTGTAGGATGAATGCAGTATAATATGGAATGAATAGTGCACTCGTGCATATTGATCTTTTGAGGATTGTTAGTAATGGGCATACACATGATGGAAATCACAATGATTGCCAGTTAGTACTTTACCCATGAATTACCTTGTAAACCTACTTTCATTGCAATACATGCAATCTGTTGGGTAAACTTTCAAACAAAATGCATGATCCAAGCCAATAAGTGAATCAAACCCTTTATATCAACAGCAATAAAATAATAAAAATATGTTGACAGAGGGTAATATGAAAATTAAAATACAATATTAACATTAACAATGATTGTACTATGGGTGCACGTAGAATTGGAACTTTATGAGACAGGAAAAAAGAACATTTCGTGTCTCATAGTATGAAGTGGAAATAGAAAAAAAAATGGGAGTTGAGCTTGTGCATGACACCATAGAATTGCTAATTTTTTGTTTTACTGATCATAACTTTGACACATCAAACTTTCTCAGTTTTGATTGCACTTTGCTCAAACTTTCATCATCTTGTTCCTCTAAGTTTTCTGTATCTATTCACTAATTTTCAAGGTAAAATCCCCCTTTAACAGCAACGCCAACAAAATCATGGAAAAAGCTTTCATGTGAAAGTGATGATGTTCACACTTTTAGTTTTATATGAGTGAGATCACTTGACAAAGTGACAACTGTTATAATTGCAGCAGGATGCCATACTAGATAACTCACTGATGTCTTCATTAAACACACATCTGATTTTGCTCAAACTCTGATTCATCTGTTGCACAATATTTCCTAATTTTCCCTTAGAATATTTGCAACTTTGTTTCTTTTTTTTTCATGTAGCCTCTCCTGAAAGAGCTAACACTTGTGCTATCATCAACGTGCCACTCCAGTGTGGCACAAGATTGCTAAGACACTTACCGCTGGCTCTGACTGTTTCTGATTTGGCCTTCACGCTCTCAAGAAATGTCTCAAAATCATCCTCAGTGGCACTGCATAAATACAAGGAAGAGGGACAGCCATGTCAAGTGATATGTCTCGACAAACTAACTCTGACAGAAAAATAGCCACAGAAAACAAACATACAAAAAAAAAAGACAAACAAACAAATGATCGATGGCGATGTTTGCCATGAAATATAAATATTTTCAAATCGGGCATTCAAGTCTTTCTGAGCATGTCCATTGAAAAATGGGTGTGATAATGTCACACGTTACTGCAAAGCCCTGGTTGAGAAATTTGAACCTTTAGTACCTGAGAGCTTCTTGTGATGTCATCGTCCATTAAAAAAAAAAAACAACAACATACTTTCACATCTCCACACTCAAGACAGACACACCAACACACAAAAGATTGCTTCTACAAGTATTTAAGTGATTTCAAGAGGGGCTGCTCCCAACAGTTCATTTTTCATTCACCAGCTGAGCTCTCAGGTAAAGTCTATGATTGGACACCTACTGGTCAAAACTGACCCAAGCAGATTCGATCTGCCAAGCTTACTGTGCATGCATGTTCAGATTTTTGCTTATCACAAGCTTACAGTACACCAGACTACAAAAGCAAGGCTGCATATACCTGGATAGTACAGGCAGTTTAAATCCCTATATCCTCATGCCAAACAAAACAAAACATATTTACATCTCCCAGTCGCCTGCATCTGACCCCAGCCATGACTTTGCTGTCCCATTGCTCTGTGGCTTGCCAGCCTGCTTTTGCCGCTCTAGCGCCCTCGCTTGTTTGGCCGCCCGTGCCGATTCCCGCCGTGCTGCGTTATATGCCTCTTCTTCCAGCCGTGCATTTTCTTCCTCTACCGCTAACTGCAAAATCATAAAACATGTCAAACTGTCAGCTTTAAAGAGACATAGAGAGAGAGAACCTGGATACACTGCATCAAACAACATAGCATGAGTTTTGAGAGAAATGCTGCAGTCATCATTACTCATTCAAACAAATAGGATTGAGAGTTTGCTACTAGAAGCATGACCTATCTTGAATGGCATGCTTGCAACTCTCAAGCACTTACAGCAGATTATGCAGACAGAAATGAATTCAATTCACTGGACAGTTGCTCTTGTAATAGCACTGCAAGGTACATGAAATAGTTAACAGTACTGTATTCAAGTAAAGGAACAGAGATGAAAACACAAAAAGACTTAGTATTTTTCACACAGCTTCAAATAAATTGAAAACAAGGTACACAAAGGAGCTAATTATTTAGAACCATGAAACATCAAAAAATGAAGAGCCTGATTTGTGTCAGCAGAGTTGTGATTTTGTCAAGAGACCACATATTATTACAAATGTAGATGTCAATGATTAAACTTTAAAGCTTATAACTGAAACACTGACAGAGTTTACGTGCATTATTACTCAGCATACTGTGAAAATGAAATTTTGCTTTACACAATGTATACAAGCAAAAAAAAAAATGCAAGAGAATTCTTGCATGAATGAAGGAAGACATCTGTGTGTGTGTGTGGGGGGGGGGGGGGGGGGGAGGGAGTTGCAATTCTTCTTACATCTCTGTCCAATTTAGCATCTATTCTCTGTTGCTCCTGCACGAGGTCGGCATAGCGTCTGTTTAGAAGATGATTCCTCTCCTCTTCAGTCAGCACTTGGTGACTCCTGTCGACTTCATCCTGGAGGGTTCCAAGAAACATTACAGAATCATAACATTTCACAACTTTAGAACCAAAATAATAGATGAACAACTCAAAGCTCAATGGATGAATGATCAGAGAATCTAAAACAGAGTTTTCTTCTTCAACAGATATTGGCATCAATAAATTTTGCATTTATGCTGTTCATTATGGGGTTCTCAATAATGTCAGCAATTTAGTTACTCCAGTACATTTATAGATACTGTAAATTTACCATGTAGAGAATTTGATGTACCAGTATATTGTTAATTTGTGGAGGAAAATAGTAAAAAAGATGTTCACTTTACAATGCACTGGAAATCTGAGTCTAACACAATTGTATGTACAGTGGGCTCCCGTGACAAAAAGTCCTCGGGACCGGCAGTTTTCTTTCGTTATATATAGAAATTTCATTATAAGCAAATTGATAAAGAATAACAAAACACAGAGCCGATAATGTTGCGGCCTGAATCTTTATTTTGTTGGAAACAGACTTTTGTTATATCTGTCTTTGTTATAACGGGAGTGCATTGTGCCATCACAATGACAAATTTCCTTCTTGAAGCAACATAACAGCAGCAGCTGCTTATCTTCGATACTCACATCATCGATGAGATTCTCAAACTCGATGTCGACGTTGCAATTGTTGTATCTCCCCGTGAAGTATTTATTCCTCCTGAAAGATTAATTTCAAGTGAACAATGGACAATGTAGCCCTATATGGTAGAGTGGGATTTTTTTTTTCAGAAGGTCAAGTACATTCTATAACCCAATCATGTGAAAGACACTATCAAGGAAAAGGGCTTTGCAAGCAAGAATCCTTGCATGGAATTAATGACAGGTAGTCCATGGCTTACATAAATTCTGTTGTGCTAATGCCTTTACCGAGGGTCACAAAATACAAACTACAACATAAATCCATAAATTCAATTATGTAATGATCCCTATGATAGTAGGTGAAATCAATACAATTGTACTTGTAATCTAACAATCAAGCATCAGTTGCAGAATTTCATTGACCAATCTAAAGAGCTAATACTTTACACTAGTATGAAGTCGGATATGTACATGTACTGTTACTTTGTAATATTCTACATGTTTTGTGAGCTTTCAATGGGGAATGAAATCCAAAGATAAATATGGGTTGAGTAAAAGCATGCAATAGTAGAACATATCAATGAAAGTTTGAGGAAATTTCATTCAAAAATTACATGTACCTTTGTATTTTTACAATTTTGGTACAGCCATACTGGATGAGAAGACTGCTACAGTTTGTAATTTGACGTAAATCCGACAATACAAAGAAAATGCAAAGAATTAAAAATTGTATTTAAAAAAATGTAAAGTACACTTTCCCTCAACACGTTCCAGGCATATCAAAGGGTAATCAAATCGTCCCCCGTATGTTGAAAGAGGAAAGTCAAGTGCTATTTATGAATTACATGCTACAAAATGCATTGTAGAAATGTAAAAATATATTGAATTTTCTTTACATTTTCTTGGAATTATTCTAGACAATTTACTTTACATGCGCACAATCAGTACATCAGGATAAGATAGAACTTTAAATAGATCACTCTAATACGACATGGAACTGGAACTGGAATAGCTGGGCCTGGGTAAGAAGGCAACCAACAAGACTCAAGGAGAGTGTACACTTACTTTGTGTTCACCTGCCCAAAACAAGATTTCAAGCAGTTCCCCATCTTTTATTTGATGTAATGGAAGTTCAGTCTCCACTGGGTGAACTGTATTCTGTAGAATGGCACCAATGAAAACTGCCAAACAAACAAAGAAGACGTGCCTTCATAAATTGTTAATTTTACAATTCTAGCTTAGTTTAGAATGAGTATACCTTTGGCATACATGTACAAGTATAGATCTAAGTTAGCTATAAAGTCTGAAGTTTCACTCAGTCTGCAGGGTACGTGTAAATTGTCCGACGGCTTATTCTCTAAAAATACAGATCACTAGATTTTATAGAATGGGTAGCTAGAATCCTGCTATCTCATTGGTCGAGAGCTATGTGTTGATTTTTTTACTGGCCGTACGCTAAGTCACAGTGGTAAGTATGTTATCGTACACTTGTAAGTTACACATTTTGTACTAGTAGAAAGAGTATATGTGCACTTGCAGCAAAGGTTTGTGCACTAAGCAAGCGTTCGCGCACACAGTACGAGATGCCCATTGGCTATAAAAAAATCATGCATCCAGTACTTTTTTCCATGCATCCAGTAAATACTGGATGCATGATTTTCGAGCTCTCGTCTATGGCAAGCCAAAATGAAATGCAGCCAGTAAGTTTGCCATCGGGTATCATGAAAGAAAAATGGATCTTTGGCAAGAAAATTACCCATTCTATAACACCGATAACGCACATGTTTTTTAGAAAGGGCTAGCATGCATGCGGTAACTATGGTCACGGAATTTAGCCTCATATTCCACAGACTCAGCATGCTGTTATTGCTAGTTACTGGTACCTTGGCTTGAATTTGACCGAAAGATCGGTCTGTATCTGGTCGTCGGGGCCAGGGAAATGTTCCGCGGAGACTATGTCTGGCTTCACGGATCCCCTCCTTATACAGAGGAGAGCGATAACGTCAAAAAAATTAAAGACTCCTCTGACAGACGGATCTTTCTGTCAAACATTAGGCTTGAATATGCACACAAATCCGACTGACACACTTTTTGACCTGACCTGCTGTATTACTAGATACAACACAACACCATCTTCCCTCTCTCTCTCTCTCATTCAACTCTTCAACAGCCATACAAATCTACAAGTAGGGCTACCATAAATACAAGTAGTAGGCCCTTCTTCTTCTGATTAAGTCTGCCTCCTTCAATAGACTTCTTCTTCTTCTTCTGATTAAGTCTGCCTCCGTCAATAGACTGAAGATTCTTGCAGACTGGTGCTATTTACATTATAATACAATTTATTTACAGATATTTACAAGCACATAGAAAATTTGACGAAAATACTAGCCACTGTGATCAACCGTTAGACGGTTTCGAAATGATCCCACAGATGGCGCTGAAACAATTTCTGACGACAGGGAATTCCAGTTCCTTACAGTTCTTGGGAAGAATGAATGGCGATGCGATTCAGTTCTCGAATATGGTACCTGATAGGAGTGTGGTTGCGAGGCTCTCGTTAACTGAGTAGCCTGTTTGATGATATAGTCCTGTGCTGAAAGAGGAGTGAGATTATTGTGTATTTTGTACATCATAATTAGCCTGTCATTTTCTCTGCGCTGTTCCAGAGTGGTCCAATTAAGTTCTTGTAGCATTTTGGTGACACTCGAGGTGTTATGGTAGCGATTTAAAGTGAATCGCGCAGCTCTTCTCTGGACCATTTCCACTTGGTGGATTAGGTTCTTGGTAGATGGGTCCCAAACTGTGGAAGCATACTCAACAATTGGTCGAACCAATGTTTTGTAAGCTGTGGCTTTAACATCAGAAGATTTTATGCGAAGATTGCGTTTTAGAAATGCAAGCACGTTATTGGCTGTGAGACTGAAGATTTCTTGCAGGCCCTATAACAACTGTTAGGCAATTAATGTTAGAACCTAGCTGTACTGGCCAGGAGTCTGCCTTGGTTTTACCAAGGAAGGAGCTATGTCCTTGGTTTTACACTGTTCACTGCAACTGGTCTTCGAGGACTGTTTAGAACCTTGGACTTGAGAATGACTCTCTAGGCCTACACGTAGCGTTACTTTGACTCTGGATCTGCTGCGCTAGCAGAGTCCAAAAAGAACATAAAATTCTTTCTTTGCTCTAGGGGTTCTACTATGTAGGCTGCAAATTTAGCTCCGTGATTACCCTCATCTCATGATCTTACCTTACTGTCAATCACTATTAGAATATAAAATGAAAGGTCCCATTTCCGTGCTAGTCGTGACATCGACACAGTAGAATAATCTACTCACATGATCGTGTATAAACTCACCAAAATAACACTCGACGCCTAGCGCCTCTCCTGCGGTGTGTTTTATGTGGAGTTTCTTTCGTGGCGAGTTCTCCCCAAATCATCGTCTTCCCGTGCAGCCCAAATTTACAAAAGAACCGCCACGCACCGCATAGATAATCAAGTGAGGAATGACGTTCAAATCGCCCAAAATTTGCGCTCTCTGTACGGCATGTGAAATCGTTATGATGACAGTCCCTCTCTGAAAAGCCCAATTATGCAAACGTAACGCCCAAACAGAGAACCCACTGCCTATGCTAGCTGTGTGTTTAGCTAGGATGATGCTGTGAGAGAAGCTGCTGTGCTGGGGCTGCGGTGTGGCTGGGCACAAGAGATCAAGATCTAACGTTAACGTTACCAACCGTTACGATTGGAATTTGCAGTCTGTTTTTTGCCGGTGCGTCACTCATCTCGTGAAGTATTTTGCCTCATCTCAATTATGTTTGATCATGATTATAAATGACCGACAGCTGACCTCGGGGAGGGGAGACTGCAATGACTTTATAACCAAGTCAAGATCAGTCCCATGCATTGATTTATATGTGGTATTTGCATTCTCTGTAAACATTACCTCCAACTTGGACCTCACATTGATTAAAAGGCAGCTCCATTCTTTCAAAGGGGAAGACTAACCAAATACATACTGGCATACTAGTACATTTGAAATACGCCCCACCACTGTCTGTCTGTACTGTAATACTATGGCATTTATGCGTGACTGAGTGATACAGCGGTGGGGCCGATTTCCGCAGCATGATTTCTCTAATACTATACTTGTACCAGGCTAGCAATCTTAATATTGATACAAGCATATTTTTCATCCTTCCTTCTTAATAAATTTGTTTTTCTTTTTTTTTTTCGTTTGTTCTTTATTTATTCTTTGCCTGGCAATCATGCACTGATTGCACTAATGTCCCTTGACTAATTTAACGTTTAACCATGCATGGCATAGCATACAACCTTAACTTGACCGAAATCGGTCTGTATCTTGTCGTCGATGATATGTTCTACTGTACATGTACGTCTGGCTTCATGGACGGTAACTGCGACCAGCCCATTACGCTATGCGTATGGGGCTGGTCACAGTTACATGGATGGATGGAAGAGGGCCGCAAAAGTATAAAAAAAAATTAAAAACTCCTCCAGACAGACAGATTTTTCTGTCTAAACCCTAACCAAACCCGTGGCCTTCAAATCTAACCTAACCTTGCTTTGTTATTAAAATGCACACAGATGCAGACGCACTGTGGCGGGGCCTATTTCATGATTTTGCCTTATAGTATAATATAACTGGTGTGTGGATTGAGTTAATGCAGCATTATTAGCAGAACATAATCAGTGAAGTGTGAGGAAAATCTGACTATCCATTCAAAAATTATGAATTTGTAAAGTTGTAGTCAAATACCTACTTTGAATTCAATGGGGAATGTCATTCTTGCTGCATATCAAAAGAGTGAAAGGACTGGATAAGAAATTAAGATAAGTTTGTGACATCTTCTTCCATTAAGTACAGGCTTTATGCTTGAAGAATAAGCTCACTGTTTTTGTGTGGATAGGTAGGTGGGTGGCCACATCACCTATTGTTTGTATAGTTTAATAGCACCTTGCTCTTTTTTTCTTTTTCTTTTTTTGCGATGAATGAATGAAGTGCGATTTTTTACGTGTATGACTGAATTCTGACTCTCTCAATGGGACCTACATTTTATCTCCTATTTGAGGGACATCGCCACAGGACAACAATACAGAATACGTCTAAAGAGATTTCCACAATATTTCATTTTTTTAATGCAAAATATACATTTCCTCATCTTACCGACACATGTTAAAAGGTAAAACTTGTAGTTGTACATGTATACATTCCCCTGCTAGGCGCTAGAGATGTAAATGATTTTTCTTTCATTATGCTAGAAAAATAAAAATACATTGATTTTTTTAAATGTATGTATGTAGACCCTATGCATCATACATAAATATAATTATCTGTTATATATGGTTGTTCTGCAGTGGTGCCCGTCATGAACTGTTGTAATCTTTTCATCCAGCGATGACAGCACCAGAACTTTAAAATGTATAGATTTAGCATGTTACTGGATTCTCCAATTTTCCTCTAACGTCACTGATAATGTGGTACAGTACTGGTCTACTAATTGTTGCTGCGTTATGCCATAATTAAGTCAATCCAGTGCCAGCTTTGGACTTGTATTTACTATCATATGTGGTAGCATTCATACTCGTCTTCAATAGCTCTCATAGGCGCCGGAAGTGGGGGGGCAGGGGGGGCGGCCGCCCCCCCAATCCAAAAAGTGGGGGGGCAAAATGCATTTTTGCCCCCCCCAAAATCCCCCTCCAAAAAAAAAAAATAATAATAATGATAATAAAAATAAATGAATAAACAAAGAAAATAAAATAAATATGGCTACAAACGGCAGCTTTTGGACTGTAAAATGTCAAAATTTTCAAGCTCGCTCGCTTCGCTCGCTCGCATCCAGCAGTTGAGCCCGGTGCGCCTTCCCCTTAATTTCTAAAGCGAAAAACATAGCTACGACGGTAGTTGTTGGACTCTAGAATGTCAAAATTTTCAAGCTCGCTCGCTTCGCTCGCTCGCATTGAATCGTTATGCCATTCTCCTAATGTTGCTGACAGTACTTGCCAGTAGTTACGCCCGATGCCCCCACCCCTTAATTTCCAAAGCGAAAGATAAATATAGCTACAAACGGGAGTTTGGGACTGTAAAATACCCACTCTCCTAATGTTGCTGCCAGTAATTGCCAGCAGTTGCGTCCGATGCCCCCCCCCTTAATTTCCAAAGCGAAAGACATAGCTATAAAGGGGAGTTTTGGGACTGTAAAATGTCAAAATTCTCAAGCTCGCTCGCTTTGCTCGCTCGCATTGAATCGTTATGCCATTCTCCTAATGTTGCTGCCAGTAATTGCCAGCAGTTGCGCCCGATGCGCCGCCCCATTAATTTCCAAAGTGAAAGATAAAGCTACAAACCCCAGTTTTGGGACTGTAGAATGTCAAAATTTTCAAGCTTGCTCGCTTCGCTCGCTCACATTGAATCGTTATGCTATTCTCCTAATGTTGCTACCAATAATTGCCAGCAGTTGCGCCCGATGCGTCCCCATTTATTTCAAAGCGAAATATGTAGCTACAATTAAAACTCCAGTTTTGGAACTGTAGAATATCAAAATTTTCAAGCTCGCTCGCTTCGCTCGCTCGCATTTTATTGTTATGCCATTCACCTTATGTTGCTGACAGTATATAATTTGTCGATTGTTTCACACCGTCATTCCATAATCCATGTAAGGAAAACTTACAATGTTCCTCAATGACTGCGTTGTTGAATGTATCACATTCCGTAATGTATTGTAGTCCCATTATTGCTCACGCACAAGCATACAGACCGTCAAAATTACTTTATGGTTCCCCCCATGTTTCGACCCACCGTACGCCACTTTACATATATATATATATAAATAAATACATATATATATATATATATATATATATATATACACATATATATAATAGATGTGTGTGCGTGTGTGTGTGTGTGTGTGTGTGTGTGTGTGTGTGTATGTGTATATTGTGTAACATATGCATGGTCTAATCTTGAGCCCCCTCCAATGTTTGCCCCCCCCAATCCAAAACTGCTTCCGGCGCGCCTGCTCTCATCAATATTGTCATCATAGACTGTCAAGTAATCTCATTGTTATTGTTTTGATCATGGTTGCCATTCTCATTGATGAGAATTTTTGTCTCTCTCCCATAACAGTTAGATGTGTTTTTAGTTTGATCATCATTCAGATGAATTTATTATGTAATGGAATATATCAGGATATACTTGATAATGACCGGTCAGCTAGGTATAGTAGTACATGTAGTAGGCAATAGAAATATGCTACTAGTAACTACCAGTGTGTGATATGCCTAGTTCACTTCATAGTGCTGCTGGTTTCACAAATGGGGACGTTTTCAATAGATCAGTTAATATGGCTGTTATGCACAATGTGGCTGGAGTATCTCCTTGTGTACATATACAATGTATATGCTACAGCTGTTTGCTATCATATTTTGTCGATGATAGCATATTATGCAAGTAAATAGTATTGTCTGGCATCTCTTTTCTGTGGGGATCAGTGGCAGTATTTTGTACTTATACAGCAAATACACCTAAAATCATGTGATACCTTTTAAGAACTTGAGAAATACATTGTATTAACAGAAATGTAGTATATGATGTGTAAATATGCAGAATATACGATACATATTTACATTCTGTGTGCATTATATGTATGGTATGAATAGATCTGGCTTTGATGAAGATTTCTTTGCCAACAAGTCTGCCACATGATGACAATTGATATTTTGAGATAATCGCAGGAAACTAATTAAGATAATGATCTCTCATTTCAGATTCCATAACTTTTTGATTTGGCTATGTAGACAACATCTCCTTCAAAATGATGAGTGTTGGTATTTCTCCACACAGAGTCAGACATCCATGTAGGAAAGGGCCACGATGTACAGGGTGTTGATTGTTGGAGCTGGACCCACGGGGGCCCTGATTGCGAATGGACTGCGACGAGAGCTACAGCAAAAAGTTGCCATTGTGATGTGGGACAAGTCCAAAGGCACAGGTGAGCAGGATATGGCCCACAGAGTATCATTCATTTCACTGATCAGGACCCCTTGCTTGTGACATATTTATATATTTTAAATCCTACACAGATTTGGACTTTTGTTTGTAATTGTTAAATGACAAACTCACCTTAATACATGTATGCAGATTAAGTTAATGCAGCAATACATGTATTAGTAGAATACATCAGGGAAAGTTTGATGAAAATCAGGCAATCAGCTCAAAAGTTGTGAATTTTTGAAGTTTCTGTGCAGTCACTGCTTGATGAGAAGACTGTTACAGTTTATAATGTCACATGCTTCGAGCAATATAAGGAAAATATAAAGAGAATTTCAAAAAAAAAAAAAATTTAGTGGAAAAAAATGAGCAAAGAAAATGGGATTCCAACAGGATTCAAATCCGAGACCTCCGGATTACTACTGCTAGCCTAGTGCTCTACTGACTGAGCTGTATATAGAAAGCCCTAGTACATGTTAGTCCAACAATGCTCATATGGTCAGAAGCCATAGCAGTGTGTGCTTGTGTGTGTGGGTGGGTGTGACACATACACACTTAAACCTGACATAAACCCAAAGGATAAATCAACTTGGGGATAAATGCGAGGTATCACCGAAGTGATGAAGAGTTTTGAATATGTAATAAATGCAAACAAAGGGAAACTAACTAGAAATGAATATAATATATACTAGTGGAAAAGAGAGCAAAGAAAATTTGTAGTTCAGGACTCGTAGTTGTGTGAGTATCATTTTGTCATCTCTCCCTGCTTCTTCCTTTGTCCATCTCTCTCTCTGTCTGACTAGGAGGAAGGATGAGTACGAGTAGATCACCCACTGATGAGAAGTGCATTGCTGACCTGGGAGCTCAGTACATCAGTGTGCTTCCTGACTATGCTACAAAACATGCAGGGTAGGATATGAACAGACATGGAGAAGCTGATATTTATAATGATTATGTTTGTCATATATTTTGCAGGGTTTTACTTTTTTCCCCTGAATTTCATGAGAAGGTTGATATTGGTATATTCAACGAGGCATGACGGTATTGACTCTTATCCTGGCACAAATGTGACATATGCACACTTACATTTCCGTGTTCATTACTGTACTCCACTGTCACGAATTTAAGCACTAACTTAATTGTTGGGAAATCCTGATTCACAAAAGAAAAAAATAAAGAGATAAAATTGACTCACTAAATGCGTGGCATGCAGTATGTGGTATAAGATTTAAGTTTGTCACTAATTGTGCATATGAAATCTGTATTCAGAAGTCTGTCAAACCTCTTGTCTCCATATGATTTACATGTATGAGATTGCACATTTCTGGCCATGAAAGAACTAATGATATTCTTTATTTCAAGTACCAGTATGTGTGATTCCTTTGTTGTTCCATGCTTTCACTTCTGTGGGAAGGAAGAATAAGTCTGAAATATCAATTGCTGTAAAGTGCAGTGTTTCGTCGTGCCATCTGTATATGAAACTCGGCTCATGTAAAGTCCAAACTTCATATATTGTGCAGATATTATCTTGTTGTGAGCCTGATGCTATTCATCAGAGTAACATACATTGATGAATCAGATGGCAAATATTCTCTTAAATCATCAGTGCTGATCATGTAAAGACACCCTTTATTTGATTGAAATCCATGAACAGAAATTGCTTTCTGTTCATGCACGGCCACTGAACATCCTTTATAGTACAAGAGGTTATATGAGTCAAGTAAATTTCCACAATCCTTTGTAGTATGTAGGATTGTACACATGATATATGCAGTACATACCTTTTTCTTCTGCTCATCAGGTACTACAAGGATCTGTTGGACAATGGTTTGATCAAGTCTCTTGCTGGCAAGATTGAGGGCGTAAGAGAGAAATACTTCAACCCTGACACAAAGAATTATGTTACTCCAAATGGAATAAGTTCTATCGTCAAACACTACCTCAAAGAATCTGGTAAGCTAACTTAATGTACCGTGAAAGTTTATGGAATATGTGTTGTCTGAAAGTTTGCATGGCAATGTATAAGTAAGGAAGACAAATTTGTGGTAACACCATATGTATATTGTCCTGGAAAATAGAGAGAGGAGAGTGGAGGAGGGAAGGTCATAAGGGGAGTGTATTCAAAGAAAGGCAGATAGTGATAGTGGAAGGTCATCAATGAGCTTGCAGTTGATACAGCACTAATGAAGATGAGAGAATAGGAGACAGGGGTAACTTATAAGGAAAAATAAAGACTTTAGTGAGAATAAGGTATAAAGGGCAAATAACTTGATGAGAAAGATCATCCAGAAAGAAAGAAATGAAGAGAGGAGGAAGGAGAAGGTTGAAAAGTTATGGAGATGAAATCATGGAGAGAGAGAGAGCAGTGACAAAGACGTGAAATTCCAAACCATGTACCATAAAATGAATCGAGAGAAGATGAAACCAGTAAACAATTGAAAACAAGGTCTTGGATGGATCCAGGGAAGGACTTCTGTGATTATAAAGAATATGTCACTGTGCGATGCTTCATTGTGTCCTATACTTGTGATTGGATCTCATTTTAATAACATGAAAATTATGAATATTTGCATGGATACTTCACCTCTTTCATTATAACTTTCATTCTTGACAGCTGAGGTTTTTGTTCTTAGAAAGAGATTGGAATAAGATAAAGCTGAGTTTTGGCAGCCTGATTGATTGCTTTGTCTGTTATTTATTTATCTATTTTTATTCTATTTTTGGTCACACCGACGCATTTTGTGCAATGAGTGCGTTAGGAAATGATACTCTGCCAAAAATTAGCAATGAGTTTATTTTCAATGAATAAGTGATGAAATATTGTATCTACCACACTGTATTGTAGTATTGACTAAAAATTGCCTTGATTTGGCCTCTTCAGTTGACATCTCATGTCCATGTTTATATGGTCCATTCAAAAGACATTGTTTGCCGAAGTTGGCGGGAGGGGATGACTACAAACATTGCAGCTCAGAACTTTCTATATAACTCTGGGCAGCTGCATCTAATACTGATGTATGATTGATTAAGGCACAGTTAGCCATGATTGAAAAACAAACTTTGCTCAAACAATGTGAGATGTACAGCCATATTACGGAGAATTTACAAGACATGTAGTATGCATTGATAATGTTGTCATTGCAACATGCAACAGACTGTGAGCATTGTTGTATAATTGTTGTAATGGTCGTGATTTATGTGAGTGAGTGTGTGTGTGTGTGTGTGCGTGTGTTAGTTAAAATTGATATCATCTATTCTAAAATACAACACATGAGACTGTTGACTATCTTTTCTGCCTTTTTGGATGAATTGTTATGTAATTCATCCTCTCTCTCATCGATTTCCTCTCTTCCTCTCCCTTTCTCATCTCCTCTGTCTTCTGTGTTTTTTGGTGGGTGTATGTATCTGTCTTTCTGTCTCTATCCCCCTCTCCCACTCCCCTTTTGTCCCATTCTAGGGGCAGTGGTGAACTTTGACCACCACTTATCGAGGGTGGAAGTAGACAATGCCACATCAGCTGACCACCCCAAGTTGGCAGCTTTCTCGGCAGACTCGTCAACTGAGGGCGCTTTTGATGCCATCGTCCTGACGATGCCCGTTCCTCAGATTCTCCAGCAGGAAGGCCTAACTCGACATTCTCTAGGTAATTCTCTACCAGAAGAATACTGATCCTTCCTTCTGTCGATACCAATGTTTAACAAGTTCTGTGTAAGATTAGATGCAATTCATGCATGAACATTTTCCTTCAGATTGAGGTAAATGTGCAGACATGTTGTAACGATACTACTGCAAATTTTGCAAGTTGGATGCTAATCGAGAGTTTAACAACACACAAAAATATCAACACTAATCCTGACACAAATGTGATGTGCAAGCGCACATTTTGCAGATCATTAGTTATACTCCATGATGGCAAATTTAACCACTTGCAAAATTATCAGGGAATTCCCAGTTGGCGAAAAATTAGACTCACTAAATACCATGCCGTAAACAGTAAATCTTCACATGATTTTGATTGTGAGAATTATGCAAGTGTAATCGCTTTTGCCATGTATTGCAAATGTTCATTGTATCACAGTGAGTTATATTTACTTAAAGATAAGCTTTCATCTCTGTCAGAATGTCTGCATAGCAGCAAAACTTGTAATTAGCCATTTACACCACTGCCTCTCTCTGGTTCCTGTTGACAGAAGAGAACAGTCCCCTGAGACAGAAGCTTGAGGAGGTCCAGTACTCTTCAAGGTACGCCCTGGCCCTCTTTTATCCCCCTGGTGTCTCCATCGATCTCCCCTTTGTGGGCAAGTATGTCGAGGGAGACCCGTGCATCCGATGGGTGTCTTTGGACAACAAGAAGAGAGGCGCAGGTGAGACCACGAGTGAATTTGTTGCTGTATCGTCACTGGGTGAAATTTGACTTTAAGGACTGGAGTTCGAAAGAACCAAAGGTTTGTAATGAGCCAGAGAAATTTGGAAATATTCTACTGTAGAAGTGGAATATTGGGCAAAATGTCAAAGCTCAGTCAATGATCAGAGATTAGACTTGAAGCAACATTTGATGTTTATCTGATTGTTGTCAGAATCACAAATTTAGTCAAAAATTTGTATCACAAAGAGTTTCATATTGTGCCATGTTTTTGCCTACACTCTGGAGGTCAATCACAGGGCCATCGGCGACTGAGACACCCTGAGCATTATCTCTAGGCATCCATACAACTATTTCATCAAGGAGGATGATAATGTAATATGTCACTATCTTGATAGCAAAACTGACTGCAAATTTGACTTATTTAACTTTTAGTCCCACCTGTACTCAGGCAGGCGTCTATGGGAAATGCGTGCTGTAGCAGAATCAGCTCATCCTCAATGGGTGAAACAAAATCTCTCATTCATCTGGCGAGTTTCTGGCAGTTATGTTTTTGCTCCCTTGCCATTGAGGCAAACATACAAGAAATGTGAAGATACCGGTAATGCTCTTGAAATGTGTGTGTCCTTTATTCTTGTTAATTTGGTATCTGTCCTGAAGATGATTCCGTTGGGCCCTCGCTGGTAGTGCACACCAGTGTACCCTTTGGCATCAAGCACTTGGAAGAAGCCAAGGAAAACATTCAGCCAATCATCTTGCAGCATCTGAAAGCCGTCATCCCCAACCTGCCAGAGCCAGCAAGCATCAAGTGTCAGAAATGGAGATATTCACAGGTACACTCTGCCATTCTCTCAAAAGCATGTCCAAACTGAACAAATATTCAGTTGTATGTGTAGGTGTAGCCCCCCCAATAGCCAAAGTTTGAAAATAAATATTGCGTTTCATCGGAAATTCCAAGTGGAATGTCTTTAAGTAAACAGAATTTATGCTACCCTTATCTGTAGTATGTTGTCAGTCATAAAATTGTTAGAGCTTATGTAAATATTGAATCCATTCATTCACTTCATTTCTGCTTCTAATGATTAATTCACCTAAATTTTTGATTGCTGGAAGATAAGTAAGTTAAGCAACTGTCTGACACTTTTTGCCATTGATGTTGATATGCCTATCGTCAAAACTCAATTGTATTTGTGTTGAACGTTACGTGGTTCTCATGGTTAATGGTCACTGACTAAACTGATCTCAGTGTAATGATTCAAAGAGTAGTCATTAAATCTGAAAGAGAAATTCCCACTCAAAGTATTCATGTCCAAGTGTTTTTGGATTCAAAGACAGAGGAATAGACACGTAAAAGTGATAACATATGCAAGGAAATGTCTTTCCAGCCATTTCATTTTGTTTCTACCTCTTTGTTTTCTTCTACCTTGTATGTTTTTGTGTTTCCTTTGTTCTGTCATGAATCACCTAATCAGACTGAATAATGGCACTATATAAATCTCATGTATTATTATTGGTATCAGTAGTAGTAGTAGTAGTAGTAGTAGTAGTATCATCATCCTCATTATCATTATTAATATTATAATTATTTTGAAGTATTTTAATTGTCTATGTATTTATCCTTTGAATTTAAAAATATTTCCAAAATGTTGGTAGTGACATTGGCAGCACCTAAAAACTAAAACATTTTCCCTCATTTGCTGTGTCTGTAGGTCAGCAAGCCAATGGAGGGAGCCCCAGGTCATGTGACCATCTTGGAGCAGCAGTCTTATTTGCTCCTGGCTGCTGGGGATGGTTTCTCTCATTCCAACTTCGATGGTTGCATCGAGTCTGCGGAGAGCACTCTGAGCAAATTGCTGGAATTCTTTCAGAAATCTTCACAATTATAGTGGCCCAGGACTGCAGGATTTTCCTGTGATAGAAATATGCTTTGGGGCCAGTCTATTTCCTGTTACACAGGAAGCTTTATATTGAAATGATAAATATGTTTAGCCTGGATTGTGTATACTGTTTTCACGTCTTCACCATGAAGGGTATTATTTTGTGTTGTCTTTTATGGTAGTCATTACTACCTTTATGATGGAACATGCTTGGGAAATACATCCCAACTGTTGCACGGCCTGAATGAACCACCGAAAAAGCAGAAGGAATTTGTCCCTATGGACCTTTCATCACAATTGAGGACCAACTAGAGGCAACATACATGTACCATGGTGTGTGACTTTAAAGGGGATCTTGCAGTGAAAAGTTTCAGCAAGGTCTGCCTTCCATCAGCATGCAACAAGGGCAATTTGACTGTATCTAAGTATGTTTCTAACATGGAAATCAATACTGTGATACTGTCTTTTTTTCTTCTTTTGATTCCAACCAGGAGGATGTAGGCGTACGAAACACAAAATATCACCTGAAACAAAAAGAGCGGTGATATAAAAAAGTAAGGATTGCCAGTCTTGCAAGCCATTAACTTGTGAGCATTTTATTTGTAATCTCATGTGAATGCATTTGTCACTGCTGTCCGTGCATTTTGGTCACAGTGCACCAGTACATATTTATCACGCATGGCATACATTTACAATGCGTTGCAACTGGTACATGTATTGTTATTAATATAGTATGGACTGGCCTTGAGGGGGATACGACATTTATTGCCCGAACTAGACTTGTATTGCCTGAGTCGAAGACGAGGGCAATACTATTCTAGTAGTGAGGGCAATCAATGTCGTATCCCCCGAAAGTAGACAGTCCATATCATTATTATTGCCCATTTTCAGGCATTTCAGGCATCTTCGAGCATTAACTTAAATCATTACAATGTAAACTTCCCGATTTACAGTAACAAAATCCACTCGGCGTCAGGTCGAACCCAACACCACTGCGCTCAACTACACCCACATGCTTGCACAACCCCTATGCACAATTCAGGTACGCCGCGCGCTCACATGCACAGTCGCAGTGATCATCCTCTTTTTTTTACATACTGTACTAACGTATGGGAATTTGCCCTTCATCACGAAACCTCTTCGCAAGAAACTCTTATTTCTTTGTGTGTATATGTAAACCAGGAAGAAGGACGATACCCACTAATGTCGCCCACTGGAAACTGGCGGTTTGTGCATGTGTTTACATGCAAAGTTAATGGCAAAACCCGGAAGAAGGATGATACCCACTATACTAATATTGCCCGCTAGAAACTGGTGGTTTCCCAACCAATCGAAATAGCAACTATGATTGCCCAGCAAAACCACCTTATATGAGTTATAATCAGTCGTATTGCCCTATTGCTCACTAATGCATCAGTGGCTACTTGCGTTGCCTTTCCCAAGTCTTTTTGTCCTGTGGTTCCAGCTGCTCTAGCCTTTCCTTTGAAATGATAGAGATGTCCTAAGGATGACCAATTCAATTTATCATAGGCTCTGAACAGACTAACTTATTGAGGGAGTTGGAAGAAAGAAGCAGGGAGTGATTCCCTCTCTCTTTTATTCAGGCCAGTATTTAGGTAGAAATAGCAAGGATTGGCGGTCTTGCAAGCCATTAACTGGTGTATAAGTTTTATGAAATTTAAGACTTGGCATTACAGTGCACTCCCGTCATAATAAACACAGTTGCAATGAAATTCTTGTTCCAACAAAATCAGAATTCAGGTCCCAAAATCATCAGCTATATATCTTTATACACAATATTGAGTAGTTATAACGAAAGGAAACTGCCAATCACAAGGACTTTGTTATGAGGGGAGTACACGTTAATTTGTGGATATCTTTGAGAAAATCATATACGAGGTGTGCTATATTTCTCTGTTGGCAACAGTCTTCCTAAATTTTCAGTAGCCTACAGATATATGCCTTCTGCCAACTTTCTGTCAGTGTCATGCCTGATAAATCCAGGCATGAGGGCTGATGCTTGTCTGCAAAATGTAGCCTGAAAAAGTCCAGGTATCATTTTGGTGTGCAAATGTACAAATTATCAGAGCGGAGGATGATACATGTATTGTATATATATTAAGAGACACATGTGCAGCATCTTTGCTATGCCATTGAAAGGTCTATTGTGTGTGCTGTGATGACACCTCAGGAGCTTATATGTAACTCAGATTCTTGACCTTAGCACATGATATTCATCAACAAGATTCTGTAAACTTCTTCTTTCTAGTGTGAGGCAGAAATGTATTATTACGCACAAACTCAAAATGCAATCTGTGTGTAAGCAGATTTTGATACAATGTACAATTGTATTCTATTTTTGTGTGTTTTGAAGATGCAGTGAAGAACATTGAATGAAATCATGCAGACTGCAATAAATATGAATATATTAAAGTGAAGACAAGGACAGTCCAGGTTGTATCTGGTTCTTGTATAATGCAAACTGACATCCGCATCTGACATCACGGAAGCACTGGTGCTTACGATTAGCTTACAATACTTGTTACAGCGATGCTCATGGTCCGGTATGAAAAGCCATGTCTGAATCATTGTAAAATCTCATTACATGTATTATGAGTGTCTTATTATGAATCTTATTGAAACTTCACCCCAACCTTCATCCAGCTTGCAAAAGTTACAAGTGGATACAATCTTTAAAGTATTGTGGAGGAAATTATCTTTGTAAGGCCTACATGAATAGGTTCTTTCATCTATTAAAGGGAATTTTCATTTTATGTACAAGTTGGCTTTAAAAAAGAAAAAGAAAACAAAGAAAGAAAAACACCAGTAGAATGATGGACGATTCACCAGACCAGACACAAACTGATGCAATGAAATTTCTGTTTCATGTTTTCACAAAAGTGATACTTACCACAACCACATACATGTAGATAAATGTGAAGAGCTGTCCAGTTAATAATGAACATGGTAATAACATTTTTTATTACGAAAAAGTTAAAACTAAGGTCCCAAAATAATGATGTCTTTATACATCTTTATACACTGTATACATCATTTGTTCAGATATAACAAAATTTTTTAATATTTAGATGTAACGAAAGAAATATGTCGGTCCCGAGGACTTTCATTACCTAGAGAGGCCTGTAGGCCTATTTATATCCAAATTAGAGGCGATGATGTCCTCACCCTCAAACATTCCCATAAATATGTACCGGGTATTTAAAAATGTGCAAAATTTTGACCAATGTAACTTTCCCATGTAAGCATGTGAAACTCCCTAAAACCTGGTAAATTTCCTACTTAACATCCAATAGTACTGAAACTCTGTAATTTTGTTGTGATTTTACTCTACCTATTAAAGATGGGCCATCCCTTCCCAATAGCACAGCATATGATATATTCCACCAGAATGACAAGACTTCTGTAAAGCTATAACATTTCTGTGATATTTGAGGGTTGTTAGCCATTAAAATTCAAATCATGCACCAAATGCTCACCGTAACGTATTTTGTGTACGAGGCACAGCTGCATATACTGTACTAATCCTCCTGTGGTTGTAATATAATACTTACACCGTAAGTCCCCCACAAAATTACAACGAACCCTCCGCAATGATAACTTTAAATATAGTGAATCAATCCAAATACAGTTTCAGGATATGAAACTATAACTCATTGCCCTCATCTTATAGAAAACCCCATTCGATTTGCTTCATTGGGCAAAGAGAATTGAGGAATTTTGTTGAGCATGTCGGGAATCTCTTCCCTCCAAGTTCTGTCTATTGTGTTCACACACAAGAGCATCCAAGTGCTAAACTTGGAAGAATCAGACTAACACGCTTTACAACAAGCCACATATCTCTGTGACCGCTTAACCAAAATGAATGGAGTTTTCTGCAAAATAGAGCTGAGATGTTATATTTTAAGACCCTGAAGTAACATTTAGATAGTTTAATCATATTGGGTGTTATCAATGCGAAAATCTGATTGTAATTTTTGGGGGGACATACTGTACTTTGAACAAAAGATATGTATGTTAAAGCTGTCAGAAAGGAAGAACACACTAGCTTCATTTACTTTGTTATCTATGGCAAATAACAACACACCACTTACATGAACTACATAAGTGCATCACACGGGTCTGTAAAACTAGACTAGTAGTTTAGATTTGTAATTTTTTTGTAGTACGAAAAAATTATTTGAATCTTAACGGTCAATTTAACTCAACAAATAAAGACCCCCTGGAGTTCAACTAAGTGTTTTCTTTAATACTTAGTGTTCTCATCAAATTTTCAAAAAATTGCATGCAAAAGGGCAGATATGTCTTTAAAGTTAATTCATGCCTGGGCTGACATAGCACTTGAAATCTCTTAAGTTGACTCTTGATCAACAGTACTATAACGTTCAACACTACAAGCACGCAAAATACAGCTGTACACACAAATGCACATATACTTGGATTATATATTGCATATCATCTTGTTATTTAACCCTAAAAAGAACAGTCAACTAAGACAACAAAGCATACTAGGACATGATTTATTTCATCTATAGACCACAATATACACATAATTTTCGATGTAATACAATAGAAATATATAGAGAAATCAGAGTTCAGTGTTCACGTTCCAGCACAACAAATTATTAACATCACATACATTTTTTAAATTTTGATTTCGAAGAATGTATTCTGAGGATACAAAAGAATGAATAAGTGGATATAGAGCACAGAAACAAGAAACATGGTTTGCTGACGATATCACGCTGAAATCTACCGGACAACACAAATTACCGTTTGATTTTCCGTCTCTATATTCAGTTATTGATCCACTCATCCACTTTATACAAGTTTAGAAGGAATGGTTGCTCAAGAACAACAAGAACAACAACAAATCACTTCACATTGGTGTAATTAAGTCCAACATTTTTGAGACTGGACTGAGTACCACTTAGTTACAAAGCAGTGCAAGCCTTCCTTTTTTTTGAAGGGTCTGAAAATCTTTATTTGAGTGGGTATATTCTCTGGCAAAAATATATATGTTAGTACATATGTAGGTTATCTTTGCTGGTATTGCAAGCACTGATAATCCAAAGAAAGTTACACAAGTAGAAGAGTTCTTTTCCAGACCTTGTAGGCCTACATCCAATAATCAGTTGATATTCACTGTCTGATTTCTAATCCCTTTAACTTTGATGTCTAGTAGACTTGGGAATAAATGACATAATTCTGGTCAGCATGTACCATACCGAAGGGACTGAACATGAATGGAATTCATTCTTTTGAACTCTGCAACAGTAACAGAAACTTGACAGAAAAATACAATGTGTGTATTCACTTGAGAATCTAGTGCGAAATTAGAACCATGTACTGTAGCGAAGGGTGCGGACAGGGTAAGCATACCACTGATTTCACCGTAACTACACTGTACTAGTAATGCTATCCAAAATCTTCACACTCTACATATTGGTTTAAAAGAATCAATCTAAACCCAACATTTTTCTGAGTACATTGGACTACTTCAGAAGGGTAAGAACAAACAATCAGAGAAGTAGGGTTTACTGCGCATATTTCACTACCAAGTTAAACACTGCCAGGTCACTGGATATTGCATGTACAGTTGTATATAGGTACCTTCCAACTGGTAGAACACTTGGGTAAAAAAAGAAGGCATCATACAAGCATATATAGTGGTTGAGACAAATAGAATTTGCAGACTTAACCTTGAAATCAACACTCTGTGAAATTACAAGAGCTTGAGACCCAAAAGTAAAAAAAAAAGAAAAAAAAGAAGAAAAATCAAGGTTAAAAAACATGTCACACCATCACATTGCATAAAATGTCAGTAGCCTCATGTACATGACGTGGCAAGAATGCAACATGCCTCCAATGGAAAACATATAGACATGATTATCAAAAGATACCACCAGGAAAAAAAATCAAGCAGCATTAGAAAGAAAACTACAATGTATTATTACATGTACCATGTATTAAACAAAAAATGCTGTGATGGTGCAATGTCTAAAGGCAAATGCAACAGAAGAGCACAATGAAAATTCAAGTGATTAATTCGAATTCAAGAGTAGCAATGTCACTCAATGTCATAGTAGTAACAACTTACATTATGTTTAACTGTACTTAAAATTGTAACTGTCACACTCTTTCTTCTTTTTTTTTTTTACAAGAAACCCTTTCAAAGTTTTTCTAAGGACAGATCGGATGTATACACTTGTACTGTGTCTTCTTTGCCTTTCCTGCAATCATAGCTCCACCAACTGCACATCACATCACCACAACTGAAATATTAGAAGCTGAACTACAGCAGTGTATCTCCACCAACTGTTTCATGAAATCCACGTGAATTAGCACAGCAAAGGCAAACCACCCTCTGTGAAAGGAACTATGTTACTGGCATTTTTTTTTCACCCAACCAAAGTCAACAACCAGAGCCAATTTATGGTTAACTTGGTCATATGTACTCCTTTTTTGGAGACCTGTTACACATTCACTACCTAATCAATGATACTCTAGTTTGCATTTAATTTTGAAACACCATGTAAGGTGAGTCTGAAATCCAAAAAAAATAAATAAAAATAACACTAAATGATAATAATAATAATAATAATAATAATAACAATAATAATAATAATAACAATAATAATAATAATAACAATAATAATAATAATAATAATGCGAGGTAAGTAAAAATTCTTAGCAAACACTATATAGAGCGATCATATCTCTTGTGTTAAAATACATGTTCTTCTCTTTCATAAAATGCATAGAATCTTCATTTCTTTCTGAACAGATTTGTACAGAAATACTTCACTACTCTCCACTTCCAATAAAATGTATTTGAAATATCTCTTTTTATGGATTGACACCTGCTAATGGGTCCATCCCAAATGAAATACAACATGCTCATTCATTACTTACCAGCACACTTAGACATAAATAAAGTATACTGACAACAGTTCAGAGGACATTGTACATGGCATTAATATGTTGCCAAAATCAATTCTGATCAGCAAAATGATGTCCAGGTATTATTGGAGAACAATGCTCCACAATTGATTTGAGCTCTAATTAACCCCTTGAGGACAGGCTGATTGTGTTACAACACATATTTCTCACAGACACTTGCCCAAGTATATGTGGGACTTGTCCTCAGGTTAAAAAATCAATGTTATTACCCTACTGTGAATACACACTTCAGAATGTAAAATTTGTCTCAACATTTCTATAATTTCATACAATTCTAAAATATACTGCTGATATTGCTTCAAAAAAATCACAAATGATAACCAGCTGTAGGGTATTTACTGGAAAATTGAAATGATCCCAGTCAACAGATTTTTCTACATTTTAATCTGTAACCTGTACACAGGAAATCAACACCAAACATTTTATTCCCTCACATTGAGTACCAACTATTCATCTCACAAAATGATGAAAACTATTTCATATAATCACATCGAACTATTCTCTAACTAAAAGTGCATTTTCTTTAATAAACAGATGTCAAGGTGTCTATTCAAAAGTAATATATAATCTCATGAGCAGTGATCAGATGGCTGTGAAGTGGTGAAATATTTTGAAATATTATGATAAAACATCACCGAGAGAAGAGATAGATTTAACCCATTCTCCTCCAAGATTCAGAAACTCCCATAGACTCTGCACAGGTCCTATAGGATTCCTATTGTCATGGGTTAAACTGTATATATGCTCTCTCTCTCTCACCTCACAAAATTGAATTTTTCGTGCAGTAGGCAAAATCGGTAAAAGACCTTGCTAGAAATTTGTGCACCTGCTGAATAACATTTTGTGTTAAAAAAAAAGAAGGTGCATACAATGATGAAATTTCAAACTTGATATATGTAGTTCTTGTGATTTGGCACATTTTCTTAGTCTTATTACTTTGTTTACATTATTGCCACTATCATCGTCTATTTCTTCCTGTATCTGGTGTAAACATCATTTGACATAATGGTAATTATGCTGAATTTCAATCTGTGAAGATTATCTATCCTCCTTCCTAAACTATGGGATTAATCATGTATTATGAAACACACAGAGAAAGAATTTTATCTTTCTGTCATGTATGCCTGAAATTTGGTATGTAAATGATTGTTTCCTTAGTAGATTGCTCAGTTCAAATGCTAATCCTCTCATGTTTAGAATCAACATTACAGTCGCATAAACTTGCCAGTTTTCACAACTGCCATATAGTTAAATATTTTCTTGTGTCTGTGTGTCGTTGCAATATTGCTATAGAATGGGCCTTAAGAGGAATTCTGCATTATTACTATGGATCTGATGTAAAGTACTGAAGAAATCCTGAATTGAGTAATTTGAGACAAGGACAGGAAATTGCCGACAAGATAAGATCGCTGTTAAGAGCAGATTAAGATTGTGTCTCATGAAGGGCATGCTAGATGAGGCACTGTTGCACAGAGAATCATGAGTAATACCTAAACTTGGTGCTCGATTTCAGCTATAACTCATTTTTGGCTTTCTTCTTCTTAGGCTCCTTCTTACTACTGGCTTTCTTTTTCTCCTTCCTGCACACCCCCTGTGGTCCACTGCACACTTTCTTCTTCAGCTGGCCTTGGAGGTAGAACTGGTAGAGCTCCTCCTCCCCAAAGTCGCCCAGGTAGCCCTGGCACATCTGCATCATCCTGTGACAGGGGTTAAAGGTCAAGGGTCAATTCTTAGTAAATGCTTGAACAACTATGCTTCATACAAAGCTATGACTCATGATTCTACCCCTCACAACACAAAATTTGATTAACAAATGCTATGACAGGTGTAAGTGGATATTCTACTTTTGAAGAAATGCTAAAAACATACAGACAATTGTTTAATATTTTTCATCCCACATATGTTTCAGTAGCCTATGAAAGTTTAGCCTTTGGTCAAGCATCGACAGAGGCAAGCTTCAAACATGCCTGAAGTTGACTGCCACATGGGCAGCTAAAGCAGGCTGACTTTAAATCTTTAATTTCAAGTTTGTAGACACAGGATGACCTACAGTGTGTAAGCTTTAATTACAGATCTACCTTTTCTCACAGGACTTCAATGATTTCATACAAAAATTGTCATTTACTAATCTAATATTCTGTTTCATATTCAATGCAAACAAATAGGGTGGCATCACAAACTCACATAAAATGTTAGTCAAGATTTCATGATATAGCACAGATGATAATATCAAAAGCATTTAAACCTCCTCTTCCACTGCGGCACGATTCTGGTACACCAACAAAGGTTCTGCTGGAAAATACAACAATGCACTCTCTTATTGTGAAACGATATTACTCAAGGAAATTCCAAACCCCCAATTTCAGCTGAACAGATGAGTAGAGTATATAAAGCTTGACACTAAATTTTTATTCCGGTGGCCTGATTAGGCCACCAAAATATATCTTTTCTTAAAAAGTGGTGGCCCAACATTTATTTCTGGTGGCCCTGGGCCACCGCCAATCTTCAGCTTTGGTATGGGTTATTCTACCACTGCTATTATTCTTATAATTATTACATGATTATAACTAAAAAAGTTGTGGTGGGGTGGAATTTTTGTTGTTCTAAAAGAAAGGAAAGTCCCCTTTTAATCCAGACAGTCCCCTTTTAATCCAGACAGCTTACCTGAAGGGCCATTTGCCTCCTCCTTGCATGATACCTGGAGTGTCTGCAATCTTAGATCCAGGGCCTGACAGTCTCTTCTTGCCATTAACTTCTTTGATTCCAACACTTTTAAATGTGGGAAACAAATACAAAAACAGAGAAAGACCATGCATTTTAAATTACTCATAAATGTTTTTTCAGTGGATTACCAATGTTAATGCTCAAACTCAAGTGGTACACTAAGTCTAAGTACTCATCTTAAAGGACAAGTTCACCTTCATAGACATGTGGGTTGAGTGAATGCAGCAATATTAGTAGAACACATCAATGAGAGTTTGAGGACAATCGGACAATCCGTTCAAAAGTTATGAATTTTTGAAGTTTCTGCTCTGGCACGGCTGGATGAGAAGACTACTCTAGCTTGTGATGTCATATGTGTACAACGATATAAAGAAAGAATAAAGAAAATTCGACATATTTTCACTTTTCTCGCATAACAAAAGAACACTCGACTTCTCTCTTTCAGAAGGCAGGGGGTATAATATTACCCATAACATACAACAGTAACAAGTCGAAGAAATGTGCACTTTATTCAAAAAGTAAAGTTTTGTGAAATTCTCTTTTTATTTTCCTTATATCGTTGTACGCATGTGACATCATACAATGTAGTAGTCTTCTCATCCAGCAGTGACTGCGCAGATACTTCAAAAATTCATAACTTCTGAACGGATTGTCAGATTTTCCCCAAACTTTCACTGATGTGCTCTACTAATATTGTTGCCTTTACTCAATCCACATGTATAGATATGAAGGTGGACTTGTCCTTTAATTTAAGATTCTTTATACTGCTCAGAGCACTGCTACCATATCGAGCATATTCTTTGTCATGTACACATATTTTGATAAAACTTGGTGAAATAATCGGAAATGGTGTCCTTGATGTACATGAATGTTGGCACAACACAATACAGTAGGAATATACATGTAGCTGAGCACTATGAAACCTGCACACTACGAATGCACGCATCCACACTGGAAAACATTGGTACACAATGTCATATAATCAATAGTGAGCAGGTGCATTTGTTCATAAATTATTCATAAAATGACCACTGAAATAATTCTGTAAATATCATCAAAATGTTTGCTTTAGGTATCAATATACCACTTTTTAAATATCCCCCCCCCAAAAAAAAAAATAAAATATTGTTGTAAAACATCTATATCCTGGCTACTTACTTGTTGAATTCGTCGTCACACAGATCCTCAAAGATGTCAATGATTTCCGACTCTGGCAGTTTCTTTTTCAGTGATGGCCTCTTCTTGTTTGCTGCATCAAGTCTTTCTACCATCTACACAAGAAAAGAGTAACAAAATATTACACACAAACACACTGTTTGCATTCCTGTTTTTCTTATGACTATTGCACAACAACGACAAAACGACTCATTGCTCCTGTACTCAATGTATTAACAGATGCCATCTGTTCTTTTACTTTGCTGGCAATATTACTTTGCATCTGGGACATACAATTGTATCTCCATATTATACAACAGTGTAAAGACAGAGATAGAAAGAGATAGAAAGAGAGGGGGAGAGAGAGAGAGAGAGTGAGAGAGAGAAAATGCATAATGTATAGATAACCATAAGGCTCAGTACCCCTTTCATACCCCCCCCCCCCAAAAAAAAAAAAAACACTTACATTTAATGCACATTCTTTTTTAAATTGCACATGGCTTTCAGGTACTCTTGATAGTCTGAAGATTTCTGCATGTTAATTTGGAGGAAATTTTGCTGATAGTTAACTATGTCTCCATAAATTTCCTCTGGTTACACACCCCCACAAAAAACAGAGAGTGATTACGATGATGTGCATGATATGGCTACATGTAGTGTTTATAGTGGGGCAACATTTTTGAGCAAAACATTTCTGCAGGCCATCTCAAGTAGCTTCTGAATGAGCATCAAAGAAACAACCCATTTCTTCAAGGAAAAGGGCCCAATACATTTAACAGGTACGTGTATTATAGTATAAATTTATTTACTTGGTCAGTAGTCATGGTAGTGGGTTTCAGTTGCTCCGTGCAATTTACAAGCAGGACATAGGCATGGGATTGTACTACTTCGTGTAACATTTATAGTAACACCTGAAGAATTTTTATTATATGACTACTGACATTTACTCTACTTTAATTTACCATATGAGTGAGGATAGAGCAAGCATCACATTTCATTGCACCCGGAAGGTGGGGTGAGTGGTACTCCTCGTCATCAAGATCGGGGGTGGAGAAGTTGATGGTTCCTAAGCTCTGTTCCCCAGGTGGTCTTGCGGGCACCTCCTCCTCCTCTTCCTCTTCTTCCTCCTCATCCCCCTCTTCCGGATCCCATTCCTCCTCAAAATCATTGGTTGGTGGAGAATCCTTCTCAAATCCCCGGCGTGGTCCCCTTTTCAGGGGCACGTCTCCCTCCTGTGCACTGGCTACATGAATGCTGATTAGACACAAAAGGAGAAAAGCTAGGAGAAATATGCACCGAGTGGTTTTCGTTGGGCCGAACATGATGTTGCTCGCTCGTGACGTTGACTTTGTAAGGGCTACGCAGCGATGGGATTTCGCTCACGATCACGAGGCGCCACAGACACGGCTAAGTTACGGCGGGCGGTGGTGTCAGATGCCCGCTGCCAGACACTCCTATGCGTACCAACACACACCGATTAGCAGCTTCCCGTACCTCACAACAACAACTTACTTGTCAGCAAGGGCGTGAGTTACGCATTTAATGTCTTCTGTAACCAGACGAACTTGATTCTATCTACTAGACAACACGATGGTAGCCACTGCACTACAGAGCAGAGTACAGATACAGTGTATCTTCCCTAATTGTATTGTGTCAATGCAACGGACGAATCATAACAGGACACGCGTAAAGACACGTCTACTACGTACATGTACCCTTATACTAGTACTCGACCTCTACTGCGGGTACTCCCCCCATCTATCGTCGAGGCACGTGCACCCCTCAGCGAACATCCTTGGTGTCATCATTGATGTACCTGGTGGATTGGTATCGCTGCCCTGTTAGTATGTTGGGTAGGCCTACAGGAGCAGTTTCCCTCGAAGACGGGATTCAGTGCATGAAGTAAGAATAAAAAACAAAAGCAAAAACAAAACAAAAACAAATCCAAAAACAAAACAACAACGCTCACACACAAACGACCAAGCAAACAAGCAAGCGACAAACAAACAAATAACATCAAATGAAAAAGCAAGCAATGATTGGAGTGATAATCGATAATGCAGAGACTCCAACTCTCCCGTTCTCGACGGGAGATCTCCCGCCGAGGTAAAGCCCAGTTTTGCAAAATCTCCCGTTCAACTTGGAGTCTCCCGTTTGCTAGGGGTTTCGGGCGGGAGAATCACCAGACCAGAAGGTGCTTGGGCGGGGGTTGGAGTCTCTGATAATGGTATCTGATAACTGATTTTGAACATATTCAGGCAAGGATTTCAACATTATGTTTCAAACTTTTGTAGCGGAAAAGCATAATTTTTGTTAGTGTGTGTGTTATTGTTTTTTTTCTAGTACAGCATTAAATGGAACGTTCTATTTAGGTGACGACGTCATCAGTCCACTCACAGTGAAAATATCAACACTGTCAAGAACTTTGCAAAAAGTGGCGAACTTCCCAATTTCATAACTTTCCTAAGTTAGATTATGCAACATTAAGAAACGCGTTAGTATACTGATCGATGCCGCCATAGTATAATTCGATGTACTGTTGCAAGATTGACGAGCTAACTGGCACGGGTAAAAAATAACACGGTCTCATGCACTGACATCTACATAGTCTCAGCAATAGTTTAAACAAGCAACCAGACAAACAAACAAAACAAAAAGCGCAACTTGTGTTGAACATCGAATTACAACAACAACAACAACAACAATGGTTTCAGTGGGGGAAAAGGTTAGAAAAAAGGAAGGAGATTGAATTGCTTTGTGATGTTACAATTATTGCTTTGTTACATTTCACAAAAATGGCCATACGCGCGATTGTGAACAGCGCGCGTGACAGCATAATTGTTTGTGATGTCACAGTTGCTTTCATTATTATATTTCACAAAATTGCCCTACAAAAAGTAGCGCGCCACTGTACTTTGACTACACACAGAGTGGTACTAGTAGTACGCGCAGAGCAACGTTCGACGTCAGATCGAATTGCATTGTGATGTCACAATATTGCGTTGTTACATTTCACAAAGTGGGCGTACGCGCGAAGCAACGCGCGACCTCAGAATTGTTTGTGATGTCACAATTGCTTTAATTAGAATTGTTATACTGTACATAACTGCAGCGCGCGATGTCACCTGACTCGGCTTTGTTACATTTCACAGAGTGGTTGTACGCGCGAAGCAGCGCGCGACATCAGAATTCCTTTTGTGATGTCACAATTGCTACTAGTATGTTACATTTTACAAAATTACAGTGCGAAACATGCAGGGCATGATGTCAGAATTGCTTTGTGATGTTAAAGTTGCATTGCGCGATGTCAGAATTGGTATTTTTGATGGAGGTAGTGTACATTGTGGAGATATTAATCTTATTTTCGCTATCACTATGGGGGTAAAATTTATATTGTGAGAGCATATATTTTTGTCTATGGGATAAAGTACCGGGACACTCCCACAATGTGCCTAAATATTGTTAGTTTGTGTGGAGTGTCAAACAGGGAGACATTCTGAAATAGCTGAAAACAAATAGCTTACATGTGCTTAGTAATCACGGTAGGCTCTTTCGACCAATCACACGAGGATTCAAAATATAACGAATATGATCTATTCATGAGCATCTCATTGAAATTCACTTAAATTTTAGTACTATTTCGTCTTCGTCCGGTCTTCGTCACTGCAGGTGTCATCCATATGCAAGCCTAACCAAGTTTTTGGCATTTATGATGTCTGTCCAAAATTATGATAGTGAGCCCTCTACGACAAATCGCAACTTGTGCAAATTCAGCCGTATCGAAAGTATATTAAAAATAACGTATAAACGCTTCAAAAAACCTAGTTGTTGTTGTTTTTTTTTTCTCCGACAGACATTACCGGATTACCATCTTTCTAAGAAGGTCTTGAATAACGATAAACAGACATAACACTATTATCGGTCCGATGCACTGCATATGAAATTACATTTCGAATACCCGATGATACAAAGAAACTGTCATTAACAAAAGTAAGAATCCAATTCAAAGATTCACTGATGATAATGATTGATGATACCAAAGAAGGAAAAGAAGACTGTAATAAAAGTAGAAGCTCTGAAGAAGGAGAAGAAGACAAAAAAAGACGGAAAAGATGAAGAAAAAGGAGGAGGACAAGAAAAAAGTAGAAAAGAAGAGAAAGGAGATTCATGGAAGGAGGACAAGAGATTACAATCGATGAATCCAAGAATTTATGCATCAATCCCGTAACAATGTGATGTCTTTGCCAGTCATCATATCTGTCTAAAGTTGTCTTGGATGAGACTTTGAATATGGAACCATTTCAGGGAAAATATCAGAATTTCTCTGATACAATTTATATTTGCCAAGGTGCACGCGATGGTTTGAGACAACACAAGATATGAATGAGATTATTTCATGGTAACATGGAAACCAGTGGCGGATCCAGATCTGGAGGGGGCGCACCGGGCGCGCGCTCCCTCTTTAATTTTTGTTAAAACAAGAGAAATATAAAGAAAAAATGGGGGGGGGGGCACGTGCGCCCCTTAATTTTCAAAGGCGCCTCCCCTTTACGGAATTCTTGGATCCGCCCCTGTAAACTATTATAGGGCCTATAATAATTCTATCGGAGAATGAGGACAATGACAGTGAAAGAGAAAAAGAGGATACCACACTAAGAGCATACCATTTTTTTTGCGTTTTCTCTTTAGCATCATCACGATACTAAGCACTAGTAGTCAGATCTTTCAGTATCATCCATGCACATGGAGGTGATAATCATGATGTTACTATAGGCTTTGATACAGTCACTTACATGAAAAACAGAACAGAACAGAACAAAACATTGAAACAAGACAAAACGCAGCAGCAACAGGAGCATTAGAAGTGGAGTAGTAGCGGGATCGATCAGCAGTACCACGCTGAGTGAGAGAAAATTAAATGTAAGACGCTATTTGGTTTTCTTTGTTTGTGCGTTTCACTTTAAATTCTTTGGGTAATTACTGAAAAGTTTTACTTCTTATAGGTGGACGGAAACCGTGGTGCATCTCGATGTGTTTCTGTTGGTGCTTTGTTGACAAAATATACAATAACCCGGGGATTGCAGAGAAAAGGAATTGTAGGGAAGTAACTTATGAATATGCCGGTTTTGAAATGTGTATGTGTTTTCTTTTTTTTCTCTCTCTCTCTCTCATGTTTCCCGCTTTCCCTGAAGGCCTATTCACATACTCCCTGAGCATTCAACCCCTGAAGGTGGGCTTGTTGACACTGCGCTGTCCTTGAAACCGCGATTTTACATGAAGTGTGAATTAGCTTTGAGGTACGCGTGGTGAACAATGGATTGTGTAGACAGAGCTGGCCGCTGCTAGCTCACCCTGTTTTTTATGTGCTGCGCTCGTACCGGTATTGTAGTGTGCACTTTTCGTGAAGTCCCCTGTCTGTAGTTGAGTGAGGACCGTAGGATCAATTGGAGGAGCTTAGTCTTGCTTGAAGTTAATGCTTTTATCTTCCAAATGCAAGAGCGTGTTATGGATTAGCTGTGAAAATCAACGTGGAATGATATCCGGATAACTCAATATCAATACGAGTAAATAAGAAGGTGTATTTTTCGGAGGACTATGTCGGCTTTTGTCGTAACTCTCCAAGGCGGTGCGCCTTGGGGTTTGCGGCTGCAAGGTGGTAGCGGTACTGGGGAACCGTTGCGGATAGCAAAGGTGAGTTTCCGTTGGGAGTTGTCATCCGCTCCGTGCCTCCCCGAAATCCGGTAACAATGATTTCCCTCGAAAGTGTGCTTGTATTTGATATAATACTAGATCAATTGAGGGTTGTCATAAGTAGTCAGTGATGTGCATGATATCTCATCGAGTCCTAATTTGTTCCAGCCTGTATAAAGAGTGACCATTGATGATAATATGGGCGTGGATTGGATGCCTGTGAAAGGGGGAGATGTTTCCTCGCTCCCATCGACACCACGATTTTTTGTCCCATGTTCGCTCGGGCGAAGAGTAGGAGAAGGCCCGCCTCCCGTGTGGTACCACGCTTTTAATATTTCTGTATCATTGTAAACAGCTGAGATGACACCAACTACGTGCTCTTTGATGTAAATGCTTATCTAACTTTTCAAGCTTGTATGATGTAAATCTTTCATGATAAATGAAAACATCTAACTGATTTTATTCTTTACCTCTGATAGAGATGATACTGAAATAAAATTAGATGCTGTTAGAAAGGGGGTGATACTATGCAGTAAATTCAATGCCTTTCTATGGGTAGTGAACATCTTTGTAAGGGTGAAACAAAAGTGAATGCACACTTTTATTAATTTATTTAAATAAATTCATTTATTTAGAATCACATTCCTTGTAAATATGACTCTTATCTCTACTTTTTTTCTTGTTTCTCTATTTTGTGTACTTGTTAATACACATATCATTGCACTGTCAAGTAACTCTCAACTTAGTGATGACTGCCACTGGCTGGACTGGCAGATAAAGTGGTACATCAATAATTAATTGAATTTCCTAAGACTAAGAGCCCTGCAACTCTAAACTGGAGGCATTACTTCCTCCAAGGACATGATGAGAAATATTCAACCCAACCAAGTAATGGTACTAACTCATGCACATCATGTCATCAGGACGTACCATCTATCTGAAAATTAAATGGTAGGCTAATTATTTATGATATATGCCTACAAATGATGGAATGGTTTAATACAAAACCCTATATACAGGATACATGTGTACAAGGTATGTGCCCATGTACTTCGTTGTAGCTTGACAGACATACTGTTTCTATAGCATAACTTGTTGATCCTTCCTGAAACTTGACTCTGATTGCAAAGTTTACATCAAGCCACTCAGGTGTACGTAACTGTCTTAACATTCTGTCATGAATGTCACAGTGCCATATATGTAGTAGAGATATTAGGGGGATGGCACGATCCCTGTACACTATTAAAAGTTATGAGGTACAATGTACAGTGTAATTTTGATTAATGCCTGGTACACCTTTACTGACTTGTCGGGAAAAGAAACCCGTGGATGTGCCAATGGTGAAGTAAAGTGGATGTATTGTTAGCTGTCTTGGAGGTACGGTGACGACATGGTGGAGACTTGAGTCTCGCTGGTCATTGGAGTAGTACATTGTTGCAGAGACATATCTGTGATTTCTAGACTGCGACATCTAGCATCTCCTGCACACTAGCCAGTTCTCCGGGAGCCACAAGAGAATTGAATTGAATGTGTTCAATCTTGAAGGAAACTTTTTCCAGTGTCTAGCTGGTCTGGGAGATGTCGCCATTACAATGTTTCTGCGACATCTTCTTAGTAGTGGCCAATTCGCGAATATTGATTTTGTTCACAAGGTCTCCAAGACGTCTCTGTAACCATGTGGAGACCCATTGAAGACCTACAACTGTACAGTGTACTGGAGACACTGCGGTATGTATCCGCAACTTCTGGGTGAAGAAGTTGTCATCTTCTTTTGAGAAGTCTCGGACGTTGCTCTGGAGTTGCCTTCTTGGCAAGCCTTATATTATCTTTTGATTTGCACCAGTTGCGGCAATCATGGCGAAGTCTGCTATAAATAGAGTAAGATAGGCCCTTAACCTGTTGAGGACAGGCTACAACTTGCTACAACACACATTTCCTCCGGACTTCTGCCTCAGTATACATGAACTCGAGACTACATGTAGTCTTCAACAGGTTAAAGGTTAATCCTCTTAATCCAATGTGAGTTCATACATGTATTCTGCACACTAATGAAACATGGGATTTGATTAGCTGCCAAACTTTGTGAGGTAATTAACTCTTAACCCTCTGTATGCTTTATGTGCCGATTGGCACAGAAAACCCCACAGCATTGTACACACTGACTATCGTCTATCGCACAGAAAGGTTAAATAGATATCCATAAATGGTACACTTTGCAAACTAAAAGTTCAGTCGACAGAAAATTACTGTGGTGTAGGAGGTTATTATATGGTTTGTAAAGTACAATGTACTTAGTACTTGCAGTGCAAGTCCGAGGATGCTTGTGTAGATACAGTGTACAATATTTTATGAATTAGAATGACATTATTGATTAGATATTCAGATATTGTCGGAGATCAATAACTGTGACTCTGCATTGTAAAGCAGTAATTTTGCTCATCAGGAGCCAACACATTTTTTCTTGGATTAGGCCTACTTCTTTTAAAGTGACTAGTTTGTCATGAAATATAGGAATGACTATGATGGTGTTCTGTTAAAAGTGCTTGAAGACTAAAAACCAAAGACTGAAAGTATATTTTTCAGAAGAGGTAGCAAGGGAAATCCTGAGTTAACAGACATATACATGAAGACTTGAAAGATGAGGTCATTATTTTGAAAATATGTTATCATTGGGTTTTATCACCAGATTATACACATTAAATGGGTTTCCTGACATAAATTATTGCACGGGTGACTTGCCACGTTGTTAGGTTACGCATATACACGTGTATTCCTTGGCAACAGAATTGATGCACATACTGAACCCTGGGTTTTATGCAGTGATACATGCCTGAGGCATATGGTGATGGATAAAAAGACATTCTCAGTGAATGATTTAACGGCAGTTGGTGCATAAACACAACCATAAAGCAGTCCACAGTCAACATCAAAGCCAATTTTTCATGATATCAGACTGCTGAAATGTTACTTGTATCCTGTGTTGTCAGCCATGGCTGGTCCAACCATGGCAGTGACTGTCATGCTGACCAGGAATTCTCGCAATTCCAGAAATCCACTCACGGTCAGTTCACATCTGAAAAATTAGACTGTGCCAGCTGTCTCAGCAGGAAAGTGGATCAAATTTTCCTGAAGTTCACTTCTACTCTGTGGTTTGGGCTTGCTCAAGATTGAAAGTCTTGATAAATGTAGTGTCAGTCTGGAATTTAGTGACTTTGCAAGTGTACTTTTTTGCACATTGTTCAGCAGTTTATATTCAATCAAACCAAAAATCAAGTCAACATCTGGTTGCTGACCAAACAGGTAAAAAAGAAAAGAAAAGAAAGAATAGTGTGGAAATGAAGCCATACAGGGTAAATCAGTGTTGTTGACCTGGACAGAATTCCATCAATAGGTGTATTTGAATTGATCATGACCTGTTGATAGGACATATTATTTGGTGTATAAATGTAGATGATTCTAGGATATTTACTCAAAGCCAACATTCTGTTAATTGAGTGACATTCCCCTGAAAACAACAAAAACCAAAACCATTATGATCAGTTTGGTCTATTATAATCACACATCATTATTGACCCTTTTGATGTATGACTACTCCAAGCTGTACAAGAGTAAATGACTACAAATGAAGGTAAAAAAGGAATGATTAATGTTTAAATTTATTGATTTTTATTCTTTTTTTTTTGGGGGGGGGGGCTTTCAATTTTTTTGATCAAGCTGAGGGAAATTTCTTTCAGATCAGATTTTCAAGTGAAAAGCTGCAGATGAAGAGGATTTGAAAGTGTAGTCAGCGAAAATGTGACACATTTTTCATCATACATGTATGATGATATGAATGACATGATGACCTGCCAAAAGATCAGAGTGGCCATTAAGCAATGAAATTTCATTGTAATCTATCTCTTCATCATCAAAAGAGACCATAATTTGATCCATTGAGACATACAATATGATATGCTGTCAGCATAGAAAGTATGCACATCAATATTATGACCTTATTCTGGGCCAATGTATACATCCATGAATCCTGATTAAAATTGAAAAAAGGGCCATTGATTCATGATGTACATCTACATAGTATAGGGTATCTCATGATGCCTTGATATGGCAGATGATGAATGAATTCATCTTTCTGGAGATTGAAAATTAATTGACGGATTGGATCTGGAATGCAGCAAAATGTAATGCACAGGAGTCCTGTATGTGAGAAGCCCCTAATTCGATCGACCTGATCCTGAACTGCCACAGCAACTGCCAAACAAGATATAGGGCTGGAAGGGTTTCGACATTGAGTGCTAATGGGTATTTCTGGGCTGTATAATTGAGGTTATCCACTGATACATTGGCATGTTTAGAATGAAGGGATCCTGTGTCGGTCAGCTGACCATGGCCAAGAAGTCGAGGAAGGACTGGCTGGGATAGGGGAGGGGCAGGGAGCTTATGGCTGAGCCAAGCAGCTGTGAAGGCAGCAGCTAGCTGGCTCCAGGGAAGATGTTGATGGATTGAACAACGTGGATGGCTTGAAAACAACGTCTTCAGGGACTGCGAGCCAGTTTAAGCTATCATCACAATTACCCGCATCAGTCCTTTTTTCCATTTTTAAGAGCTCATGTTAGTGTCTTGATATTTCCTTTTTGATTTGCTGGGTCCAGTGAAATGAAGTCATGTAATTTAGTAGAGCACATTGCTCAGTTCATTCTCTCTGCGACAAATTACTCCTTTTATTCCATGCAGCTGTTGATTTGTAGCCCCAGGCAAATCTTTCAGATTTATGTTACTGCAACATGATCGTGATGGGAATCGACTGTTACATGTTTTGATGCACTTATTGATTTATTCAGAATGAACTTTCAGCAAAAAATAAAAAATAAAATAAGTTGAGGAAAGACCAGCAGTGCTGAAACATCCACTCTCTTATTCTGTACAGTTAAGTTCCATGAGCAGCATAGAAAGAGCCAAGTGTATGTGGAGAGCTCAGTTCTAAACAGACATCAATATGTAAGATTATGAACATCTTTGAAACAGAGAAATGTCATCATCACACAGGTTATAAAGTCGGATTCAATTTCGTAGCATGTTGAGTTGCACAAAGAATAGGCCTATACTTTTTAATATACATTGAACATGATTTGATAGCTTTCAAAGAGGACAATCTGTAATAACAAAACGTCAGTTCAGAAGGAGTGTTGTCATTATCAGTCTGATTTAAAATTGTCGGTTGGTTAGGTTGAAAACAGTTGATTAAAGGGCTTGTATACAGTAGTTTTGGTCATGACCTAACATCAGGTTTATAATATTTTTTAGTGAGGTAGTGAGAAACCTCTTATGAAATATGAAAGGGCATGTAATTTCAAAAAGGACTCAATGTTTATTTGATGAAATTGGTCATGAAATGGCTTAGATATCCAAAAATGCAATCCTAATAAGATTGACAGGCCACAACTTTTATTAGGATCTCTTTATTTTACCGCGTTTGTAGATACTGTAAAAGTGGATATTTTCGCGCAAGTAATTTTTCACGCTTGGCCGGGTAAGATGGATTTTGTGTGTTTTTAATTCAGCGGAATCAGGACATTAACTTCTGGGACATATGGCATGCAAAAATATTTGCATGCTTTTATTTTTGTGCTAGCGTCTGGTTGCGCGAAATGCGCAAAAATTTCCACACCGCGAAAATTTTCACTGTTACAATATCTTGGTCATTTCAAAACCGATTTTCATCAAATAAATGTTTGATTCCCCGTAGAATTAGAGTGGCTTCTAAATATCTCACAAAAAGTTTCAAGCTGAATCCTTACCTCAACCAGTACTGTAAAAGTGGTTTCTTTCGCGTACAGATACTTTCGCGGTTTCCATCGGTGCCGACTTTTTCGCGTGTGTTTAAATTCGTGGTCGACAAAATCTGTGAATTCACAGTCGGCAAAAACTGTTTTATTTTGCACATGAAAACCCAAACTATAATCCAATTATTCTTTTATTGATTAAATAGAAATCAAAATTACATGCAGGCTTACCTGAAATCCAGTCTCTCGAGTACTTTATAACATGCTTGTACCTACCTACATTGTACATTGCGCGGTATCGCTGTTTGTGTTGACCATCAATACACTCAATGAGAGGAATCTTTGTGTGTGCATGTGCGCAATAGCGTTGTAACAAGCGATGAGTTCAAAACATTTTTGCGTGATGTTAAATTCGCGGTTCAACCTCAAAGCGCGAAAATAAAACCGCCGCGAAAGAAGCCACTTTTATAGTATTGTACAGTCCCTTTAAAAGTGAACTGCAGACCCTCGCACTAATAATAGTACCATACAAGTACTTGTTGTAAGTCAAACAGTCAGCAAGATACAAACTTGTAGTACCATGGAGCTTAGTAGCTCCATGATAGGACTGAGGAATAACATGGGGTGCTGGTAATGTTTGAGAAGAGGGTAGGTGGAAAAAAAAAAACATCCTCAGCAACAGTAAAGAAGAGTCAGTTAGTTCAGCAGGCAATATTTGTGTGTGCGGGCAGACTTTTCTCTGACTCTGGAGAAATGTTGCCCCTGACCAAAGTGTGATTCAGAATGATATGACTGGTCACGTGGGGGTAGGTTTACCCGCCATTTATTGATTTGAGTGCCCCGGAATTCGTGCATTGTTTGCACACTCACGGCTCAGACCCCTCTCCTTGAACATTCACTTTTTTGTTGCACTCAATGGGGTCTGATGTGAGAGATTAAAGGGTGATATTGTATTTGCAGAAAATAGCGCAAACTAATCAATGGGGCACGGGCTGTCTGACAATTGGGCTACACAGTGTGTCTATTGTGTTAGGTGTTATGTGTGGTATTCTACAAGAAAGAGTGAGTCTGTGTATTGTAGTATTAGTTGTAATTTAAGGGTGGTATGGAAGGGTCTACCATTCAGCCCTGAATGTACGATATACAGTACGGTACTGTAAAACGAGGAATGTTTGCATGCATTTTAATTTTGAGAATTTCGCGAGAGCCAAGATTCGCGAAATTAAAAGTTCTTGTCTTCAATATACACATTGAATGTTAGAGGCAAGTTGAGAAAATTTCATGCCGCGAAAATTTTGTGTTTTACAGTATTTCAAAAGTGCACTATATTTAGCATGTGCTGTATATTACATTCTAATTCCAGTAGGCATCGTTTTGTGACAAGTTGAAGTACACTGAAATGTGTATTTCATTCGTGGTCAGTTGCAAATACTTCACATTTTTTTCATCAAGCAAGAATGATACAGTAGAGATACAGTAGTGCTGTCAAAAATGGAATGTGAACATGTTGCATTCAATTGACAGAAATCTTTGAGAAATGCCACAGAAGGCGTTTTCACATCAGCCCGATAAAAATCCAAGCTTGAGATATATTTCGCAATTGCTAATTAGCGCGCTATTTCATTTCCTATTCACACAAGCCAGAACATTATCAAATAGCGCGCTAGTTTGCATTAATTATCCTGCTATTTCGGAAATTTCCTGAGTTGGACTGGAGAAATTTTTTCGATCAGAGCGACAAAACTAGCGCGCTAATTTGTATTCACATTATCAAATAGCGCGCTATTTTGTGATCTGGTTTAATTTCCCAAGTCACAAAATAGCGCGCTATTTCGAAACATCAGGCTGATGTGGAAACGTTTAATGTGTTATAATGGTCTGGTTGATACCTTACTTAAATTTGACAGGTGACATAAACATGCATTTTTTTCTGTGTGTGTGTGAATGTGTGTGTGAGACAGGCATACTTTTTGTTTTTGTGGGTGGGGAAGGGAGGGGGAGTCTTGTGCAGCACAGCATGTGGGCGAACAACTGACTATCAGTCAGACACACATACATGGCAACAGTTATCACAGGCTGTGGCAACGTGACGAGTTCGCGAGACCTCGATTGGCAGCAGTCGTCACATCCAAATACCGGAGGAGGTTGTGTGATGTATCTGGTCCGTCCGTGAATGTTTACCCTCTCAGAGATGGATATGGTTGCCAGTGGTATCCGCAATACCGCATCCACTCTCCCTCCTTATACTCCGCCGCACCCTGGCATCACGGGGAAAGGGGTAATGAGGGGAATTGAAAGTGACAGAGGTTGACTGGGAGGGGGTGGGGGATTTTTAGTCCTGGCTGTCACCAACTCTCACTGTGGAGATTGTTGAAATTGAAATGTCCTTGAACATGTACAGCTGTAGCCCTATTGTATGGGCATTCTGTATCCCATATCCAGAAAATTAAATGGCTGACATTGTAGCATTTATGGCATTTGATATCACATAGAAATTGTGTGAGTCGAAAGCTAGGTCACAATGTCTTGACATTCACTGATAAGGAAAAAAGAAATGATTCATGTGATGTAGGACCTATTTATGGACGCCATTATCATTTTTTTTTTTTTTTTTTTTTGGGGGGGGGGGATAGTTCCTTTTGGTCGAGGCTGAATGAAATTTGATGTTGAATATGTATAACACGTACCAGTGTATTTTTAATACACATTAACATTTCAATAGACATCAGTCAGCGTTAAAAGTTTGTCTTGACATCCAAGCTGTTGTATTGTCAAATATATCTGAATCTGATGTGTTTCATACTCTTAATGTACTTTTTAAACTAGTAGGCCTACAATATGCACCAGATTTTCAATTGACATTAAGCATGACAATGACTGCATGTACACATGCACAATAACAGGAAATTAATTTGTAGGGATATATGTGGTACATTTCTTGTGTAATGCCTATTGGCAATGACCTTGATTGACGTGAAAAAAAAAAAAGAGGCCCACAGATCAGATTGTACTGTATACGCTATATATTTCGCGAGGGTTTTATTTTCGCGAATTTCGCGAGTCGGGAGCTATTCGCGAAATTAACAACACGCGAAAATATTACCTTCCAAAATGAATCCCTTGCCTTGATGATACGAAAATTTCAGTACTAGTTTACCATGTCACGGCTTACCGAACAGACCATACTGGCTAAGCTTGTTTACGTGCATATAGCACGTCCACGTCTACTTACGAATACTGCAGAGAGCCAATCCATTATCGCAAGGGGACCACTCGTCAGAAATCTAGCGCGATGGACTTATCCACTTCAAAAATGTTGAATTCTAACTTACTAGTTCGCAGAGTTTGGTAAGTTTTTTTCATGCAGTGTATAACTAGTATCATTCTTATTTGCTAGTAAGTTGAAAATTCACACTTTCTTTGCCACTTCATATTTTCTCTGGTCCCCCAATCGCGAATTTAACCACTCGCGAAAATGTGTGACAGCGGCAATTCGCGAAAATTTATGTACGCGAAAATTATAGCGTATACAGTAAAACAATGCATGTATGAAAACAATGCAAAATAACAACCTGTATCAAGGACAAGGCTTTTCTACATTATGTGGTTTTGGGGTTGGCTTGATGTGGTGTTGCTGTATTTCAGTCTTGTCACAATAAGCAGTGATGTTTTTGGCATTGAGTCACATGCTTGCTGGTGTATCAAACTTGAGTTTTACCACAAAAATTCAGCTTTTAGTTTGTAGGGTTTTCTTTTTGAGCTCAAAATGCTGCAACGCTGACTGATGCATTGACAGTATGTATGATCCTAATGCAAACTGCGTAGAATTTCCCCCAAAGGGTGTTGCAGTGTAATACGAAGATTCATGTGACACCAACGAACCCTTCGCCCAATTAGGCCTAATAGCAACCATTATTGAAGTAGTCTCACTTCCAGGCTTAAGGTTGTCTACTTCTACATGTACTTCACTTCTTCTAAATATTCATAAAAGGAGCATTGCAATAGATTCTATGTTTACAAACTGTAGCTCATTCTCAGAGATATCATGCTCTTTGTACACATCCACAAAATGGAAAATGTATTCATGTATGACTTTTAACAGTTTCTGAAAGAACGTCTTGTAGGATATACTGTAAAAAGAGGAATGTTCGCGTGCATTTTAATTTCGCGAATTTCGCGAGTGCCAAGATTTGCGAAATTAAAATGCACGCGAAATTTTTTGTCTACACTATATGCATTGAACGCCAGTGGCAATTCGCGAAAATTTCATGCCACGAAAAAGTCGTCGGCTCCAATTTGCGAAAATTTCGTGCTGCGAATATATCATGTTTTACAGTATATGGCTTGAGAGTTTCTGATCATGGGCATTTTATCAAAGCAGATATTTTTGAGTTGTATCTGTGAAGCCATTATGGATTGATCATGTTTGAAGAAAGTGGTGGTCATCATTTTCTGTACAATTTTTGAAGATGTCACCGTAAAGATGGACTTTTAATTTCAGTATGTGTGTGTGCAGTGAAAGAATAATTTGTACTGAGGGTGATTTCTTTGTAAATAAATGGTCAGGTAATGCATGTTCAGGAGATGAAAGGCCAGCATAATCCTCTCTCGAAATGACGGAAATATAAAAGATGTTCATCCTCAACAGAAATATCTATACCAGTACTTGAATGAAAGTTGTGAGACAAAACCAGAAGATATCATTAAATGTTTACAAATTGTGTCCATCTTTCGTAATTAATGCAAGATGTCACATCTTAATCAATGCAGTATAGGCCTACATTATACATGTCATTTTACGGTTGTATACCACCTTAGCACAGCATCCCTCGACCAAAAAAGTAAATCTTAATGTACATTGTACAATGTAAAACTGTAGGCCTACAGTGTGGCTGTGACACTTTTTGTGTGATAGTCCTCGTTAGCTCTTGATTCATATGAAATGTGCATTGTCAAGGATAGAATGCCTTTCTGTGATGCGGCTGAAGATGACCGACATGGTTAAGTTTAGGATGCTAGAAGAATGCGCAGAATATTATTTGGCTGTGAAGAAAAGACAAACTTATTATTTGTCACTTTTTTTCCTTGTTTCAGACAAATTCAACTGATCTAATACATACATATGTCACAGAATAAATATGTTGAAGATAAAGTTCTTTCTTTGGGAAAGTACAATATATTACCTTTGAGTATAAGTGCATAGAAACATGCATCGGTCTTGAGCTGGTGTAGTGTGGTATTGTAGGGAGATAAAACCATTGTGTGAAACTATTTTGTGTACACATACTGTCACTTTAATAGCAGAATGGAGCTTTAAAGGGTTGATTAGGTATTGAATGTCAGTGTACTATAGAAGGTCTTGCCATTTTAGATCCTAGCCTGGTTCGATCTTGTTGACACAAAGTCTGACTCAATGGTGGTGGATACATGTGGTCACGTTGGCAAGGCGTTGATCAGGCGTATGGGCCATACCGGCAAGTTTGGGGTCGCAAAGCCGCCCCCCTATGCCTGTAATACAATGATCAATCAACTACAAGGGAAGACGTAAATTGATAGCAATCCACTTTCCCAGCTGCCTCTTGATCACCCTGGCATTACACACCCAGACGTCTTAAAGGTATGGTACAGTATTGGTGGAGATGAGGATTGGGTCTTTAACTTTTTGTGAGATACAAGAAACCACTTACGAAATATTACAGAGCATACCATTTTAAGAGGAATTCAAAGTTTATTAGATGAAAATCGGTTTTGGAGTTGCTGAGACATCCAAAAACAAAGTAAAAGAAAGCAATCCTACTTAAAGGTGGGTCCTGCTTTTTATTAGGAATGCTCTTTTTTGATATCTTGGCCATTTTAAAACCGATTTTCATCAAATAAACATTGAATCCCTCTTGGAATTACATGCTCTTTCATATTTCATGAGACGTTTCTCATTATCTCGCCAAAATATTAGAACCTGAAGTTAGGCTCAACCAAAACTATAGATGCTCCCTTTAAAGGGGCTAGTATAAACAAGGGAAATAGAAAGACCACAGGTGGCATAAAAGGCATTATCTTAATACCATTTGCAGATGTAAACAAAAACTCAGCTTTATAAGTGCTTCAAAATAGTTCTACAATGTGAGTTAGGGATAGAAAGAACCAATGTAAGAATGTTAACCCTTTGCATGCCAGATCAATCTCATGTCCATAGGTACATTGTATGTTTGTGAAATCTGTGCACATTTTACTTATTGGCACAGAAAGTCTTAATCAGTATAGGCCCAATCAGTTTTAAGTTGTGTTTAATATACAAAATGTGAATGTAGTTTAGAAATTAAAATTGTTTCTAGAATAAACTGTTTACAGTTATGGTTTATTGAAAAAAATAGTGATATCACTTTATAATTTAGGATTTATTGCAAAATCTTTATATGGTAGGACGTTTTGAGATACAACTGACCTACACACATGCATCAAATGTGACCACTTAAAGGACAAGTTCACCTTCATAAACATAAGGATTGAGAGAATGTAGCAATATTAGTAGAACACATCATTGAAAGTTTGAGGAAAATCAGATAATCTGTTCAAAAGTTATGAATTTTTGAAGTTTTTGTGCAGTAACCGCTGGATGAGAAGACTACTGCAGTGTATGAATAACTTAGATGTCACATGCGTACAACAATATAAGGAAAATATAAAGAGAATTTCGCAAAATTCCATCTTTTGAAAAAAGTACACATTCCCCTGACTCGTTACCGACAAATGTTGTGGGTAATATTATTCCCCCTGCCTTTAGAAACAGGCAAGTCAAGTGCTCTTTTATTATGCGAAAAAGTGAAAATATGTTGAATTTTCTTTTACATTTTCTTTATACTGTTGTACGCATATGACTCACAAGCTGTAGTAGTCTCCTCATCCAGCGGTTCCAACACAAAAATTTTAAAAATTCATAACTTTTGCATCGATTGTCCAATTTTCCTCAAACTTTCACTGATGTGTTCTACTAATATTGTTGCATTCTCTCAATCCTTATGTTTATGAAGGTGAACTTGTCCTTTAAATCGCTGTTCCCAATGGTAAACAATTATACCTTTACAGGTTTGGATCCCTTGTGATGAAATTATATGGCAATACAAAAGTGATTGACTGTATGAAAAGTCAGTTTGTAAGTTTAAGACTGTAATGTAGCACTAATTAACAGATAATCTGCCCAATGAACATATATATATTTTTTTTATCCTGCAGTTCGATTTAATAGACTGTGCATCTATAGATAGATCCACATACCATAATTATTTTCTCAATTTTCTTTTTCGATTGTTCATGGTCAAGTATATGTGGTATAGAAAGAATAGAAGTGAGTACAAGTGAGTGAAGTTGTTGGGTTCAATCTCTAAAGGATGGGTTTACCTTCATGTACACTTGTGGATTGAGTGAATCTCATCATATTTTCTTTCTATAATTCTGCACATGTGACATCACAAACTTAAGTCATAGATTCTCATCCAGTGATGGTGGCACTGAAACTTCAGAAATTCATACCTTTTGAACGGTTTGTCCAATTTTTTTTTTCAAACTTCAGTGATGTGTTGTACTAATATTGCTGCATTCACTCAATCCACATGTACATTGTATATGAAGGTGAACTTGTCCTTTAACAAGCACACAAACACACACACTTTAACAAGCACACAAACACACACATGTGAGACTAATGAGCTAAGTATAACCTGAGCCATAGCCATAACATTACAATTATCATAATGTCAAGGGGCATGATGAGATGAAGTTACCGGTACAACCAGGTTATTGCGTCGCGATGTGCAGTGTATGGTATATATATAGATAATTATGGATCCTTTTAGGCCTCTGCTTTGAGTCTTTCTCTGAGGTGTTTGTGTTTAGATTGATTTTTTGGAGGACCTTTGAGGCATCATCTTTGAAGAATAGATTGCGATTTTATTTCACTTTTGCATCTTCTTAAATATGTACTTTGTACATGCTTTTATACATACAGTAAAGGAAGATTTGATTTGGCCAGTAATCACATTCTAGCATAAATTGCTTTTTCTGAATAATATTTAAGTGGTATCAATTATATTTTACAAAGAGAGTTTGTCACTAGTACCAATTTGGAAAAAAATGACCACAAAATAGAGGTAGGGTTCAGATGTAAATGTACAATATAAAAGATAAATGGTGCTCATATTTCCTATTTCTAGTACAGTCAATCCATCAAAAGGTCTTGAAAAGTCATTTTCAGGGTCAAGATAATCATTGAAAACTTCTTATCTTTATGTTCAGCAGTGTTAGGTAAGATCATTGTATTCAGAGACTCCAACTCTCCCGTTTTCGACGGGAGATCTCCCGCCGAAAACCCATTTTTGCAAAATCTCCCGTTCTCCCGCTTGAGATTTAATTTCTCCCGCCCTGGCTGTGTGTCTCCCGTTGGAAAGGATATCTTACTTATTGCTATTGTATGTTGAAAAAATAAGCCTTAGATAGAGCATCTAGAACCGTAGGAACTTCGCGCTTCGCACACATCAACTTGGAGTCTCCCGTTTGCTAGGGGTTTCAGGCGGGAAAATCTCCAGATCAGAAGGTGCTTTGGGTTGGAGTCTCTGCGTATTTACTCTAAACATGAGATATCTGAGGACTTTAGATATGTTCGTATGATTAATAACAGAGCAGAGGCCAGTGAATTCTCAGAGTGAGCATTCAAACATTGAAGTGTCCTCCTTTACAGGGCGCTTCTCATCATGATCACAGCGCCGTGACAATCAGGAAGTTTTGGCAAAGATTTTTGGGTAAACCTGCCTCATGTACAATACCCTTTCAGTTGCCTTCAGGGATCATGCTGTGCAACTTGGGGTACATGCAGTAATGCACAGACCAGTGAAAACACACATATATGATTGAGGTATTGTATAAACATACATTGTAGACATGATTGACTTCAGATGTGTGCAGAACTGTCACTTATCGAGCCTTTTAATTGGAGTTATGGCTTGTCAGCATGCGGAACGCTTCATGTATTTTACATTTGACATAAAAATACACAGTGACACACACAAAACAACATGGAACAAGTGGGTGACTTGCAGAGACCATACAGTATGTACTACAGTTGAACCTCTCGTCCGGATAAGGGATTTGGCCGGATACGGGAGACTCAATGCTTTATACATGTACATATACATACACATGTACTGATGTAGCCCATTGTAGTACCACATGTAGTAATGTGTATACTGCAACCTTTTCATTGTTACATTTGGGGATGTCTCGGGATGTTGAAATGTCTGATGGTAAGCAATTTGGAAGGAAATTTGATGCAATGTATGTTAATCATATTGGAAGTAATATGTAATTCATGTGTGTTTGGGTAGGAGTTCTCAAGGAGTTGGGAATCCCCCTTTCTTCCCGTAATTATTTAAAAAAAATCACGGCGAGATTGCGTCTGGATAATAGAGAGATCCGGATAAAGGGAGGCCGGATAATAGAGGTTCAACTGTACTTGTGTATTGCATGCTTTCTTTCTATTATTGTTGTTGTTATTACTGGTTCCATGACATTTGCTCCTGTGACTATTGCTCCCATGAATTATCTGTACGTCAGGCCAAACATTAATTCTTCCTACAAACATAATCCTAACCCTAATCCTAATCCTCACATCAAACTAAACCTAAAAACCCTGTAGATCACAACCCTTCCCCAAAAATCCTTGGAGAAAATAAGACTGGAGCAATTGCTGCAGAAGCAAATGGTATGTCACCGTTATTACTATTTGATTGGCATTTGCAAAAGAATATGAAAGTGAATGATCAACAAACAAACAGACATACAAACAAACAAAGCAAGTGTTATAAAAGAGTACAAGAGGTCAAGCTTCCCCTGATGCACTCCCCCAAGTTGCTGGGCTGGAAAAAGAGTAATCAGTGCTTTGTAGCTGGGTTACCAATGTGAAGAGGTTTTATATCGCAATTGACAACTTAAACCATAGTTTCATTATTGCTGTGTTTCAGCACAGTATGATACCAGAACAGAACATTGATATTATTAACCCACTCATTAACCAGGACACAGTAAAGAAACATTGGTTTGACCGAATGTAGTCCACTGCACTTATAAGCTGGGAAATAGAAACAGTCTGGACCAGAGACTAATGATGCAGTGAGGCTGGCCCTTTAATGTTGATAAAAGAAAGTGGTCTGAGAGTGTCTGGAGATAAACGTCGTATTTACGAGATAATAGACAGAACTGCCATTAGCAGTCGAACTTATTATTACTTACATCTTGGATTCTCTTGAGTTTTATAGATAATCTACATCTAATGTTGTATGTACGTTAGGACATCCGTGCGTCCCTGGAGGTAGTGGTCAAATTAGGCTAGACTCTCAGTATGACCAGGGAGGTGGAAGAGTACTTCTCCCTTGACCAGTGAAACTAGTCTCTTATCAAAGGTATGGTTCCGAACAAGATTGCAAAGCAAAACAAAACAGACAAAACAAAGCAAAACAGAAACAAAATACAGAAGGCACTGGCATTATACTGAACGTTGAGCAAGATGTTCGCTTTGGAATAAAAAAAAATCTTCTGGAATCACAAGGGGAAGGCTTTTTGTCGGGACAGGACTGAGAAGTCTTCATGTTGAGTGCTGATACATAATATTGATCTATCTTACTCCTTGTATTTACAACATGCAGTATGCTACAGCAGCAGCAGCAGCAGCAGCGCAACAGCAAAAACAAAAACAACAACAAAAACAACAACAATGACAACAAAAACAAAAACAAAAACAAAAACAAAAACCAAAACATCAATAACAATAATTTGGGAAGGGCCCTGGTGAAGAAATCTCTGTAACCAAGTTACAGATGAATGCTTTCTAGACACATTTAATGAAAAAGCTGTCTGAATGTGCACCCGAGGCTGTATCCTGTACTAGGCTGTAGATTTTTCTTTGAGTGAAAATGAGAACTTCTGTGGCAGAATATAATGTGCTATTACAAAAATTTCTATAGTGTGCCGTATATTTCCACCACATAATAGATAGTGTAATATTTACAATTGTATGTTGTTGGTGAAGAAGATATCCTTGCATTCATACAATATTTCATAGTGACATTATAATGCATTGCTTATGAGAAGTCTGAATCTCATTTTTCCAGGGTAACAAAAATATGTTGGTGATGAAAAACAAAAAACAAAAACCTCATCATACCATAAGACAGATTATGCAATTTTAATGAGAAGGATCAGCTAAATCAACATAGCCTTTCTACAAGTCTGAATCTTGAGTGGTGCTAAAATGGTCAGGTAATTGAATAGAGCAAGGTGAGTTTGACGCGATGTATGGGAGGTTGCGGTTGCTCTGTTTGGTATCACGATGACGGCCCTGTGGGACAGACCTCAGCTCCGACTCAAGTTACTGATATTTTTGGATGGGTTGTGGATGCTCCAGATTCTTAGAGTTCTTCCAAATAGAAGGGAAAGTTGCACAGATGCAAAAGCTGAATCCAGAAAAAAAGTAACAACCATTTTAAAAGAGATGAGCCATGATGTTACAGAGATGTACACTGTATATTGCAATAGTTTTTTTTTTTTTTTTTGCTGTTGCTTCTAAATATAGGGATGTTTTCCCCTTTAATGTGCATGAAGGTTACTGCAGGGTATATATGGATGTTTGCTGTGCAGTCAGATTTACTTCAGGGTATCAGAACTAGCACATGGGAAATGAATTGGTGGAATGGTATGAAAGAAATATAAGACCTGGGGAGTCTTAGATTACCCACATTGTTTTCTCAAACACTAGTCGCGTCATTCTGTGTCAATATGCTCCCTGTTCTCCTATCAACATTTCGGTTTTGATGCATCAAACACATTTAGGCCCATTCACACACAGAAAAAGTGTGATTCAAATCGCTATTCAAATCTTGCTTTCTTGCGACCCAAGTCACACACATTCAAGAGACACCATCTACTATGCATCATGATACTTTGAGTTTGACCTGACTTTTACTCGACTGTCCTGAAGTGTGCCTATCGTTATGGGATTAAAATACACACTCCACACCACGAATAATTGTAGTGAGCAGTGATTGTTCAACATCAAGTTCAAGCAAGATTTCCTTATTTTGTGTAGTTGAATTCTGATTTTTGGGCAACATCATCACAAATTGACAAGCCTTCCATATGTTCCTCATGAAGGAATAGATTATCAGTAATTACTAATTTTGTAATTTGTTTAGTTGGAAAATGCATATAGTGACCAGTGAGTGCTCCAAATTGTATTCACAGTCTGTTTACAAGAATACATGTAGGAGCTCTTATGCCCATTCTGCATGGAGTAAGAACCACCAAATTGATGCAGGTACCAGAAAATTCAGTCATTTGATATACACGCATTGATCATAAACCATACAAAGAATGTGCAAAACACACCAGTAATCAAGATATCCACACAATGATACAAACCACACAACCTCACTTATTCTATCGGTGTGTTTTTGCGCCACACTTTTTTTTTGCACACTAGATTGCCTCTAGCTTGCAATATTTGAACAAGAAGGAATGCAACAGATTAACTTCTTCCATCATAGACGTGTTTGATCATTCACTCAAGAGCATGGAACATTTGACAATGGACCAAAGGTCATGGCTATTTCTGCAATATTCTTTCAAACAGTACATAAAAAAGATGACAGTGTTGATTAATGATTTGTGTACATGACTGCTATGCGTACCTGAAGCCTTCAATTGTGCTCACAGAGTAAGTCTCTGGTGCAGGTGTTGGATTTGTCTCCTTTTGAAAGCTTGGTTCTGTCCATAAATGTATCCTATTTGCACAAGGTGTGCATGATTTCTCAGTGTTTCCTTCTTCCTAGAGTAAGTATGTTGTTATCGAAACTTACAGTGTACAATACATTATACTTGTAAATCATGATGATGAAGAAAAGATCTGAAATGATATGCTCTTTAAAAGAAAATACAAGCTTTTTTCTTTAGAATGTAGGCCCCCTACTGCACACAGTACATTGTATGTGCTACTCATATTTCGTTGTTATTATTGTCATCAAAACTTTTATTACTATTCTTCTTTGTTTTTGTAAATCCAGGAAATGTTTTCTGTATTTTCTGCTGTTTTTCAGTGACTATATGCATGAAGCCTCAAATACTACATGTAACTTTCTGAGTTGATTACTATCAGTGAATATCATACTCCCCAAAGTCTTGTGTTATAACAATAAAAAATACACACGTACAATGTACACTGTAGCTTCTGGACTGATCGTTGTTGCTTATTTTTTAATTTTCAAAGAATGTTTGATAACTTTGTATTACTGTGTACACTGCTAATGGTCTGTGGACTGATATTGTGTTTTACTGTAGATAAGATGTGAGTTTAGAGTGTACATATAATGTGCAGTACTTCCGCTGACAATGTTCTGCATCAATACTGAGGAAACAACAAAGATGTATGACAATGTAGATACATAGCAATATGCATTCCTGCATGATTCAGGGTGAATTGCCTCTTGTACTTTGTACATTGTTTTACAATGTGTGGCACAGGTGCAGATCCCATCTAGTTGATTGGTACAAACCGACTCCAGAATGTTCCCGCTTTATTTACATAGATCATTTGGGACTATTCAAAGCAAGTATTAATTTGCTGTCATACTTCAAGCTCAGAGAAATCCACACATGAAATAGTTACTTTTGCAAGTATTGTTATGCTGCAATGTAAGTTGGTTTGATGGAAAACACAGATGATTTATTGTATTAATGAGTGAGAGCATTTTTTTTGGGTGAAATCTATCTGTCTGCCTCTTTTGCTTTTGCATTTTTTATTCTCATGATGAGTAGGGTGTAATACAATTTACGTGTAGTCAGCTTTTTGTAGAAAAAAAAACTAAATAGGGGTTAACACTGACATGAAATAATAATATTACAGTTTCAATGTATCTGCTACTGCATATTGGGTCAATTAATGATCATTTGTGTATCAAAAGTATAATCAGATTTGTTTGTTTGTTTTTGAAGTTTGCCATTCTTTGAAACTGAAATATAGGCCAACCTATCTGAAATGGGATACAAGAAAATGAATCATAATGTGGGTTTTCCTGTAGTCAGCTACAGCTGTACTTGTGATGTCGATTTCATTGAACATCAATTTGTGAAGAATTTTCAACAGTGTGAAAAGAAAACTTGTTTACTTTGTGAATTGACTGCATCATATCTTCTTTGATATTATTCACTGTCAGAAAGCTTTGTGCCTGCGATGTCATGGCCAACATTTCAGCTGTAGTACGTCTGGAGGAGAATCAATCTGACAGAGGCTTTGTAGATATGTCATGCTTCACTGGTCTCTCCCAGAGTGAACTATATGAGTCAGTTATGGTAACCTGACAGTAATGATAAATCAAGTATACAGTCAATTGAGTATCTGAATATAAGAACGACCCAAGTCCAGGGAAGACCATTTCGAGTAAACTTTAAAAAACTTCATATCTTTTTTATTTGTCCAATAATGTTCTATTTAACTGCATTAATTGTGGAGAGGCCATTTTGTGTGATGCACTTGGGTCGTTCTTTGAATTATATGGACTTGGGTCGTTCTTTGATTCATATACATGATATTCTGCTATAGAGATGAGAGAGGATGATAGAGGGCACTATAATATGAATGTAAGAATGACCCAAGTCCTTCATTCTTACATTAATATAAGATTTAACTCATTCATTTCAGGCACTTCCGGGGGTAATTAGAATTTATCATTTACAGAAAAGATGAGTCCATGCATTAGCTACAATTTCCCATTTCAAACTGAATTTGGCCAAAAATTGGACTTGGGTCGTTCTTATATTCAGGTCTTCAATTGCAAAATAATGTTTCCACTTCAACCAGAGATATACTTACTACTCCTTAGAATTCATCCCCCTTTGAGAAACTTCTAATTTGCCCTGGAATTCATTGTCACCAGGCTGAAAGATCATCTGTCTGTAGAGCTGATTTACCATGTCTAAAGTTTAATGTTTCTAATTCTGCAGTCTTCTCTTCTTAGGAATCAATGCAGTACAAAGTTTGCATTCAAGGATTTATCTTCTTCACAGAACTGTATATACTGTAAAATGTACTTCACGGCATCATATTTGGGGAATCATAACTTGAAAGACCATTTTCTGAGCAATTTTAATATAAATGAGTCAGAGAACCACAGATCAGTGGATTGAGAAGCAAGTATTGGCCATTTTCAAGGTGCAACATTAAAGGGATCATAGTTTTGGTTGAGACCTAATTTCAGGTTTCTAACATTCTTTGTTACAGTCAGTCCGCAGCGCGTGCGATAATGAGGCACGAACGACAATTTTATTCAGAATCACGTTTGCGCAGTTTGTGCCCTTGAGACTGACGAGACTTCGCGATACTTTGCGAGAGTTTTTGCAGAGGTCGCAACAACAGCTTTCATAGCTTTTGCAGTCCATTGTTTGACCCAGGATGGTTGGGTAGGTTATAGAGCTGATTATGTTCATTCATTTGATACCTAATTTCCCTATTTTTGATCTCAATATAGTAGTCCATTTTAGCATCAAAGTAAACGATTATTTTGCCAGTGTTCAAGAAGCTTTTAGATCATAGTTTGATGTTTTGCTAGTTCCTGACTGGTATTGAAAATAGATCTCCGTAATTTCTTCGATTTCACAATCGTGAAACTTGAGCGAGTATGATCAATTAAAAATCGAAGAGGGGCACCATTTTTAAGGTTGTGAATTTTCCTGTTGAAAACAAGGCAAATTATGTTTTCTTACCGGAAGTGGGGTAGTGAATGAACGCGCGTGGAGTGTGTTGTTGATACCCAGACAATGGTCGTGGACAATGACCAAGATTGGAATGCTTCATGAGGAATTCCACTATCGCAGCTAGTCTTTTTTCATTCTGAAATGTGGTGTGTGCAAGCACATGGACACATGTGCTTACTTCTTTCATGTGCATGCATTTCGCCCTGTGTCAAGAATTCAGACTAGCAGTGCACAGGGCAATCCACATGAATAATTGATAAAGCATTCATGTGCCTTGCAGCAGAGCTCGGGACAGGTGGTAGCCAGGTCTATTGTTCAGGGTCATTGTAAGTGCACACTCACATACGCATCATTGGTTCCTGTGTAAAGTTCAAGTTTTGTATAGAGAGTGAAAATTCGATCACAATCTGGAACCTAACATTTAAAAAAATCATGGATTTCATGAAACTAATATAGGCTTTCATTTTTAAATTACCTCCAACTCAGTTGTACACTATTCAGCTATTACTCCTATCAATGGCACTTTTATCTGATACATAGTTTTCGAACTCACAGCATTGAGTCAGCAGCCAATGGATACTACGCAATGCGACACGCCGCGTCTTACGACAGATTTCGACCAATCACAGACCCGGAATTCCGGTGCGAACGCGAGGATAATCTTTTCAAACTCGACGCTAGACATGTCTCTGAATTTTGCTAGTTCCTGACCCGTATTGAAATGAAGATGAGAAAACTTACCCTTATTGTGATACTATATACTTTAGCGGACATAGTCTTCACCATACTTTAGAGGGGCATGAAAGATTTCAGGTTATTTTTTTGGCGTCAAACGTGAAGGAATATTTTTGAATACAATACCGAATTCGAGAGAGATTTTGATATTCTATATTCTTCTTTTCCGTTTTATTTTGATCATGAGCATATTTGTTAATGTTTTCTCTTTCAGTCGATATTAAAAGTGTCGAAAACTGACAAGAAATACTCGTTCTACAAGGATTTATTCATGACCATGTATCTGCTCATTACGTATGCAAGCACCGCTCAGCCGTGCATACGACTTGAATAAATACGTGCGTTTTCGCTCACGCTGCGGACTGACTGGTTAAGATAATGAGAAACCTCTTGTGAAATATGAAAGAGCATGTAATTCCATGAGGAATTCAACATTTATTTCATGAAAATTGGTTTTTGAAATGGGTGAGATATCCAAAACAGAGCGATTCTAATAAAGTGTGGGACCCACATTTTCTTACAATCGCTTTGTCTTACTTTGTTTTTGGATGTTTCAGTCATTCCAGACCCGATTTTCATCAAATAAACTTTGAATTCCTCTTAAAATGGTATGCTCTGTACTATTTCATAAGTGTTTTCTTGGTATCTTGCAAAAAGTGAAAAGCCCAATTCTCATCTCCACCAATACTGTACATCCCTTTAAGCAATGTCCTTTGTTTTAATAGACACCACATATTCCATGAAGATTTGTGCTGCCAGAGGCAATGTCTGGGTGGGTTTTTTTGTGTGAATATCAGTTGTGAAATTTGTGAAAATAGGACTTCTGCAAAATGTATGGCATACAATGTACAATATTTGAATACTCGTTTGATTTCACGATGAACAGCTCTTTCGGTTCTTTTCATGCAAGAGCTACAGTATCAGTGTTGTACTGAATGACTTTCTGTAACTATTGTTGATGACTTGAAATTTAGCTTGATAAAGCCAAATAAAAACCAGAACTCCACACCCATATACTGTACATCAGCCACAAAAGGCTTGCTCTTATCCAATTTCCTGATTATTCCTTTTTTCTTTTCTTTTTTTCTTTTTCTTGAGGGCAGACCACTACAATAGTGCCTGAATTTTCCCAAGATCTGTGTAGTCCCAGAGCATTGTTTACTCTGGGAGCAAGCCCCCTATTGTAACCCCATTGCTGTGAAAACAGGGTCCATTTCTTAGTCATGTGTCATGTGTTATGACAATACACCATCAATCCTGTCTGCCTGTACTTACATTGCCAGCAGAGAGCAAAGTTCACACCTGTATAGTTCATTTTGTTGAGTTTTTTTTTTTTATTTGGTCTGCCTTTACTAGGTCGATCCTTTTGTTTTGCATGTGTAACTTTGGAATTAATCAAGCAAGAGTACACAGGCATCAATGTGTGCTGAATACTTGCCATAACTACACAGGTCAAAATGTCTAATTTGGCATTCTTATTTTTAGTGTGATACCTGTATCGATACATACACATATAGGGATGCTTCTTATGAACCTTTTTTTTGTGCTCAGTTTATACAATATATGCATGCATGCCATTTATCAATTTCAAGACATTTGAAAGCTGTAAAGGGAATAACAAACACCAAGCATTCAAAGTTGTACTTGTGGTGAATTCGCACATTTTCAAGACACATTTAACACCATTTTGAACAGATACTATTACTGTGTAGAAGAAGGGAAATGCATTTTAATGTCTCGTGGACAACAAGACAGAAAAATAAACAGATACATACATATTTTAAGAGTTCCAATCAGTCCACAGAATCTACTAATTGGAATAGATAGACTGATACAAAGTATCCTATTTGTAGATCAGTACAGGATATTGAATCAGATGGCAGGGATAGGGAATACGAATGATTTTCAGCCTTATAAAAGTAAGATATATTTTAAAGAATTCATTTCTGAAATAAAAGTATTTGTCATGAATGCATGGTTTATGCAGTAATCCATAATGATGAGAAATACTTGAAGTTATGCTTTCATAACTCATTTCATGGTAAAGATATCCCAAAGATAATAATTATGAACATCATTTGATACGTTGTGTTTTTGATTTAAAAAAGTGAGATGTGGGTATGATTGTTTCTTTGAATTTCTGCAGACCTGCCTGTTGGAATTTAACATGCAGTGTACAGCTACCCCATTTGATTGCGTGTCTTGTAACTATGCATGAAGCTAAACAAGGGATGCTGCATCTAAGTTATATATTTAGAGATGAGCAAAATTTCATTATTCCAAAGAAAAATTAGATGGAACTGGTTTAATTCCTTTCATCTTCCAAAGATCAGAGAGAATGGCTTTAAAACGAGAAAAAAAAATGAGAGGGAAATTGGAACTGCAGTCTTTCAAAATGTGCTACAAGTTGAAAAGTCTAATTCTGTAGGACCTACATTATAAATGAAGTAAGCAATGACATATGTCAAGAACAAGAAAGAGCTGAAATTAATGTAAAGATTTTGTTTCTTCTTCTGTATTTAGTAAATAGACACAGCTCCAAACTGCAGAAGTGTGCTTTTCTGGAACTTGAGGGGTTAATTTAAATTAGTCTGTCTCTTTGGGATCTAAGGATGCGTTCAAGTGCTCAAAAGCGAACCAAAGTGAACCAAACCAAAGCATATGAATTGTACTGTGCGAGATTTAGAGGGGGTCACAAGTTTTGTAGCGATAGGGTCATTCACCTGGCACACTTGAACTATTTACAGATGTCCCGAAGAAAGAGAATGAACTCTTTGCATTATGATGTATGTGCATGTTGCACGCATTCTTCACATGCCAACTTCTGGTACGTTTTTGGTACCCTTTTGGAGCACATCGGGAAGTGGTCCACTTTTGGCTCGGTTCAGTTGGGTACAGTACACTTTAGAAGCGTTCGAGAGCTCCTCTGGCGCGGTTTTGGTACGGATTGGTTTCTTCAGGAGAGTGCTCAAATGCACCCCGTGTTCTCCCCCCCCCCCCCCCCCCCCCCCCCCCCCTTTCCATCCCCTTGATTCTGAGGAAGTAAAGGCTTACAGGAGACAGGAGAATACTGGTCCCAGAACAGACTCTGGAGTACCAGTAATGGTCAGATGACATCACGTGTGGAATGTTTACGGCACTTCGCCAGGGACCTGGGCAATTTGGGGAATTTATGGAGGAAGTTGTTCAGGCCCAGATGAGGAAATGGTTTGTCCAATAATCAGCCATCGTTTGCTGTGATTCACAGGTTTTATGCCAGCGCCTAGGCTTTGAACTAGTCCATGGCTTAGCGGTCTCTCCTTGCCAGTAGACTTTAGCTTGTCGGGTTCCGAGACTGGTGCACTTTTTTCGTTCAAGGCATGGTATCATTTGGAAAATTAAGTTTTCTGTAATTATGTCACTCCATATTCCTGTCCTTAAAGCCTGCAACGAGTTTTGGAGATCCCTTATAAAAGGGGGGGGGGGGGTGGGGTGAACTGCACATGTTTTCAGTCATGATCATCCATACTGGAAGTTAATGTTCAGATGCGTGAATCACCTCAGAAAAATTAGACAATCCGATTACAAAATGGATGTTTTCAATGTTCAAACAAGTATTTATCATACAGCCCCACTCACCTATATCTGTGTTGATGAACAGACAGTTAACCAATTATCCAGACCCCCCTTGAACCCAGTGATCGAAATGTCAAGGCAATCAGCCATATATTACACATCATTCAGTGCGCCCTATGAAGTGGTGTGGCATTTAAAGTGATCGTAGTGGGTAATTGATATGGCACACTTCTTTGATAGTAAGTAATAATCACTGTTAATGGATTAAAAACTTTATAAGTTTGCGGGATATGCTTAAAATGGCTTGACTTGAATAGCCTCAAATGCATGATGAATGAAGTAACAGTGATGACATTGACATGCCACAAAAAACTCGTCAAACAGCCTTAACAAATGAAATTTTCTTCTACTAATGTGAACATTTACAACAAATATCTTATAGCAAGCAATATAGCTCATAAACATATTTGTAGGATTATTTTTTTTTTCTGTTCAATCATATCTGTGTGCTCAGTCCCGTATAAAACAATGAAACTTTACTAAATATGAAAGGTTTGTCCACAATGTGGGCATATGAAGCCATTTTGTAGAGGTCAGTTTTTTGTGTGTCAAAATTTAATACTTAGTTCTATCCTGTCATACTATGTTAGGGGACAAGAAGAGGATAGGCGAAGTGAAATATAATATTCATTCCTAGCAGCAGTAAAGATAGGATATCTGATGCCTGAAGCTAATTATTGTAAGATTCTGGGATGACCCAGGCACGGCGCTGGATGTGATGGGCTGTCTAACCTCATTCTGTCAGGAGACCGGAGAGTTGAAACAGACCCCATGATGAGAAAAAGAAGAGGATAGAGGGAGAGATAGAAGTTTCAGAATTTTGAAGGAACTTGTTTGTGAATGTGTTTAGGAATATATTTTTATGCGAGCTAACTAAATTCTTATAGTTAATATATGGAGAGAAAAATCATAGAGCTTTCTCTGTATTTTCTCAAAGCACATCTGGCCAAATATGGACTTGATAGATTTTATAGTCAAGTCTGATTCTGAGTGTGGCTTTTGCAATCTGAATATTAAATTAAAGGAAACCAAACCCTAAAGAGCAATGTGGATTGAGTGAAAGCAGCAACATTAGTAGAACACATCAGTGAAAGTTTGAGGAAAATCAAACAATCGATGCTTAAGTTGTGAATTTTTAAAAACAAATTTGGTGTTGTAATGACTGAATAAGAAGATGTCATGTGTGGACAACAATATAAAGAAAATAAAAGAAGAATTCCACAAAAATTCATTTTTCATAAAAATTATGTATTCCATCAACTTGTTACTGACATATGTCAAGGGTTATATTATTCCCCCTGCTTTCTCAAAGAGGTTAGTAAAGAGCTCTTTCATTATGCTAAAAAAGTGAAAGTATGTTGAATTTTTAAAAATATTTTCTTTACATTGTTGTCCACTCATGATGTCATAAACTGGAGTAGTCTCCTTATCCAGTCATTACAACACAAAAACTTTACAAATTCATAACTTTTGCATTGATTGTCCAATTTTCCTCAAACTTTCACTGACGTGTTTTCACGATGATGCTGCCTTCACTCAATCCACATTGCTCTTTGGGTTTTGGTTTCCTTTAAGTTGGACCAGACTTCTAAGTCCATGATTGGGGACTTTATACCTTGAACTTGCAATCATCAATGCCAAGATGCTTGCATACATGTTATAGTGCTCTTGCATGTAAGCATATCGATAGCTGTGTGTCTGATTGGTAGGTCTTGAAGCTTGTGATGCAGCTGTCACTCGGAATGTCGTTTGTAGCCAGCAGTTTGCTAGGATATGTGGCTGCATAATCTGAACAGCTTGTAACTCTCAGACAAGATTAGACCTTAAGTTTCAGAAGACATTATTGCCCAGAGTTTTATTCCTTTAAATATGTATATGTGTGTGTGCGTGTGTGTATGTTTGTGTGTGTATGTGTGTGTGTGTGTGTGTTGGGGAGGGGAGAGGGGGAAATGCCTATTTATGTATGTTAGAAACCTCTGTGGTATTTGTGTGGCAAGAAATAGCATCATGTGTTGATGCTGCTGATACAATCTCTAAATGCCATATGTGGGACCATGCAGTCAATGAATTAGAGCAGTTGGTCATTTAAAGGACCAGGAGAGGATATAATTGAGTCTCTGATATGTCATTTGGTTACACTGTGTATCATCCAACATGACATGCAACTTTAGCAAATTGTTTCCAATCATCTGCTCTACTATAAAAATGGATATTTTTGTGCGACTAATTTTTCGCGCTTGGCCAGGTAAGAAGAGTTTCGCATGTTTTTAATTCCGCAGAATCAAGACATCACGAACAGGAACATATGGCTAGCAAAAATATTCGCGTGCTTTTTTTCGCGGTAGTTTCTAGTTGCGCGAATTGCGCGAAAATTTCAACACCGCGAAAATTTCCACTTTTACAGTATGTGTGCATTTTTGTTTAATGTGTAAATGAGAAGCGATCAGAAAATTGTGGATCACAATCATATGTGGTTCACCATGTTTTTAGAATGGATATATTCCTTTCTAATGGTGAAATGGAAAGTATAGACAACACTGATAAGAGTGAAGACACATCTGCCCGTAAATCTGAATAATAGAAGTGTGTGTTTGAAACTCATCATTTATCACTTCCATTACAGGCAATGTATAGTAAACTTTACAGAGAGTAAATTTTGATGTGTCAGTCAATACTCTTTGTGTGGTGAGTATTCCCTTCATCCAGATCTAACTTGGTTGAGGTTTTGCATACATTTCACTGACCTACTGTATCATGAACTCTCTTCAAAGAAGATTTATCAGTGACAGGATAAGACAAAAAACAAACAAACAAACAAGGAAAATCAATGCTTTTGACAATATAGCTTTGTATGATTTTTGAATGTTTTGGATTTCTTTTCTTGTGTATGTGTGTAGCTGTCAGGTTCCATCATATCAAAAGGTCCTAACTGTATACATATATGTTTAAAACAGAAATGACTAGTAAATCGGAATTTCTATGGAAACCACTGTTTTCTTTCTTTCTCATGTTCTCAAATCTGTATTAGAAATCTGAAATACTTTGAAGCAATCATCACCGTATAGTTTATAGAATCTAGAACAGAAGAGTTAAATAAAATGTCTGCCTGCTTGCAGAAAAGCAAGTTTGTGGTCACAGCCAACTGAGCATGAAGACCAGTATGCGATGTGTGTGATTCAATATTATACTCTACCGCCCCCTGTTGACGAGAGTCAGAGATGTATAAAGTCCTATTCCAAGTGGGCACTGCCAGCTGATCGTCCGCCGCCGCTGGTATACCCTTTCTTAACCTTGTGTGTCAACCATACATGGTATGTGGGCTGCCGCAGGGGAAACCGGGGAATACGTGACGTTGTCAGGACCGGAGCGGAGGGGGATGCCAAGCAAGCGGGGACCCAGTCAGATAGCAATGGTAGTTTAAATGACTGGCTGTTATAGCTGTATGAGAGAGAAGGAGAGAAGTCTGTGCCAAACATTCTTTTCAGCACCGAAAGAAGGTCAGACTGCCGAGATGGAACAATGTTGATTGAATGAAGGCTGATAAGATGGGAAATGAGGTGGCAAGGGTCTGGATCATGGCCTCTTGGTGGAATATCATCGATAAATATGAACATAAATGTACATTCCTCTTTGTTTATCCTCAGTACATTTCACATTGACAGAAGGATGGATAGAGAAAGAGATTGAGATTGAGATGGGGGGGGGGGAGATGTTATATAAATGATGCACAGGATAGAGTGCGTTAGTGGAGAAGGGTATTTACAATTGTGAAACATGCACGAGGCGAAGCCGAGTGCATGTTGCACTACATTGTAAATACCCGAGAGTGAGCTGCATCTCCACTAACGCCACGAAATAATCCTGTGCATCATTTGTTATATAAAATGGGTCGAAAACTAACAGCATTTTTCACGTACCTTTGTGGGTCAAGATGTCCGAAGATGTTCGTCCCAAACATTTACGCACGTCGCACTCGGAAATCCCGAACATATAAGTACTGTACGTATACGTACGCCACACATGTTATGCACAAGAAAGGCCGGCTGGCCGGCAGCCCGAACTAGAAGTTGTTTACAGGATTGACAGCGCGTATGCATGCAATTCAAAGGAGCCACCACGCGCACAGATGATCGGCAATAGGATTTAACACGCAGTGCAATGGGACTAAAATAACCAACGCACACGTGACTCATTTCAGCGCTTCCTATTGGCTACATTCTTGAACCCATTTTATAAATATAGATATACATACTATGGATGCAGAATTATTGATGGTTGGTTACATTAATGTGCAGAGAAAAGCCTATCAGAAAAGAGAGACCTATAATTGTATCAACATGATCACAAAAATAAAGGAAATGATTTTTTTAATGATTTTTTTTTTCTTTTGTGATCATAGTGCATCCAAACTGTGAAATGCAGTCATTCCCAAAACTAAACATGAGTGATTACAATTGTATGTTGCGTGTTTAAACTGTAGATCAGTCACAAATTTTATATAGAGCTATTTGTCATACATTTCCAGACTTTCTGGTCTAAAACAAATTGTAAATACAAGTACCTCTTTCCCTCTTTTTCTCCCTCTCCCCCTCCCTCATGATAGAAAGTTTACAGCCAGATAAATGTACAAATGAATGTGTTTTATCTCGCATATTAAGTCAACTTAAATCATTTCTGATATGTGCATAAGATTTTAGATATTGCAGCTTATGAGACATGGAAGAAATTAGTCTATAGTGTACTGCAACTACAGTATGTTGGTTTGAAAATCACTTCTGGAAATTAGAATGGGAGAAGCAGTTTATAAAGTGAAATCTGTGATTTATTTCTCAGTATCAGAAGGAGCACTGTAGGATAGAGATGAATGGTCTCTATAAGTTTAAAGGGATGGTACAGTATTGTTGGAGATGAAAATTGGGCTTTTAACTTTTTTGCGAGATACCAAGAAAACACTTATGATATAGTACAGAGCATACCATTTTAAGAGGAATTCAAAGTTTATTTGATGAAAATCGGGTTTGGAATGACTGAAACATCCAAAAACAAAGTAAATGAGTGCACCCATGCCTACTGTTCACGATATTTTCACGTCTTGTTAATTTTGCAGTCCAGTGGTGATTTGCAAAATTTGCAAAAATCAAACCTTTGCAAATATGACAGCTTTTTGCAGTAATGCCGAGACAGAAAGGAAAAGTAATCATAAGAAACTTCTTAAAATGCCCTCGATGAATACACCAGACTCTCATAGATGCAGTTCTGAGGTTAAGGGAGCATAGCAGCATTAGAAATGATGATGTTTTACCTACAGCCCCATTTCACCTGTGTTACTGTATACGCCGAATATTTTGTGAGGTTTTTATTTTCGCAAATTTCGCAAGTCAGCTGCTATTCCCAAAATTAAGAACACACGAAAATATTGACTCTAATGCTGATATGATTGCGACGTATGCATATATACATGACAGTTCAGTACAGGACTCCACGATCGCGAATTCAACCACTCGCGAAATTGTCGGGAAGTGCCGATTCGCGAAAAAGTATACAGTACTTTGCTACAAATGACAAGGCTGACCCTGTAACAAAAGAAATCAGCTCCTGGAGAGCAAATGATGTTTGATCTACAGTGTGACTGCAGTTTTTGAGAAGTTGATCTTCATTTTTATTTATTTTTTTATTTTTTTCTTGTATTTGATGAAGCCTGACAAAGATGATTTTTCAGTGAACCTAACCTGTTCCCTGCCTCGCTGGTTGATAATCTGCCCCAGAGGAATTAAGGCAGTCCTAAGCAAAGTTCACCCAAGTCACATCCAAGTGTGTTTATCCCCATCCTTACAAGGTTCCTCCTGCTGTTGCCAGAACAGTGTCAACTTACTTTTTTTTTTCCTTCCTGAGCAAACCAGAATTTGGAAACTTTCTCAGTATTTTCATGGAGTTTGGAACTCCATGGTATTTTTCATCCTCAGATCAGTGTGAGTGTCGAGATTGTGTTGTTTATCTCTTTTGTGACGCCTTTTGTAGTTCAATAAAATATACTGTATGACTTTGGCAATTCAAACAGTTTGTTTTATATAACTTGTTTACCTTGATCCACGATTAAAGGTGTGCGTTAATATAACATAATCCATCCATGTTTCAGCCCAACCATATCAGAGCTACCAAGTCTCACGCATTCTGAGTGAGACTCAAGCATTTAGGCGTCGTCTCACGATCTCACGCATGGCACCCAGTTTTTTCACGCATCGGGCAAAGTCTGCCATTTTGGCCCATAATAAGGAGCATAGCTCAAAGGATTAAAGTGATAGTTACAACTGAAGTTATATTTTCCTTTTGTCTTTCAAAATAAGTAAAAAATAGTCACTTAAGTATGCACCTGATCGCACCATTAAGAGCGAAAAATTAAAAAAGCTCCCTACCGTGGGAGGCCACGGGGGGATGGGGGAACCCTCCCACACCCTCGCTTGCGCGCACATTTGCTCGCCGAGATGCTGAGTCATGAAAATCTCACTCATAAAAGTTTTTTGAACTTGGCTTCCCTGCCATATTTTGGTATGAAAGTGGTATGGAAATGACTGTTTGTTAGCCATTCTATCCATAATTCCATTTCTTACCTAAAAACCTCAAAACAACTTGAGAAAGGCAATTGGAATGTCGTATGTGATATATGCTGTGATATGTAGAGATGAACTGATTAGCTCTTGGGGTCGTGAGGTTAAAGGTCACAGATCAAATGTCACATTTTGCAATTTTCCATTACACACAATGACGAAAGAAGTGTTGGATGAGACTTTGGTGCGTAGATGTCACATGCCTTTTCAGTTTGATTTTTTAATACATCTGGTGAAGACAGGAGGTCACTGTTAAAGTTTTGGACTTCACACAATTTTCATAAAGCATTGGAAAGAAGGCATGAAATTCAAATCGGGAGGCTCAACCAAAATATTGCACCTCCTGCTGACACTTTATAGAGATTTACAGAGAACAATCTGTGCAAATAATTCATACAGCATCAACAATATGGGGTCAGTTGTCAAAGGGACCGTGGACATCTCACTTGTCCGTGACATTGCAACAAAGAAATTCAATCAGTATTAAGGCACCCCTTATGAGGAAAATTATGAATGGGGATTTAAAACTTTACCACTGATCTTTATGGTTGCTGTTTCCCAGGTCAGGGGTGAAAGGTTGAAGGGAAGTATGTCCCAGACTTTGTAGTCTGCACTAGTAATAATCCAGCCACTGAATGAAAAAGAGAAATATGGTAAACTGACACAAAAATTGTCAGTATTGCATTGAAGAAAAGAGGAAGAGACATGAACATACATAGCTAGCTGTTGCTATAGTGACAGTGCCATAGTGACACCTGGTGTTTTTGTTTGTTTGTTAGTGCTTTATAATACAATATACAGTAAGCTGCCATTTCGTTTTTGTATGTTTGCTTGACCAAGAGTGTAGTTGCATGCTTCACATACTTCAAACTAAAACTCTCTCTCTCACACACATATGTACACACAAATAACAACACAATATCCTTGTTTACATGCAGAGCATAGATTTTGTTTTTGTCTTTTCTTTGGTGTAGTTCATATTGCCAGTTTGTCTTATTGTGACTTTCTGGTAAGGGCTGGGCTGTACTGTCCTTTTTCTTATACCACCACCTTTAGTACATAATGCAGCTCTGTGTATTTACTTTTTCTAAAGGTAGTCATTATGCCTGTAGCACATTGAATACCAAACAGGAGTAAATTTCTGAGGGGGGAAATTCCTCCTGAAGAATACATTATTCCTCTTCTTATTACAAAACCTCAAAATACAAATGTACCTGATTGAATGAAACAGCCTTGCCGTTGAAGGCGTTGTTAGATTTAACTACTTTTACATGTACGCATAGGCCTACAGTGACACACGGACACATGCAAACACCCATGCAAGAAAGATGCACTCTTGTGTTACCATGGCAACCAAGTGTGTAGTTTATTGCTTCTGGGGTCAAAGGAGTCAACTGTAATTCACTCTCTCTCTCCTCATATACCAGCCACCCCTGTCCATCACCGCAGTAAACAACATCACATGAAGAGTAGGTTCTATTCCTGGTGACATGTTTACCGTTTGGAGTGTATTGAGCGACAGATGCAGAAAATGGAGGCTTTTGTTACATGAATACCTTTTGATGGATGTCGTGCCATATCTATGTGAACAACTACAGGGGAGCATCTATTAGCACGGTGTAGTTTGCTCCTGTGTAGATAAATCCTCTCTTGTACAGGAACAGATGGTGCCACTAATGAATTTCATCTTTACTATCAATTCAAAAGAGACATTTTATACTGACAGTTGACCAGCTAAAGAATTACTTTTTCTCGTGGATGTTCAAGCTAGCCCAAAATGTAAGATCATGATGTAAGAAATTTTGTGAAATGTCTAAAAGTTTTACATGTTTCCATGACAGCAATGATATCAATCACAAACGCATACATGTATAAATTAGAATACATGTAGGTGATGCCTTTGCCCCACCATTTTTTGTCGAGCCCACCGGAGGTGAGGGGAGACTAAGGGATCGCCTGCGGCGTCTGTCCGTCCGTCCGTCCGTAGTCCATCCATCCGTCCGTCGTCTGTCCGTCCGTTGTCCGTCTGTCCGTCCGTCCGTCTGTCGTCTGTCCGTAATGCTACAAAAACTTCAATAACTCTTTACTCTGGGCTTCAATTGCAATCAAACTTCAAGGGAAGAGGGGTCATACAAAGTTTCACATTTTACCATATATGAAGGTCACCTCAAGGTCAAAGCTCACAGGCAGGGGTCAATGAACTTTAGGGCCCAATATTAAGTTTTTATGGCACGTTTCTATTATGGGTCATAACTTTTGATCCATAACTCCATTTTTGACCAAACTTGGATGGTAGGTGTCCCTTGGGGAGTGGATAGTCACCACAACGTCAAAGGTCACAGGCAGGGGTCAACGAACTTTTAGAGCCCAATGTTAAGTTTTTGAGGTGGGCAATTCCGCAGTTAGGTGGACATGACATGGATAAAAGAAATGTGCCTCTTTATCTTACTCTTTAATTTAGGTACCAACTAGTGCCATGGATGTTCACCAATCATTAAGGTCTTTCAAATTCAGTAGATTTTATTTTTCGTATTTATTGATTTTGCGAGATCTGAAACTATCATTTAAAATGTACATGTGGGACTGGGGATGCTGAAATTCACTTAAATGCAAATTAGAGTGCGTTGCTTTGAAATTTTTTCCTTGAATTTTTGCTAAAAGGTAAAAGATGAATACATCTAAATACTCCAGAAGTCATGTGACATTTTGTCAATTACAAAAGGGTGAAATGACCTGCGGAATTACTCCGGACAAATGTAACGTTACTAACCGTAACGTTACTAACCATGCATTTGGGGGTCTAGTTAATGAATTATTGGTCGAACTGCTAAAAATATTTGTGTGAACATTTGTCATGATGCAGTAATTGAAATTAATGCAACACTTTGTTTGAAGTAACTTGAAATTTTGCACACTTTTTGTTACAAGACATTGATTTTTTTGTCATGTCCTTTTTTCGTAACGTTACTAACCAGCCCTTTTAGTTGCCATAGCAATTCTAATATTTATTGGATTGTATTCATTCTTTTCTATATCATAGACCTGGGAAGGATGAACATGTTGTAACATGATTTTGACTTGAAATTAATAAATGGTGATTTAGTGGTAAAAATAAATATCTAAATTTCTTTAAATGTAACGTTACTAACCGCGGAATTGCCCAGGTGCGTTTCTATTATGGGTCATAACTTTTGATCCATAACTCCATTTGTGACTAACTTGGATGGTAGATGTCCCTTGGGGAGTGGATGGTCACCACAAGGTCAATGGTCACAAGCATGGGTCAACAAACTTTTAGAGCCCAATGTTCAGTTTTTATGGCGCGTTTCTATTATGGGTCATAACTTTTGATCCATAGGTCTGTTTGTTACCAAACTTGGATGGTGGATGTCCCTTGAGAAGTGGATGGTCACCTCAAGGTCAAAGGTCACAGGCAGGGGTCAACAAGCTTTAAGGGCTCAATGTTAAGTTTTTATGGCATGTTTCTTTTTTGCCATAAATTTTTACCCTTTTATATCTCTTTTTATCTGTTATATCTCTTTTTTAAATCTGTTATATTTCATTTGCGTACAATTTCTTGTATGCAAATGGGCAAGACACATTATGGCACTTGCCTTGTTTTTTCACCTGTCTAGATGGAAATATATTTTGATGCTATATATGTGTTATGATTATGATTAAACAACAGCCCCTCTTGAAAACATTTGCCAGAAACTAGACTTCCTACATTGTATCTTGCATATGTCAGGAGTGATAGAGTTGCTATCCTTTCATAACGGGGACAGAGAGTGAGAGGCAGAAAGAGCAGGAGAGAGTAAGATAATATGGAGGGAGATGGAGAGAGAGAAAGGAGAGATAGAATATTGTTCTGTTTGTCAGTCTCTCTTGCACCTCCCTGGTTTTACCAAGGAGGTAATGCTCGCCTAGTACCTCCCTGGTCTCACAGTGGGCCAGCCCTGAGAGCAGATGGTAGGGTTTTAATTTCATCTCCTCCAGTTACCGTACCTCAAAGAGCTGCCCCCTTGTGACATTTCGGTGGCATGGTGGTGCTTGCCTAGAATGCAGGTTCTAACACTTTGATCACTCACTGATTGAAAGGGATGGCAATGACCTCAAATGACCTTTTAAAAGAAAGCAGCAGCCATGTTTAGTACATATGGTCATAAGTTCGTAGTAGTCAGACCTGTAGGGCTGTCTTCATCAGACTGAAGTTTCAAAATAGTGCGCTATTTTACGGCTTGCTAGGAAATTAGCCCACAGTATTTGTGCAATGAAGACACAAATAGCAGGCTATATGATCAGGAAAATTTCCCCCAAAATCTTGGTCTAGTATGTGAAATAGTGCGCTAATTTGTGAATTAGCGCGTTCTTTGGGTTGCATCTCTATCAGCCTGAAATTTTCTTGATCCCATCATTCGCACAGTGCGCTGAGATCACAGAACTCTACGTGGAGTTCTGTGGGTGTTGAGTTCTGTGGCTGAGCAAGCCGAATGAGGATGCTATAAGTAGGCATGCATCAACTTCAGGCTTATTCCCCAAGCAGGCTGTTTTGGAGCTGATAAAGACACACATTGTAATATCAGGCTATTTTCCTAAACTGTAAAATAGCTCACCAATTTAAACTTTGCTCCCATGAAGGCAAGCCGGGGGGGGGGGGGGGGGGGGGGGGGGATTAAATGGAGAGAGAAGGACAGGGTGTAGAGATCAGCAGATGTGATTTCAGCCATTCTATGTAAAAATATATTTCTTTGCATCGTTGACTGCCATGCTATCAGGTGCAAAACCTTATTATTAAAGTAATATTACAAATTCATTCAAGTATTATGTCATGTACATAGATTTTGTTACCTGATGTATGGGTTTGGGTATAGGCAAGATGAAAGATGGCATAACACTAAATCATCTTGCTGGTCCATCACAAATGTGAGTCATGTGAAATTACATGTAGGCTCGTAGTTCTTGACCTATTCAGAATTGCTTTGTCTGGTACAATTTGATTTGTTTGCACGATATTGTGTGACACCCATCCTTTCAATTAGCTCTGATATAATAAATTGGTAATGGATATGACAGTGAGTGGAAAAAACCTGCTTAGTTTCATTCCTCTCTCTGGCTGGCTGCCAGCACAATTCCTTGTGTATCTGTGAGCATTTGAACAGGAAGAACAAACACTCACACACAAATTATTGAATTTGAATAGTAGTGTTATGATATATTGTATTCTGCAAAGAAGTTTTGTCATAGGTCTACGTAAGTATGTTGGACAGTGATGTTAACTCGATGAGGACGGACTGATTTTGCTACAACATGCATTTCCCATAGACACCTGCCCGAGTATACTCTGGACTCGTCGTCAACGGGTTAAAGTTGTGGCCTGCCATTTTTTTTTTATAATCCCAAAAAGGAAGCACATTTTGTTGCATGTATGTGTAATTATTCCATCTCTCAAAAGATTGATGCAGAAAAGCACACAAATGCGAATATTTGTAAGCATTTCCTGTGTGTTTCCTTGAACTAAACCCTGAATTAGATGTTAAACTTTTCTTAACTTTTTTAGGCATGTTTTGATGTAACAGGGAGTGACATGTACAAAAGAATAACATTATCAATGTCTGTACTAACTTTCACAATGTTTCACAACATAATGATACAATGGCATAGGCATATATAATATGTTATTGTATCCGCAATAACAACTCAGCACATCATAATGCGAATGCGTATAAATTGTAGCTGGCAGAGGGCAGATGAGTTTCTAAATCCAACTCTGAAGACTGATGAGTGTGACATTGAGGTAGACAACTTTGCCTTTATTCAGAATCGTCTGTTGACATTTGGGATAGCGAAATTGTTCAGGCGCTGAGTAGGTGCAGTAGCCTGGTGCCATCTTGGTAGGGAACGTTTTAATCTCGGGATGAATGAATCACATCCATCCTTGCAAGTCATCTATGCTGATGAGGTTTGCAGGAGTGGAACAGGAGCAGGAAGGGGGATGCGGGCATAACAGGGGTGGCAACTGCCGTATCGTCTTCCAAAGTCAAGATCACATCTGGGGTGTCTGTTACAGAAATCATGCGCATCCTGAAATGTGTGGACCACTGAGAAGTTGGTAGGCTATATTTGAATCACATCTGCAGTGCACAAAACAGGGCTGGCTTCGACTCGGCTCACATTGCCACAACTTTTAAAGTGTGATTCCGTGCCGTGATCACGCTGACTGTGATAAAAACAGTATAAAAAGCAGACATGCAAAATGGTAGAAAATTCAACATCTACAGTAGACGAAGGATGATTGCAAGAAAGTTATCGAGTGTTTCAGAGTGTCACGTTTTCACCGAAAAGTGATAGTGGTTGCAAACACAAACACATATTTATGCAAATTGGCAGAGGGATGATGTCATCTCCTTTACATCTCTCTCATTGGCTTGCAATAAGAATTGTGTTATTATTAAAATTATGTGTTGGTTGACAATGTATCAACTCTACTACCTTTTCTCTCCCAAATCAAAGTTTTTGATGGTTATGTAACAAGACAGTATCAATTTGATGTGTATTATACCACTTATTCTGATGATTTTGTCTCAAAACATGGATATGTAGTAGAAATATGTATGTGCAGGTTGACAGCACCTTTCTGAGGCGATGACATCCACACGTTCAATTTCTGTGTATGGTTGCTCTCAATATCTCTGTTCAGAGAAAACAAATGAAATTATATATTCTGTAGCTTTTTTATATTCATTCAAATTGAGATGAAACTTTTACCATTCTGTCCATTTGATTTTATCTGGCCAACATGAATATGGATGCTGACTTGCACTTTCAATCATGTTACCCCAGTGATGTAGAGTGAGTGTATTTATCCATCGGAGTTTGCCCCTCTCTTATCTCTATCGCTTGAACTATATCTCTCATTTTCCTTTTTTTTTGTGTATGTGTAGTACAATTTTTTTCCCCTCTGCTGATTATGCTTTTTTAGGTTTTGTGCATTTTATGAATGTGTGTCACTGGTGAAAATCATCTGTGTACTACAGTATGATTCATCAAAACACAAGGAGAAAAAGAGGACAGTAAAGGAAGAGGGGAGAATTTAGATGGAGGAAAAAATGGTGTGATGGTGTTAAAACATTTGTTTGAATGCCAAGATGTAGAATTTGTATGACCTCTGTCACCATAGCAATATACCATGGCAATGACACGTGCCAATCTCTCGGATATATGAACGTATTGATTGATGTAGTCGGTGAGCTAGTGTATTTTACGTCATTTCGTACAACTACTGCTGGCTTGGCATGATCCAGGGTTAGATTGCGTCTTTCCAAGAATACAAGCAGCTAGGTTTGTGAGTCTTATACGTGTGGACCATAAACAAATCAAGTGTGTTCTTGTGTACTTACACGACAATCCATGGAGCTTTGTGAAGGAAATTGAGTTCTTACTCTTCTCTTGTGGTTTCTATGCATGCCTGATTGAAATTTATTGCCGGCCTCCAGTTTTCTGTAATATTTATGATTTCATTTATAAACAATCTCTGTTCCTGGTGTTTTCTACCTTCTCTGTCTGTGCTTTGAATCTACACAAACTCAATGGCTAATGCATGATGACTGATGTGTCTTGTGTTACTCTTCAGAGGCTTCATAACGACCTCACAATATTAATTTTTTTTTTTTTATTTGAAAGCAAAGGGCCTTGCAATGTATTGTTGATACATATCAACATGTTTTATTCTTTCATTCAGTCATTCAATTAAAGTTGTTAAAAAAAGGATTTCAGTCAATACCTGCAAAATTGAAATTTGCCAAGATGTTGTAGGTTAATACTCTTTTCATGAAATCAGCATTTCTCATTAATATCCTTAAATTTCAACTTTGTCTCATTGCTCTAGGTAAGTGCAAAGCATGAGCTTCCTTAGCCTATTCTGGCGCAATGAACTATAGTTGTTGTGCAGAAAGGTTGTTGCTTGTTGATATGCACTTTGTAACAATCAATGAAACAATGAAAGCAGTACCATAGTATAGTTGGCACAAATATGAAATGCATTTTGTGTCATGGCATAAGTTATTTCTATCAGTGCCTTCTGTTAGGGTCTGCCATACCTTCAAGGTGTTTTGAATGTTGTAGCTGACTCCAATTCTTTTATACTATTATAAGACACTGTATATTAAAAATGATTGTTCTTGATGATGTTAGTGCGGTGATCATGCTCTAGTCTGGGGTAATGAATTTTGTTGATTTGATGTTTCTTTCACCAAGGTTGGGAAACAAGGAGGGGGGGGGGGGGGGGTGGAGGATGGAGGAGAGGGAAGGGAGGGGAGAGGGAGAAGAAGGCAGAGGATTGGAAATGGTTTAGGATGGACATTGGGAAGAGGAGGATGGCAAAGATTGCAGTCTGGAGAAACAATCATCAGAGATGTGAGTTAGGAGAGAGAGAGGAGGAGTACTGAATATCAAGCTGCTCTTTATCGAATGCCAGCTATGGTAAGGCCATTAGGTGTGAAAGGAGAGAGCCCCCTGTCAGTGGACAGTGTGAAACGGCCACCGCTGTACAGCCTGCCCTTGCTTGTTTGCGTGCCGGATGAGAACTCGCCATCAGAGGTAGATATCTGACTGCTTCGGGTGGATGCAGTGCCTCTTACTTTAGTTTGGCCAGGATGGCCGAGTAGAGAACTCATTTTGGCAAGGCTTTTGAAGTGCTGACCTCCGTGCTCAGAGAAAGTGGATTTTCAATATTGGAATTACATTCTCCGTCTGGGGGAGAGGCTTCAATAGGTATTCTATTCTCCTTATTGCTGCACTTATCAAATGCTGTTGATGTTAATCTTTTGTATCTCTGTAAACATTCGCCGCAGTAACTTACCTTGAGTTTGTTGTAAACATCTTCTTCCTTTTAGGTGACATTTGATAAGCTCTTGCACTTACTCTCAGTCTTGTGAATGAAATGCAAAAGTCTGCAATACATCTCTGATTTTAATGTTTTCATCCTGGCTGAGTATACAGTGCCGTAGAGCATCGCAAATTGGTTGTGTGTTGTGGTGTTCATGCTTTTACCAGTGTGCAGTTTTCATGATGCCAAATCAGTGATCTCAGAAGCAGTCAGTGGGTAGAAGAGAGTAGAGTGATATAATAGATCTCTATCGTGCAGTGATTGTGTATGAGTGATGCTGTGTGATTTATGCTGTATCTCCTAATGCTTTTTTTAAAAATTTGTTCACAGTAAACACCAAACTGACTTTGCTCTCATTACTATCACTTTTCCTTTTCATGACTAATTTACATACATTTCTCTATATTGTGTAACACATGATTTTCTGGATGAACTTCACATGGTCAGCCTGACCTTTGCCTTATGTGTTTTGGGTATAATATCGCATGATATCCTCTGATTTCAGAAAATGCCTATTTGCTCAGAAAGGGTTTTTGTATGCATCTCATGAGAACTGATTCAGCAGTGATGATGTAACCTGAAAGGCTGCAGAAGTTTGATCGTAGAGGCAACAGTTAAATGTAACCGGAAGTGATGTTGAGTTCAGAGTACAAATTTTGGAAGCACGGGTGTAGGCCTACACAAACACTGAATAGAAGCTTCCATGACATTGCTTGTCTGTGCGGATGATGCATAGGAGATTTGTTTTCAGACTTTCCTGTTGTTTGACACCGGATTAGTACTAAATCCAGCTTGTGAGAGAGATTTACATCACGTCCCCACACTTATCCCATGGGGGCTATTGAACCTCACCATTCTAACCTCCTTGGAAACGTCCATCAAGGCAAGCACACGCTTCCCAAACTGTGTCCACTGAAGAGATAATAATTAGTCAGGCTGTTTACCCATGTCATTATTATGCAATCAACCATTTCAAAGTCAGGCTTGCGGACAGCGCGGACTGTGCTAATAGTCTGAGCTCCTTTTTTTTTTTTTTGGGGGGGGGGGGTTAGGGGTTGGGTTAGGGAAGGGGCTTGGGTTAGTGGATTAGTCTTGAATTTAAATGTTCACTTGAAACATTTGCTTTTCTGGTAGGCTATGCAACTTAAACAAAACTCAAAATTTGTGATAATATTGGCAACTGGAATGAAGTTCAGAATCTGACAGTGTCACATTCTCAGTTAGTCTTGATGTTTTGGTGTAGTCTTCAATGTAGACCTTGTCAACAAATGTTATCACATCATCCCGTTTGGATAAAACTTCCGTACGTTCACACAGGTAAGTCTTGCTTAATTCTTGCAAAACATGATTGGATGTGATGCTTCATTACAATCGTGTTTCAAATCAAGCAAACTCGGTAGGTGTGAAAGCTAGGCTAGTAACATCATGGAAGTTTGTCATTGTGATCTTGTCTCATGGTGAAAAAAATTACAGTACACATATTATTTTCATTTTTGTTTAAACAAAACTAGAGAGACAAGAAAACACCTACAATTTGTAGGAAAGCACTGTAACATGACCTAGGGTTCAGTAATGATTGATTACATCATGGCCCTATCAATAACATTAAGTCTGATGAAGGGGGTGATATTATCTGAACAAAGACCATTTTTACGCTTATGGAGATTGCGTCATTAGAATGATGATGCTGGCGATGCACCACCAAAATCATTGTTCTGATGACGCATTTTTGCTGCATGTACGCAAACAGAAATCATGGAGGGGGATTTGAATTATGCAATTCAAATGTCAGTCTACAGGTGTTTTCCAATGATGATTCTCCAGAATGGTAGAGGGAAACAGTTTATGCATAACAGATTGACCTCCAGATGGTGTTTATGCCTCCGCCACGAAGTGGTGCCGGAGGCATTATGTTTTCGGGTTGTCCGTCCGTCCGTCCGTCCGTCTTTCCGTCCGTCCGTCCGTCCGTCCGTCCTTCCGTCCGTCCGTCCTTCCGTCCGTCCGTCCTTCCGTCCGTCCGTAATGAATTTTGTGGACAGGGTAACTACCAAAACCTTTTGAGGTATCCTAATGAAAATTGGCATGTATATGTATAAGGGGGTGAAGTTGTGCCTATCAACTTTTGGGTGCACATGCTCAAGGTCAAAGGTCAAAAGGTCAAGGTCAAATGCTTAAAATTTTACTATTTCCCCCATATCTATGCAATGCCTGAAGATATTTTCTTGAAACTTAGTGTATACATGTACTACCCAATTAAGATTCTCTGGTGAAAGTTTGGGGTCATGAGGTCATAAGGTCAAAGGTCAAAAGGTCAAGTAAAATGTTAAAATTTCACTTTTTTCTCTGTATCTTGGAAATTGTTCAAGGTACTAGGTGTTTCAAAAAACATTTCCCACTTTTGATCTTTAATAGCTCAAAAACCATTCATCCCATAAAACTGTCATTGATATAAATGATAGCTGAATAGTGTACAATTTGGTTGGAGGTAATTTGAATGTGAAAGCATAAATCAGTTTCATTAAATCTAAGATTGATTTTGAAGTAAGGTTTCAGATTTTGGTCAATTTTTAACCCTCTGTACAAAAATGAACTTTGCACAGGAACCAATGATGTGTATGTGAGTGTGTGCTGACAATGGCCCTGAACAATAGACATGCCTGAACCACCTGTTGACTAGGCGTCAGTCTCATGCTCCCAGGCACATGAATGCTTAATCAATAATTCATGTGGATTGCCCTGGGCACTGCTAGTCTGGATTCATGCACGGTAAAGGGTAAACTGCATGCACATGGAAAGAGGAAGCACACGTTTCCATGTGCTTGCAAACACCACATTCCATTCCAGCTGGCAATCATTTTCAATTTTTGCTTCACATATCACTAAATATGGGATGTAAATAAGCATAAATGATCTAAAGTTCCTCATTTTAATACAACTGTCTACTAATTAAATAGTCTGACAAAAAAAGAAATCATTTTTGGTTAAGAGTTCAGCAGCATTTATCATTGGGGGATATGTTTCACACTAGATTTATTTAAGGCTCCATTCACACAAGTGTATACTCTGATTGATTTTCTTTGCTTCCTGTCACCATGTTTACGATAGAACAGAAGGTATTCATTGTAATTTCATTTTTCAGAAGTAGGGAGAGCACTGTCGAGACCCAACAACAGTATCGGCAGGCGTTTGACTTTACACGGATACTGCCAGAGGCTGAATAAAGACTAGTTGTGATAGTGGCATTTCTCATGAATAAATAATGAAGCATTCAAACCCTAACCATTGTTTAGGACCATTGTCAGGGTGTTAACCACACACTCCCATACACACCCATTGACCCCTGTGCAAAGTGAAATTTTGTACAGAGGGTTGAAAATAGAGCAAAATCTGGAACCTAACTGTGAAATTAATCATTGATTTCATGAAACTGATTTATGTTTTCATATTCAAACTACCTTCAACCAAATTGTACACTATTCAGCTATTACTCATATCAATGACAGTGTTATCTGATATATATAGTTTATGAATTATTAAGAATCAAAAGTGGGAAATGTTTTTTGAAACACCTAGTATCTTCATGGAACATAGTATATATATGCATCTACTGACTGGCAGTGGTTATCTAGGGAATTTAGGGTTCATGGGGTCAAAGGTCAAGGGCAATACTTCAAAATTTTACTATTTTCCTTATATTTATGCAATGCCAGCAGGACTTCTTTTTTTTTTTAAACTTGATGTATGCATGTATAACCCAATAGAGATTCTCTGGGATTTTTTTTTTGCCAAGAAGGTCAAAGGTCAAAAGGTCAAAGATCAAGTGAAAGTGCTGAACTTAATTCTTTCTCCATATCCCGGAAGTGGCTCAAGTTATCTTGAAACTTAGTACATGCTGAATTTATGTATGTTCTGCCTGACAGTGATTCTCTTATAAATCAAAGGCCAGATGAAAATGATAACAATTTACTGTTCAATACAGAAATTGCGCTTTTTCTCCATACCTTGAAAATTACTCAGTGCATAAACTTATGAAATGGTCAAAGTCAAGTTAAAGTTCTTAAATCCCCAAATACATGCTCTCCTATTCATCCAATTAAACATAGGTCAAGGAAGGTAAACATTCAATACATTTGTGACAAACATGTCATTTTAATATTTTGCCAATTTTGTGAAAATGTAATCACACATTGTCCACATGTACTATAGACCTATTAGGAGAATCATGCATTATGGCGGAGGCATACCAGTCGCCATAGCGACATTTCTAGTTTTGTTTTGTGTTTGATAGGGGGAGGGAGTTTACCATGATATCTTTTAAGCACTTCTTTAGAAAAAACTTGCACGATTGCATGCAAATTACATGCAAAGCTGTGCCATATTACGAGTGCAGATGAAGGCTGTTCCTGACGTTGGTTTCTTCAGATTTTAATATAATGTGTACAAATGCTAAATTTGTGTGTGGAAACCTTTCTGTCTTCCTCTTCATGAAAGAATTAAAGGATGAAACCAAGAAGCAAGATGGCTGTCAGAAAAATTTAGAGTTTATCTGTATGTACATCTGCTTCTGCTAGTGAATCTGGTGTAACAGCAGCAAGAGAAATTCAAATTTAGTGCTCGTATCGAGTCACAAGCTTTGTTCAAGAGTTGCCGATGGATACCTGAAAAGAATTCATATCTCCTCCTTGCTCTGAAATGCAAAACTGCAGAATCTGTGAAGCCTTCCTCGGTCGTGTATCTGGACGTTAATAGCGTAATTATAATTCGCCATGGCAATGATGTTTCTTTAATTGGCTGATGTTTCTTGGTGTGAAACTAGCCAAAGTTTTTGTCTTCATCTGCATCTGCATTTATAACCTCCTACCTTCACTTGACAGTTTTAGGGAAAGAAATTATTAGTCCTTAAGTATTCCTGCAAACAGGGACCAGCAATTATCAAGGGGAGAGGGAGAAATATATTACAAACATCTGTCAAATTAGATGCCATGCTTTCATTTGATTTATATCTACACAAACACACTGTCATTTGGATTGGCCTATGAACTCAAGAGTTTTGATGCATGCATGCCAATTAAATACTCCCCCTTTTTTCCCCCCTTTGTCAATCTTAGTCAAAGAGTTCTTGGGCAGTCACACCTCATTACATTGCTTGTATGTCAAAGGTATGTTAGAAAGAATTGATCTATTTATGGGCAAAATCAGTTGATGAAATGAAGTGTGACCCAACTTGTTTTCTCGATATTTTTTTTTTTTTTGTGTGTGTGTGTGTGTGACATCAAACATCGTATACATAACTGTGTGTGACAATAGGATGCTCTATTTTAAGATAAAAAATGTAATTTGATACATACACTCTGTGGTTGTATTGTATACATCATTAATTTATGCTGTAATCTTTTTCCTTTATCTCAAAAATATTTTTGTGTTCTGTCATAATATGAAAATATGAATATATCACTCATGCAAGTGCTTTGATTATTCTATTGGCAACATCCTAGCATATTCTTGCAAAGCTTTGGAAGAAACCATGTGTTTTTTTAAATTTCTAATTATGATTATTATTTTTTTATATTTCATTATTATGATAATTAAATTTTTACATTTCACTTTGAAATATTAAGGTATCAATGAAGAACTTTACATACATGGGTGTACCCAACACAAAATTTGAGTCATCTATTGAAATTCTTGTAAACAACCAAAAACAGCTGTAAAAATTACCAGTTAGTAACATAATATGCTCCTGATTCCAAAATTATTTACGACCTTTCTGAAGTAAGTCAGAAATTATGTTCATCTAGTTCAATTTCAAAGGACTCTAATGCTCCGCAAAATCTGATTTGCAAATCTGCAAAGTAGTTATTATTATCAATTCCAGCTAAATCATATTCACACATTTATCCAAGTTATTGTATATTTTGTAAAATCTTCCAAGGATTTCATTCTACATTTCATTTGTCACTGTTGTATTCTACTTGATATATCGTTAGCCTACCTCAACTAAAATGGACACCAAAAGGAAAAAGAAGTTGCTAAAACTGAAACATAAAGTTACTGAGTGTGTAAGTATGCAGAAAATGTACCTATGAATAGTACAGTAAAACCAGTATCAAAGAAACCAGCAGCACCTCTTCCCTTTGAAATTGCAACCCAGCTGGAAACGAACTTACTTCCTGTCCACCAGGAAAAACTGTTCATGTTTTCTTGGAAAAAAGAATGTCAGGGTCTGGTGTTAGAGACTACGCAGAAGTCCCTCTGTGTTTTCTGGACTTGCGGTGTTTGGAAGACGTTTGCATTCCAGGCATTCCAGGCAGCCATGCGTTTCGCCCCCAAGTAAAGCCGTACAATGGAGCTAACGCCATTGGGGCTGGGCCTGGGTACTCCATGGCGATTCATCAGTTTTGCGATTGTGTGTATCTTGTGTGTGTGTGTGTGTGTGTGTGTGTGTGTGTGTGTGCCTGGTGTTGTGTGTGTGCGTGTGTGGATATGTGTGTCAGAGAGAGAGGGAGAGACAACAGTACTGAAAAGCCTTCTAGTTCTATACTTGTATCTCTATGGTCTCTTGCGCTCTATCCCTCCCTCCCTCTTATTTCTCCACTTCGCCCCAGTATTGTGTTGTTGTATTGTATACATATGCAGCAATATGCTTTAGCCCCTCTGGTCCAGCTTCATCACAATAGCACATGCACCCATTCACGTTCTCCAATTCGGGAGTCCATGCGCGCACACACACACACACACGTTGCTGATGGCGGCGGCATGCACAAATATCACCTGCTAGTGCTGGGTTGTGTTGTTTAGCTGACACGCATTCAATGTCCTCGTCTCCAATCGCGGTTCTCGATCCTCCCCGCTCTCCTGTGTATATATATTTTTTCCCTCCTCCGAGGGAGTACACATGCACACAAACATTAGAAGCAGGGATAGCGAGATTGCTCCTGGCTGTGTGACATCGTCATTAAAAAACAGTTTGCCTTGCATGTTCCGCTCGCTGCGCCTAAGCGGTAGAGGCCCTCTACACCTCTTTGGATTTATAAGACTATTTTCTATCGGAGGATAAGCCATCCAGACAGCTCGAGTGTATCAAGACAAGGTAATCGAGGTCTCTTGCTTTTTTTTTTCTGTTGCGATGGTGTCGTCTGTCGTTTTACAAGTGTTTGCCTTCTCTCCTCCTGCTTCTGCAACAAGTCCAATTTCAGGATGCGAGGTTGCTGGGAGATGCGTTTGGCGATGGCTGATGAGCTAGTATGGAAGACACCGTTTGGTTTCAATGATGCGGTTGATAGTGGCTACACTAATGATGCGGTTGACAGTGGCTGCACTGGATATGACTTGCGCAGGCCCTATTCATTACTGGAAGATGGTATATTTGTCGCGGAAAAGAGTGGGAGCCTGTGATATATTTCTGCGTTTTATCAAGCATCAGATAAATAGCTTTACCTTCCCATCATGCTAAACATGTGTATTACATGAAGCTGTTCCAAGTGTACATGCAGAAGCTATTTAAAGAGTTAGGTTTTTAATATTGGGCAATGAACTGTGAAGGCTGTTATTATATCAGCAAAGTTATCTGTGTACCAGCAACAATGAGGTATAGGTCTGTTAGTGTCAAGTGACACTTTATGCTGCTTAAAATTATATTAGCTGTGGAAGGGCATTCCATCCTCTGTAAGAGGATTGAGATGTCTGATCTTAAAGGGATAGTACAGTATTGGTGGAGATGAGAATTGGACTTGTAACTTTTTGCGAGATACCAAGAAAACACTTGACTTATGATATTGTACAGAGCATACCATTTTAAGAGGAATTCAAAGTTTATTTGATGAAAATCGGGTTTGGAATGACTGAAACATCCAAAAACAAAGTAAAACAAAGTGATTGTAATAAAGTGTTGGTCCCACACTTTATTAGAATCACTCATTTTTGGATATCTCGGCCATTTCAAAACCAATTTTCATCAAATAAACGTTGAATTCCTAACAGAATTACATTTCCTAACAGAATTACATGCTCTTTCATATTTCATAAGAGGTTTCTCATTATCTCACCCAAAAATACTAGAAACCTGAAATTAGGTCTCAACCAAAACTGTACAATCCCTTAAAAAAAAAGTATGGAATAGGCATTCTGGTTTTGTGTCCTACTTATTCTTGAAATTTAATGTGATGTAGATGGCGATCTGAACACAGACGATTTTTTAAAGTCATGCATGTAACATGCATTCACATCATGTTGCGGTCATGTGTTTGCTTGTATGATTATATCCAAAATAAGGGTAAATTTCACATGATTATTTTGTATGATCTCGTGATTTTTATGCATGATGATATGGATAATGGGCATGAAAGCTGTGTGCAATATATGTAAACTTGAAGTGAAAATTGTATTTTCCTCATATGACTTGGACCAGTTACTTTCTACTGCTCATATGGCTTTTCTGTATTGCAGGGGCCTCAGCCATTTTTATTTTCTGGAATAAAAGAGACTACTACTCCAAATGTAGTACCATAGCACAGTTCTGGTCTAGATTGAGCTGCGCAGGTTTCCAACTTTTTTGTATATGTTTGTTTGCGAGATAATGAGAAACCTCTTATGAAATATGATAGAACATGTAATTCTTAGAGGAATTCAAAGTTTAGTTGATGAAAATTGGTCTTGAAATGGCTGTCACATCCAAACAAAGTGACCCTAACAATATGCAACAGGCCACAAAGTAATTTTATTTGGATCGCTTTGTTTTACCTTGTTATTGGATATCTCAGTCATTTCAAGACCGATTTTCATCAGATAAACTTTCGATCCCCTCAGAATTATATGCTCTTTAACATTTCACAGAGTGGTTTCTAACATCTCACAAAACATTAAAAGCTGAATCCGTACCTCAACCAATACTATAGGCCTACCATTCCATTCAAGCAGCAACCACAACATCAAACCTCTCTTTTTTTTAACCCGTTGAGGACGAGTCCCAAGTATACTCGGGCAAGCTTATATGGGAAATGCGTGCTGTAGCAAAACCAAACCGTCCTCAATGGGTTAAGGGGGGGGGGGCATGAGGAGCAGGTGGGCTGATGGAATGCTTGTACTTCTCTCAACAAAATGAAGCTAACAAGCTTGATAATCGCGATGGAAATCCCGCTATTTTTTCTGTGTGCACCTACATGTACTTAGTGATGCGATATGTATTGCAACAGGTTGATTGTATGTGATTCATAGTGTTGTATAATGCAGTCATGCAGTAATGCCACTACCCTCGCTCTTCTTGGCCTCCACAATGCAAACCTCTGCAAAAAAAAAAAAAAAAATCTCAAGATTCTGTGCATATGCTCATGCGTGCATGTGCCTGCATACTAAAAAAAAGAGTGATGTGGTTGACTGTACAGATGATCGTTCTGCTCAACTAGATCAAAACAAAACATGTAACTCACACACACACACACACACACACACACACACATGCAAAAAAAAAAAGACAAAAAACTATAGAAAGAGGCACCATAAATGCATGTCATGCAAAATGTCATCACACAGCCAATCTGAACACATATTTGCACTGGTTTGTACCTGTCGGCTGCTTATATGTAAAGGGATATATAAAATTTTTTTGACATGACCTACAGCAGAGAGAATACTCTGTCGTACACCTTGATATGTATATGACAATGTCAGTGCATGGTACAATACGAGGGCATTTTTTTTAATAGTATAATTGTACTTGCATAGCTCCACACGCCCATTGTTCATTCAATGCACACATACATACAAATACACCTGTACCTATTATTGACTAACTCCCACCATACCCACTCTCCAAGCAAACAAAGCCTTTTTTCAAGCCAAAAATGCTGCTTCACAGTAGGATAATTGTGGAGATCGATGTGTGAATGTATGAGATTCAGATGACACACGGTGAATTAAGAAATCTAACTGAGTTGATATCATTGTGAGTAAAGGCATATGTTTTGGGTAGGAAACACCACGACGACAGAGAAGGATCTCCGCAACAAGCTAAAAAATTTGGTAACGGCCTGGCATCTTACCTTACAAATATACTGCTATACCATGAATCTATATATTCACTCTTTCTCATTTGCCCATTGAGCTTAGATATTTTGTATTGAAGATACATTTATGGATTTGTAGCTTTCTAATTAACAATTAAAAAAGTTATCTTGAAGACGAGACATGATATTCATTCAATCATATACAACTCGAAGGTCTATGCTGTATGTTTCATATCAGTTACTGTAAAGCAAGATGATTTTGCGGCATGAAATGTTTGCGTATTGGAGCCGACTGCCTTTTCCACAGCATGAAATATTTGTTAATTGTCACTGGCATTCAGTGCATACAGTGTAGACAAGAACTTTCACATGCATTTCGATTTCGCAAATTCCATGTCTTGCGATAGTCGCGAAAGTGAAATGCATGCGAACATTCCTTGTTTTACATATACCATTCAGTGCTTTATGTATCTTTTGAGAAGTTTCAAGTTTTAGGAAATTAGTTTTAGTTGTATCATTCATTCGAACACTTTTGACTAACAATTTGGAAATTTGGCTGATGTATATTTTGAATTATGATTTTCTGTGTATTTCTTGTGTGTAATGACTATGTATTTTGTTGAGTTATCCACTTTGACTACCTTTTTAGGTTTTAAGTTATAAAGTTACATATCCTTATGAATTAAAAAAAGCCAACATTGGAGAGTTATATACTGTTAGTAGAGTATTTCACTTGTCAACCTGACATCATGTTGAATGGAAGAGCAAAGGGGGGGGGGGGTGGGGGGAGGGGGGCTCTCTTGTTCGTCAAGCATAAGCAGTTTTGATATTATTGACTCAATCGAATCTCATAACTGCATGATGTACAGCTCTGATATATGATCAGCTCAGGAAAATAAGAGCTTTAAAGGGGAATTCCAGTGCAGATGAAAGTTAATCTGAAAAGGAGTAAAATATACCTAGGAACAATGAAATTTGAGCAAAATCGACTGAAAAATTAGGAAGTTATGACACTGAAGTTTCGCAAATATTTCAGGAAACGGTCAATATGAATATGCAAATAGTGAAGTGATGATTATAATCCCCTCGCAACTTGCCTTATAGTTTGTACATGAAATTTTGAAATTTCCAGTTTTTCATTCAAATGCAAGTACATGTATGCTCCAGTTTCAAATTCTGATATATCACTTTAAAACTGATCATTATTCTGAAGTTATTGTTCCAGACATAACATCATGTGTTATACTTTTAATTATAATCAATAATTATTAATTATTTAAGCATTGAGAATTTAGGGTTTCTGGGATGAATACTGAACTAGGGCTTTCTATAGCTCAGTCTGTAGAGCACCGGGCTAGCATCCAGAGTCGAATCCCGATGGAATCTCATTTTCTTTGCTCAATTTCCACTTTTGATTATAGAAACATTTAATTTTTGTCATTTTTTGTACACGATCAATGATTTTGAGGTGATGACATCATCAGCTCTCTCATTTGCATATTCATATCAACTGCACAAGAACAGTTCTGCAGAAACTAACAAAACTTCACAATTACATTTGAAACTCGCCAAATTTTCATCCAATTCTGATCAAATTTATTACTATTGTGCTGGTATGAATTGACTCTTCTCAGACAAACATATAATTTGACTGGAATTCCTCTTTAAGATGCTCATTTTCAGTTTGTCAGAGAGAAGCAGTCTTCAGTCGCATTCGAGGCATTGTTGGCGAGTGGAGCTTGGAGGTATGCAGCTGAAATCTCTGCAAATGGCTGCCCCCTTTTCTCTCCCCCCCCCCCATTCTGTTGATAATGATGTAGTATTGATCGCCATTGTGGTATCACGTAATACATCTTGCCATTTCTCCACAAGGTCAGCTTTTCAAGGCACTGCCAACTTTATTGCTCCTCTTGGGGCTACCCTCCTTTCCGCCCTCAATCATTACCTGCGAGGCAAGAGATTGGCTTTCTAATGCCTTTTGCCATCAATACCCTTTATTTGGGAGTGTGGCATTTAGAGTTGGAAACCCTTTTCTCTGTGTTTGCTGTGGTGATGGTTGGTGTAACTACTCCAGAATTGCACATAGAGTGCATTGTGCGGGAATTGTTGCTTTGCGGGGAGGAATGGGCGATTATTTTCTTCAGAGCGGGGCTAATGCCGGTTGTTGTACAACGAGGGAATGGTATTTACACTCGGGAGACTTGATTTGTCATTGAAATGAGATCTTAGGCAAGTCTTTGTGATGTCCCCATCCCCACCTCCCCCACCCCCCTTCCATTCCAACTTTTTCCTTTGTCAGTGAGGTTGGCTTGCTGTATGTGAGAAAGTCAATGTATGTAGACTCTGTTAGACACACTACAGCAAAGGAATGCTAACGGTGGTCGCGTGTGGTAGACCTTTGAACAAAACCATCGTGCAGCTGACGTTCTCACTCCCTTATCTGTTAATGCAAAATTGCAATGAAAATGGAGAGCTATCTTCACTGACGAATCATTATAGGCCTTGTGAGCTGGAAATGCCAATGGAAGGATATGATATTAGGACGCTAGGACGTCATGTGATTTGTTTAGTTGTGGGATTCATTTTTTATCTATCAGTTGAATACACATATTCAAAGATTTGTTCAGAGATTTGATACTTTACCCATCATGAAGCAGTCAAGAGCCAGGAAATAGATGTGGGAATTTGCGACTAACACTAACAGTAAAAGTATAGTTGTGCCTTTATATTTCAGTCATATAAAAGAAAAAAGGAACTACAAAGAAACTAGAAATGAAATACACTATCACAGACATGCATTCAAATTAGTTTGGCACCAAAACAGTTGTCCTTTACACTCCTTTGCCCAGGCAGATGTTGGTATTCTTTTGCATGCTTGGTCTCTGATGCCTGTTGTTTTTGTCATTTGGCTCACTTTTCTTCCAATCAAAATGGTCCAGAATGCACATGAGGAGTCTTTGCCGCTAACCATCCAGACCAAATTTCCGACAGCTTCTTCTTAGTCTGGTGATAACTCATTAACCCAACCATAAATAGTAGGACTTCAAACAAACAATAAATTGGTTTTGTACGTGATTGCTAAAATTTTGGAATACAAACTTGTCTGTTCAAAGAGACTAGACAGATAATGTGGACCAGTGCACTTGCTTTTCTCTGTTGGTAAAGGCAACAGGTGCAGACCGAACGATCAATATCACATCATGAATTCAGTATGAGTGATATTAGATGCGTCTGGCCATGGGCGATATATAGAAAGTGTACAAGCCTGTGAAGGATTGAATATATTTAGCATGTTCTCAGTAACGAAGGTTGTTCTTGGTTTGGAATTTGTCCTTCTACATAAAATCATTTGTTGTTTATATTATGTGATCTGATTTAGATTTAATGGAATTTGGTGTTATGGTGTATAAGATAATCAGCATCTGTAGCACTGCTATAATGTAACAACGTGGTAAGAAGATACTTTACCTATTTTTATTCTATTTATTTTGTCTCTACAATGTGAAATGGATCAAGACATCTTCGAAACATCTCATCTCATGCTGGCTGAACTTTCATGTGGTATATCAGAGTCATCTCTTCTTGGAAAAGTATTTCCTCAATGCACCCTGATAAATCACTGGTTATCCAATGCGACTCTTGTCTTTTCTGTGCTTAGTTTGTTTTCAGCTGCCCAATTCTCTCCCTTGATATGCTTCATCTCGTCTCATTTGCGCCCAATACCGACCCCGTTCACCATCATCTGCGCACCCTGATGTCCTCCCCTATACTGACATGCCATCACTGGCGCTCCAACCAAAGTCGCGCAGATTTCCAATTGTGGCCCATAAATCATCACTTTCATCCAGCACTGACTGGCCGGGCAATAAATAAAATTCCAGATTTCAGTTTTCATAACACGGGTCGAGCAAATAAGCAGGCAGAAATACCTTTGGGGGAGACAACTACACATCATGTCCGAGTGACAAACGGTGTCGGCGTATTGGAGATGACCTTTCTAGTATCTTTGACTGAGGGGTACTTCTGCCGCGAAAGTCGCTAGGAGATGGCAGGGCCGGTGCCGGCAAGACTTCTGTATTGGAATTGATTGGATTGCATTATGCCCTAAGCATGACGAATATGGCACTCACTTTTCGCAAATGGAAAAGTATCATCTCGCTGTTCTTTGAATTCCAGCAGAATTATGAATATTTCTGCTGCTTGCATCTTCAGTGACATGTGTGTGTATAGGCAGAGTATATGTGGATCAGAACTGTTGCTGTTTTATTTTGTTGTTTTTTACAAGTAGGGACAAAAACTATGTGTTACCTCGTATTTGGCAAAGGAACTAGCCGGATATTTCGCCACATTTCTGTTATTGTGGGTCTGTAAGCATGCACGGAACTACATATCTTTGCTTACAAAGTCATCATCTTTTTTGTTTGCGATGATTTGCTTTGTATGATTTTGCTCTGTTCGAGTTGTACCTAAACACAGAGCCAATTTTCCCTTTAAGGTTTGTGTAATGAGAGCACAGTCTCATGCGAAGCAGAAATACAATGTATATATACATGTACACTGTGGCTTTGTTGGAGTAGCAGGTGCTTCTGTGTGAATTTCACCAGCCTTCTCAGTGTTGGAGGGAAACTGTATTGATCAATGCGATGCAATATCTGGGGCAACAGTCGACAGAAAAAGAAACCTTGATTGCAATCCCAGTGACTCGGCACTGTCTACCTGCCACAGTATAGAGGCATGGTATAACAATAATGGTGATTCAACTTGAAAAGTTTGCAAACTTTGCCGACTGAGCAGCATAATGATGTTCACATAGATAAAATTCATTAAAATTATACAGTCACCATCAAGATATTTGTGATCTAGTTCAACATGCCTATGAAACTTATTCTTAGATAAAAAAAAATGACTACTGTGAAGGGGAAATATTGATTAGCATCAACCGTATCGCTCACAGATTTTTGCTCTCATTTTCAATAGCATTTTCTTCACATCTTCTCTTGTGCAAAGTATCAGAGACATTGATAGCATGTGGGGCCATGTAGCTCAGGTTTTCAAGTGCTGTAACGCATCTTTTAGTATGTCTTTAAAGCTCAGCAATTAAAAGTAAGGTAATGTCATTATTACTGGTAGTAAAAAACCCTAGTGCAGGGCTTAACACTAACTTTTTTTTCTCTCTCGTGGCCCAAACGGGACATGAGAGTCTTTAAATATGATATTTTGATGGGCCAAAAAGAAAAGGTAATGACCTGAAAGCAAAGCAAACACAACAATACATTTTGAGTTGCTGAATCGGGCCACCAAAAGATAAGCATTTTGGAAATTTTGTGGCCTGACATCAATTTTTAGTGGCCCAGAACCACCGGGCCACCGTTAATATCGAGCCCTGTCTCAAGGCTTCCATGAAATTTCCTGGAGATTTTGACCAAATTGAAAAGAAGAGATTTATTGACTCCAGCAGTATGGAGAGGCATGTTGTGTGAGACTATTCAATCACTGCTCACTTTTTAATAAACGCTGTACTTTACTGATTCGGGGGAGTCATGATTCTGTGGGACTGAGCATGCAGAATCTGGTGCAGTTGACCATTCACAAATTGATGATTGACCATGCCGAGATCTGCTCTTCTCCAAGGTTATCGAGGGCAGGGTAGGAGATGAGCTACTGTGATGATGAGGAGGAGCTAGGGCAGGTGCAGTTGGAGACTGGGCTTTTTAATATGGACACTGCATTTATGCAGTGCATCATGGGGCATATGCATACACAAGAATTTGTGGCTTGTTGATTCATGATACAAAAAGAATGTTTATTTGGTGCCATTCACACAAGGGTGGGGGGGGGGGGGGGATCTCTCAACTTCAATCAAAACCCTTTGGCCCGAATTCACGAAGGTGGTACAAATGAAACCATGGTTTAAACCATAGACAAAAACCATGGAGTGCCAAGTGTCGCACGGAATATTTTGTTATGAAATTGGTCATTTCGTCAATTATTATTTTGTGGACCAAATGTTCATTTAGTTACAAAATATTGTCATTACGTTACAAAATAATCATTTCATCGACGACATGACTGGTTTCGTAACGAAATATTCCATGCATCACTTGGCGCTCCATGGTCTTTGTCCATGGTTTAAACCATGGTTTCATTTTTTTTGTACCACCTTCGTGAATTCGGGCCTATAAATCTCCAAACTGGGCATGCCCAAAGAATCACCGGAGATTACGACCTCGGGCACCTTTACCCTGGATTTTAAGGGGTATGTTGAATCATGGGATTAAAAAGAAAAAACAAACAATCAGTTCTTACTCAAATGGCACTCACAAACACTGTGCAAGGGAGATTATTGTGAGGATTTCGAAATATAAAGATGAACTAATTTTTGTTTCATGATGCGGAATCACAGTCATTATTTTTTGTTCCATTCTCACACATTAATTGACATTGTTTTGTATTGCATTTTGAGTTTTTGTTTAAATACAATATAAACTTTTTTTAGGGATGTGTGAATCACAATGGGCCTCCTTGCATCAATGATGTTAATCTGCCATCTAAATACTATGATCAGTTAAGGGGATAAAGAACGATTTGTAATGCATTGTAATGACTCCAGTGTGTAGGAATGATTGATAATGCATATCTGCAAAACACTCATCGTACCTTTACTAGACTTGTTCAAGTAACTTTCTAGTAATTTTCATTTTCCCTTACAAAGAAGATCATTTTGGGACTTATTGCAATGGAAAGCAAGTGCCTACTGAACTAGAAACCACTCATGTGTCACCTGCCAGTTGTACAATGTTCTGTTACAAATTTGACTTCACGCATGCCATTGAGATTACAACTAAGATGCACAATTTGTATGCATAGATACATGTGAGTGGTGACCTAGAATTTATAATCAGAGCAAAGGACGGTTGGTAGACAAAAAAGAAAGTAGAGAAAGGGTCTATCTATAGCTGCCCTTGAAAGCTGTGTGCTGTCTATAGCCTGAAGACCCATAGATCCAGAGCTTCCTAACACTGACTGGTATGCTCTAATTACTGTCCCTATTTATATCAAAACAGATCAACCCGGGGAGCAAGGCGGCCAGGGCTCAGCTTCATGTCGGCGACATCGTAGAGACGTTGAATGGTGTCAGGACCGGGGACCTAGCGCTCACGCAGGCTCAGAAGCTGCTACACAACAAAGTAAATGATCTACAACTCACAATTAATAGGTGAGTATGTGTGTTTGTTTGTTTCCCCAGCAGTACTGCTTCTGTATGGAATGACTCTCTTTAGATTCATAACAACTAACACTGGGTAGCTTACTGTAAAATATGACATATATTCATGTGAGTATTAATATTTCATGCGCAGTTGGGTGAAATTAATTTCATATTTTTAATTCCAACTTGGAATCAAAGAGATATAACATATGATTCCATAGTACATGCTAAACAGTAATTGCATGTTTATATTTTTGTGCTAGTTTCAAGTCAGGTGAAATGTGTGATACTGTAAAAGTGGTTTCTTTCGCGTACAGAAACTTTAACTGTTTCCAACGGTGCTGACTTTTTCGTGTGTGTTTAAATTCGCGGTCGGTAAAAATAGCGTTGTAACAAATGACGAGTTAAAAACATTTTCGCGTGATGTTAAATTCGCGGTTCAATCTCAAAGTGCGAAAAGCGCGAAAATAAAACCACAGCGAAAGAAACCACTTTTACAGTAGTTTTTATTCTCAGGGTAGTTTTTATTTTGCTTGCTGCATTGCAATGAGCTAAGGCCAATGATTCTGTCTTCTCATTAAAAGTCGATATAAAACCAAATCACTTTGTCAAGTAGAAATGCTGGGAGCTATAAATTGCCCCAAAGCAAGACACTACTTGGTATGTCACTAGGTATTGGAACTCCTAATCAACAATGCCAACATGGACATATATACTTGAGCAACCTTCTGATCTCCAGACAGGCATCTTATCCACTAGACCACCGAGCCTCCACCTGACAGCCAGTGCTATTTTTAGATTCAAAATGACCTTGAAAATGGTATGGAATTGCTCTTGAAATTGAAATTATATAGATAATCACTTTTTTTCCCCAAAGAGTTTCAAGAATTGCTGTAATGATCATCAGCTCTCCTTGAGAAATGAGGCATTATTAAAGTTGACGCGATCGTTCCTCGATTCCTACCACCCTCTGCCGCAGGAAACAGCAACCAGTGAACGGATCGCTGCATCCAGAAGGCAAGATGTCATCCCAGTCCAGCCTCATCGTCACAAATGATTCGGGCTTCTCCGGCACAGGTGAGAGATATTGGCGTCCGGGATCGGCAGACACGACCAGTAAGAGTCCGCAGAGCAGTCGCTTGCGATAACATCGTTGTATTGACAGAGAACGTGGAGAGAGAGGACAGATTGTTAAAGAGAGTTGTATTGTACAAGCTGAAATTTTCACGTACAGATGTTTTTGTCAATCGCTACTTGTCTGACATTTTCATGTGTTGTTCATTTTGCAGCTATAAGGGTCTAGTAATCATTACCTCACCTTTCACAACCTGAATAAGAATGGGTAACAAGTGACAATACGAGCACTGAATGTTTTTTACTCAGTGATTCACTGTTCGTAAACCAGTAGTTTGTTCTGCATTCGAAGTACTGTACTAGCGTGTTGTTGTGCCCCAGATATCACTACGGCATAGCCCTAGCAACATGCTGTAAAAACCTACAATAGTTATTGACTAGTCTTAGTGTGATCCAGCACTGGCATGGCTAGATTTAAAAAGGAGAAAGATCCTTTTTGTTGGTTGTTGTTTTCACGCTTTGTTATTTTCGAGGTTCAAAGTGGGTTCTCAAAATTCCCAAAAATTTCAGCTTGTACAGTTTGTTATTGAAATATAACTTGTCTTGTCTGGGATGTAGATATGAAAAGGCTGTGATCGTGATGAAAGGTTTGTAAGTATCATCAATCTCTAAGAGAACCCTATTTGTTGACTCCCTGCCCAAATGTATTTTGCCAGGATTATTGTGCTTGTCAGAGAGGGGCATGATAAGCTACCCACAACCTGAAACCCAGTTTATGATGACAGTTTTTTTTTTTAATCGCACATTATGTTGTGCGTCATTAATCTTTGAATTGCATGTTTTAGGACCCACTGCAGTTATTATTGCACTTGGATATTGGGATATATGAGAAATAACACCTATATGTACTGTTATGTCTGTGTTGCAAGACACACCATGATGTCTGTGTGAAACCAAGTTTGGTAACTCCACATGTTTTTACACTGGTTCAAGCTGCCTTGATTTTTGTGACAAGCAGAATAGGAGTATGTTCTAGAACCCCTCCTCTACATAAGTGAAATCTATGAATACCAAGAGAATGCTCAAAGAATTGGCGGACAGTCACATCACGAGAGTTCCTGACCCAGGGAATTTTGTGACTGTGATTTCTTTTCAGCATATAGATAATGCATTGTAAACTTTGAATGAATTACCCACATTGTTCCAGCATCTTGTACAGGTGAGGTATCAGCATGCACAGGGCAGCATACTAGACTATGAATTTGAGATATGCTATCTGAAACAACAGTAACAGTAAAAACAGAAAAACAACAGCGACACTCCTAATTATGCTCAAGAGTACAGGAGGCCCAGCATCAATTTCTTTTCATACCCCATTTGGTGACCTCCGGTAAGTCTGGTAGGCCACACCCATGAGATTCTCTGCTTTCCCCCACAGGAACCTCCCTGAGATATTAAACTTTAGCGATCCATCATTTAATATCCTGTGGATATTTAGGAAGTGGTCCAAGGCAGAATGACACCAATACCAACTTCTCCAAAACTACGATGAACTACCTCAATCTAAATTTGATTTGTATTGTATACCAGAGTTGACTTCACATGACTCATTATCAAATCTTTTCACCTTAATACATAGATAATTTGTGTGAAACCATAGCAAAACCTATTGAAAATCGTAGACTACATGCAGTATGGAAATAGATGCCAGAATATTTTGATTTATGGTTTAGGTATGTCTTCAGCAGTGATGTAATTATATTTATTCTATATTTAGAGATCATGAATTTGCTTTGTTTTTCTGAAGTGTTTACCTTGTCTTTGATTTGTTTGTTTGTGTGTCCTATTTTGGATGGTTGAGTCTCCAAGATCTCATTTGTCAAGGCTATCTATAGGCAGCACAGCCAAAGCGTTGGACTTTCGTAAAACTGTTTCAACCTCAGGTAGTCAAAGCCTAGACCGCAAACCTTCCCAGGAAGACGGGGTCATTCAACTCGATGGCGTGACCTTGCAAGGATTTGACCCAGGAAGTGTTCAGGTGGTGCGGACAACCACGACAAAGGTCACAAAGGTCACTCGTAGTCGGTCCCCATCTCCAGTCACAGTCCGCCGACTGTCAAGCGATGGCTCCCCTCACCTCGCGCGCCCAGGTCCTGGGCGCATACGCATGCGCATCACTCCAACAGGGCATGATTCCGAGTCTGAGATAAGTGAGGCGCCCTCTTTTGCCTCGTATTACTCAACTGGGAGCAAAGGTCAGTGTGCAGGTCTCACTGTATGAAATGCTTTGATCTGCGGGCTCTTTCCAGTCTTGATAAATCCCATCTTCCAACTAGCCTGAGATTTTGCCCCTCGACAACACCCCTGTATTGTGAATGGTTGATCCCTACGTACCACGCTTCATCCCCTCCTTAGCGATTTTTAGGATGCCGTGATTTTTTAACAAATTGTGAATTGAAAAGGGAAGTTGCATGTCAGCTGGCTACTTGCTTCTTGGATTGATGGCAGAATGCACTCCCTGTGATTCTGGGCACATGACATCACCTTTGACCCATCAGACCCAGCAGGATTTTGTGCTTCACAGTAGCTCGTGGTACGTCACGCAGTCCCTTGCACTCACTTTGCATCTCACCAAATTTGCTGCGGAGATAGCATTATGACACACCTTTAGAGGAAGGCAACGCTTCTTTTCACAAGACTCTACATCATTCATGGCTGTGATAGTCTTGATCAAGACTGAAATGCTGCAAGTAAACATGCTTCGTTCTTGATTTAAAAAAAAATAGATTTGACAAACAATACTCATGAGAGATCATCCCATCACGCATCATCATGGTTGCAGTGCTGCTCTCATTTTCATAAAAGTCAACCATTTGTATCCATTTCTATAAAACAGAAGAACTCTAAGTATGGCAGCATTTTCGACTACACATATGTTTGATTTGAGGCAAACTTAATGGATTGAATGAAATCATTTGTCTTGAATGCAGACCTGAAAATACCATTTTACAAAACAAGAGCCATTGCATTTCTGATATAAAAAACACAACATTGCAATATATATCTTATGAGTTTTTGTTTTGATTTGTTTTATGACTAGGTGATATGCTATCTTGCACACTCAGAAATCACTCTTTCCTAGGTTTAAGTAGCTAGGCACACAAACAAGTTGTTGTGCACCAACACAAATAATAGCTGCACCTGCTTTTGTGAGATATTGTCATGCACATGACAGATATACACTGAGTGCAAAAAAAAATGTATCAAGATTAGTTGAAAATAATCCTGACCATAGCTAAGGTGATATGTGACCCCCCAGCTCAAAACCCACATGATATTACACCGGCTTTTAAGTAATTGTTTGGTATTTCTCTTTTTTGATGGTACTGTTGCACACGTGCCTACACATACACATACAAAAAAAAAGCTTTCTTATATTAAAGCAGTATTCGTTTGATGTGAAAACATGAGAATGATTTCTCAATTCCCAACAGAAGGTATATGGGTTCTCCACACAACCAAAACAGTAGATAATTGTTGAAAAAAAACCCAACAAAATGGTTATCAAAATACATATTTACTATACTTAATTGCTATACTTTAGTAAAGTGTTTGTAGGAACAGGTGTATCCAATTTTATGACAAGTCTTTTAAAGAAAGAATAGTGGGATTAGTAACATGATGGACAAGTTACATTCGATGTATGGCATTCTGCATAAAAGAACTGAAGCTACTTCACAATACGTGCTTCATTTCTTGTAATAAGTTGAAGAATCAAAGAAGGATCCATGAAGTCCTTTAGAGGGAGAATTAGCAAAAAATGAACAAACAAACAAACAAAAAGCAACCACTAAGCTCAGACAAATAAACCAATGCAAAACAAAACAAACAAAAGCAAAAGATGACAGAACTAAAATAGAACCTGATTAATATGCACATTCTATTTCTTCTTTTGCGGCATTCAAATCTGGGTTCGAATTTGTTGCAGTAGATCACGCCTTGTATCGTCTGCTTTGTAGCATGAAGGATAGCATGTAGCCAATTGAGTCATTTTATATGAGTTTGATAAATGGGCTATGCTCTGGCAGTAAAAAGGCTTGAGCCTATTCCACACGCTGGCGACGATAAATGGAATTAATTTCATTGTATCATCCAGCCATCTTGCAGATGCATCAAAGGTATCAACCTTCAAGCGTATTACCCTGCGAGTTTTTCTCTCTTCTCTTTTTTCCCCTACCATTTATATCTCTCCTCTCTTTTTTTTCCCTCTCTTTCTGTACCAGGCCATGCTAATGATTGTTCCAATCTGAAAGGGGGGGGGGGGGGGGGGGGAGTATTCATATAATGCTTGTCTTTGTTGGATATGGCAAAGAATGACATATATTTTGAACAAATTGCCCCGTTCTTGAATGGAACCCACCCCCCTCTTCAGAATGAAAAGATGTGCAGTGTCGTGTATATTTAATGCTTTTCCCACCTGAATGGGAGTGATAACCCAGAAAGTGTACTTTGAGAACTTTGTGTGAGGGGTTGAGGGAGATATTTGTAAACATGTTTGGACCTCCCTTTGATGCACCTTTGGGTAATTCAAATATTTGAATAACTTTGTAATAAAGGTGTTATCATGGAGTGGAATTTGACAGGAGGTAGCAGTTTTTGAAGTGAAGTAGTACAAACATAAATTTTAAGGTGTGGTAGTTGTTGAGTGTCAAATACTGTACATGTTTATGCCATATATATTTTGCAGGGCTTTATTTTTATGAATTTTGTAAGGTGGAGGCTATATTCACAAATTTGCGCTACATGAAAATATTCAATCTGATTCTCACATGAAAGTGATGTGCACACTTTCATTTCTTCATCCATTGATGTTTTCTACAAATTTAGCCACTCACGAAATTGTTGGGAAGTCCAGATTCAGGAAAATTTTACTTGCTGTAGATATATGGCATATTGACAGAAATGATAGAGCACTTGATGTACGTGTAGGTGTAGCAATGCTGCATGTGGTCATCAGAAATCTGTCAGCTCTTTGGAGTACGCTTAATTTATGGCATGGAAGTATGAATTGCAATTGATACTTGAAAGTTGTTTGGATACAACAACTTTTCAAGCCGCCGTGAGAGAGTGCTGATCAGGGTTGAAGACTGCGCATGCTAGTACAAGTATAGTGAAAATAACAAGAGTGGTATATGGAGTTTAATAAGCTTTGTTCGTGACCCTAAAATTGTTGTTGGCCCTTTTTAGGGAATCTGACCATACTTTAGTCTGGTAAAGCTGTAGGTTGCACGATTTATGTAAAGTTTCCCAAAGCTAAAGTAGTAAACCCCAGCCCACGAGAACCATGACTCTGCGTGACAGCAAGTTTCATAACATGTTCAACAACTCTTATACATTTACATAAGTATTCTATTGCTGTACAAGCAGACATTATACAGTTGAGGATGGGGAACAATCTGGCTTAATTTTGCTCTGTATTTTGTATATCAATTCCTAGTACCAGTACACAATAGTCCTGTTTGCCCCATGTGATCACGATCATATCCAGTTAATCCTGAGCTTTACTCAAATTTGGTTGACTTGTTTACTGCCAACATTTGTTTCCACTCTTTAGTCAGTGGAGAAATATTTCTCAAAGATGAAGTTTTATATATCTGCACCTAGACAAAAATTGTAGAATAGTATCAGTGTCACCTTTTTAAGAAAATGACATTGGCAATGGCAGTCTTAGTATACCAATAGAACCATATCATATCGTCTGTTGAGAATAAGAAAGGGTTTTAAGTTGTCTTGAACACTATGGGTTTTGTGGCAACTTAATGCCCTTATCATTCTCAACCGACGATATGAAGCAGCACTTGTAATCAAGTTGTGCATGTGTGCGTCAAGCACAGACATTTCCTGATAAATCTTGTGAGTCACTTTTGTTATGTCTCATTTGAACTGTCCAATCAGGACATCCCCTCACTGGTCGTCCACCAATCCCGCCCAGGATGAGACGCCTACATGGTATCCAATGTAGAGTGATATTTTGGAGTGACCCCCATCCAGATGAATGATTATATACCCAAATTATTACATCCTGAGAACATAATTATATACCCTTGTGAAAGACCTAAAATTTAATGTATGATCATTCTGGTTTTACATTATATGGCATGGCTTACCCTCCCTTGCCCTGTCCATATACTATGAAATCTGGATCAAAATGGACATTCCAGAATGATAGATTTCGCAAGGGTAGTTTCCATGGTAGTAATTATTTTAAGTTTCTTATTTGTTTCATTTTATACTTTACTGTGCAGTGACAGGAATTTAACAATCTTCACAACTTACTGGCCCCTTGGAACCAGAAGTTGGCATAGCCCATGGTTGATATAGGAAACCATTGACCATAGTCTTGGAAGATGAAATTAGCCCTTTTCATAAATTTCATCTGAGTTTTGGGCTCTTTTATGTAGGGGGAAAGAATCATGAACTGCAATCAATTTTTAATTTAAAGAAATTTATTAGATTGATACATATTTACCACTGCTGAATTGCAAAGGTTAATTATTAGTTTTCATCTTCCTTTGAACATTACCACAATTTTCTTCCTGGTTCATTGCATACTGGTAGTTTGAGGTACTTTTCTCTTTTTTTTTCCACAAAAGAGTATGTTTGAGCCTGAAGTGATTTTTTTTTTTTGCTTGCCATGGCCAAATAAACCCATTCAAGGCAAGCCTTAATACTTCTCCCTTACAAGATAAATTTAGCAAGACAAATACAGTAATTTAATTCTCTACACCAAGATGTTTGTAGAAAAGAAACATTCAATTTATGATAGATGGAAAATGTCACCCCAAAAATTCAATGAAGTAACATTTGAATAAGTCCATATTCAGTATGTTTATCCTAGATGTAGATGCCTCCAAGCCCAGAGTGGATACCATGCTCACAATAGAGTTACATGAATATGATAGCATGATTCAAATCTAAGTCACATGAAATCTGTGTATGATGGTTATATCATCCATGCAATGCAAATACTTCTATAGATGCCATCCCCTGATCACCACTAACAACAATCAAGGATTGCTCTATGGTAGTGGCCATTCCTCCCCCCTCCCATTGATTTTGCATAGTTATCACAAAAGATGTTGATTTAAAACACTCCAATATACAACAACATTTATATATGGCAATATATCTACTGACTTTGCAAAAAAAAAACAAACAAAGAAGAAAATCTTGGATCTTTTCATAAATTTCCCTTTGAGCTTTCTCAAAATATGTCATAACCATTTGTATGAAGGTAAAGGAGAATCTATGCTTGGGAAAAAAAAAATTGTCATCGTCAGTAGGAATGCCGGTGTGATTTTAGAGACTTTGTTAGGGATGGCTTCTGCCTTAATTGCTGTGCAATGATTTAGTCAACTGTGCATTATAGATAGCAGGCAAGGGAATATGTCTTGAATTATCTCTGGGTTGCCATGACGATGGTATGACAGTGCAGAGATAGTGCAACTGATGGTGCCTCAATGAATTGTACAGGTGCTTGTCTGTGTCTTTCAAGTGGATATGAAAAATTAAAATGTCAACCTGTAGGCATCAGATAGGTGAATATTGCGGACTTATATAATTTCTGTATTCACCAAAGGCGATGTTGCTTCAAAGAAATATTGATGAAACACTTGGCCATCAAAATCACATAAGTCCTTTTTTTTAAAATTACATTTATTAGATCTTGCCTCTGCAATGATTATTTCCCATGGCTGTGTGGAAATTCCAGCTTTGTTGATCCATATGATTTTAAGAAGAGAAATACCCAACTGAGATCATCTTCATAGTCTGATGACAAAGCATAGCTCTGTCTTCCATCCACATCATTCTATGTACATTTATGAAATGAGACTTTCAAACACGAATTCATACACTTATTGAACATTTGTATTTCATTGCATGATATACTATTTTGTTCATTAAGAATGAAATATGAATGTTTATATAGTGTATGAATTCATGTTTGGAAGTCTGATTGTACAAACTTTGTTTCTCGCTCTAATAGTTATTTCTTTTCATGGTTTGACTGATATTTGATTGTTGTGTTCATGAAAGAAATTATGATATTCATGAGTTCTCTTTGAGCATGTTGATGATTATTTCATCTATTGCTTGAAAATCCATTGCATATCTTTGATCTGACTTGTTGAACTAATTTGAAATTTTTGCTGTTCTCTATTCATCAGTACTAAAATGTTTTATTTGAGAGTATGTATGATAAAATGAGTGATGTGTCATTTCTCTTTTCTCTTTCCTTCATAATTGCAATATGCCATATTTGCACTTTTATGTACCTACATTCTTTTAGCTCAAACTATGATCACACTGCCCCCATTAGCAAATAACCAAACCTCACCAAGGGTAGGAAGGGTGACCAGTAAACCCCCTCTACCCTCCGTAGGTCCCTCTTGCCCTGATGCTCCATCCTCCAGGACTAATTCTGAAAGTCCTACTGCCCCATCTCACTCACCACCACCACCACCACCACCACCATCATCATCATCAGTGTCATCATCATTATCATCAACATCATCATCATCATCATCATCATCATCGTCATCATCGTCATCATCATCATCATCATCATCAACATCACTATCATCATCATTACCATCACTGCATGTCATACTGCTTTCTAATTCTACACCTACATCAGACACACCACCTTCATCTACATCATCATCCATGGTAGGGAATGCATCATCAGTGATGCTGTCGCCACCATCATCACTTGCTCCTCTCTCCGAGCCGACACCGCCAGATACATTGACACTCGAAGGGCAATCGCAGAGTTTGTGTGACCTGTCAACCCTACCTACACAGTCCCTAATTAAGTCATGTCTGGCAACAACGGTTGATCCAAACACATCTACTGAACATCATCTTCCTCTCTTGACTCCCAGTCCTTTATGCTGTTGTACAGCCGCATCATCGATTCTCCCAAATAACCCAAATGCTCCTCCACTTACAAGACAATTCCAAGAAACTTCTACATCACCATCAGCTCTGAGTCATGTCACAGTTGCATCGGAAACCTCAGATACACTGCAGAGCTGTCACAAAACTCAACAACTGTTATCCTCATGCTCAGCTCCCTTGAAGACCCCACCCCTTCTCTCATCCGTTCAGGCACATTCTTCCTCCCCTCAGTCGATAATGTCGTGCTCCTTTCCAATGTCTCAATCTTCCCTTACATCTTCCTCATTTTCATCTTTGCTGTTATCACCACTCCAACCAGCTTTGCCTCTGGCTGGGATCCAGCCAGTAGTAGCGTCTATTCCTCCGTGTTCTCTTCCTGTGTCACATACGCCATCTCCATCTTTGCTGTTGTTATCTCCACCTTTTAATGTGTCCTCGTCTCTTTCGTCCGCTCCATCACCACTCATTTCAAGACCACTTGATGTTGCTCCTTATGCATCAAGTATCTTATCTCCTCCATTACCCCTATTACCACCACGTCTCCCTCCTGCTTTTCATTCCCTTCTCCCATCTGCAACATCATCCTCCATGCTGTCACCACCACCACCACCACCACCACCACCATCACCATCACCACAACCTCAACCATCAACACCTTTGTTATCCTCATCACCATCACCATCTCCATCATCATCTTCATCTTCATCGTCATCGTCATCATCGTCGTCATCGGCCCCATCCCTGGTGTCTCTTTTGTCTTCTCCTACATCCTCTGTCTCAGGGACTGGAGAAGATAAGGATGAGGAAAGCATTGGGGGAGATCCTTTTGCTTCCAAAGATGGGATGGTGTACATCTCTTCCTTTTATGTTTGTATGTTCATGAAACTGTGGCTTTCACCTACTATCTCTTAGATATGCAGTCACAAATTCCTGTCATCACTTTGTTCCAAGCTACCCTTCAAACCAGATTTCAAGAAAGTTCATGAGAACACAGGAATTTGAATCATTTAAATGAGTCAAGGAATTGAAGATTATGTACCCTTTTTGTTTCAACTGAAAAAAAAATGGATGTATAAAAAAAAGAAGACCTTTTGAAAGTTTAAAGTCTTAAAAAGTGATCATGCATTGGCATTGAATTTGATTTGGAATTGTATCTCAAGGATATAGACTGCAAGAGTTCTTGCTGTTGAGCAATTGATGCTTTCTTGGTGATCACACAACAGGTTGTCATTATTCCTCACGAAGACAAAAATTGAGTCACCTTCCAGCTTTTGATGTGTCTTGTACATTGTAGATTTCTGTGCATGATACTTTATAAACAAGTATTTAAACAAAAGAAGCTTTTACAGAATCTTCATCAGCATGTAATATGCAAGGTTTTTTATCTTTATCATATGATGTCATATAAATTGGGCAAGAACAACTTGTTTGAGGAAGGATTGAAAAAAAAAACCAGAATGGCTCTCTTGTGAGCAGTCACTAAATTTGCTTGGACAAACCAATGATATTTCAGTTGGACATGTCTTAAAACAATGCTCCAGGGATTATTCAGATGTTTGTTTTAAAACATAGCTCATCTTCACCATATCTCAGAATAACTTGTGTTATCTAGATTCGATGATTGGATATTACAATTTTGATTGGTCCAAACAAATGTGCGTAAATAAGGTGGTTTGTTTGATGTGCCTTAAAGTGAACAGTTTGGTGTGCATACCAGGCTAAATCCTCTCATAGCTCAGAAACACGTTTTGCTTGTCTTCTTCTCTACTTTTTGTTACCTCCTATCTTTGTTTTGCCACTGTTATTGCCACCCCGCCCCCAGCCCCCAGCAGGGAAGACTCGCAAGGGTGGCGACCCGTCCCCTTTTCCCCACCCCCTGTCCCCCCACCCCCAGGGGACGTCACTGACACGGAGGTGGATGAACCCCCCAAGGTACCCCCCAAGCCAAAATCGGTCAAGACCAACATCTGGCTGACAGCCAACCAGCCTGGTCAGCAACTGGGTAATACCATTCTCTCTTTATAGGGGTGTGGAGTGTCCGCATGGCTGCATGGACTGGTAGGAAGGCAGCAGGATGCATGATGTCACACTTCCAGTTTGCACATGGTGTTGCTCATGTTTCGTCTCACTAAGATGTGGACTTTGTGTGCTTTTGTGTCCTCACATGTTCTTGAAAACTTACATCTGTATAAGCCCATATCAGTTTTAACTAGACTTTACCACATCCATCTGTAGGTCACAAAACAGAATATTGTATTCTTTCAGGAGTATAGGTGCTGCAAGAAGTTTTGGTCTGAATGCCTGTATTGATGACTATTTAGATAGTAACATTACATTATAGAGCTCAAGCCAAGAAACTTAAACTGCAATAAATGTGCCGTAAGTTTATACTAATAGTGGCCCTGAACACTAATGCTTTAACCATATTTATAGACACATGCATGTAAGATTCTACGCCAAGTAATTTGGTTGCTGAAAGCAGACAAGGAGTTACATACCTTAGTGTATGCTGTATAGTTTACCATCAGTAATAGATATTTAAATGGCAGATAGTCTTATCAAATGGATATGTGTATTATACATGATTATCACTGCGATACTAACCCTTATAGAAACACATGTTTTGTTAATGTCAGTGTCATCTCATGAAGTGTAGTTACTAGTGGTCATGGTAGTCTTAGCAGTTAGCCAGCAGTTAAAAAGAAAATGTATACCCAAGTGTGGATACTAACTTTATAAAATAAGTTCACTGTAAAGTCAGTAGCCTTCTTTTGAATGTTTGTAATTCGATCAAATATCATTTTATTGCAGAATTCAGGGCAGACGTAATGAAACGGGTCAAATAATTGTTGGCTGTCTTTGTACTTAGAGAGGATGGAGTGCATACACTACTATTGAGTTTCCTGTCATGTTTATCAAGATATAAACTGCCCTTCAATTCCTTTAGAGCAAAAATAGGTCTTGTGCGTTAAGAACAATTACAAGTGACAAACGGTACCGCTGAATTTAATGCCGTCATTGATATTTGACATGAGACATAGGCCTAATTTGCGATTAGCCAACTTCTGGTCCAGATTCTCTCAAGTCGTTTGCAAGTGACCCAAATTGCTTTGCAAAGGAGGGCTTCTAAATCTCAGGACATTGCATCTTGATGGCAGGCATAATTGATGGCACTTTATTACATTTCAAACATCACTTGACTTTTAATGTCCCTGTTATGTTCAGAATATCTCTCAAAAGTTGTGGAAAAAAATGAAAGACTTTGTAGTGGTCATGCTCTGTTTATTGCAATGGTATCTTGGTGTCCTAATTTGATAAGTGTATCTGTACATCAGTGATAATTCCTGTAGCTGATTAGAGAGGAAAGTTTCATTTTACCTTGGGATGTACCCTGTCCACTTCCATTTTGTCCCAAATCATTTGGTAGGATTTCAGAAATGACAGAGAACAGAATGGGGAGATCAGAAATAGTTCAGCGGCGATGTAATGAAACAAAGAAAGTGAAACTGCAGCTGCACAGCATGCGTGGGGCATGCCGTCATGTAAACAGTCCGCGGCATTCTCAGCTCGGCAACGGTCGGGTATCTCACGTGGCGCGGATTGATGAGAGGAGAGGGTTTGAATGATCGCATCTCGTACGTGGTAACATGATCATTGGAACTGTAGGCACAGTTACACCCCATCTATCTTTCTCTTTTTTCCCCCTAACATTCTGAACATTTTAAAGCACATCTCCAGGTTTTGAGCATTGATGCGAAAGGGGTACTTGAACATAGCAGGTTTCATCTTACGGCACATGCTGTATGAAGTGGTATACATCATGTAACAGATGATCCAACAGTGCTTGAGCCCAAGAACAATCAGCAGGATTAGTTGGGTAACACTTGCAAGAGATTAGTTCTCAATAGAATGTAGAAGTAGTATGAATCGAGTAATATGTTGGCATGGAGATGTTGAAACTGGCATCATCCATGTCAACATGTGTGATATTAGGGCTGAATGACTAAGGATATTTGTTTGACGTAGAATTATAAAAGATAGTTTATCATAGTTGAGCAGTTTAAGCTACCCTTGATGATATCTTTAGAATCTTTGATTTGTTTTCATGACATTTTGTACCCTGAACTGCATATTAACAGCATGCTGACGTTAAATGATGTCATGTTTGCATGACACTACAGTGTATATTACATTGCATCATTTCTCTTTAGAGTGGCTTTTGATTTCTGTCAAACATGTATTTACTTACTTCATTAAAAAAATGAATCATGTGCTGCCATCTACAGATGAGAAACTTTGTTTCATTATTGTCTGCAGAGTGATAATGATGCAAAGAAGTTTACGTCAAGATGAGACAACTTTTCATTTTGGATTATTTAGCATGGCCGTCAACTCGAAATTTGATTAGCAAGAGTAAATGGGCAATCATCCCCACTGGAAAGAATAGATGCCACTTAGTCCACACCAGGCGGGAAGGATGGTGGGAGAGATGGTAGGGGAGATGGTGATATGTTTTTGCTGGTCAGGGTGTCAGGAGTAAACGGGGGCTAAAATGTCAAGCTGATTTGGTGGTGGTGAAGCAGAATCAGGCAACGGGGATGATTGAAACACTATCGGCAGCTGCCAACTCAGTCACCGCTCTTCCCTTGAAGTCTGCCAACAGTACTTAATTGAGTTTGGAGCATCAGAGCCTGCTGGTTATATACCGTACTGGTTTTCTATATCATACATGTATGCATATTTGTTTATGTGTACACAATGCATGTATGTAGTATTTATATATTTACGCATTCATAATACTTGATTATGCTTACATATGTCATGTATAAATGCATATGTATGTGATTTACATCTGAAGTGATATATATATATGTATATATATATACACACACACACACACACACACAACGCAAACATGGATATGTACAAATTCATACCCATGACCACAGAGGCTCCACATATCGATGTACTCGTGTACACTTCACTTGTGGAGGAGTCTGGGAGGAGTTATTTCATGTTATGTAATGATACTCATTTTCACAGTTGAATGATTGGCCATCAAAAACTGGTAAAGCTAACTTTGATACAAATCTATGCAGCAGGAGCCACTCCCAGCTCCCTCTTGCTCCTTTCCTCCATGAAATCAAGTTAAGTCATGTTTTGGATCCATTCCATAGCTATCTCACTTTCTTTTTCTACAGCATTTGAATGCATAGTCATTTTTTTTTTTTTGGGGGGGAGGGGGTTTCCAGCCTGACACTAAACAAAGAAGTTGTCGGGATGATCTGATCGCAGTATTTACTGACTGAGACTGTCGTGGCATTAACCCGAGGCATGGAGGATCGGACAGGCTCTCGTATTTATTTTGTAACAAGAGCATAAAGAGGAAAATTTGGAAAGATTTTCTGGTTTGTTATCGCGTGCCAGACACCCCCACATTTAATGTCATCACTTGGGTCTATGCGTGGCATTCCTGTCATGTTTCACATGCCGGGGTTTTGAGGCTGTATTCCATGGGCCATGATCGGCTGTGCCTGTTAAAGGGGGATTCAACTAGAAGTGGAAGAAAGTTGGGAAAATATGATATAACATGAAAGGGATGTACCTTAGGAAAAATAAATAGTGTATTTGAACCAATTTCATTTGATTTGTTTTAGTAGATGATTTACCATTGTAAATGTTTACATGCCCTTTACCGTCTTACAATAAAATACAACATCATGTTATGCTTGTTTACAATGTCTTCATAAGGAATTCACATAGGCCACAACTCACAAACTTCAAAAATAAGGAAGTTTTATATGTTTTTTTGACTCTGGTGAGATGAATTGGTATTGCAAGTGATTGAACTCAATATGGATTGATTAGTATTTTCTAAACACATATTTTAAAGAATCATACAGTATGAAATGGTTCTTCCCTTATTTTTTTGATTTTTGTTTTATTACCAAGAAATAAAGTGTTGCAAAATTAATGCATGAATATTCATAAGAGCTGGAACATCAATAAAGCTTCATGAATGTATATTCTTTGATTGCACTTTATATTCCATAACTTGCTGTCAAAGATTGTTAGCCAATTGAAAAGGGGATTGCAACCAATCATATGAACATCTGTGACTTGTAGTTGTTGTTGTTGTAGTGGTTTAAAAAGAGTTCGATGTTGAGGAGCTGTAAATTAATTTGATCACATTTCCTGAAGCATTCAAAGTCATTGCTTGGTAAATTAACCGTGGTTACCATGGCAACAGAAGGGCCTTATCCAATAAATGACAAGGATTCTGTTTCTTGCCATCGTAGCTGTAATTATTGCAACATAAATATAATGAGTGAAAATCTCTCGATGAAATGGAACCCTTGTAAGAAACTTTACTTTTGATATTTACAAATGGCACAGTTCTATGAGATCCTGATTATTTGTGAAGACACATTAAAGTAGACTCTTAATGAAATTATTTACAGCAAGAACTGACTTGTGCAGAAAGCATCCTGAAAGTTCTGTGGAAAGTGGTGTGCATTCCATCATCTCGATAGAATTCTTTCCCACTATTAAATGGATGTACAATATGTATGCTCTTTGTACTTGCATCTGCCAAATAATATTTTGATCTGTAAAAATAATTGGAGAGGAATTTTGTCCTAAAATGATATAAATTATATAATATTTTTACAGTTTAAAAGGCAAGGAGATGCATTGAAAGGAGATGTCCACGTAACTTCCCCATCTTGGGTAGATGTGAAGTTTGTCACGAGGATTTTTTTCCTATGCCAGTTAAAACAATAAATCAGCTGCAAGTGATATGAACATACTGCAAATACTTCAGAGCAAATGTGTGCAGATAGTGTATTTTGAATGTGGGGGGATAATACATGGTTCCAGCAAAACATATGAATGTGTTAAGATATTTCCCTTGATATATAACAAGAAATATATTTGAAATGATACTTCAATATCCTAGTCCAATGAGCGTGGGCACTACTGAGCTAAGGTGATTGAGCTAAAATATGCAGCTATCACCATGATTGTGACTCTTTTGCTTCTTGGTGATTATGCTATTCATATGATATTATTTGATATGAATTGATTTGGTATTGTACATGTAGCTTATTTAGCACTGCTCTCCTGAAGTGAAATACAGTTGTTGGGTGTTATTTTGATTGGTAGCTGGTAATGTGGGGGGAATAAGGCAATGCAGCAAAACAAGCATAAGAGCTTGGTCAAAGATAAAACACAGTTGTTGCTTTTTTTTTAGCTTTTACCGAGAAAAAGCTTTCCGTAACCACACATTACACTCACTAGGGATCCATGCTTTCAATTTGGCAGTGCTTCAACAACCCATGCATTATTGATATGTGTGCACACATGAAATGTATACATGTCTGTTGTGCATTTTGTAACCTTTGTTGAAATCTACTTTGTCAATATCTAATGTTATTCAGCTTCTCAGAATTCTTTGGCATATCCTGTGTCAGGGTTCGAAATTGGTGATGGTCCGCTGGCCATTGGCCACCCAAAATCATGTCGGACTAGCTAAAAATTATAAAATTCTGAAGTAAGTAGTCCGTCTGGCTAGCCAAAATATTGCTTTAGTGTCAACATTTATTCTAAGTAGTCCGCCTGGCTAGTTAAAAAAAAAGTTAAGTGCGACCCCTGCTGTGGGCATACGTACATACTGCATGCAGACTAAATTTAGCGTGTTTTACTTCCACTACTCTAGTGTGTTTGCATACACATATCACTTCTATGCGAACGACCTTGGGGGAAGGAAGGCAGACATAGAGCTGAAAAGTACTCCCTAACATTTTCTTTCAGATTACAAGTTGATGTGTCATGAATAACTTGTTCATTTTTTATTATCTTATCATGAACACCAAAGGTCATTTGTCACTACAGACAATCTGGTGGATATGAAACAGGAGAGTGTTTCATAGGATAGCTGTAGTGCCATATTGTATCAAGTTGGACCATTGGAAGATGATAATGTGTAGAAACGTAGTGATCAGTCATCTCTTTTACGTGCTTCATAATTTGAAAAGATGGCCGCAGATGTAGCAGACACCTGCTGCTGCTGCTGTTGTAAATGTACTGTAGCAAGGGACAGTTTACATGAATATGTATTGGGTCATTACTGCTAGATCATTATTATGCAGTCAAAACATTCTTTTGGCATGAATGTATACTCATCTCCTCACACCATTAACTGGATATCCAATGATGATGATGATTAGCCGTTATGATGGCATAATTCTTGCTCTTTGTTCTAGTGGATTGCCAGCTGGCAAATGGCCATTCTCCCTAGCTTGATGGTCCCCTCGTGAATGTTGGGTGATTAGATGTTCATGAAATATCATTCTATGAATGCGAAAAGCATGAGCTCATAAACTGTATCATTATGTAATACAGAGTACACTTTCAAACAAACTTGTTCCTGAGTGACGGGATGCAGAGTTTGATTGTAGTTTAAAGATGAGGCAGAGTTAATGCTGTTCCAATGACTGTTGCCGTGGAGATTTCTTCCCCTCACAAACAAACTGATCTACATTGGAAATCCTCAGGATAAACAGTGCTGCAGCATGATACTTTGGAATCCCTTGAGAAGGAGCCAATGCTTATGTGCAACAAATTCTACGCAGAGCTAATCTTTAATGCGATGCTCTTTTCACTGCATGATGGGAGACTGCAACCCAATTTAATCAAGGTATATTATCTAAGTGCTAATTACTTCTGTCTGCCATTAACGAGGTAACGGCAGACTATTAATCTCAAGGTCCCTTGTTTGAGTGAGCTTGTAGGAGAGGTTGTGACCCAAGGCAAGTGAACTTATTCTCTCATCGCACAGTCCTTTGGATGGGACTGTTAGCTGTTGGCCCCTTGGTTGCTTGCAAATAAGCACTCAGTGCTTTCTTTGTTGTCGTATTGATAAAATAAAGTGAAAAAAATTGAATCAACTAAAATGTTTCAAAATGATGACTGATTCTAGACAAAACTAATTTCTGTAATCACCGTTCTCCTGATCATAAAAGCTATTCCCTAACAATTTTCAGATGGAAGACAGCTGATTGCACAGTTTCATCATTTGTCATTTACCAGGTATATTCAGTTTATGGGACTGTATGATAGTGGCTGGCAGTTCAATCATGCTTCAGACTCAAACATCAGTCGATACGAGACAAGCATCAGGGGCGGATGCAGGAATTCTGTAAAGGGGAGGCGCCTTTACAATATTAAAGGGGGCGCACGACCCCCATTTTTCCTTTTTATTTCTTTTGTTTAAACGAAAAAAAAAAGAGGGGGTGCGCACCCGTTGTGCCCAGAGGGAACACAATTGTGCCCCCCTCTGGATCCGCCACTGAGCATAGACAGCCACCCTTTCCCATGCATAATGTTTGACATGCACAATGGCAGTTTTCATGTCTTTTTAATATATAACTCTCTTGTGATAAAATTGTGTGTATACAATGTATCTTACAAGTGTATGCAACTTGAGATGATATGCAAGGGTCGATCCAGGCCATGGCTTGAAAGCCGAAGCCCCGCTTCAACGGCACAAAAGTTTGTCTCCCCTGCTCCTTATATTTGAGCAAGGGCCTCTGATGTGGCTGAGTGACTTTTCAGCACCCAATCAGGTGATTTATAATGAAATGCTGCAATGTTTGCTCAGAGCCTAAATTAGGAAGTGCGTCATGAAATGACTGTATGACTAACACATCACTGTTCTGTGTGTCTCGCGTACCGGTAGCATCTTATCACAATAATCACAACATTACACAGTGATAACTTTGAAAATGGCTGCATTCATTATTTGTTTGCCAAAGCCTGTAATATTGTGGTCTCCCATTGTATCGTCTTTGTCCAGTGATTCCGTTTATCTGAGCTTCTAGCATGTGGAGTGCTTACATGAATATGAATAATGTGGGACTACACTTATAGTCATTTTTAATCATATGATGCATTTTTGCATTGTGTTTACAATCCATGATGATGTGATTGACAGAATCTTCCGACTCCCTATTCAGCAAAATTGCATCCGATGATGAGCGAGAGTACAGTTGTAAGTTTCATGTCATGTTGTGAAACTGGATAAAATGATGAAAAAGACAGAAATCCATTTCACATCATGCTGTGACACAGAACAATGGATAATGCCACAGGCAGGGGTCTGTTGATGGTACAGTGATAATCTGTGGTGGTATGGGACAGACAGTTAGAGGGAAGGTACAGTATTGGTGGAGATGAGAATTGGGCTTTTAACCCTTTGCAAGATACCAAGAGAACACTTACGAAATAGTACAGTGCGTACCATTTTAGGAGGAATTCAAAGTTTATTCGATGAAAATCGGGTTTGGAATGACTGAAACATCCAAAAACAAAGTAAAACAAAGCGATCGTAATAAAGTGTGGGTCCCACACTTTACTAGAATCGCTCTGTTTTGGATATCTCAGCCATTTCAAAACCAATTTTCATCAAATAAACGTTGAATTTCTCGTGCAATTACACGCTCTTTCATATTTTACAAGACGTTTCTCATCATCTCACCAAAAAATGTTAGAAACCTGAAATTAGGTCTCAACCAAAACTATACGATCCCTTTAAGCTGTCCCAGCCTTTGGCGATGTTTATAGTTAGCAGAATATGGTAATTGTCTTTGTCATTGTTATGCATTTCCTTCTTTGTTTAAATACTCAAGTTAACGGTTGCCATGGGGCTGATAAGAAGTCGCTGTATCCAATGGCAGAGCAGTGCTCTGTTCCTGCATTCATTGTCCAGACTGTGTTGGATCTGGTAATGAAGAACAATGTGAAAAAAACAAACAACAAACTTCAAGAGGGTTGTACCATGACATTGTTATATGAATGCCTTTGTTTACAGACTGATACTCATCAGACTTACATCACTTTCCTCATTTAAAAGAGAAAAAAATTGAACTTTAATGAATTTTTCTCTGTTTGTTTTTGTTGTTTGTCTGTATCACCAGGCTCTCCGACATCACCTCCGTTGAGCCCCACCAATGGTTACCCGATGACGACGGCTCAGCAAAAAGGTCAGTGGATTCTCTCGCATTGAGTCACACCATTCCCTTTATTTCATCTCCTGTGATGGATTGGTGGGAAAGGACGGTTTGTTGGTTGCATGATTCTGCACTGGCATTGTGTCTATTTCCTGTCTGAACACTGCACATGAATATTTCTTCTTCCTCTTCTTCTTCTTCTTCTTCTTCTTCTTCTTCTTCTTCTTCTTCTTCTTCTTCTTCTTCTTCATTTCCTTCCTCTCCTTCTTTTACAGATGGGCATCTATCATTCTTGTCTTTGATCAGAGATGGTGAACCTAAAACACTCCCTGTTTCACACAAACTTTGCCTTCAGAGTTTGATATGATGTGCTGGCACCATAACACTTTGTGTTTGCATACCAGCTGATAGTCTTTGTTCTGAAATGTTTTAAAGTTGTTCTTTTTATTGCCAGTTTATAAATTTACCTATCTTTATTTGATAATTAGTTCCATTATTGAAAGCAATGTATGTGAGTCTGATTAGGATGCACAAGGCAACAAAATATAAAACCATTCATTTTCACAATATGTAAACATTTCATCCCCTTGTTCCAGTTTCACAACCAAAATGATCGTTTTCTCTTAAAGTTATGATTTTTAAGTGAATAAAGTGTTTCCATTATTATGGTGCTTTTGGCTCAACTGTCTATTTTGATGTTACACCTATAGCTGTTGTTTAACCAAGGACTATACTGTGTGAATATCTCATTTATGTGATGTGTTCTATTGACTCTGCTCCCATATGACTGGTTTCTGTCCAGTTGTATTCCAAAGTATACAATATTTGTATTGGTATCAAAATAATTTTCTCATTTTAAAGAACATGATACGGGGATGATTTTGATGTCTCATTATGCTCAGATTTTCATTTGTTTATTGCACAAAAATGGCAACATTTCGTAATAAAGTGGCATGAATGCATGACAAAAAGAATGGTTTATGCCAGTTCAAAATGAAGTTGTTTGTGCCAACCATATTCGACGTTGCCTGTTACTTACCCGATGAGTTAAAGTGCCTAGATGTGAGTGCAATGGCTGCGTTCTCACTTTATGTAATAGAGCTGTCTCTTCGATGCATCGGGCAGATATATCCATTAAATAACAGCAACAGTGCATCGTGACCTGTGCTATTAAGAGTGCATGGCATCGTGAATTTACCTACTTCACTGTTCACTGTTGTGGAAAACTGCATTTTCCCCTGGACTTACGCCAATCGAGGACGCGGATCTAGATGCAATTCCTTGCATTTTACCTCATCGTTGAAAGAGCCAGTCTGTTTTTTTTTTTTTCTCTCTCTCTTCAAGTGATGAAGTAGAAAATTGAGGGATTATGTCCATGCCTTAGTTCATATCTTAATTATTTTTAAAGACTCATGAGGAGATCTTGTTAGTGCATTGGCAATTTGTCGATGTGACCAAGTTTAAAAGGATTACCCACTCTGCTGCATGCACACACAAAACAGGATGGGTCTTGACAGATATGACCACGCGCTTTTTGCCCAAGTCTCGTGGAGCTGCGCTTTTCGAGAGACGAAAACAATTGCATCAATCGTGGGATGAAGGAGGTATCTTGTAATCTTTTTTTTTTGTTCCCCTCACCCTCAACTCACTGCCATTGCCCCATCCTATGCTAAGTGTTGTATATTCATCCCCATTATTATTTTTATTATTATAGTCAAACCTGTCTATTGCGTCCACCCAAGGGAACCGGCAAAAATGGCCACTGTAGACAGGTGGCCACTATAAAGAGGTCGGTGGTCATTTTTAAATTTCAACACTTGCATGGTATGATAGCATAAAATACCCCATGGTATTCTTTAAAAGAAAAGCAAATAAGTTTCCATGAGCAGCGATAATAATGGGGATTTGTTTGTATAATGTACTTCATTTCAAATTTTCTTTTAGCCTATCTTTTGATAGAACTGGATAGAATTCACTCAATGAACATAAAAGCTAACAAATTCATGGCTGATTCAATGCTTGAGCTAAATTTTTGTGGCCCCTGTATGCAGTTAGATATTTACCATGGGATACAAATGAGTGGCCGCTGGCCACGTTAGGCAGGTGATTGCTATACAAAGGGTCTATAATACAGCAATTTTGTGGAGAGGATCGTTAAGTGGCTGCTTTAAGCAGATGACCACTATAGACAGGTGGCTGCTAAGACAGGTTTGACTATATTATTATTATTATTTCTTTATAATTTTGTATCAAGTCAAGGAAGCTCCTTATCCCGGTGTATTATTCTGCTTATTCCGTCATCCTTGTTTTTCTAACCCTGTCCTCACCTTATCATAACGCCATAATTATAAGTCTGCAGAAAATGACTGCTGACATCATGGTTTTGTCAGGGAACTAATACAATCCATTACTATTCTATATACTTCACTTCTTTTCCATGCAGGGCTGAGATGATCACATCTGATCACATCTCTGTTTTTTTTCTTCCTTTTTTTTTTGCAGCAGATGTGACCTTTAGGAGTGACATGGCAGTTAGGAATGAAATGACAAAGTTTCTTTGTGTTTTCTTTGTGATGAAATGCCATTGTTGTTTGGCATTTATGTGTAGGCTTTAGATGAAGTTCTTCTGCTAGACTTTAGAATGTTAGGACAGTCAAATATTATTGTGTGTATTTGTTATACAGCAAGAAGGTGAACTGGGAGAATGAAGGAGTGATATCTGAACAAAGTAATAAAATGTTAAAATGAAATTTAGAGTTTTTTTTTTTCAGTGTATCTACTTACAAAGAAAGAGAGTAATACAATGTACATTTGAAGATATAGGCAAAATTACACACGGTATAAATCAAGCCACCAGCTCTGATTTTGAAGGTAATCTGTTGGTTGATGATACAGATAAACAAAATAGATAAAATTATAGATAGATATAGATATGTATATGTATAGGTAGATAGACAGACAGATATATAAATATACAGACAGATTGATAGATAGATAGATAGATAGATAGATAGATAGATAGATAGATAGATAGATAGAGGAAAAAAATTGGGAGGTTGAAAGAGAGAAGCACAGGTACGTATATGAGAGTCAGTAGAGCTGTGTGCAGATAAGTTTGCAGATATATTAGTATCTTGTTGGGCATACAGGTCAAAGGTTATTGATGTCCTTGGGTGAAGAAAGCGCCATGCTGTGACCTGATTCCTTTGGACTTGTAGATTGATCTGTTTGTCGTCACCATGGCGACAAACGAGATGTAGGGGCTGAGTGAGGAAAGGATATTGAGCGAGCAGCCATTTCAATTCTGAATCTCTCTCTCTCTTTTTTAAAACTGCACACAAACATGAAGCAAACATAATTCAGTTTAAAGACTTTGATTTTATGAGATTGATTTGGTGTAGATGTCTAATTTTTCATTTGAGAAAATATCGCCGAAAACCTGTTTGAAAATGTTCAGTTGAAGTTCATCCTTCCTGTTCACAACAGACAATATCTATGCTTTGTGTCATGGAGTTTGTGTGGAAATTCATGTGGGATGTTATGGGTCATGGGTTTTATTTGTATGTATGTAAAATGGAAGTTTTTTCATGTGTACCTGACATAGTACTGTTCCCATTACCAAAGTAACCTATGCTTACCTTGTACACCCATGTTTGTGACCAAGTTGGCAAATGGTGTCAATTGAATTGGGCAATGATGTATTGTATGATAAATGTGTGGTATTTAATTCATGAGAAACCCGTATTATGCACGTACATGCGAATATTCTGTGATATGAGATATACCTAACCGAAAGCATGTCTACATTTAGGCCTAATGCATGTACAAGAACCTTGCATGCATCAACATGTATCAACACAATTGACTAACTGCATGAGCTACAATGTAGTGTTTTTTTATAGCCTTTTGAGACCTACTTGTATAGACCTTTTAACAGTATGTTTTACTCTATGTTACATGCATATACAGTGTAACCAATAAGAATTTTTGCACTTGCTGTAAAAATAAAGGCATGATGTTTTCATGAATACAGTTTGTAGATAACACAAGTTGATTTATGAGTGAATAGAGTGCACGCTATATAAAATGTATATCTCATGCTTACTTTTTATATTATGTATGTTAACTTATAAAGCTCCTAGGCTTTATACACTTAATACAGTGAATTGTGTCACACCATTTTACATTGGTTTATTTGTCTGATTCATATGATTTTACTTATGAAAACCAAAGTGAATATGACATTAAACTGCTCTTAAAGTCAGTAGATTTATGCACCAAGGTAATGCAGCAATCCTACACAGAATAGGGAAAAGATGTGGGGGTGGGTGGTTGAAAAAGCTGATTCATTTGAGTATGACGTAAATTTATAAATTGTTTAGCATTTTTACATGGAAATATGACATAAAAGGTAGCAGAATTATTGGGAACTACTTGTACTAAATAATTTTGTATTTCAACTCACATGAGGAATAATTATGCGACATTCATTTATTGCTGCCTCAGATTTCCTCAAAATTTCCAACTGGTAATATTAGACCTTAGCAACAACAACAAAAAGATATATCTTGACTTTTTAGCAACAGAGGATCCCTCATTGTTTAAAAACATAAAAACAGACAAAAGAGCATCATGGGGAATACCATACAGTTTCTGAAGCTGTGAAATTAACATCTGACATGTCCCCCTTTCCGAAAAAAAAAGAAGATCCCATGCATTGGTAAGCGAAGCCCCCCCCCCCCAAAAAAAAAAAAAAAAGAAAAAAAGAAAAAAAGAAGGCCCCAAAGAAGACAACAAATCTGTAATTCCAATGTAAATGTTATTTTTTATTTATTATTATTATTGTCATCATTATTATTATTATTATTATTATTATTATTATTATTATTATTATTATTATTATTATTATTATTATTATTGTTATCATCATCATCATCATTTTGATGAATATGCAAGTTGCTAACTCTTCATAATTTTGTAGTGGGTAACAACTTTTGCATCAGTTATGAGTCACATGTACTTGAGCCTTTCAAGATTCAAAGGAAATTGCAGCTTATTCATGCACTGTGACTTATCATATATCTGTGTAATTTGACCTTCAGGTGTAGCTTGTCTGACAAAAAGATATTCAGCCAGTTACCGAAATTACACTTTCTTGACTTCAGAAGAATCAGGGTGTATTGCCTTTGATTTCTTGATGAGATTCCGGAGCAGTGCAATAAATTGGTAGTGTCAGCCTAAGTCATCAAGAGGATGCTAGTAGGAGATGTAAGTTGATATATTTCATTTCTGTGAATATCAGAATTGTCACCACACACTGTTCAGAGTAAAACTTAGCAATACTGACTCGGATGGACAAAGTATAATCAACTTTCTAATGTTCATCAGTGTATCCTCCCCAAATAGGAGAGGAAGTTTTCAATCTAGGCTTAATATCAAACTTGGTACGGTGTAAATTTTTGCAGTCATATTCGAGAAATGTATTTGATATAGGGAGAAGCAAGGAGTATCACCATTATATATGTATGGAGTATATCACATATTATGTGACATTTGCTCTTTTTTCCCTCTTTGCTGACACCATAGAGGAGCCACCACCACCGATTATGGACATCCCCAGCAACAACAACAACCTGCGGAAGGATGAGGATGAATTCTGGCCCCCGCCTCCTCCTCCTCCAGATGAAAGTAAGGACCGGCCTCCCCCTCCACCTCCACCGCCCAAGCCCAGACCAAAGGTCATGACCCCCAGCGCGCCTAGTCCGCCAGAAGTAGCCACTCGCCACGATAGCCGTCCAGATGCCCCTAACCGAAAGGTTATCCCCCCACCGCGAAAATTCGGCTTCAAGCCATTCAAACCCTACGCCCCTTCCGGCGAAGAGCAACAGCGGGGTAGGACTCGTTTTCACTATCTAGCGTGCGTGATTTCCATCCCCCCTTCCCCCACATTATTGGCTGCCGTGGTCATACCCCCCTCCCATCTTTCCCATCATCTTTCAGTGGCATGGCGAGATCGATTCATGCATGGCTATCACGAGACACTATGGTTGCGTTGCTCTCCATTGCAGTATGGTATTATTCCCATTGACCTGATAATACTTGCATGTGATATTCAGTAAGTGCCAGCCAAGACTATGTGACCTGAGATTGGTTGAAAACATTGGAAGGCAATTTGTGTTCTATTTTGTCAAGAGACGGAAGCGCATGAGCATTTTGTAACTTTTGCGGAATGTCCTTCAGTTTGAGTCAGAAACCCATTCAGCCGCTTTCATACACCCATGCTACAGATTCTAATCCAACAAAAAGCACTGTAATAGCCATTTTATTTGAGTTCTGCATCATTCTGATCGCATTTGATTATGGACGTTACTGTTTCTCTGGAAGAAGAGGATATGATTTCTCACTCAATAGGCAAAAAGAAGAGTGACTCAGATCAAGATGTGTCATCATGAGATAAATGTGTGCTTGACATATATTGGTCAAATCTAAAAATTGGAAGCTGTGAGCCTTAGTTCTGCTCCCTATCCATGCAGAGAGAGTGTATTTAGACATACCCTGTACAAAGTAATATCATTAAATGAGATATTCTATATTTTTTGCACAGTGTAGACAGGAGATAAACCTAACATTAATCTTTCAAAATATATTGATAAGTATAAAATAATGCTATTGCATATGACTATTTAAACATATTAACAAAGATTCTCGCAATATCTGCCACATGGGTTTATAAGTCTGTCGTCAGTTCGAATTAGTACTTGCAACATTAGGAAAATTTCATGCTTTAAATAGTACTGACATTCCAGCACAGTGTATAAAGTCAAAATGTGTACCGGTACACCCTCAAAAAGAAGAAGAAAACCCTCAAACTTATCGACATGAGTAACTCGTTCTCGTTTGAGGCAGTATAACTGCATTATGAGGTAAGCATGCCTGCAGAAGCGATCTTCATTCTTCAAGTGCAAGCCCCGTGAAAAGGCAGCGGATGTAGGATGGGTAAAGAAAAGGGCCTGCTAACTAGATTATAGACTTATTGAATTAATGATTGCCAAGGTGAGACAGGAATTGCAGATGGGTACTTGTCATTGGCATTTAAAGGTTATCTTCTTCTTGACCTTCCCATAAAAAAAAAAGAAATAAAACATATGAATGCATTCAGTAGCGATGACCATCAGAATGAAATGTTTAAAACATGAATTCAGAATCTTTTGTTGTGTGGCAGTAGAGATAGAAAGCGTTCCTTGCATCTCCTTATATTTTCTTTGCTTTGCTCAATATGATTTCCGGTCGCTTTGACATGGGCAGGTTTTGTTTTCTTATCCTCATTGGAATGTTTTGGCATGATTTCATCATGAGTTGCCATTTTATGGTCTGATGAAGTCATATTTGCCCTTACTTATGGGTTCCAACAATGTCATGACCTCTAGAGGACTGATGAAGTCATATTTGCCTGAGACCTTACCTATGGGCTACCAACAAAGGTCACGACCTCTTGAGGACTGATGAAGTCATATTTGCCCGAGACCTTACCTATCGAAGTATCGGCTACAACAAAGGTCACGACCTCTTGAGGACTGATGAAGTCATATTTGCCCGAGACCTTACCTATCGAAGTATCGGCTACAACAAAGGTTATGACCTCTAGAGGACTGATGAAGTCATATTTGCCTGAGACCTTACCTATCGGCTACAAACAAAGGTCATGACCTCTTGACTGATCATATTTGCCTGAGACCTTACCTATGGGCTACAAACAAAGGTCATGACCTCTAGAGGACTGATGAAGTCATGTTTTACTGAGACCCTTGCCTATGGGTTACAAACAAAGGTCATGACCTCTAGAGGACTGATGAAGTCGTATTTGCCTGAAACCCTGACCCAGGGGCTGCAAACAAAGGTCACAACCTCTAGAGGATTGCCTCTTATGCCTCCTGAAAAATATCTTCCCTTCACTAGATAGGATTATTTTAATCAATTATGTTCAACTTTTATGTTGATGTAAGGTTCTAGATGTTCAGCGAGGATGATAGATATTGACTACAACTGGAGAAAAAAAATTCAGATGTAAAAATCAGTATGGAGAAACATTTTCTTGTAGAAAAACAAACATGCAAATACATTAAATGAATCTTTAAATAAGTGTGAGGGGTATTTGGATAGAATTTGAAACTCATCTACATAGCAATATGAGAGATAGGAGATAACAACATAAACATAATTATGTTGTCATTTATGTGTGAAACGGGGAATCAGGTATTTTACTTGAACTATACAAGTCTTCGGTGATATAACAAAAAGGAAGATTCATTGTGTCAGTGTTTGGAGAAATTGTTAGCATGTACAATTTGCGTAGATGATTGTTATATGAATAAACATCCATGATATTTATGGTAAATATGATCCATTTCATGTACTTCCCTCTGCTTGAAAGCTGTAAAACAAAATAACTTCTGTATCACATGAGATGATATTCTTGGACATAATCATTCATAGTTTGATATCTTATAAGTATTCAAGCATGCCATGTATATATATTTGTTGAAATATATCCATATATGCAAATATGTCTTTTATCATACTCTCATGATAATGCATTGAAGCTTACTTTTTCCATAGTGTAGACAGTATTTCCTGACTTGCATGAATTATAATCTACAAATGTTGTAATGCGAATATAATGGGATATAAGAGGATATTATGATACAATGTAGAAGTGTGTATTACTAGGCATGGAGATTTTATATCTAGGCGGTCTATTCTTAAGAAAGGAGTTCCTTGAAGACAGATACTTGGCTTTCTCAGCATATCAGCATTATTTTTATATTGCAGAAACTAAAGAAATTTTACACTACATTAAAGACCAGCTGGTTATCTGCAATCCACACTGCATGCAATACTGGAAAATTTCATTAATCTAGTGTGATCCAAAATTTGCCATGAAATTTCCTTGTTAGATCATGCAGAAAGTTTTGAAAATCCTCAGGTGAAAGAGTTAACATTCGAGTCTGCTCTGTTATGAAGAACATCAGAACAGTGCACGCCAATGTGTAGAAAATGGCTGATTGTTCTTCATATTATCGTAAAGCTTCTCCGGAGTGTTTCTGATTTCTTTTCTGTAAAAAAAAAAAAAATAAATAAAAAATGCTTTTTGTGTAGTTTCCATTCACATTTTTCATAGATAATTTAGTATAATTTATGATTTAAACAGGTGATAAACAGATGAGGAATACTAGGTAATGTCTGTCCACAAAGATTTTTTTACAGTTGTCCCATGGCTTTAGACCCTTTAATGCTGCTACACAGATGACCATTTGAGTTCTTGCACTTGTGGAATCATGCTTGTATCAATAATGCGTGCATGTGTATTCTGTCCATTGGCCGTTTAAGAATGCAATGACAGCCTTACTGCAATGCTGGATTCTTATAATTTTCGTTCTGCTGAATCTGCATGTCTGAAAGTGGAGGTATCATTTAATGGTCAGTGTCATATTTGGTCCACTGACCATTTGCTGTAAGTTACTGACTGAGAGTGTGATTCTTTTCTCCAGACATGTGGACCCCTAGCGATGCCCATGGCGACCTCCCGCCACCGCCACCCCTCGGTAACCCGGACAGTCACATCACGGCCCCCGTCTGGGCCCCGTCTGGTGTCCAGGCGCCCAAGAAGGAGTTCAAGTCGGTCAGGCCAGACCTGACACCCAAGAGTAAGGCCAGCACTGTCCAACCGGTAAGCTGTGTACATGTATACTTGTCTACGTGGTTGTGTAAAATGTCACTTATCAGTGACACATACTGTACAGTATGCCCTCCAAAAAAAATCAGATCTTTACGTTGTTAACTTCCAATATGACTAAACTGTCTGAATGCTATTTCAGGGTCTAAAAATATAACCTCTTACCTATATTTTGCAGAAAACCCCATTCGATTTGATTAAGTGGTCACAGAGAAATGTGAATCGTTGTGAAGCATGTCGTCGATGTGATTCTTCCAAGTTTAGCACTTGATGCTCTTGGAATTGCATATTAATGTGTGAACACAATGGACAGAACTTGGAGGGAAGTGATTCCTGATATGCTCTACAAAAAGCCTCATTTCTCTTTGACCACCAAAGCAAATTGGATAGGGTTTTCTGCCAGAAGTGGGTAATGAGTTATAGTTTCATACCCTAAAATTGTATTTGGATTGATTCACTATTTTTAAAGTTATCATTGCCAAGGTTCCATTGTAATTTTTATTTTATTTTTATTTTTTTGTTTTATTTTATTTTATTTTATTTTTTTTTTGGGGGGGACATACGGTATATTATGTGTGTGTTACTTAACTGGAGTATGCAAAGATAGTTTGAACATCATTGTGTATAATGTTCACTTATCAGCAACACGTAATGATGTGTGTACATTTAATACTAAACTGGAGTATGTAAAGATAGTTTAAACTACACATTGCCCTCAGCACAGATTACTGTAAAAGTCGATATTTTGGCACGACTAATTTTTCGCGCTTGGCCGGGTAAGAAGAGTCTTGCGTGTTTTTTATTCTGCGGAACCAAGACATCGACTACTGGAACATATGACACGCAAAAATATTCGCGTGCTTTTATTTTCACACTAGCGTGAAAATATCACCACTGCAAAAATTTCCACTTTTACAGTCCTCCAAGACTGTGAGACTAAATATGTGTTAAAGGGATGGTTTAATTTTGGTTGAGATGGAGGATTCAGATTTTAACTTGTGCAAAATAATTAGAAAATACTTATCAAATATCAAAAAGCCTACAATATTGTAAAAGACAAATTCAAGGTTTATTTGATGAAAGTCGGTTTTGGAATGGCTGAGATACCCAAGAACAAAGCAAACAAAGTGGTCCTAATAAAAGGTGGTTCCCACCTTTAATTAAGACCTCTTTGTGTTTTTATATCTCATCCAATTCAACGAAAGCAATTTTCATCAAACCAACTTTCCATTCCTCAAAGAATTTTGTGCTCTTTTATATTTCATATGAAGTTTCTCAGTATTTCAAACAAAAAAGTTGGAAACCTGTAGCCCCATCTGAGCCCAAACTATACCATCCCTCTAAAGTATATCAAGACTCTTACATCCTAAAGAGTTGTGGTGATCCAGTTTGAACCTGAAGTGCATAATTATATTCAGCCTTGATACAGTTAATTTTGTTTAATGCACACATGCATATTTGATTGAGGTCATGTGGAGAGTTGATTTCAATAGTAAACAGCATAATTATTTAATAGTATAATATCACAGAGAAGGACAAAAATGCAAAGAAAAAAAAGGTTGTTTTCACGACATATTTAGCCAGTATACTTTAATTTTTTTTAAATTGGGACTTGTGAGAAAGTGTATTAATAAAATTATCATCGGTAATCAAAATGTGAAGCATCAGTTTTTTTTTCTCTCTTCAAGGCAAATTGAAGGTTGTTTGATATTGCAGAAAAAGTGTTTTTTAGAACATTTTTTCTGTGTCATATGCAGTCCCATAATTTTATGTGTGGAGTGTTGTATTTGTAGCTTTGCTGTTTTGTTTTGAATGTTTTCCTCTCTGATAATCAAGTCTATACACATAAATATGAACCTATGATATGTGGATTTTCAAGACCCCCTTATCTGCATTGATTTAAAACCCATGCAGGTATCGTCAGCACCACCAGCAGTATGGACCCCGCCCAGCCAGCCCCCTGCTGCGCCCCTGAGTCCAAGCCAAACCTCTCAGCCCTTAAGTGTGGACACTCTCTCAGACCCCTCCCACATTCTGGCCCGGGGCTTTGCCTCCCCCCAGCCCAAGTCCCCCCAGCAACCGGTGGTGGTGCACAGTGCCCCTTCACAAGACCAATACGCACCGCCTCCCCCACCGCCCCCCACGCAGGCCCCCTACTTCCCAGCTGGACCCGCTCCTCCGGCTCCAGTCAGCTCCGGTGGAGGACCCCCTCCTACCACTCAAGGGGTACCTGTGCAGTATGATGGAATACCCAACGGATACGGCTTCATCCCTGCCAGTGCAGTCTCGGGCTCATCCGGTGCTCTCACAACAGGTAGGGTTTTCTTTCTCCGTGCACACCCTTGCTACATGTACCTGAATGAATCAAACTAACAGATCAAACATGGAAAGTTGTCTGTCGACCAGCATCGAGAAACTTGGCTATTGATGCTATTATTATTGAGTGCCAAGTTGACATTTTATAGAAGTAGTAAGCTTCCTAGCATATTCAGCTGAGTATGACAGAATTAGTAGTAACTGTCCGTAAGGCAGACTCAAGTATAGTAAGCATTACAAAGTATGAAGAAGTGGAATGCGTAGTTGTGGAGTAGTTGGCTCAAGTTAGACTTGCTTACCCGACTATACTGCAGTACAGTAGAATTCCGACCGCCCTGCATATGATTGATGATGACATGATACTAGTTACAGAAAGTATCTGTCAGCTGCCTGGATTGCATGAACCACAAATATATTAAGGGGACAGACATTTGATGTGGACATGTTATGTAATCTCATTGGTGATAATGTCTAACATCTGGAAATAAACTCGAATGTGGTAGTATAGTCTGCTCCTTTTAGTTTAAAGTGTGAGCCAGAATCCTTGATAATGTAGTTGACTGAAGTTAGAAATGCAATCCTGTATAAAGGCTGTATGATAATCAGTCTTCAATCAGTCTTGTTCTCTTATGGTTGGGTGACCAGTGTTGTCAATGCATGTACTTTACATCTGAAGCATACAGTAATTCATGTATGTAGTAAATATAATCAAATCCCCAAAATAAAGAAATAAAATAAAATGATTCACACACCGTACTCTGATTCATGGTCTTGTTAATATTCAGTAACAAGAGTAAGAAATCAAACAGAAGAGATAAGAGGAAAACATGAAAATTCATGAATTTTTAAAGTTTTGCATGTTTCAATTTTTTTTTACAAACCTGACAAATGATTTTTATATTGACAAAACAAATGTGAGGCCATGACCTTATGTCTTCATTTGATTTGCATAGGTTATTGGGACAGATATGACTTTTATGTAAACAGATAAGAATCTAACTTTTTGTTCAGTTTTGATGAGCTTTGACTGATCCATAAATTGTAATTTTGCTCCATTTATCACAGCAAACTTTGAAATTTGGAGTGGAGTTTCCATTCAAGCACGAAATTTTTATACATAATGCTTGACAAATTCATAGTGTAAGATTACTGGGAAGGTATAGAAAGGTAGAACAGATAAAGTGTGTTTGTACAAGTAAGTAAAGAATAGTATTATTGTGTCTGATTAAAACTCTTTGAAACATTGTTGTAGTGTGCATTTGTTGCACTAAACTTTCAGTTATTTTTATGATGTCTTTAAAATGAAGATCCATGCAATATTGGGAAATCTGAAATCATTTTAAGATGGAAAGGGGAGGGGAAATATCCCAGTAGCTACAATTGCAAAAGTGTATTCTTGATTTGGTTGAGATTTGATGTCGTCACTTGATATTTTTACGACTGACTTGTGTTGAACGTGGCATGGACTTGTGTAGCTGGTGCATGGAGATATCTGGTTTCGTCACACTCGGGGAAGTTATGAAGATGTATCACTCTTCGCATCTATAGTAAAACTTTTGTTCAGAATATCATATTGCTGCCAATTGGTTTATACACCTGCACAGATAGTATCTTAGGTAATGAGAAGAAACATTCCATGACTATTAGAAACTCATAAGACCAGCAAGAAAAATTGTATTCAGTTGTATATTTGTTGTTTGTTGAAAGTAATTCTTAAAAAGTACCTAATAACAAAGTGTTTGCCAAAGTGATAACATGTGTGAGTAGATGATTTTGATCATCTGCAGTCACAGATTTTCATAACCTATGTAGCCTTTGAATTTGTATGTATGATATCAGACTCATATTTCTTTTGTAATTTAGGGTATCACATTTGTCTTGTTGTTGTTAAAATTAGTTTTTAAATGAGCGGCTAAATTTCTTCCCCCGAAATGGATTTTAGCATGACTTTGCATGTTGTCGGAGCCAAACCAGCTACTCCATGCTTCAGTAGGCTTGCATTTATTGGAAGAAAAAAAAATCCCCCTTTTCAATCTCATTTGTGTTACAGGTTTGAGTTGACTATCTTATACTTCCATGAGTTTTACTGCTCATTAATCATTGATTTTATCATCTCTCCCCTTCTTTGGTTTGTTCCTCCTTGTACCTTGCACCCCTCCAAATGTATTTCCACCCTCATTCTTACTAAATCTCATCCATTGCTACTGGAACGACTAAATTAATGTATGCGCTATTGGGCGTCGCCCCAGACTTGTTGACATGGGGCACGCAGCCAGGCTCCGCCCCTTCCTCCTCGACCAATGACAATTCCTCGTTCATCACTGGTGAGACTTTGAGTTGGTCTTCTATGTGTAAATGTTGATTTTGTTGTTTTGCACTGGAAACCAATCAAACAAACAAACAAACAAGCAAACAAACAAATTGAAGGCTAACAAACATTCAAAATGTCGCTGAGTGTATTGAAGTGACGTGAGGCAAAACTTGTGTTGTTGAGCCAATATGTTTTTTGAGAAGGGAAAAATGTTCTTTGCGCACTGTAGTGATGTGTCATAGGAGCAAAATGTGATGTTACAAAATCCGTTGTGTTAGCATAATGTCACTGTTCATTTTGTGAGCTGCAACAATGAAAACAAAAGCATCCATCCTGTCCAAGTCTTTCCAAAAGCTTTCACGCCATGAACATTTGCTTACAAGGTAGTCATATGTTTAGTTGTAGGACATCATGAAAAGATGTTATTTGTTTCCATCAGAATGCTCTGTAAAATGACATTTCTAAAAATCTGTTTTCAAAAGGGTCATCAATCCTTCATATTTTGGACCGAAATATTGAGATCTGTCATTGGAACGGAACATGTGAGAATGGTTCCTCTGCCCTGTTTCATCAATAGAGTGAAAAGCTACAATTGTAATTTAAAATCTCTCTCTAAAAAAAACCTGGTGGTAAATTCTGTCACAATTTTAGACTCACTTTTTATTCTGATGCATGAATGATATGTTTATTTGTAGGACCCACCATAGATCTGACATCTTTGATCTTTGATATCCGTCCAAAGAGAGACAACCGTTTTCCCAAAGAGAGACAGCCTTCTGGAATTAGTCTCAGTGCCTTGAAGTGAGACTATCAATTCTTACTGACAGCGGCATCATCTGCTTGACATAGAAATATCTAAATTCCGCTGTAGCAAAGTTGTTGGCTGTCTTTGTTTTCATAAGAGATTCTTATATTGGAAATACAGTCCAGAGTTTTCAGTCAGCCAGTCAATTTTGACAAAACTACAACAGCGTTAAATCAGGAATATGATATGGATCTAATCTAAAGTGAAATGATAGAATTATAAGGCCTATGCAATGCAATGCTTATAATGTGTATTCAAACACAAAACTGGAAGACACTGAAATACTCATTTTTCTTTTTTTTCTTAATTGAGAGAGTGAAGACTGGAAGCTGAAGGATGGTGTTTTGTCTTTACCTCAAGATTTACATGCTCTGGTCACGTCAGATTTCTTTTTTTTTTTCTGTGTATTTAGTGTTTCATGTCCTTTCAGCACTAGTTTTCATTATGAAGCTTAACTTTGTTCACCCCACTGTAGGTAGAGTTGCTAGCACAGTGCTTCGTGTGCAGGAGGGAGAGAGAGATTGAGAGAGAGAGAAGGAAGAGATTGAAAGAGAGAAAGAGAGAGAGAAATAAGGAGGGAATGAAGGAGAGATGGGTAATGATCATCAAAGAACCAAAGTGTATCAATATGAGCGTCTGTAAAACACCCACGGCTCATAAGTAGTGAGTAGTAAATGTGCACCACATCACTAGGTAGACTTCATCAATTTTAGAGCTGGCACATCTCTGCGTGTGTATGTGTGTGTTTGTGTGTGTACGTCTGTGTGTATGTATGTGTTGTGTGTGGTATATAAAGCAGTTTATAGAAAAGTGTCTTTGAATGCATACCCGTTTGATGTGATTCTTTTTGTTTGTAATGTCTCTTCATGTATAAGCATCAACTTTGCTGTGTCACCAAAGTTCTGTGTGTCGCGATAAAAAGAACTAAAGCGAAGAAAAAAATTAAGAAATATTATGATAAACTTGTAGGCTAATTATGCATCTGTCTTTTGTGATGGTCAATTTAGATACATCAGAAAATATTCAACATCATTTATGTATTAACAGATATCTATTGAATGTGCCACTATTTATATATCTGTTTCATTCCATGAATATGTGCCAAACACAATTATTCTTCACACCTTTTAAAAGAAATTAGTATATTATTGAAACATGTACATTTGCAAATTTGAGTATATTCTTGTAGAAGCAGTTCAAGGAATTTGTTTGTACAAAAATGTAAGAGTAATATTGATTTAGATTTTTTTCCGGGGGGGGGGGGGGGGGGGAGGGGGAGCAGAAGGAAATTAATATTGACTGACTGATATGATACATTATGACTGTAAAGGTTGACATCTTTTTTTTTTTCATAGTATTGCTTTACTGTAGGTATAGAATCTAAAATATGCTGTTCACTGTCCCATTTCAGATGGGTAATTTGTGTCTTTGTCCCACATTTTTCCCAACATATATTTGTACATATGTAGTTTGCACATGCACTTCATTTTCATCGCTTCAGTATTTGATGCCGCACCCACAACACTTCATACACATATTTCTTTCCCCTTCATCAACTAATGTGCGTAGATGTATTCTGTGATATGTTTCCATTGAGATTACCTTTAAGTAGATTAGACCTGTAGTTACCTCAGAGGTACAGATGTATGTAATCATTTGTATGTATTGGAAGGGTAGGTAGATTAGTTTTTAATGTTTATCATTTATTTTATGATACATGTAAAAAGAAGATAAGTGTCTGGGTAAGAGTGCATGCAAAAGCGCAGCTTACATAGACTTACTTGCATGTACATACACACAAAACTTCCAGAACAATACGAATTGAAAATACATATCTGCATACCAAAAACTTAAGATATGCCCTGAGTGAAAATGTTACTGATATGACAAAGATTTCATAGGTGAATTTGGGTTTGAATGTGAAACCTAATCTGATCATGGACTGTTTATTTCCCCCCTTCCAAACCACAGCTTGTGGAAACTTTGATTAGCAAAAATGCTGAATTGTATTTTGAAGTAATTTGAAGTGAAAAAATGAAAAATGGTGTAGTGTTTGTATCATCTGAAATGTCTTTCTAGTCTTTAAATGGATATTTGCCTCTCAAACGCCATCTTGCAGACCCCACCAAGCTACCTCCGGGGGCGCTCTTCCAAAAGCAGACAGTGGAAGGCGACGTCGTGCACACGGACACGTTCTACCCGATCCAGAATGTGACGAGGAACTCGTCGACAGTGAAGAAGCACGAAGCGCCGCGATACGACGGCATAGGACCGAGGGACAAGGATGGAATGCCCCTGGGTCTGAGACAGGTATGAGAGGACAATAATGTAACTGTGGTGACTGATGGGCAGTTGTCGTCAAGGTGATGATATATGACCCAATAAGTGCCTGGATGGGCAAGACTACACAAGTACCCGGGATAGGTCACACGTATCAGCTGTCGATTCGGGGTTTCAGACTCACAAAACAACCTATTTGTGAATTTCTTCTGATGTGTGCTTCTAAATGCATTTTGGCTCAAACTGTACAAATTACAAACATGCACCCAGAGTCGAGCACAACCTGATTGAATAACACTTCTGAACTGTGATTAGCCAAACACAACTTCGAAATTATGTTTGACAAAATAATATTTTTTTATATTTGCATTCGAACTGACAAAAATTGCTTGATGAGCATTAAATGTGTTTGGAGACGTGTGCAGATAAGGGGCCCTTCTTAGTATAAAAACTCTCAATGTTTGATTTGTGCAGGAACTTTCAGCTTTAATACCGGTAGTCAAAACTTGCAAGTTTTAAATCACTCCAACTTACGACGAGGACATGCTTGAGCAAATTTGCAGTGTAAAAGGTTGCCTTTTAAACAGTGTTGATGTGTTTGCTTTAACTTTGTACAGTGCCACATATTTTTGTGTGTGTTAGCAAATTGATTATCTTGGGTATCTATCAAGCAATGGCAAATACATTACTTCATCTTACACTCCATAGAATATGACTACCTATTGATTCATGGATCTGATACTGTGAATTTATTTGACTGTCTTTTCAAATATTATTTAGTGAAGCAAGGTATGTGGCCTTTCAATGTCTGTGTTAGTGATTAAACAAAAGTACCTTGATGTATCGTGATTCCATCACAATGATTCAAAAGTGATAACAGCAGATGAAGATACTTAGATCTTTTAGTGATTGTAAATTCTGTAATCTCATTGGTCAATCGTCTTCTGAATATCTCCTGTATTTCGTGAATGAGGTCCTTGCCCTGCACACGTATGTTGTATTTCATGTTTTTCGTTGTTGGTGATCTTTCACAGCTGCAAAACTTGAAGATTTTCTAAGAGCCCATAGCTAGCAACAGTTACGAAAGAAAGACAAGAATGCAAAAGAGGTGTGTAGACAAATGTTTCTGAAATGTAAATTGTTTTTGTCGAAAATTTACCAACGAGAGTACACTACAAAATTCATCTGGATCTACACACGAACAGATAAAATCGCTATCCCTTGCTCGTTCTCACCAAATACGGCAGTTTCATGCCATATACCATGAGGCCTCTGGCCTCAAACAAGGGGTAACTAGTAGTATTTCTCACGTATGTTTCTTTCTAACTTCTTCTCTCATCTGCAGCATGTAAAGGAAGACAATAGACACGACTGGTACAAGGAAATGTTCAAGTCGATTCACAAACAGGACAATGACGAAGGTAAACCCACCTCACCCCCCAGTCATCTCAACTACTGAAATCACCCACTTTCCCCATTAACATCCCCTTCCTCCCCCAACCCGCCCACCGTTCATACCCATTTCTTCTCTTTTTAATCTAATAGGGGTGTAAGTTCAAATGACTTAGCTATACTTGGCCATCAGTCACTTCACTACACATTATCACACATTGTGTGTTCTAGGATATTAACCTCTTATAATACCCGTATGGATTATTGATTTACATTTGGGTATCAATTCCATGAATGAAGCATTCAGTCAATGAACAAGATTGATGTATACATCTATATCACTTGTAGACATGGACATATAGATGTGGGAACTTATTACTGGGTCCCATTTTATGAAGAGTTATGTTTGATCGTACGCTCAATTTATCAAGTGTAACTCGGTGAATAGAGCATAAGATCGATATCAATCGTGAGGCTGTTTCAAAAAGATACGTACAATAAGCTTGACTTAAAGCACAAGTTAATAGTAGATTGAGCATAATCTTTTTTTAATTTCATCAATCGTAAGATCAATCATAAGATCAATCTTTATAAAATGGCCCCCAGCTGATCTCTCTGACATTTAGGACAAACCATTATGCAAAGGAACATTGACCGCTCCCACACTATGATAATACTTTTATTTAAGAGTGATCTGGCCTTTTCAACACTTGTACTGTAAACCCTTATGCATAGCAGTGGGAGCACTGAATTTTAATGGGATATTGTCTCTTTGAAATCAAATGTACAGTAATAGCTAATCATTCGTAAAGAAAGTGAAAATACAGCTACTTGAACATTTTTCACACTTACCATATTATGATATAGAACTCAAACATCAGTGGTTTTCATACTTCAAGGAGGAAGAATGCACCGAATCCATTGAATTTTAAGGGAGTACCAGTCTTCTGTAAATTGATAAGATATGCTACAAATATTTTCAGTTACCAGAGCAAATGTTAAGCCAGGGATAAATAGCTTATTAAAATCCATTAGAACATCCAAGTCACTGTTACTTTAGGATAATAATTAACTGCAAGCAAATTTGTATGAATTATATCTTAAGCACATGGAAAAGTGGCCATAATCACAGTGAGAAATTAATGTTGACCTAGTCATTAGATTGCCAATACTGTTTGATATCTGAATGAATATCAAACTAACTGAGAGAAGACTTGTGCAGTGACACTCATACAAACACATGCACACGCCAGAATGCAGTAGAGTGCAGTTATTTCCACAAGCACTTTGTTTCTGCGCCTTATGTCAACTTGATAGTAGGACATGTTTCTGTTCTTTACTTAATTTGACAATAATTTTTACAAATGCATTTGTTTTTTGTTTGTTATTTCTTTTAAAGCACGAATGCAGTGCAGAAACGTTGACACCTTGATAGTGTCCTTTGGTAACATGTGCAGAATAGGACTTTGTTTTTAAAAGAGTATTGACACTTTACAAAAATGTCATGTGCCTTGATATAATTTGATTTCAAGTTTTCACAGGATGTTGAGGTAGTTCTGACTAATGAAATTGTTTTATTTCTAAAAGAGCATGGCATGAGAAATAATACCAGTGAAGAGGGTGTTGCACTTTTACACTAAAGTTCAAAGTTCTCCAATTACTGATATCTGTCATTTTGTTTGTTTGTTTGTTTATATAAGTTCACAATCTTCTCAACACCTCTCAGTTACCTTTATTTTTGCTCTGTCTAGCTGAGAAAGTGGGAAAAATGTTAAGTTCTTTTTTTATCCCTTAAAGTTGATTAATCTTCCTTGCCCAAATTATCACCCTAAGGATAAGGAGAAGCATATTTTCTTGACCTTTAATAGCATGTCTAGATTACAGAATACTTTGAAAAGAAGTTCTCTGAAGATGGACTCAGTAAGGTAAAAAAAAATTGCCAAGTTGAATGCGGTGGCTGACCAATCATGTATTAAGTGTTTATTTACAGAAGCATGTAAAGAGATTTAGTGAATTCGATTTAAAAGGGGGAAAAAAACCCCAAATTGCTTAGATTCTAACCATGTACAATAAGGGTTTGAATGCAAAATGTTAATGGTTTGACTGTAAAATCAGTTAACTTCCAAATTGTTCTGCTCACTGTAAATCTGATTAAAGTATCCCATAAAACAGTATTAAACAATATAAATGGCTCCAATGTTACTGTCCTGCCTCAGCTTTTAATAGTGGTTGAGCTATCAATTCATTATTGATGAGTATTTTTTTTTTTCATAGAAATTCTGGAAAATTAGATTTCTGCATGCTTGTGTCCCAGCTTACTCTTCTCCATATTTCATATGTATTTTCTTCATTACAGATGGTAATGATGATTATTCAACCTCACAAAACCGTGAAGGTTATGATACACCAAATTTATTTCTTTGCCCTTTCATTTGACATCGCTTAGATATTTGCCTGAATGCTGTGGCACAGTTGGCATTCCATACGTCACATCCATCAAAATCACTCTCACCTCATATGTGATAACTCATCGTAGTAGTCACATTCAAAGTTACTGTTTACAGTCTAGATGAACGCGACACTTGTCTTAACTAACCCATGTCCGTTTTCATCGAAAATGTGGTACTTTTTTTTTGTTTACTTTTCTTGGTTTATTTATGTCCACTCAGTTTACATACTTCACTTGAAAACCAGAAAAATATTACCTCCATAGATTTTTTTTTTTTTTTTTGAGACTTATGCCCTTCTGGTTTTCATTGATCAAGTTTGTAGTGATATCTCCTCTCTTTTAGTAGTAAGATTAGAAAGAAAACTTCTGTCATACAGAAGTGGCTTTCTGACCAAGCTGTACTTTGTGTTGTTCTTTTTTTTCCCTCTCGTATTCACTCCTGAAATCATAATGGGGATGAAAAATCCCAGATACATGCTAATCTCGCTGTTGTTGAAAGTTAACCTAGTCCAGAAGTGATGTAAACTCTTTTTGTCCTGCCCTCCTATTCCTGTCTTTGCACCCACGCACATGCACACCTGTAATGGAATATTAAACACAGACATGACAGAATCCTGTTACAGATCCAGACATAGGTACCCCCACGAAATTGAAGATGAAAGAAAGGGTAAGTCTCGTCTTCTCTGCAATGCTCATGGGGGAAAAAGAAAGGCCTGCCCTCTCGTTTCTCTCTGTGCCCATCCATAAAAAAAAAGAAACAAAACAAAACATAGTTTTAAGTTGCTTGCGACTGGCTTTCCATATGCATCTTGACGTACGGGAATTGAAATAGGTAGAAACTTGCCGGAGTGTAAAGTTTGAAGCTTACTGTTAGCATGCCATCCTTATAGGCTTTTGAAGGAAGCTGTGAGAAAGTTGCATCCATAGTGACACATTAAACATTAAAATACCCTCTATGTCTTTAATATGACCTGACATTGGACATGCAGGGTATCGCTCTGTACAGTCTTTAATTTTCTTCTTTTTCCCTTCACTGGTACAGTAGAACCCCTTTACTTTTGATATGTATCAGAAATCCCCCAGAATGTCATATTCAATAGGTTACATGGCTATAGCACCTATAAAGAGATGATGTATGCCTTTCCTCAAAATTAAATTCTGCAGCAATCACCAAGTTTTAATGCCATGTAAATGGAAGATGGCAATTTATTCCTGATATACCTGATATTAGGACATTCAAATCTGAATTAGTTACATCTGCTCCCGTGGAGGACAAAATCCCGCCCCCATTCAGGCAGTTGCTGATTCATAAATCTTGGAGATCTTTCAAACAAAATGAAAAGCCAAGTCCTTTGTGCAGCCTCCAAGAACCAATTTTCTAAAAAGTCACATGTGAGCAACAAAAGGACTGAACCTTCTAGAGATGCAGATGCAATATGTGGATAGATTGGTCATCGACATGCTGTGGTTGAAGAAGAAGTACAGCATATGTATCACTCCCATCCTCCTGGTTAGTTTTACAGTTTCATCATCAAAGGATTCCTCTACCCTACATCTAGACAATTATTTCTCTTTTTGTTCCTTCTCCTCGAGTATACGATGCCATTTCCCTCCCTACGACGTGCTGTGATTGGAATTCCGATGTAGTCTTGTGCAATCCTGAATCACTATACTTTCCATCTTCCCATTGAGTAATACAAGGATGACATGAACCCCCCCCCCCCCCAGAATCGTGCTGCATGGTACTCTTGCCTTAGTATGTGTCTTTCTTCTACCAGGGTTACATCATCATATGTCGCTTTCTCCAGACTTGATCTTGCACGTACCCCTGGGCTCTATTTCATAGAAAGTTGCAATGATAGCAACTCTAGCTTCAATGGCAGGTGTCATGGTAATGACAAGAATCTCACTCCCTGATAGGCTGTTGCTACATCAAGTTGCCATTCTAGCAGAAATAGCTATGATGGCATCTTTTATATTGGGCGTAATGATCGGCAGTACGGAAAATCATTGGAAGCCATAATTCTTGCCCCATCTTTATTTACCAGCACTCTTTGGCTGCAGTTTACTGGTCTCTCTTTAAGTCCTTAATTGAACCACTGAAATGTCGGTTGTGAAATGACAATTCCTGTAAGGAATCCAGAAGGCATCTTTTTATCAGAAGGTACATTGTATCTCCTAAGGCATAGCCAAGGAAACCTGTGAAAATACAGGGACTTCCAGCAAGAAATCTCGTCACATTGTGTAATCTTTATAGAAACTTCAGTTTAAAAAAAAGAAAAAAATATGAATGAATGAATAAAATGAGGATCATTGTCTTTGTCTGCTGCCATTCAATCTTCAATACCTTGAATCTCAAGGATCACTTCATGTAGAAGAGAGTACGCTCCCAGTGAAGGTCTTTAACTTTAGTGCTCCTGGTCATATTTTAGAGGTATCTGAAGATGAACTGATTGTTGACTAAACCCTTTATTAAGTCTCATTTTGACTGTAATGGACAACTCATCCCAAGAGCAATACACTTTCTTTGATAGTCATTTTAGAGGTGGCTTTTGTATGAATTTTAGGCACTTTCTCCCTCTAATTATTCTTATTACCAGTAATTCTTTTCTCATGGTTTTAGACTCTGAATACTTCTCTTCATGATTCATTGTGAATCAAATATGCTCAAGCAATGGATACACCCTGCCCACTGCGAACTTTGATAGCTGCAATGCATGCACCAATCCTGAATGCTCATACCCTTGTCTTATATCAGGAAAGAGCATTTGTCATATAATATTCTAAGCGTCGTCATCTTTGCTGTACTTCCTTGAGTCTAGCTCATTTTGTCAAATACTATTGCACTTTTTAGATCACCTTCTTACAGCACACTTTCAAATTTCAATTCTATATGCAAAAAGTGACAGAAGAAAAAGAAAAAAAAAACTGCACTTCATGCCCTTATTCAAAACATTGGAGTCTCATAGAGTAAAACAGAAATGCAAGTTATTCATGAATAATTCTTCCACTTATACAGCACTTTTTTTACTCCTTTAAAGCTTACTTTTTGCTGCTGAAGATAAAAATGTAGATTGAAATGTCAAAGTTCACACAGACATATAAACACGATTTGAAATGACTCTCTTCATTTTTGTAGAGGTAACTTGAAGCATGTTCACATGTGTGTCCTTTGTAGGTAGGTGTCAAACTGATGTTCATTAGTGTCATACACCACTTGGACCTTTTCTTGATTTCTCTTGGGTTATGTCCCAGTACTATCCTAGCAGTGCCTAACAGGGCAGAGCTTTGGATCCAATTCTTGAAGGGTTCATTGGTATCTCAACGTCTCAGAAGACAATTGGCATTGTGCCCTGGGCTGCTCGATCTGGATCCTCCTAAATCTTACAGCAGGATTCAATTTGTTCAAGCACTTCGATGAGTTTTGTGCAAAGTATTAACAACATTTGGTGCTATGGTGGCAGTTTTCAGTGTGATGTGATTATTGTCTAAAGTACATCGGGCAGAATAAGGCATGTTTCAAGTAGCCAAGAGCAAGGCAGACTTAGAACAGGCAGACTTAGGATATCCACGTGCTGTTCATGAGTTTGTGAGATAGTGTTTTGTATGCATATAAGAAGGGCAAGGACATGAGCCATGTGATTCATAGTTGGACTTCTATGTTCGATGTTCTCTCTGAAAGACTCGTACGCAGTCCAGGTATTCGTTCTCAGGCATGACCTACTGCTTGCAACTTTTATCTTTTCCTAAGTTGTCTTGTGGTGGATATATTGCACACTTACACCTACTTACTGGACATGTGATATGGCTAAAGCAGTGCCTGGTTATATGACATCAACGATATGTTCTGCCTCTTGTTTGGGATGACTCTTTCTTAGCTGCATGCTGTGAGTTTGTTTGCTGTCTACATGTGTGCGTCACATTCAGCGAAACACATTTCATCTGTAAACACCAATCTCTTCACTGACACTCGTGTGTTGTGTCCTTTTTTGTGCAGATCATCTCACTTTATGTTGATTGAACATGATGAGTTTCATTCTTTCTTTAAATGATGTTTCTTGCAATATTAAAATCTTCTTTTGTGTGAAATCTTTGTCAAATGTGGCAGAAGTGTCAGCATCTGCAAAACTTTAACTCCTCTAACTGTGACTTGCAGATCTGCTCATGGCTAATTTGAAAAATGAAATCACAGCTCAAAAATATGCCAGCATCTTCACTAAGCTTGACAGGAGTGAATTCACTAGAAGTGCCAGTGTAGAGACTTTGAGTACCAGAGTGATCAACAGACTCTACCAGAGACTCCAACCCAAAGTACCTTCTGATCTGGAGATTCTCCCGCCTGAAATCCCTAGCAAACGGGAGACTCAAAGTTGATGTGTGCGAAGCGCGAAATTCCCAGGGTTCTAGATGCTCTCTGGTGCTATCTAAGACTTATTTTTTCAACATACGATAGAAATATGTAAGAAATCCTTTCCAACGGGAGACAAAGAGCCAGGGCGGGAGAAATTAAATCTCAAACAGGAGAATGGGAGATTTTGCAAAAATGGGTTTTCGGCGGGAGATCTCCCGTCGAAAACGGGAGAGTTGGAGTCTCTGCTCTACATCAGCTAGTCTGTGTTTGAAATGCTGCCCTCTATTACCCCCCGTGGTTGTTGGTTGTACTAATCTAGTTCTCTTCTCTTCCCTTGCTTGGTGGCGCTGTTGGTGTTTTATTTCCCACTCCTAGACGACAGCTCAGATAGCGTGTTTGTGAGTGAAAATGAGACTGTGCATGCCGGAGGTGAGAAGGAGTTGTGCCGCTTACTCTTTGCAGTCTCTTTCCAGACATTCAAATTAAACTTTTGTTTACATTATCATAACTACTGACATTATCAATGCTACTACTATTATTATTATCAATATAATGATAATGATAATAATAATAATAATAATAATAATAATAATAATAATAATAATAATAATAATAATAATAATAATAATAGTAATAATAATAATAATAATAATAATAATAATAATAATAATTATTATTATTATTATTATTATCATTATTATTATTATTATTATTATTATTATTATTATTGTTATTACTACTACTATTACTATTATTGTTGTTATTATCAATTATTATTTTGTGATATTACATTAATTACATTAAAATTATTGACAGTATTCATTATCATTAGTAGTAATATTACTCAGCTACTGCTACTGCTACTACTACTATCATTACTACCATTATTATTATTGTAATAATTACCATATACAAGTAACTATCATCATATTATCCTCATCACAATCTTAGTTTAGCTATCATTTTTAATGAATGCCAAATTCAAATTAACAATCAGCAGTTTATCAGCCAGAATGCACTTTGTAAGCATCCATGTATCAAAACAAAAATTAAACATATTGACCATAAACACATAATAGTAGGTGGAAGTTTGTGTACTAACAATTATGATGAAATGTTGCATATTCATGAATAGATAAAAGAGTAGAGCAAACTTGAGAATAAAGGATATTAACTTTGTCACTCACACCGAAATCACTGACAAATCTAGCTTTGTGTCAATGCCATCTTTTCTTCATGGCAAATCTAGCAAATTTCCACAATGGTACCAGCTATTAGGTCAAAATATATTTTCAAGTAAAGAAGATTTTGCTACATATGAAAAATGTGCATCTTATTTGAATATTTTTAAAATGATACATGGTGTATATCTCCATATCTTCATCATTTTCTCTGTGCATTTGAAATAAAGGAGTTTGACATATTGACCAAACATTTTCAAGATGTCTGAAGTTTCTATGACAGACTACTGTATCAAAGTATAGGAGATTGAAGTTAACTCGTAAAAGACAAGTACCGAGAATACTTGGGCAGGTGTGATTGGGAATGTTTGTTGTAGCAAAATCAGTCTTTCCTCAATGGATTAAAAATTACACAACTTTTTCAGAATTAGGGCATATTGCTTTAACTAACTTGCTAGATTGATTCTGTAACGTGGAGAAAAGCAATGATATGAAACATGCATGAATATTCTTTGAGAGATATTGCATAAACTATTTATGACTGTACTTTGACATACCTATGATAAACCATTTTTAGCACGACTGCAAGGCATGTTTGCTGTGGAATAGCTAGTATGAATACCTGAATGTACTTAGCAAGTGCATGGTAATTTTTGAATGTTAATGCATTTCTGTTGATATAGCATGAATGGAATGCTCAGAGCAGTGACGTACATGTACATATTGATTCTTACTAAGCATGACCTCTGTTCACACTTCTATAAAATGTTAAAAGCATTCTTTTTCTTGGTCATCAAACTGCCTGATATGTACTTTCCAGTTATAGTAGATTACTAGTAGTATTTCAAAACCGTAGAATAGATTAAAGATATGTTTTTGTATGTTATTTAACGAAGGGAAATGGAAACTTGTGTGTTGACATAAGTTTGTCTTGAAAAAAAATTTCCATTGCTAAAGTTAAACTTGAGATATACAATGTACAAAGCAAGTGACATTGAAACATACAGACTATAATAAAATACTTATCAGGATACACGGCGATTCTATGTAGATCCTGAAGATGAAATATCAGTGTGTGATTTGACTGGTAATCCCATAATACGATGGCCTTCTGTAACTTTGTTTTTTCACCCTCTTTGTTTTATTATGCATTTTGATGCATCTAGTGACACTTCAACGGATGGACATAGCAGTTTGTAAACAGACACTAAATTAGTCATATATCTACTGCAGTATATACAACTGTAGTGAACAGTGAATCACTTTAGGACTTGTTGGTCATTAGAAATTCATTGCTTCGATACCCCCCCCCCCCCAAAAAAAAAAAATATATATATATATATATATATATATAGAACATCTAAGACATTGCATATTGTGTTTAGCCATGTACAATGAAAGTTTTGTATAAGGGCTTTGATACATTTATGTCATTGCTTTCTTTTCCTACATACAGATTCATGGAAGACCGTGACACAGAAGTGAGTGTACTCCACATGAAAAATTAGTATATAATTTTGATGTTGCAAAGTGTGTTCACAAAATTTTCAGGAATTTCTGTCAGAAATGGCAACAGCCAGACATTGATACAGTTGTGGTAAGACAGTAAGTCTGCAGGTCATGAGTGACTGAAATCTACTTTCTCATTCCATTATGAATACTACTGATTTCCGTGTATTTAAGACAAATGATCAAGATTTGACATTATACTGATAGCATTCCCTGGCAAGTACTTTCAGTTGTCATAAACCAAGACAATTCTAAGAGTCAATATCATTTATCAAAATGTTACCTAAGTGACTGAGAAGAAGAAATGAAAACAGTTCCTAAATTTTTCCATATCTCTGTTGAAGACATACAGTATGGTGTCTATAAACCTGACATAAAAATGATGATGGGATGAAGGGCTTCATCAAGTACTTACTTATGCTGTGTATTTGTCAGAACTTCCTCGTGTGTCAGAACTCCAGTGTGCTTTTACAAACACATATTACCTTCGTAAAAGGGACTGAGGTAAGGATTCAGGTTTATAAAAGGTTTTTTTTTTTTTGGTGAGATAATGAGAAACCTCTTATGAAATATGAAAGATCATATAATTTCAAGAAGGATTAAACTTTTTATTTGATGAAAATTGGCCTTGATGTTGCTGAGATATCCCAAAAAGCGATCCTAATAAAATTGACAGGCCATAACTTTTATTAGAATCTCTTTGTTTTTTCTTGTTTCCAGATATCTCAATCATTTCAAAACTGATTTTAATCATCTGAACTTGTGATTCCCCTTAGAATTGTATGCTCTTTAACATTTCATAGAGTGGTTTCTAAATATCTCGCAAAACGTTACAAGCTGAATCCTCACCTCAAACAGTACTGTACAATCCCTTTAATGTGGAAAAGAAGAGGAAGGAGAAGGAGAAGTAACTTATCAATGTATAAATGTATTCACACACACACATACACCTTTATTGTACATCCATACTGTGTATATTGAATGTACAATACTTATTTATTTTTCTATGTGTGCGTATGATTCAAATCAGGGATTATGAACCGGAGCCAGTGGTGAAGAACACCCCAGCCTACCGGGTGCAGCCTGGGAAAATAACAGACTTCGTACCTGGTCAAAGTGCCTTGGCCACTCATGAAAGAAATGTAAGTTATGAAATAATAACATTATTATTACCCTAGTATTCCCATTTATACACGTGGGTTGGCCATTCATTGGAGAGAGCTACTTTGCACATTCTTTTTTTGTCTGTCTTAACAGAGTAAAGCTTACAAGAACTTTCCAGTCAGCTTAAATCAATTGGCTGTCAAATGTCCTATTCCTGAAAACATCACATGAACGTCATGATTTTGTGAATGTTTTTGTCCTTTGTTTATTTTCAGATTCAAGCACAAAAGGAACCTGCTGGCCAAGGGTAAGAATATTTGGAGGCTTCACAAATCTCATCTTTTTGTCAGTGTTTGCACAATTCCTGTTTGCCTTTGGAAGTCACAGAAAAAATGGCTGTATTGCGTAATATATACTGTATGTTTCATTTCTAGAGGTCTGTGTCTGAAATTTGCCGGTAGCAAATTGATTTGTTCTTCACAAGATGAAGGTGCATGGGAGCCATTTTTAAATCCTCTCTGTTTACATTAAGTCCTGTGTAAGAGATTCTAATTCCTTTTATAGCAAGCACTGAATACTGAAAATATGTTGTTTAGATATTTCCTGAAGGTACCCACCCTGGTAAAAAAAAATCAGATAGTCCTAAAAATAACTGCCACACATAGTATAATGCAACTATCCATGAATAAGAGGTAAGTTGTTTTAATGTTTTGTTTTCTTTCTCCCTCCTTGTTCCCTGTAAATTGCTTGCCCCCTAGAAGAAGAATGTCTGCCCCTGGGTCTGGCTATGGGTCAGACGAAGAGGCGAGGAAAGCCTACCGCAACTTTGTCAAGTCTGGACAGCTGCCCAGTCAGGGACTCGGTCTGGGAGCTCCTCAAGTACGGAGAGGTAAGAATGATGGAGGACAGCAAGCATGCCAAAGGGGGCTATAAGTACCCCTTGGGTTGCACTCCTCCTGGTTAGCCTCATTTCTTCATCGTGCAACACCACACTTCTTTCCTCACTCATTGTTGACTCATCGCAAAAGGACAGCTTAGCTCTTATCGGCAACATTGCCATACCATACGTACTTGAATAGGTGTCTACCTCGTTGAAAGGTGTTTTCACTTGTGTATCCCCATTATGCCACTCATCATGACATTGTCATAAAAGGTTTTAAGCATTGGCTGTACCAGTAGCATTCTTCTTGAGGCGTACAGCAGTGGGCCCGTGTTGGAAATGTGTTTGTGGATGGATGGATGGATGGATGGATGGATGGATGGATAGATGGATAGATGGATGGGTGGATGGATTGAGTCCATGATGTTTGAACCATGTCTGACCGTGGAGTGGAGGCTATTACAGAGGGGGGATATCAGTAGTGTGAATGGGAGTACATTCCTGCCTTGCATGTTGTGATTGACGGTATCAGTTGATGCGTCAAAGGCTCTGCCACACAGTCCCCAAAGGAATCGTGAAATGCCCTCCATAGATATTACTGCTTGTTAGATAGAAGAGAAGAGCTTGATTTGCTTGAATGAATCCAAGGATTTGATTGCTGTGGCTGATGCATGTTGTGAACAATGCATGTGCAAGAATTGTTTGTTACTTAACCTTTTTATTTTGGGGAATGTGCCCAGGTTTTTGTCTGAATATTCTAATAATGTGTTGTTAATTTATCAGAATTGAGCAATTTACTCAATGGGATTAAGGAAACGGCTGATTAATATTGATTAGGAAGTGGTTGATTAACCTTCTCTTTCCTTTGATTATCAAGGAAAAATTTTCTGTCATGAGAGATAATCACTCACACTCTATAATGAAAGCATCATGGGAGTGCATATATATTTGGTTTATTGATATCACTGACTAGATGAGGATCATGATATATTTTATTTACAATTTAATGCATCTTGATGATTGACTTCTTGAACATTTTCTGTGAGGAATTATTTAAGAAACCTAAGATACACTTGATCAATAAAAAAGAAGAAGAGAAAGGATAAACAACAATGATAATGTTATTGGACTGTTATTGGTCAATTATCCTAGAAGAGGAAATCTATGAAGTGGGCAAATGTATGGAAACATATAACTAATTTCATTTCAACATGATACTAATGATTAGCCTATTGTGAGCATGAAGCAAGTAACTTCACTGTTCAATTGAACGTAACAGTTAGGCAGGCCATTTAACAGCACTAACCCTAACAAATATGTTTGCCACTCTCTTCATTCTCACACATGCAGCCATGGATTTTACCTTTCCCACTAACAGCTCTCCCAAACTTGACACAAATGTGGTAGGAGCACAGATTGTGCAAGATTCATTGTGTAGTTTGCCGTCAGCAAGGTGTACTGAAAGTGTTCCCTTGAGAAAAAATGGCACACCCCTCAAGGACTGTAAGGGAGAAAGTCTTATTGATAAATTTCATAGCCTGGGTAACATGAATTGTTGTTCTGGGTGCAATTGTACTAAATCATCACTATCAATGAATGCTGGAGACCAGAGTACACCAGCATCATACTCACTTTTGATGAGTGGATGTACACAGGAGATGGTGAGTGAAAGAAGACTCGCTACTGAAAGTCCCTGGGATGCAAGTGACAACCAAGCAAATCTGGCAGAAATTAGTGGAAGGCGTAGATTCTGGCTCAGCAGTTGGCCATGTTGTCTGCAGTCCATCACAGCATCGGGAAGCAAGGCAGTGCCAGGACTTCCTTCTGTATTCAGGAAACCCAGGCTGGACTTGGGAGGACATCCGTTACCACAGCCAATGCCTGTGATGCCAAACAGAGGGAGTGATGACATCGATGGCGCTAACCATTGGGAGGTAACCGAAGACGAGGACAGAGATGTGGAGAAGGAGACGGGTCGTCTCAAGAGTCCTTCGAGGCCAAGCAGAATCCAGTACCGCATCAACAGTAGCAAAGCGAAGAGCAAACACAGGAGGGCCCACTCAGCATCAAAGGTTCTGGAAGAAGAGAGTGGTAAGAAGCAGAAGCCCCCTTACAAACGATCAACATCAGCCAATGATTCTGGGGCGAGGGTTGTCAGATCCGTTGCAGCAGATTCGGAATCTTACCAGCGGTACGCATCAGGCATCCGGCAGGCATCACAAAGGACCGAGCGCTACCAAGACCTGGTCAACTTCTATGCAAATGTCAACAAGCACTTGGCTGAAAACGAGAAAAAGAAGGCTCAGACATTGGCTAAGAAATATCTCCCCTCTTCAGCTCAGCTTGAAAGGTTTTACAATACTCTTCACCTGTATATGGAAATGGAAATGGCGGCAGATCATGGACACACCATTGTCAACGATCGCTTTGATGAATTGCGCTGGTCTGTAGAAAAGGAGAAAGGTCTCCAAAAGAGAGAGCAGAACATCGATGATCTGCACAGCTTTTACACCAAGCTAGACTGTGGCCTGTGTGTGGACGGGAAGAGCAAGGAGAGGCTGGACAGACTTAAGATGAAGAGGTTTGCTGACAAGAAGAAACACATGGCCCAGCGGGAGATTAACGTCAGTGAGCTTCATAAGAGATACGAAGGGATAGCCAGTGGAGACAGCTCTCGAGAAAGAACTTCACGCAAGGCTGTGTCTCTGCCAGCAACCCCAGTGAAACACTTCAAACCACGGCCCTACCAAGAGGAGCCAGACTTGTCATCAGATATCTTTCCCCTTCAACCACAGTCTGAAAATGACAAGGGAGGTGGACATTCATTTCAAGGGCTGCATTACAATCAGGGTAGTGCCAGTGTACAAATAAACATTCAAGACACAGACTTACATCCACATCCTACTCTGCTTTCAAATGATCCAAACTTTAGCGCATCAAAGTATAACAAAGTTATTCATCAAGAAGACCTTCTTCTTATGCCTGCACTGGTCAAAGAGAATGTGGATGCAGTCAATCAAAGTCCAGGGCCGACTTATGCCAAATCATCCTGCATGGGAGACACAAAGGTGGACAATAAAAATTCAGATCAAGTAGATCTAAATGTGGAATATGTTTCACCTGCAGATGTTGAAAGTGTTCATACTGTCTGGAATGACAAGGAAGCTTCAGTGGTATCTGTTCAAAGTGGAAAAGAAGAAAAAGTAAATGAGAGGTTTTTAAATGACAGTGCTGCTCACCGTCGCAGGCAATTTTCAGAGGAGACTCGCAAGGACAGATCTGGCAGTAGCGATAGCAGGAAGTACCAGTCCAGCTCATTTGACCAGGACTGCAGCCCCCTCACTTCGCGGTCAAAACCAGTCAACACTGCGGCAGTGAAACCTTTCCAGTGGTCTGACGATAAGGTTGACTCTACGACCAGTTCTGAAAGTCCAGTGCCATCTGCCCAAGCTATTCCTTCCCCTACTTCTCCTGATGCTGGGGTTAGACAAAGAAGAGATTTCAATCCAAGGCCAAGACCCTTCAGCAGTTCCCATGTGGCTGGACAAAAATCTCCAACATTTGGTCACTCTGATGTCAGTCAGTCGCAGGCTAAGACACCTGAAATTCCCCAAACATTTTCACCCGATAAAGGAACTAGTCTAGTAGTGAACACATGTGCCACCAATAGTGATATTGTTAAGAGTTCTTCCCTGTCCCGAAGCAATCTCAGTCTTCCGGTAAGATCATTGAGCACACCAGAGGGTAAAGTCACACCATCTGTAGTGATTCGCAGCCCAAGCTCAGAGGAAGACGAATGGCTGGAGACCTATGATAAGGTCAAGGATTCCTGGGAGGAGTCCATCTCTGCCTATGAGGCCAGGCAGCAGGAAGGGGATCGTGAGAATGGGAGCAGCCAGAATGATGCCAGCAGTGTCTTCAGTTTTGGGGGAGCGGAATGCACCCAGACGTCAGATCTGAGCCACTGGAACATGGATGATGATCTTTTGACGCGATCCCTGCCCCGGAATTTTAAGCTGAACTACGGAAAAGGGTACTCCAAACTTATTCGACAGGATGCCAATGTAGACAGCGATGCACAGGGATCATGGGAGGTGTTCACAGAGCCACAAGAGGACGAGCTGTATCGTACAACACCAACTACATGTCTGCCATTTGACAGGACAAGACCAGTTGAAACTGACATCAGAATACCAAAGCAAATGGTGCAAGAGGAACACATGGTCAACACACTGCCATCCACTGAACATCCACCAGCCGCCTTGGTGGGTGGGGGGTCTCTAGGCCAGCAGAAAGCAAAGGCAGTCCTCCAAGATGAATCACAGAAGATCTCAGGGAGGGCAAAAGTTCCTCCCGTTGAGACAAGCAGTGTCAAGGTTATGGAAAATGAGCAATCCAAGATAATTGAAGCAGGGTCAGCATTACCTGTATTGCCGCTGGGGAAGAGCAGCAGTATGTCTCGATTAGATACTCGAAGCAAGCAACACAGTCGCAAATCAGGCAAGAAAGGACCACCACCTCCGTATAACCCAAACTGGTCCAAGAAGCAGCAGTCACCAGCAACTCCATCCTCACCGAGAAGAACAGTTACTGATCACAACTTGAAAGACAGTTCCATGTCATTTCCTCGACATGATTCTCCAGTGAAACCTCAGCCACGTGAAATGAATGATTACTCCGTTGCCATAAGATTAACTGACACAAATCCAAGGATGTCTAATCCTCACAATATTGGGACAGACATTGGCACCCCATCATTGTCCCCTAAAAAGGGTAGTAGACATTCACAGTCACCTCAGCAATATGAGACTGGGCCTACGGTTAAGTGTCCATCTTCATTCAGGGGCCAGGATAGACCAGATGGGGTAGGAGATGAGGAACGAAGCTCGAAGAAGAGTATACGGGTTGACCAGAATTCTCATACACCCTCGCAGGTGCCAGCAAGGTCACAAATGCCACAGCGGCTATCTGGAGGCGAAAAGAGGGAGTCCATCCCCACATACGTTCAACATGGCAAAGACATGTACCCAGTGCCAGGGAATAATGGTGATACGTATAACCCTGGCTTCCCATCTCAGCCATCTTTCATGGTGGCCAGAAGTAGGCAGCTACCACCTTATTACGCCAGACGAGAGGATAGGGTCTATGATACATTTCACCATCAGATTGAACAGCCAAGATCGCAGCAGCAACCAAAGTTTGTTGCAGTCGATGATGACACCGGGGAAGCGTACTACAGGGCTTCTCCGCTTCCTGACCCTTATATGGATTATGACCATAAAGGTATCAAGCTGCAATGTTTAATTCTCATTCTTTTTTTCTATTTCCCTCTACAAGCTGGTTCAGTGCTCTGTCTATCTGAGAAATTTTACCAGCTTCCCTTTGGGAGAATTTCTTCACTTTAATCCATCATCCAAAAAGGTTTCACATTGATGTGGCATATACTTTTATTATACACTATGCAGAGTGGACATGAACCAAGATGGTAACTAAAATCAGTGACGAACTGTGTTCTTTGGTCTCATCAAGAGTTTATATGCCTCTTCAACCATAAAAACCAAACGTATCTCTGAAGCTGTTAAAATTTCTGTTTCGGTGTTTCTCATTCACCATCAAATTCTTGCATGAGTGTCCTCACGTGAGCATCACTGTGGGATCCAGGAAATTTGTGCATTTCCTTTCCAAATGCCCCTCCATTTTTGTTTATTTTGTTTTAAAGGTGCACCACACTGCCTAAATTCCAAGAAGCTTTGTACCACCTCTTGTGATCATTTGTGCCATGTGAACTTCGACTCTTCTCAGCAAGGTGTTCACTTGATGTGTGCTCTTCGTTTCCTAATTGTTCACTCACCATGGTTGTCGTCTCATTGTTGATCTACATGTACCTGGTCTTGGGTTGAGTCTTTGCGGGCTCCGTCCCAGATGACTGCCCAAATATGCAACATTTGACAACCTAGCAAGATCAACAGAGAACAGAGGGAGATGAATTTCACATGTTTGGTGCTAATGGCGCTGGCATATATCAAAAAGTCCTCTTGCAGTGTAAATAGGGAGGCATGCCAAGGTGTGTGATGCCAACCAAATACTTTTTTTTTTTTTTTTTTTTTAACTATTGTGCTCCGCATACATTTGTGGGTTTCTTGCTTTCTGGGGAAGGCTGGCAACAATTTAATGTAGATAGAAAGTATTATCCTTTGATAAGCTGAATGAATCCCAAACTTCTATTTCCTATTCTGAGCCAAAGTGGTTCCATTACGAATGACTTCAAAGACATGGGCATCTCAAAAAGTCAAATCCAACCCCAACTTCCTTCCTGTTCCAAAAGGTCTGACCTTCTATTTTTTGGGTCAGCGGTATTATCTTTCCTGGATTTCTTCTGGCTCCACCCATAATATGCAAGCCTTAAAAAAAAATGCTTTTGCAGTCCTATATAGATGGCTATCTTCTCCCTTCTTTGCCAAGTAGCTGATCATTTATTGCTGGTCAGAACTCTTACTTGGGCACTTTAGTGTAGCTCTATGAAACAAACAGAGAAGAAATCCCAAAGCTCTTTGTATTTCGTAGGTAATACCATCTTGTAAGACTTTGGTTTTATTGAACAACATGTATAACCAACCTCTCTAACTCTTGATACGTCATACACAGAATACTTTTTGTATTTCATTAAACATTATTCTTATTTCTGTTTTTTTTTTCCCACAATATTAGTATGAGATGATGCCACAAATGCATCCATGAGCATCCCTTCCTTTTTTTAAGAGCCACATTAAACAGTTTCTGCCCTCAGATATCTGCAGTCCCAATGATATTTGATTGAGCCTCTTCCTGATATAGATGCTAAAGTCATAAATATCCCAAAGTATTTATCTATTTTTTGGTTTAATAAATATGTTGAATTTTTTGACCACGTGGCTTACCCTTTTGTTTCAAGATATTATGTCATGTATTTCCAGGTGAAATAGACCTGTATCACATAAACCTGTGCAAATACTGCTGTCCTTTTGGTCCAAGTGTAAAGTTGCTCAAAAAGCCATAATGGAAATTACTTAAATGCTCTTACCACGAATAAGCTTGATGCAAAACTTTTACAAATAATGCTGTCTTACTAATCCAAGTCCTGTTATCTATTGCAAAGAAGGTAAAAGCTACAATGTGTATGTGTATAGATGAGTCTCTTCATTTATTTATCAACAACTGATTGTCTTTAATTCTATATTTCTAATCACTAATTATATTCTTGGTCTCCCCATTACCATCAGATAAAAAAACAATATCTATTAATATTGTCATGCCTGAAAAAGTTTCTTTTGTGAAGATAACTCACATTCCATTAATATTAGTGATATACATGTAATTGTAGTCCTTTCGAATTTCACTGAAATTGTGGGGATTTACTATTGATGTTTGTGTTAAGCGTTCTATTTTGTTACTAATGGCAGTAAGTATAAAGCATAAAGTGTTGAAGAGGAAAGTATTACCAAGTTTGGCTACAGTTTAAGATTTGAAACCAGAACTTTGCTGTAACGGAACCTGGGGCCCGTTGCATAAAAGTTACAATTATGGTAACTTTCCCATCCAATGGTAACTTCCATGGAATTCTTGATTTTGATTGGCTGTTGAGTATTGTTGCCATGGTAGTTACCATTGGATGGCAAAGTTACCATAATTGTAACTTTTATGCAACGGGCCCCTACTCATAGAATTTAAAGGTAATATCCAGTCCCACATGCTAACACATTTCCCTGTTATGTGGCAAATATGGCAAAGGTGCATAGATTTAGATAAGATTTCTCAGTATTGACTGTGCTGAAATAGATTAGATTCATTTGGTTTAATGTTCTCAGGGTATGACGTAGTGCATTTCTTTTTATTTCATATGCATGTCAAATTTGACTATGCATTAAAGTATTTCTGTGCAGTACTTATGGTTTTTAAGGGAGAATAAATGATGCAATAGAGATGTGAGAAGATATTAAACTTCTCGCATAAAATGTTTTGTTTCATGTTGATAAACCATACACATTTCTATGGCTCACTTCAGCACATTTTTTATTTTAGCACATTGTTCTTTATGGCAGACCAAACAATGCACTAACCTTTGATGTTCATTATAGCACTGAGTGATTGTATCAAATGACAGATTTTGTTGCTTTGATATTTTAGTTATTTTCTCTCCTTTTTTTTCAATGTTAGTAATTGTTAACTGTGTTTTCATTCAGTCAGTGTGATTGTACATTGTGTGTTATCTGTACTTGAGCATTGCTTTAAAGGCACAATGGGGGTAAAGTGGTGCATATGTCACACTGATAATGCTGTGTGTATGTCTGTGTGTCTGTTGTTGCGTGTGATGTACAAACTGTCTTTGTCTCTGTCTATTCTGCATGCTGCATTGCCAGTGCTCTTGGTGTTTTGAAAATGTCCCTTATGCTTTTCTTGATATTTTCACCCAAAAATATTAGCTAAATTAGTGTTGAATTGCATGAAAGGTGCATGTTTTAGTGGAGTTTTGTTGCTTGCTTGTTCTAAATGCATCCATTATTTTCAATTTTATTTTAGAAAGAAAAAAATCAAAAGCATTCTCATGTGCAATGTAGTGAAAGTCATAGATTTGTCATGTGTGCATATTCTGCATGATATTGCATTGTCTTATATTGAATTGCTACTACCTGCAGCATCTCACATCTTTATTCATCCTTTTTGTATATCATCAAACATGACATACACTGTACATATGCATTCCCCAACTGAATTGAGCACACAGTCGAAAAAACACATCCTCATAACAAGAGTTTGCAAATCTCAGATTCTCGGCCAAATCTTTGACAAGTGCATTCAACCCCCAGTATTTCAAGCACTACCATAAAGATGTTAGCATGGTTGGAATGTTGGTTTCAAAATTGTAGACACATCGATGGTGAAAACACATACTGATATAGAGTACCTGTGCATCTCGTAATGTATGTGTCTATATACCACGCCCCCATTTTTGGTACTAATCTAACCCCTAACAGAAAACAAGCCCTACACAGCGAGCCCCACCCAGTCATCAAACCACTCTCCTCCACATCACTACCACCAACCACCTCCTCCATCATCATCATCATCTCCATCAACGCCTCCGTCACATGGTCTCCCGTCCCCCGTGCGGTCGTGGAGTGTAAGCGGGAGCACGGTTCCCACGGCAACTGCGGTGAAGAGCTCCTCTCTCCCGCGGAGTAGCCTGCCGAAAAGGAAACAGCGCTATAGTGAGGGGAGCGGGTTATCTGCTGCTGAGCGGCTGGGGATAAAGACCCCGCCCCCTTCCAGACTTTCAGGTGCATGCTCCATCTCATTTCCATCCCCTCCAGCCCCAAACGGGGTTTGACCCCCCTCCCAAAAAGCAATTTCTTAATCCTTTCCGTGGATACTCTGGGCAGTCTTTTACACACTGGACTTGGGTTCTAATCTCAAATCAAGTTAGTGGTTTCAATTGTTAAAATGATTAGCAGGGGAAGTGGAAAAAAACTGTCATTCTTGATGCATGAAGGCATATGTATCTAATTAATGTGTATATTCCCTCTCCCTGATAACCATGGTATATCATTAATGTATTCCCTCCCCCTCCCCCCTCCCCCCCCCCAAAACAACAACAACAAAACAAATCTAGAATGAAAAGGAACCAGCAATAAACTGTATATAAGACAAGTATGATAATTTGTTCAATATCTAAAAGCACATTTACAGTTTGTTCACTGTTTAGATGACGCCTCATAAAATAATAGCAGAATAATCCCTTACACCACCCCAACATCTTTTTTAAATGGGGGGGGGGGGGGGGGGGCGTGGTTTCCTTTTTTTTTTTAATGCAGAGAGCAAGCCCAGTAATTCAACTCTGCTTATAAACTTAAGATGCAACTTTTTTTTTAAAAACTCATCCCTCTCGAAAACTCACTTTGTCCATTTTTCTGCATGAAGGTTACTTACACATGGGTTTCTTACAAATTCTTTCCCTGGTTGTATATCATGATTTTTTTTTTCATGCTTATTCTGAAGATTTTATGTTGTGTTATACATTTGTTCTTTATGCCTCATGCTGTACTCCCAAAAAGGCTATATACGAGTTGTATCTATTATGTCTTTGTTTAGTTGCATAGAAGGCAATGCTTTGCATATTTACTTCTGAAATTATTTATTTCTCATGAAACAACTCTCATGAACAAAATATTCAAAGAGAATTGTTTTCCCTCATCATACACCTTTGTTCCACAGATCTCCGCAGCCTTTATTTGTGTGTAGTATGTACTGATTTTAGTTTAGTTCACCAGTGCAAGTTGTTGTCAGCACCTTGGCTAAAGTGGATTTTATGTGATGATACAGACCCATTCAGTGTTTTAGAAATAATACGTAAATCACAAAGACCTTTGATTCAGTCGTTTCTTTACTATGTTATAACATGGATTCAGAAATACTGGACTACTTTTGGTGCCACTATCGAAGAGTTCTAAAACAATTTTCCACAGTGTGCCTAGTTCTCTATATCCATTATATTTCACAGGTGTAAACATTCTAAATAGTACTCTGCTCTGCATGTGTATGTTATCTTTTTGTTTGCACCATTAGAATTTGTTGTTATTGGTATGCTACTGTATTTGACTGTTCTGTGTTATACAGAAATGTGTAATTTATCCCCTTTATGTCACAGTCATTATTTCTGATGCATTTTTCAAGCATGAAGCATGGTTGACATGCTTTCAGTTTTTTTCCTCATTTCAGTTCATGCCTTGTTTGTATATCAAGTTTTCATGTTGATTCCCCCCCCCCCCCACACACACTTCATTTGCCCCACAGTTGGAATGTATCTCATGCTGGGGAATTGTGCAATTATGAATTTTGTGCTTGGAAGAGTGTGAAATTTCTTTACATGAAATTCATTGATTTTGTATTTGGCTTTCTTTTTTGTGTGTGCGATTGCTACAAGTGAAAAGGGAAAATAAGTGGAAAATGGGTATCTTACGATGTTTCACTAATTAAGTGACTTTCTGCGGCAATTAATCTATGATGATGTTAAACCCCATCTCCTTTCTGTTTTGCGATTGATATATCTTCTGGGCATCTTGATTTTTGTATCAACGTATGTGTTTGTTTTATTTGCTGTGTTGTCTATTTTTAATGTTATAGACTGTGAATTGGGGAACAAAGAATTCTGGGTAATTGTGGTTTTGCCAATTGATTTTTTACTCACTCTATTACTAATCCTATGTGCTAATTTTTTATTTTCTTTTTTAGAGTTTTTGTATATATCCTGCTATGACTCATGATAATGCTTTTAAATTGCTGAATTGTGGTATTTCAAAGCCTTGGCAAATGAGAAATTGATACAGATTTTATGTGCTAGTAAATGACATATGAAACAACGAAATATTGTATGCGCTGTGGGTATGGACTAGTCACATTGACCCTGACCAAATGAATGGGGAATGGACCACCAAGCAGTGAGGAACACCTCTTAAAATCAACAAATCCCGATGTAGAGGAACATTGACAAGTGTTATCATGGAAACGGCTGATTGAATTCCTGCATGGCACTTGACCACCACTCACAGACTTTACACTGATTCCTGCATGGAACTTGACCACCATTCACAGACTTTACACTGATTTTGATATCAGTTCAATTGGGATCAATAAATATTGATATGGTCAAGGACTACTGAATATTTGTATCCATGGAGTAAAATTGCCCATCAGCCCTGGTCATGGAATGATGATGAGGACAATATCTTGCAGCGTGAGTCTGAACGAGTACCATACAATGCGAGGACTGCTGGTTACTGCCAAGACTCACTGGTATGGATGCAGATCGAGGAATATTATGTTAATAGAGAGAGAACTGATACTTGGACTAAGTATAAGGAACATTGGTGCAATGAAGGAGCTTGAGTAGGCCAGGGCTGCCTATTGGAGTTGGTTGGGACTGCAGATCAGGGCCAAGGAATAAAAGTGTGGACTTGAAGGATGAGGCCCTTTGCAAGAAGAAGGAATTGCTGAGCATGGATTGAACAGGGTCAACAGAGTCTTGTGTGGTCCAGGGATAAGCAACCAACAAGCATGCACCACTATACATGTGTGACTGATCATGGACTCCAGTGCATCACCAACTGATCGATGAAGCGATTTGCATCCACAAAATTAATTTTCATCTCATCCTATTGAGGCGGGTATAGATCTTGCTACTCAGGAATTTGATAATCAAAACTCAATAAGTACAGTGTATATCCACTTGGTAGGAATGGTTGATGGTTGCAGGGTACGTACACACTGCTCCCAGGTAATGAATGAACTATAACGCATATAAAGGCTGTAGCTACATCTCGTGCACTTAATATTAAAGACAGTGTGTCATACATGAGTATGCTTCCATGAGTACCGGTATTTAAAGTCATGAATGCCTCTGAGTATTATTTTGGAGCATGGGTGTCCTAGCTGAGTCATCCACACATATGGATCGCAGCGGATGTGAGCTTTGATGTTCCATGACTTGAAAGGTGTCTGCTGCCCTCATGGGTTGAAATGCAGCAGCAAAGTGCAGAGACCCCCTTGAAAGTCATGTGATGATCACAATGCTGTGATATTGATTTCCCTGTAAGACGAGCAGTGTGTTCTAATGTGCATATGCAGGGTATGTGTCTCCTTGCCCTCCATACAAATTTGATACACTGTAGGGGTACAATTTCTGTAATTTCTGCATTGGAAGCAGTATACATGCAGGGTGTGTGACTGTTTAATGAATTTCACATGCATATATGGCAGATTCATGCATTTCTGAGAGATCAATGTCAGCAGAAAGGCAAATTATCTCAAGCACTGAGAGAAGCTCTATTGCCTTTTGAATAACACTGAGTTATGCAACTTCGCTTCCAGTAGGAGTTGAATCTACCGTCACTGTTACTTGTGACATCTATGCAATATTTCTATACAGATTTGAATGATTAGTACAATGCACATTGGTACCATAACTTGATGACACTTTCTCACACTGAAGGTTTTCTCCTTTATAAAATTGCCAAATATGTATCAAGTATATTAAGTTTGGGGATACATCATCAGAAAAACTGAAAAATGTATCATTTACATAAACTGTCAAGGAAAATCAACTCTTTTTACCTTTTTGTTATCGAAAATGTACATAGCAGGGTCCCGTTTCATAAAACTTGTTATCAGTGACAACTGCCACATTTCTGTGACAAATTTGCTTTTAGCCAATCAGATGCAAGGATTTCAGTAGCTTATAACAACTATGACAACTTGTCACTGATAACAAGTTTATGAAATGGGGCCCAGGTGTATGATTTTGTTGCTGCATGAAAAAAGTGGGCTTATTTGATGATACTGACGTTGTTATGTTTGTAACATACACAGCTAAACTTGAAACATTTTGCCAGATACTTCACTGATCTTTTGGTTATTCTTCTATTTCTTGGTTCAAAATGCCTGTCTCAAACCTGAGGGAATATTCTCTCCTAACTGAAAGTATGATATCAGTTGTAGGATGGCTATGGTTTGGAGGTCTTGCTCTATTTGTTCAATCAATGCCTTAATCGTGTCACTTTCAGACATTTTAATTTTGCCATTCACAAACAGAATCTGAGATGTGGTAAGTTTCTAGTCTACAATGTATACTAAAAAGGTGATGAAATTTTTTTAGACTGACTTTTAAGTATGAAATAAATGTAGAATGCAGCAGGAGCAAGGGATGTGGGGGTTAAGTAGGGGCAACAAACTGTCTTACTTTAGTTTTAAACAATTACCTTCAAAATTTCAGGTTGATCAGGGGACCGTTTCATGAAACTTTTTGTCAGTGATTTACACTGACAACTGTTTAAAGCTACTGAAATCCTTGCGTCTGATTGGCTGATAGCAAATTTGTCGGTGAAAACCTCAGACGAACTCGTTGATGAAACGCCCCCCAGATGGAAAAAATGATTAGCAGTATGAAGTTTTTGTAAAAGTAATAATGAAATTTGACACATTCTACTGAAAGTCATTTGGCATATGATGATGTTTTGGAATCTCAACGCATCTGTTGTGTTGTTGACACCAATATATGTCATTAGCTGTATATCAAAAAAATATCTACCTTTTCTTTGACCCCACAAGTGTGATCAGCAAGCCATGCTTTATCAAAGTGTAATGATAAAGTTGTGTTGGATCTTAGAGGTTGTGCATGTATGTGTGCAGGACATGAATGTGTTTGTTACCAGTAGGTTCTATTTGGGATGAAATTACATATTAAAAGAAAAACCAAAACATAGTGTAGTAGAATGCCCGATAGTCTATCCTGATGCCACCGCAATGCCATATATGATGAATGCTCTGGGCCATAAACGTCTGTCCTTAAGTAACATCTGGTTATGGCATCGCTGTCACTCTCTCCGCGAGCTAATTAAAAAAATGACAATGTGATCTGCTGCATGGTACAGTGTTGGCAGAGGTACAGGGGGTTATAGGCTTGGAGCAGAGTTAGGGAGAGCCTGGATGGCCACTATAAGCTGGACGACTGGCCGAAAAGTTCACGCAGAGCATGTAGGTTTATGTGGGCTTATGTCGGAGGCTTATACCAGACCAGCCCGCAGGGAAAAACCAGCCTGGATATTGCATCAAGCAATTTTGATTGAGGCTGGGACTGATGAAGCACGATAAGTAAGCATTACCACTGCATGGCAGCCATTAGACAGCTGAATACGAAACACTGTCATTTGTTCACCACCACCTCTTGAATGGAATTGGTGGCGCCGCACTGGAACAATTAACTACGCGATTTTGTAGTCAGAATCTATGGTGTTTCGCCCTGCTACAAGACTGATCCAGGTGCTCATCAAAGCATTTATGGGCGTGTCTTGCGAGTGAGGGGGCTCTCCCATTGTCTATGTACCAGTGGTGTCATCCCAGATAGCGACGGTGTCAAATTCCATGCCACGCTTTTAGCCGATCGCACGTATCAGATGCATTCTTTGATTTGGGAAACGCATGTGAATAGCCAAGGTAAAGATTGTCTTCCTGTTATTAACCAGTTTATTTAATTGTTCCTTTTCTCATATGAATTAATAGTGAGTGAAAGATGTCATTCCACTAGAGTATTAATGCATCCTTTTCCAGTGACGAAGGACTGTTCCCCTGATTCTAGCTCATGCCAGATCCATGCATATGACAGATGCATGGAGATGGACATACCTGTGTCTGTAATGTAGAATTATGGGCAGCCATTTGATTACCCGAAAAGAACCACTCATTTGTACAGAGGCATTATGGTCCTAGGATAAATAAATGGATGGATAACCGTTATGTATCAGTAAAGCACCATTCTGTGATCAAGTCAAATCATTAATGTCATTGTGAATTTGTAGCACAGATGGTAGTTAATTGAATATGTTTTTAATGTCAGTGATTCTGAAAGTTGAATTGCACCATATCTTCTTCCATGATGCTGTGTTTTCATCTGCATATAGACTTCCATATGGCCATATATGTCAATGCACACAGTATTGAATGCCAATTTTAGTCACCAGAACTGATAATTAAAGGATGATGCAAGTCCCTCCTACATCATTTTTTATGTCTACGGTTTTCCACTGTAAATGAACATGCTGTCAAACTGCAGGGCATATTGTGTCTACAGGCATTCCATATCTTTTACTCTTGTCCTATTGACTCATGGAATCCTGGGGATATTTTTCTGCAGAAATTATCAGTCAATCCTTACTAAATTGGCAACTCTGAATTTCACTGCATTTTCTATAGTAGAGAAAAATTTGATGGAACTAGTTGAATTCATTATATCTGCACAAAATGATAAAAAGAATGCAATGAGCAAGAAAATCAGTATGAGAGAGAGAAATTGGAATTTGAGCTTTAAAAATGTCTTGCCAATTTAATAAGCAGGTACATACTTGGCAATTGAGAGGTCTTTGATAATTCTGCAACCAAAACAAATGATTGCACATTAATAACAAAAGACTCCAGTGATTTGTTTTTGTTTTTTGTTTTGTTTTTACCACAAATGTAGGGATTCTGAGTTAGATTGATTTCACATCTCCTGTAGATGTATATGGCATTATGGCTGTGAGTCATAAGATTGGGAAAGTCTATCCAGCAATTTCTTCTTCTTCTTTTTTTTTCATAAACTCTAGTCATAATCAGCCACAAGATTTACCAGAAACTGTTGATTATTTGATTTGATTGCAGAATATTATGTAAGAATCTAACTATGCTACAAATGCCGAGTCTAAGAAGACATGCATTGCATGTTATCAAACATATAAAGTGGAGAGTTTTGCTAGTACATTTGGGCATCTCTGCTTTAGTCAGCCATGGTAGTCTGAGTTTTCATTTTTTTCGAATGACAGAAGGAATTATGACTGAAAGGAAGAATAAACAGATGGAAGGGCTGGTAGTTTGGGGTGCTAAACTTGGGATATCAGTTACCCATGTGACTGAACTTATTTGGACTTACCTCGTCTGGTCTGGGCAGTCCCTGATGCGTGGAGCCGTGACTGTAGTATGTCAATATCTGGGACAGGGAGCAACATTGGGTCACCCTGTCATGGTGATGATTTGTGGGTCATGCACCCAGTTGCAACATCTGTAATTATCACTAGTGACCCAATTCATCGATCACAGTTAATCACTTTCTTGACTAAGCACTTTTGCTCATGGTAGAGCTTGGTTAGGTGTATGATTTTAGTTATTGGTAGTCATCTATTCTTAAAGGAACTATAAGCAACGCAAATTTTACTCATATGATTAACAAAAGACATGCATGAAATCATGCAAGTTATGCTGAGTCAAGGGGAAGGTACATTCCATTGTCTTTTGCTAATCATTTTAGTGATTGACAGATTATGTCATCGACTGAATCTTGGTTTGGAAGGTTTTTTGTCAGCATATCCAGGTAGTCTGAAGAAAAGTAGTAGACAAATTATCATAAAATATATGTCACATATTTGGATATTATTTTTGCCACAAAGGTGATGATTAGGGACCTATAAATCAACACAAGTCGACATGTATTTGCAGTGCATGGGACCTGTAAGTGCTGAAGTGTTTTTATGTAGATGGCAAATATTATGGAATCATTTACATTTAAACTTTATGCTCTTGGATAGTGGAGAAAATCACACTATGCTGTCAAGTATATTTTGTCATCAGAGATAGTGTGTAGTGAAAAAAATACCATAATAATGATAGAATTTCTTTAGATGATAGATAGAATTGAAAATCTCTTCAGAGCTAGATACAAGCTGAAAAAAAGAATGATTTTCTACCTTGCATATGGTGGCTCACACTATAGGACACCACACAATGTGTGCCTAACTTTTCCTCAAATGTAGTCAGTATAAAGTTTGAGGGGATCATAACATTTTGTTACAAAGGGGTGCCAAGTCTCTTGTCATTGAGGGTTCTGTTTACTCCCCCCCCCCCCCCCTTAGGTATTTTCATATCCCTTTTCTGTGTGTCAGGTTGGTGGGTTGTGTGCTCAGAGTTGCAGTAATGGCTTGATTGAAGAGTGGTTTAGTCATTTCAGAGGCATGTTAACCTCACTGTTATGGCCACCACAACTGTTTGTTTGGTTTCCTGTTCTAGAGATGCTCTGAGGGCTGAAGTGCTGTGGCTACCCAAATGGAATAAACATTATTTGTTTTTGTATGTGATTGAATGTGAATCGTCTGATATAATTTCTGTTCTGAATGTATGGTGAAAAAGTACATGTATAATATGATATTAGGAACCATGTGGTCATTTGTGTACTTTGTAGATTATAGTGAATGATATTCATGATATATATATATATATATATATATATATATATATATAGATATATAATCTTGCTATTATGCTATCATATTTGTGGTCTAATATGAATCTGAATGACATTTCTTTGATGAATAGACCCTTATTGCTTTGTATTTTGATCAAACATGCCAGCTGATGGTTAGTGCAGTTACATGTATGCTATGGTATGTTTTCCCAGTGCAATTAAGGGACACCATTACTCCATTGTAGTCTGCAATGTGGGATCCTCGGGATCCTCACACTGATGACTGAGTGGACTGGTAACGAATGTTCTCGGCTCTTGCCCGGCATACCAGTACATTATACTTCAAATGAGAGAAAAGGTCACCGCCTCCCACTGGGCACATCCAAACAACCCTAGTGGTATCGGACTGGATGGTGGTTACTCTCATTACTGTTGTATCCATCTGACTGTACTCATGAGAGAACATAATGTACTATCCTTGACTTTGCTGCTTGGAATCCCACTGGAATATTGACAAAAGTTTTTTGTTTTTCTTTTGGCATCTTGGGAGCTTGGAGAGAAAAAAAAAACTTTCTCGTTGGTGTGCCAACCTTTTCAAACTCAATGAGCTGCTGGCCTTGCTGTCGCTTTCTTCTGTGTGGAAGATTCTGCATCAAAGCATGATAAAACCATGTGGAAGTCCTATCTAGTGCTGTGGGGGGTTCTGAATTGAGGCGTGTTCAGAGAGTTGGGTGGTGGATCATGATATTCTTCAACGAGAAGTTTGCAGCTTGATTGGAAGGATTTCCTCAGTTTTCTTTCGTCCTTCATCATTGTCAGGGATAACCATCAGCTCTGAAAGAAGGACTGTGCGTGTATGTGCATTATGTTTTTATGTCATACGTTAGCCTTCGGTCGGTTATCGGCTTTATCGGTGGCGTAAAAAGAACAGCGAGGAGAGATATAGGAATCAGTGTCTGTAGATGTCTCTTTTAAAACCTTGGAACAGGCCGGACATTTTAAAGAATTATGTCCACATTCGGTTTGGCAGATTTCCTTGTATATGCTTTATATTTCTCATCTCCTTTTACGCTTTGAGACAAAATGTATAATTTCTACTTAGTCTTCCAACTCTGTAAATCTGTGGGCTCCTGCACCGTACTTACTATGGCACTATACCTATGACTGATTGTTGGTGCTGTTGTTGTTCTTGTTCTTGAACAACTTCTGAAAAACAGCTGTAAGCTTAGGGAAAGTTTTAAACTGCCATGAGTAGATAGATAAAACAAAGCAAATAAGCCAAATTTTTATATCAGTTGGAATTATTCTTGCTGAAAGCTTTGAATCCACAACAAAAACTTTTTCATAGATTTCTATGAATAAAAAAGTATTTCTGTGATAGAGAAAGATCAGGGAAAATGTCAAGTCTTTCTTTTCTTTTTGTGGATTTCTCTGGGAGCTTCTGAATAGAATATCCCTTTCCACTTCTGTGCCAGAAAAGTGTTTTCCTTCTTTATTGGAGCCATGCATCTGATGGCCACTTCATCTCTCAACGAGAGAGGTGCAGCTTTTATCTCGTCCGTCTGTACCCTGCGTAATGGATCGCAGCGATTTCTCGGCGTGCCATCTCCAGAGATGGCCGAAAGTACCGTGCACTTTCTAGAGTGGCAGAGAGGAGGGATAGAGAGGGAGGGGAAGAGAGGTGCCATATATGCATCACTTTTCATGCTCCGAGGATGAAGACGTTGTTTATTGATTTCGACTGCCGCTGCTGTTTGTTTCTGGGCCGAACACTTTTATTGCGGGGCTTCTGTAGGCTTGCATACTTCGCCCCCTAAATCAGCAATTACTGGACACTGATATTTCGCACACTGCATTTCTCAGTGCTCCCCTGCACTTAATCTCGCTATATTTCTCCTCCTCTGTATTTTTTTTTTTTTTGTATCTCATTCGGGGTAAGACAGTGGATGATGGAAGTAAGTCCATAAGTTTAAAGTTTGTGATTGAAATTTGTTGCAGGTACCAGTTTGATGCTTTGCATTCATCCAAATAGCAGCTTATAAGATAGTGTATAAGTGCAGCTAGTTTGTCAATCCATCTAACTTGGTCTGTCTTCCCATATTACATTGTCACAAGGAAGGATCGACAGAAGAATGAAAAATCATTGAATGGAAAGAAAGAGATCGTCTCTGTCACAAAGTCTGTGGTATTATCCTTGCAGCTTGTTGTGCATAAAATGTGTGATGATAAGAAAGTGCTCAGGCAGGTGGAGATGGGTGAAAAGTCAAATCTTCCCAACATATTTACTATGAAGCCTCTGTAAAAATATGGCAAAAAATGATAACCAGTCCCTATCTCATTGCACTGATGGCCTCATCAGTGCACCTCAGATGTCAGTCCTGGTTACACTGAGTGCAGACTGGTAGCATATCCTGCTCAGTGAGACTGTTACCACTTCTGGGCTATTTTGAAGGAGGGGATGCCATGTACAACTAGTTGGCATCTGTTCCTCTCGTCACCCCCAATTAATTGCAGATTTCACCTTCCACCATTTTGGTATCTGGTAGTTCAGCTCAAGGCATGTGTGACTACGTTAACTCAAAGCTATGGAGAGTTTCTCTGTGGCTTGAGAGGTAGTTTAAATGTATCGTTGGGTTGTGTCAATCAGCAATTAGTAACTTAATCACTCATTAGGAACTTTATTCTCTGTTTTTGTTGTAAATGTTGATAGAAACCTGTGGATGTTTTTGAGCATAATTCCTCACTAAATGCATCCAACTAGAATACATGGGTGATAAAACTTGGTAAAGTCTTGAACTGAGCATACACACTGTCCTCCCTGTTAGACATTAGTATTCATGCATTATATACAAGTGTATGGAGTAAGCACTTTGACAGGTAGAGTTTCTTGCCAAACATTAGTGCTTCTATTATATTGGTTAGAGTCAACTTACAAACATTATCTTAAATGCACATCTTACAAGCATTTTTCCCCTCTGCAAAATGAAAGAGAGCAGATAAAGGGCTAATAATGGCAGCTATTACTGAAGTGACCTTTTTGTGTCATGGAGACTTTTAACGTAGGGGATCAGAAATATTAATTGGTGCATTTTTAACCGCTGAATTGAAATGTCATTGTTGTATTTGTGTTGTTGTTTTATGTGATGCTTTTTTTAGTGAGCTGAAGAATACTATGGAAGGAGTATGCCAGCTTTTGATGTTAGGAACTGGATTCGTTAAATATTTGGTGGACAAACAGTTGGTGGCTTGCAGTGCTCTTTGCTGCGCTTGTGAGAAAGTGGGGGAATTGAGAGTAGGTTGGAGATGATTTGCTGCTTGTTAGGACAGCATCCATGTCTCAAGGGGGAAGAGAAGGCCACGTTAACATGATTACTTTGGATGATTTGAGTGTAGTGAGTTGTTTGCTGCATCACAGTGATGTTTCCTCTGTGTTCACATTGTAACTCTCCTGTCGTTATTGTGGTCCTACATCTGCGGCACACAATTACATCAAATTGTTTCAGTGTTGCAGTGACCTTTTGGGGTTTTTCTTTTCTTTCTTTCTTTCTTTTTTTTGTCTCGGGGTTTTTGTTGAGAGGGAACTCCTGGTTGAGATTCCCCTTCTCTAGGCTGCTTGGCCCATGGCTGCTACAGCTAGCATATTGAGAGGGGGAAGACCAATGTCAATAGTGGATGCCCTCGAGTGTGAAATGGATCAAACATCAGACTGATGCATGACAGGTGAGAAGAGAAAGGGGACCGTACCATCAGGGGTAGGAGGAGGGAAAGAAAGAGAGAGAGAGAAAGAGAGAAGGGCAGGTTTATAGTGATGTGCCAGGGAAGCCTTAAAGGGATGGTATAGTTTGGTTGAGATGGGGCTTCAGGTTTCCAACTTTTTATTATGAGATGATGAGAAACTTCTTCTGAAATATGAAAGAGCATAAAATTCTAGTAAAGAGAAAGTGAAAGTTTATTTGATGAAAATTTTTTTGAAATGGCCGAGGTACCCAAAAACAAAGAGATCCTAATTAAATGTGGGACCCACCTTTAATTAGGACCACTTTGTTTTTACTTTGTTTTTGGATATCTCTGTCATTTCAAAACCAATTTTCACCAAATAAACTTTAACTTCCTCTTAGAATTGTATGCTCTTTAATATTTCATATGTGGTTTCTAATTATCTTGCAAAAACTTCAAGTCTGAATCCCCCATCTCAAAGAAAACTATACTATCCCTTTAAGGGAGAAACAGGGAGAGAGAGAAAGAGAGAGAGAGAAAGAGAGAGAGAGAGAGGGAGAGTTGGAAGGAGAGAGGCAGAGAGAAGTGGGGGGGGGGAGGGAGCGAAAGAAAGAAAGAGCCAAAGAGGATATGATGAGGATACTGTGAAACAGAGAAAAGGAGGCTGGTAGAGATGTGTCAATAACAGATAAACTACGGCAGCAGGAAACAGAGGAAGAGAGGAGGAAGGGGAGTGAGAAAGGAGGAAGTGGGGGTGGGGGGGGGGAGGGGAGGAGGGAGGGGGGAAAGATCAGAGAGTGAGACGACAATGAGGGTGGGAGGAGAGAATCAATAGTACCCGATCTTGATGTTGCAATTTGGCGGAGGATGCGAATGCCTGCAATATTGCCCAGGGGATGCGGAGCATCTGGACATTCAAACTGGCACGACAGTAGCTACAGTCGCTCCCGAGGGATGCTCCTAATTGCCGAGTGTCATCAGCATTCCATCACTGTCCTCCGTCGATGTCCACCTCTCTCGATTTATTTCGAGTTCTCCAAACGTTTTCACTCCTCAGTGTGTATTTCTCATTTTCAAGGGACAATTTTGTGCAAGAGATGTATCGCAGTGATTTGTCATATCATCTGACTGCTTTCTATGTATATCCGCCTTTAGAAACACTGCTTAATTGTCAGAGATCTTCCAATATGCCCCTATGATTGGGATATGATTCTGGACATAGGAATTTGCTGGATGTGGCTCCTCGGCTTTGATTAATATGATCTTGGGATAGAGGAATCATTTTGCTTCTTTGGATTTCCACTGGGATCTGTTTCTTTGCAATTTCTGCAGATATGAGAATTGTTCCTTGCTTGGATTTATGATTGTATATTGTTGTGTGACTACAAGCATCTTGCTGTCCTGCGAGCTTCTACTCAATCAGCATCTCATAAAAATGTGCAATTTAGGCCCATCAACTATTCAGCTGTTTCTGTAGCTTTATCCCGCTATGTGCAGTTGACAGCGTCAATTTGGATTATGATGCTGCTGTTAAACTGCAAGTATCTACTACAAGCTTATTTGAATTTCGATACAACAATTCAATTATTTTTACCCTGAGGAGTAAGTGCTTTTAGAAGCAGCAGTTACACCATTATGAATAAATTTGTGGCAGAAAAACAATATCTTGAACAACACACTTTGGGTGGATCAATTTTTGCCAGTGATTACAAGATTTTTGAAAGTCAATAACAAGCTCCAAGATGCAAACCTGCGTTGCAACCAAAAATCTCTGTAGTATAATGAATAGTGTCTGAAGTCAACTGCACCAAACATGGAAATGGTAATGGTTGTTTGAAAAAATAGGGGTGTTGAAATATCGAGGGGTATAGATATTGCACTTATGGACATTTTTAAAAACACAACATTTCCTTCTTTTTAAAAAAAAATCTAGGTCTGGAGGACTTTATATGTGAGGTTGATTTAATTTTTCTGAGCCTGCTCTTAAGTCTTATCAGATTGTTTCTACTTCTTTCAAAGTAGATGTATCATTATCAGTCTGCAAGAATCTTCAGCCCATTGAAGGAGGCAGACTTAATCAGAAAAAGAAAAAGAAGAAGGATTTAGCTGAACTGATTGAATGGTGATGAAATTATAAATTACAGCAATGGCAAAGCTGATAGGGAATGCGATTACCATTGCATCATCGTTACTACACGATAGTGATTGTGTCTTTCTTTCTGGCATGCTTTAGAATGGGAATGGTTCGAGAAAGAGCATTGTTGTCGTAGAATGTGTTATTGTATAGTACTACATCTTTAAGGTGGAAATGGACTGTCTGCACGCAGAAGTATGTTCAGTCAGCTTTGTAAGAGTCCTTTGGATTACATAAAGAACGGAATTTTGTTTGTTTGTATGTTTTTTTGTAAGGCTGATGTTGCCAGGCTATGTGAGGGTGGAATCCTTTCGGTGATTGGAGCGTAATTAGATCACACCATTCGTCATGGTCTGTCAGGACATGTGCATTTGATGTGAGCCACGTTATCAGAATGTCGTCCGGCGTGTGACAACTCGCATCGTTGGAAGAACATCATGTATCAGGGAAGAATGTTGGCCGTCCCATGATGGGGTGTTTACCGCTCTGCGAGTTCTTTGGAGATCAGTTTGTTCTGAGTGTTGTGTCACTACTATTCTGATTATGGTATCTTGTTGATTTCATGCTTTCCTGGTTAAGAAATGAAAAACTTTCGTCGTACTGGAATGGGCTGGAACAGAAATTGCATCAAATTGACCGAGCTATCTTTGTTCTAATAATAACAGTAAAGGAGATGATGATGATAATAATAATGATAATAGCAATAATGATAATTTAATGAATATGGTACTAAAGTAACTACAGGACTGTATGATTATTATATAATTGTTGAAAATGAAAATGGTATTGTTATTGCTTTGTCAATATCTCATTATTTGTACTTTCATTATGAAGTAGATTACATATATATTTATAGTCACAGAGAGCAAATCAAAGGAAAGCCTTATTCCTCATTATGATACCAAGGGGCCTGAAGTTTTAGAGTGAAATAGGTGGTGTTTTGGTGCAATTTTACATCCCCAGTCAAAGCTCCATTTAGCTATTCTGAAGATTGTGACATTATTGCAGCATTTACAGGTTTTTTTATCTTGCAAACATTCCTGAAAGCCAATTCCGAGAATAAGACTTATAGAGAGCAGCAGTGAGCGCTGTCGTGTAGGTTAGGACTGAATAGGGAAAAAAGAGTTATTTCAAGCATGCAGTTATTTTGATGAAAAAATAATGATGGAAAACCTCTCATAATGCCTTTCAGATGAGCTGCGTTGTATTTAGGCAAATCCCACTCACTGTTTTGTGGGTTAGAGGTGAAGGTTTACAAGTGGCCCTGATTCTCTGTGGAGAGTTTGCTGAAAGACATGTTTATTCACCCCTCTCTCTGTTATTGGAAAGGAATGCCATGTGTGTGTGGGGGGCCCCCAGCCCTCTGGATTGCCAGTGGCAACTGGAAGCTGAACCAGTGACCCAGTGGAATGCGTTTGTGTATCAATGTCCCTGTCAGTGCGCAAGGCTGATCATAGGATTGTCGGCTCTAGTTCGTTAGCTGCCCTGCCAGTGGTGTGGTTCTCCTTTCACTACCAATCGACATTCCAGAGGGTACTGGAAGGATTCCTGCGCTAAAATCTTTTCCTGCCCTGGGACTTTTGCAGCTGATTCGCATCAAAAACATGATATTCACCCAGGCCTTCCGGCCATTTGGACCCAGCAAGAAGGGTCTGTTTCACAACAACCCGACGTTCGAGATGGTGCAGTACCCGCAGCGCCGCTCCAGCACGGAGGACCTGACCAAGGTGACGGCTGCCAAGCCGCCAACCGGCCGCACGAAGCGCAAAGTGATGAGGCGGACCAACACGGACCCCGGACCTCTCACCTCGGACATTCTCACCATTTTGCTGGAGCAGCTTCCCCAATGTCCACGTCTCGGGCAGCTGGGCAAAAAGACGGACACTTCTCCATCCTCCGCTGTGTCTCCTCCACCGTTTCCCATTCCATCCGCCACCGATACCTCAGTTTCCAGCCAGACTGGAAGTGTTAATTCGTCAACAGTTCCAACCATACCGACGGCAACATATCCTTTGAGTGGACATTCGCAGAATTTAGTTGGGACCACCCAAAGCGTGCCCGGGTCTGCCCAAAGTATGGCCCCGCCCTATTCTGTCGCTGCACCGAACCCCATGGCGATAGCAGCCCATGCAACATCGCTATCATCCCCAGCGTCGATGTCATCTTCCTCCATTCCGTCAGCTAGGCCCACTCCGCCCATACCCATCCCGACTCAGTCGCAGAACGTGTCGGCTCTTTCGCCGCAAATCCACAAACAGAGTTATCTGTCGTCTTCACTCCCGGATCACAGCGAGATGACGCTGCGTTCTTCTTTGTTTGGATGCGGAACACCGAAGCATCCGTCGCATTATTCAGAGTCGGTAGCGAATCAGAGAGGAGCGTTAGCCGCTGTCGGACCAACATATCCACCTGAGCAAGTTCCATATCAGTCCTCTTTTGGCCAGAAAAGTGAACCTTCATTTCCGCAAGATCAGCCCAGCTGTCAGCCCAAGATAGTTGTGGCATCCAACTTTGCTGCCCCGGCGCATTCTGCCGCAGCCCCTCAGTTGTCATGGCAACAGGTGCATACTCAAGGTACTCTCCCTTGTGAAGTACCATCATTATCATCATCATCATCATCATCCATTCGACCATCATCATCATCATCATCATCACCTTCGGCATCTCTCGCTGCATCCACATCTTTTAGTTCTCCATTTGATTCTACAACATCTTCATCCGTTGCTGCAACAGTATCAACTCCCTCCACTTATGTTGATGTTGGAGGCAAGGCAAAGAAAGTATGGAAACCTGCAAAGTATCATCCTCCACCTAGAACATCCTCTGTGAGAGCAAACGGTATAATTCATAATCTTTATCTTGTAATGTAGATGGTATAATTTCTGTCATTTATCTCCTATAAATACATTATTGTGTCATAATGTGTAATACATTGTAGATGATGTCTTGTTGTTTAAATTCTGGGAAAGATAAAAGAAAAATTACTGAAATATTCTAATTGTCTTTGTTGATTCAAATCACTGACACATAACTTGTTTCTACCACTGTCCAAGGGAAATATGCTCATCATCACTCAAATCGGCTTGTATGCCAGTGAATTAAGTGCAAATTGACGAAATCAAGCTTGTGGAAAAAGTACAACCATTACTGAAGTCTCTTATGTGTCAACTGATGGCATATAAACAGAATGATGGGAGTTCTAACTAAAAGGAGAATCTTTTCTGTTTCTTTTGGAAGACAGTTGAAATTTTATGTTCATGTTCAGAATTTTCCTTTCGTAATTTTTTTATTTTTATTGTTCTCATATTGCCTTATAATAAGCAAGCACCTCTTCCATAATGATGGATTTTACTTGCATATGTTACGGGAACCATACCAGATTCCTGTAGCGTCAACTCATATGGGAACCAAGGGGGGCATTTCATGAAGCGTTTTGTCTGACAAATTTGTCTTACAAATTTGCTCTCAGCCATTCAGATGCAAGGATTTCAGTAGCTTAAAACATTTTGTCCGAAAAAATATCTGACAAAACGCTTCATGAAATGCCCCCCTACTGGTATATGTACAAGATTCCCAAATTGTTGGTAAGAGTGTCAGCATTTGTGGCCTAAATTCATGTTAATTTGTGTTACGCCTGCCAGAAAAATAACTTTCATTTAAAGATTAGAGTTTCTTCTATCAATGTCTGTTCTTATTCTGTATCAAAACCGTGTGTATTTTTGTCTACCTTTTAAATTTTTTTTCTCTACCTTTTTCTAACACAGTTAGTGCACCTGTTTTTGCTATAAAACTCATATAAAGATGATACGTAGCAATCAAGGCTGAACTCACTGAATGTTGACTTTCGTTGACCCCATTCGGGTGCCTGTATAATGTATAACAAAAGAGTTTGTGAGCCCATCAGTGCACGCTCTATTCATATCTCATGTTAGATCAATATTTTGCATTGCTCTATGGCACATGCAGTTGACTATGGAAGGGGGAAACATGTACTGCTGGACTGCTTTCACACAGGCACATTACCAACCTGTGCATTCTTTGTCGATGGTACTTAGTTAGTACCATGATAGCCAGAACTTCAAGTAGTACTGCAGTGGACTCACGCTAGTTATCACAAACTTTGCTGGGTTGTGTTTCAAAAACCCAGTCCAATTGCTGTTTTGTCTTTGTTTTAGTGAGTATTAAAGTGTATTCCATGACTCATAAAAGTATAAGGCAAAGTGTACATTTTATGGATCCTTGCTTGTTGTTGTTGGGTTTTTTTGCAATGCATTTTTTCTCAAAATAACTTTTATGGCTTTTCGCTGCTTACCTTTAAGCACAACTTTTCAGAAATGGTAAATATACAAGAGCACAAAAATAGAAATGCCTGCAGATCTTTATGTATTTAGTCTGTTAGATTGGGAATCTTTTTTTTTTGTAGGAGCTGTATGGCAGAACATAGCCACAATTCTTTCAACAGAATGATAAAATTCCATCTGGAGATGCAGGGAGAAACCTCAGACTGATAGATGTACATATTACTTGATCCAACTTAATCTTGCTGGTCTCTGTCTAGAATTCTTTTCAAATTATTTTTCACTTCGGAACCAATTTCAGACCCGTGCCCTGTTATGTTGCGGCCATCTCGCACTCTGTGGCGTTCCTCCGGGCCAATTTGGGCCGCTAAAAATAACATTTAGCTTTGCACGCCAGCCAAGCAAGCCAGTATTTGCAGCCTGTGTAGATGTCGGGCGGGGCGGCGTAATAACAACCCGATCTTGTTTTTTTCCATTTGGGGGTGGGGGAGGGGGTCATCGATACCTCTCGGCGGAATTCAGTCCGCCTCATCAGTGGAAGGGTGCTCAAATTAAAGCAAGCATAGAAGGGCTGGGTAGGAGACCAGGGCCCCATTTCATAAAAAGTTGATATGATAGCAACTCTTGCTGGAATGGCAATTGTCATGGTAACGACAAGAATATAGCTTCCTGATTGGCTGTTGCTATGGAATGTTGCTGTTCCAGCAAGAGTTGCTATCCTATCTAAACATCTTTATTGAAATGAGGCCCTAATGATACCTCCTTTCAAGAATTATCCTTCCTTGCCTCTTCCCATCTCAATTGGTGCTCATTCCTATCACTTCTCCATGCTTTAACTGCTGAATGCTCCTCCTTTTATGCAGCCTTACCATTTCAGCTGTCTTTCCCTGTAATTCATAGAATTGAAATTATTATTTGATAGTCAAATCAGATCAAATTAAACTGAAGATTCTCTGTTGTCACTTCTGTATGATTATGCCTGTGCAGTTTCAACAGCAAAAGTACGAGCAGTCATTGTCAAAACTTTGTATACGTTATTTTATACTATTAGTCTACTTTGATTTGCACGAGATGATAACACAGTTATGAAAATGATTCCAAAGTTTGTGTGTACTGGTGATTAATTGAGAAACCCTGTTTTTCAATTTGAAATAAGCCTCCAATATTGCTTTTCGCTAAAAGAAAACTTCCCAAGACTCCCTTTGAGTACTAAACCTTGGATGTACTAAAGGAAATATTTTCAAGTAATGGAAGTTCCAATAATTGCAGTTATTGGAGCAACATTTTTGTTATGTTCATGGCTGATTCGCTGTTTCTTTAATGTCACCTTTGTAGTTGCAGTTATTGCAGCTTTCTGTAATTGCAATCATTTTGATTATACACTTGGGCTCTTGGTGTCATATAGTGATCAAGAATGTGACACAAGATAAGTTCCTCCTTACATTTTGTAATGTATTTTTAATATGAGATATAGGCAAGAGAAAATAATTTGTAAGAAGTGTCTGCAGCATGGATGGGGGACATGGAGGGTGTGAAAATAGCGAAGGAGATGCCCGGCTTGACGGATGGTTTTGAGAGAAGCGTGCTTGTAGTCAATGAGGCACGGAGAATTAGGGAACCGACTTATGAGATACTGAAGACAGATGGCAGATGTGTGTTCCTCTCCTCATTTTCACTTCCTTCCAGTATGTTCCATTATGATCATCGCGAATGATGCTACCTTATGCTGATGAGCGATTATGTTTACGATTAGAATGAAAACTGCAAAGCAGTAATGATGCTAATTATTTGATAAAGTAGTCATGATTGTGTCAGTAAAGATCAGACTCAGCGATGGATGTGAGGTTGCATGTTGGTATCACTGTGTGGATATATTACATTTGTAGGTGTGATAATATTTTAGCATGATAAGAGTAATGTTTTTAGGTGCTAGGTGTCTGAAAATACCATGAGATGCATATGAGGAATAGCAAATAATATCTTCAAAGACTGGACATATATAAGTTACAGATGTCTTATTTCAAGAATCATGAAGTTGTCATATTTCATTTACTCTCTGTCACTGAATTGATGAATGATATTGTATTATTTAAAAAATAGAATCTGTAGTCGTGTGTTCACTTTTTTTTTATTAAGATGAACTGGTTTTGACAATATATCACAGACTAAGATTTATAATAATATGTTTTAGGTTGTGCACTTGTTATGTGTTACTAGATTCAATGTTCAAAGCCAGAAGAACAGTACGTCCCCTCCCCTTCTCTCCCACTCCCCCCCCCCCCAAAAAAAAAGAATCTGAGACATTTAAAGAGCAGCTGTATAGTGCAGCATTGATTAGGGCAGTTAGGACATAGAAGCAGAATGTAAGGTAGAAGTGAACGTAGCAATTGAATGTCACATGCATCTGACAAGGCATGAAATTTAGGAAGAGAATGTAGCATTTTCTGATTGTTTGAAATTTATTTTCATATTTTTGGTTGGGTGGTACATATTACCTTTATTTTATTGTGTAAAAGCGTGGTAAGATGCCATTTCTCATGAATGTAAAGGGTTGTTAATGGTAGCCAGAAAGTCAGGTTGACATCGGAGACCAGCAAGCGTGTCATGGCTGTCACGGGCTGATGAAAAAGAGCACATGTCAGAAAAAGATCCTCATATTACTACGCTGGTTAAACGACTTCGCTGCTACTGAAATGTCTACTGTAATTTGATTTGCTTGGTTAAACATCTAGGAGGCTCTACCATGGGATGAGGGTTGTAACTGTAGAAGACGTGCCCGGCTAAGCCATGAAACACACTGATATCTCCTAGTGCACACTTGGGTAGATCCTCTCTAAGTTATTTCATTTTGAATCAAAATACATCAGATCTTGAAACTCATTTTTCAGTGTAATTTCTAACAAAATCATACAAAAACACCCCAGTCAGTGTTCAGTTTGGCAACATCAGACACATGGGCAATTGTATCATATCCTGCAAGAGAAGCACTCAAAACATCCAAGAAGAGAAATACAGAGTGTGCAGCATCACTCACGAATCATGTGATGTAGGAGATAAGTGCTCGAGATAAGTAGGAGCCCTCAAATGTATAACTCTTTGGATATCTGCCATCTTGTGCTGGAAGTTAGCATTCATGTACAACAGAGGAGTGTGGGTATGATATCAGATTGCATTAAGGGTTCAACTGTGAGAAATTAAAAGATGCTGTCACATTCCTTTCCCCCAGTAGAGTCTGTATAAGTAGTTCAAGGGCCCTTACAGTTGCTTCCAGTGGAACAAGTGCCATTTACAGCTGAATGGCAGAAATTTAATCATATAGGCTGATTTATTACAACTACTGGTAGACATTGTCATTTGAATGTATGCTTTGGGTCTTGTTGGGTGTAATATAACATACATTGTATAATGTACCATTATCTGCAAATAACATTTTTAGCACATAAAGGAAATGTCTCACAGGAGAAAACCAATCATTTACACTGTACCTGTGGTCTGTATTCTTCTTGACTTGTCCTTTTTTAGCATGAATTGTTATGATTTTACTCAATAAGTTTTTTTCTGTTCTTTGCTTGTAATATGTAAAAGTTATATGAGCTCTTCATGAAAGTTTTGCTGCAGTACGTATATTTCAGAGTCCAGTGAAAATTTGGACTTTAAGAATTTAATCCTTTGAGATTTTATTCATTCAGTGCTGTTTGTGTGGGAAAAACTTTGCAGCACCAAAAGAAGCAGAAAAAGTGTGTTCCAATTTGGGTATGTTTATGTATTTATTATGTTGGTCATGTACAAATGAAGTAAGAAAATAAATACAATAGATGTAAAGGTGGTCGGCAGATACAAGGAAGAATGCAGCCCAGAGATGATCATCTGTTTTGGTCAATACGATGGACAACCTCCCACTCCAGCCCAGTGGATTTACTCTTTCCTATTTCTGTTTTAGGATAAGAATCACCACGGATTCTTGCTCCTAGGAGAATGATTTTGTGACGAAGTGGAAGAGTATGTCTACTCTGTCCTTTCAATATCACCACTTTGTCTTGCTTCCATGTAATGTCATTTATGTGATGGTTATAACTGTGTCCATTGTATATTAATGTACACTGTACATGATGTGTCAATATCAGCTCTAGATGATAATTTCTTTTCACACTCCAGTTGTAAAATGCAAGCATTGTGAATGTGGTTCAGTTTTAACATCACCTCACTATTCAACTGATGTACTGGTGTGTGTTGGAATCGTAATTTGATATAATATGCTGTATTTACACCCTCAGCATTGATTCAGCTCATCTTCAATCATTGCATGTCATTTTTCATTCCATAGTTTGGAGTGGTTATATCCAATATATTGGCTGATTATGCATAATTTTGTTTTAATCTCTTCATTTCTTTGTCTTCTGTCTGATATTGCTTCTGTCGTGCAGCCTCATCAACAGTCACCAAGCCGACGGTTCCTGACAGCAGATATGATTACATGAACCAGCTATCGACAGCCGATGTAAGTGGTACCATATCTGGGGAGATGTGATCTGTCGATGTGATCTGTCTGTCTATATATGTCTATTTGTTTGTGTATTTCTCAGTCTATATATCTGTCTGTCTGTCTGTCTGTCTGCATACTGGTCTGTTTGCTGTGATGTGTCAAGTGCTATATTGAACATATAGTACAGTTTGACCTCTCCTATCCGGACATGTTGGGACCAGCGCTCATCCGGATAGGGATTTGGCCGGATATGGGAGACTCAATGTTTGATAGACACAGCTGCCTACCCAATGGTAGCTACATGTACATGTATTAATTTTGCGTGAACATGTCACATCCTCGTCACCTCGTCTGCATTCAGAATTTTCTGATATTTTGCTCAATGAACGATCGCCTGTACCGTGCCCTGATTTAATGAAAAGTTTTATGTCCACATTCTCGATGTGATTTGGGGGTGGTGAATGTCTGAAAGCATGTTATTTAGATCAAAATTTGATGTGAATGTATGTTTATGTTTGGAATAATATATAGTGTACAGGAGTTTAGAATTCCCCTTTCCCCATAATAATTAGATTGAAGAAAAAAAATCATGGCGAGATTGTGTCCGGATAATAGAGAGATCCAGATAAAAGGAGGCCGGATAGGAGAGGTTGGACTGCATTACGATGGAATCGATGCAATAACCAGAGAAGAGCACGTGTTTGTTCTCTTCAACTATACTCTAGCATGTGTACATTTTATATACTGATCATCTAACAAATCAAATATACAGATTTTATGGAGATCTAATTGAGGAACAGCATTAAGAAGACAAATTATATAAATTCTGCAACATAGTGAAGAGTAAAAGAAGGTATCAAGCTTCATATTTTGTTATGACCTGCTGGAGATGTTTAGAAAATACATGTCAAAAAGTGAGTAATGTTGAAATCAGTTTTCAGAACATGTTCATCATGGCATGGTAGGTCTCTTGTTGTTTTTTTTTTTTAATTTCAGTGAGGATGGGTCATACGGGCAGATTTTCATATTTTGTAACAAATGAATATATTTATACATATATATATACATTTTTTTTTTCCTGGAGATTATATTTTTGTGTATTCATCTGGGCCTTACATACAATCATTCTTAATTGAAAAATGTGCCTCTCTCCTACATAGTATGTGAATACATATCGATGTACATGAATTATTGCATTTGTTGTGTTGATATACATTCACAGCAGAGGTCGAGTGCCGAAAAGAAGCCGCGAGAGGTGAGGGAGCCAGACGCCTCATACAGCAAGAGCCTGCCGGAGTACAACCCCATCAAATCGCCGAACATCAGCGATGACCGCTTCGACGACTTTGACTTCACGCCACCGGTCATCGTGCCTGTGGCCAAACAGGAGGTACTGCCCCCAGTTGAACGTTCTCCCTCTCCCGGCAAACAGGTGGGCTAGCCAAGATCTTGTAGAGAGAGAAAGGGGGGCTGTGGAGTACCTCCATCTCCACTCTGCCCCCGCAGCACGCGTACACGCACGCACCGTGCTGGAGTGAAATTGTGCAGTGAACCTTTAAAACATGGCATACTGTCCTAAATTTAACCATTTTTTCCTTCCTTGGTTTGGCACAACTGAATGGTGTGAATTTATATCCAGAGTTCCTCTTTCTTCTTCTTCTTTTTTATTCTCCTTTCCACCTCATTTAGGAAGAAAAGATTAATTCTAAAATTTTAAGATGGCCTTGGAGCATATGTAGGAAGTGATCATATTTTTTCCTGATCAGAGAACATTCAATACAATTACATCAGGCAGTTGTAGGAGGTGCTCCTAAAAGGAAAGTTGTCCACTTTAGAAGTGGAAATAAGGTATCATACAATTTATGGGTTTCTCATGGTATTTGAGTGAATGGAATAAATCCTTTGCCAATACATTATATCAAAATTTGCAAAGAATAAAAAAGCTTCCTTATCCGACAAGGACAGGTATGTTGGGTGTCTGATAATCAGAATTTCAGAGAACATTCAATACAATTACATTGATTTATTTTTTGTGGCAATCTTGTCTTGAGTCTGTAATGTGCAGCCTCCATGCAACTGCATGTTTTACAACCGTGAATTTTCTTTCATATATTCTAGTTTGTGGAAGGGGTTTCTGTGTGAATCTTGTTTGGTGATCTGGGAATGAAGCTAATTAATGTATAATATGTATGATTATTCTACTGGTATCTTAGCATGTGCTTGTCTGTTGGCAAGTGAAAGAAAAAAAAAATTCAAGCATGTTCCCACTTGTGGTAGCAGCATGCATGCATCAGCTCTTGAAATATGCTCACATAAACTTGTATTTGTATGTTTGCAGAATGCCAGGCAAAAATTTCATGTTGTGAAGGATATGACATCCTTGTGCAAAGCATTATGTGCAAAGCATTATGAGAGAACTGCTGATCTTTAATTAACAAACATGTTGGAAAAAAGGAACCAGTGGGACACGAACCTGTCATCTACTGCTTTACGGGCAGCGACACTACCACCAGGCTGTCCCTGCTTGCCGGCAGTGCGAACCTGAACCTTCACCCCTCTGAATAATATCTTTCATTCAAAAAGTTATGTGTCTGAAAATTGATCAATATGTTACAGATATCATGATCAGTATGTTTATGACCACAATAGTTTTACCAAAAAATTTCGGCATGCAGGAACTGTAAGATGCTGTAATGAGTATTTTGTACATATAAAAATGATTTTTTTTTTTTTGGTTTTTGTGCTCAGTCATGTGCAGTATGTCACAACATAACTCTATACCCCCATAACTACCACAGTCATCAACAGGTTATGTTTTAAGGAAATCTAGGAATCAAACCATTTGTTTGGCATGCAGAATACCGAGAATTGAATGCATTTTACATCTGCAGCCTTTTGCAAACATCATGAAATTTTGTATGTTTACAAAATAATGTCTCCCAGTATACTGTATGAAATCTTAAGTCAATACACCTTAGAATTTTTTGTTCAAAGAAATGAAAAACCAACTCCGTATTAACCAAGAATACACAAAAATGTTTGAAAAAGAAATGGTTTGATTTTTTTTTGTCTGAATAAATTCATCGTAAGTCTATAGTATTATTTTCCCCTCCATCATAAAGAAGTTTCTAGTTCTATTATTTAGAGGAAAGGTCTTCAATATACCAGCTTATGAAAGGACCATTGTTGTAAAAGGGACACACAGTCTGTAAGCATGACTCAAGAAACAACAACAGCAACAACAGAGATTGCCCATGAAAATTTGATTTCATTGTCAAGGAGGAGTGAAGTCTCTCAAAACAGTACTTAACTTTAGCAGAAGATTAGATGGGTGTGTGCATAGTCCCGCGTGCTGTTGTATGAATTGTGTCGGACACAGTCACGAACAGGTGCATGATGGGGGGAAAGCAATGGGTTGATGACTTATCGGGTGCCAATTCCAGCAGTGCCAGGAATGCAGGAATGTATTCTGGCCAGATTGGCGCTGTGCTGCTGTTTTTAAAGGTTACATGTAAAGTTGGCTGCCAAAGGACAGAAGAACTAAATGTAAGGGAAAAAAATACACAATTTGCAAGTCATTGAAACTGATAGATTGGACACATTTCTTCAAATTCTTGTGATATATAGCTAAATTTGGTTGCGCTGTTTCATCTCGGTAACTTCAACTTTTATTTTAGTTGATACCAAGGCCATGCTGTACAAAATTAGATTATGACTGTACCATTCAATTTCTCTCTTCTACTTTTGTGATTGATTCAAATGCAAGTAAAGAAATAAAAATAACAATTGTGAAATAGTTCCAAATAGTCATTGGAAGGTGTGTAGATATTTCCCATTATATGACCAACAGCACTTTTATGTAAATGCAACTATTGCAATACTCTGCATTGCAACAGTAATAAAGTTCCCCGAGCAAATGGCGCATTGCCCAGACAGAAGGCAAAATTGAATTGACAGCAGCGTTGAGGTATTACCGCAGAATGAATGCACAATTGTGCTAAATGAGTTTAGCAATATGCATTCTGATCGATGTGACATTTGCAGCGTGATCTGTAGCATGCAGGCAATATTAATGTGTAGACAGACACGTCTGTGAAAATTATCCCACTTTAATTGGAATTTGATGAAAAACCACCTCTAAGTGAAAAAAAACCCCCAAGTCTGTAGAGGGGGTGCCATGTTTTGATAATTTTGGCAGTGATTGAAAGTTTCATGTCATTCCCTGCTTTCATATATGTATATATTTTTAGCTCACCTGAGCCAAAGGCTCAAGTGAGCTATTGCGATCGCCCTTCGTCCGGCGTCCGTCGTCCGTCTTCCGTCGTCCGTCGTCCGTCGTCCGTCGTCCGTCGTCCGTCGTCCGTCGTGCGTCGTGCGTAAACTTTTTACATTTTCATCTTCTACTTGAAAACCCCAAGACCAATTTTCATCAAACTTGGCAGGTAGCATCCCTAGGGGGTTAGGAACTCAATTTGTTAAAATGGGCACCATGACCCACCCAGGGGGCCCCCAGGGGGGCCCAAACCCCCCAAATTTAAGGAATCTTTAAAAATCTTCTTCTCTAGAACCAGAAGTGATAGAGCTAAGTTAATACTATGAGTTAGTTCATTGATGACTGTAGTTTCAAGTTTGTTCATGGCAGAATCAGGGATGCCCCCCTTGGGACCCAGGGGAGGGGGGTGGGGAGGGGTTCTAATGGGGCCTAAATTGTACATTTTCATCTTCTTCTTGAGAACCCCATGACCCATTTTCACCAAACTTGGCAGGTAGCATCCCTAGGGGGTTAGGAACTCAATTTGTTAAAATGGGCACCATGCCCCACCCAGGGGACCCCCAGGGGACCCCCAGGGGGCCCAAATCCCCCAAAATTAAGGAATCTTTAAAAATCTTCTTCTCTAGAACCAGAAGTGATGGAGCTAAGTTAATACTATGAGTTAGTACATTGATGACTGCAGTTTCAAGTTTGTTCATGGCAGAATCAGGGGTGCCCCCCTTGGGACCCAGGGGAGGGAGGTGAGGAGGGGTCCTAATGGGGCCTAAATTGTACATTTTTATCTTCTTTTTTAGAACCCCATGACCCATTTTCACCAAACTTGGCAGGTAGCATCCCTAAGGGGTTAGGATCTCAATTTGTTAAAATGGGCACCATGTCCCACCCAGGGGGCCCCCAGGGGGGCCCAAACCCCCCAAATGAAGGAATCGTTAAAAATTTTCTAGAATCAGAAGTTATACAGCTAAGATAATACTATGAGTGAGTACATTAATGACTGTAGTTTCGAGTTTGTTCATAGGAGATCCAGGGGTGCCCCTCTTGGGGGCAGGGGGGGGGGGGGGGGGGTTGGTTAGGTAGGTCCAAATGGGGGCCTGAATCGTACATTGTCATCTTCTTCCTGAAAACCTCATGATAGATTTTCGTCAAACTTGGCAGGTAGCATCCTTAGGGGGTCAGGATCTCAATTTATCAAAATGGGCACCATGCCCCACCCAGAGGGCCCCAGGGGGCCCCCAATCCCCCAAATTAAGGAATCTTTAAAAATTTGGGCCCTTATTGTACATTTTCATCTTCTACTTCAGAATGCCTGGTCAAATTTTGGTAGAGCTGTGAATAATTTAGATTAGTGACTGCGTGAAAGGTGAACTTGCGATACTCAGGTGAGCGCTAGACCCGCGGGTCTCTTGTTAGGCTGTGCGGTATGATGGAAAATTGATAGTCGAGGCCCCACCGCCCCCCAAAAAACAACAACAAACAAACAAACAAACAAACAAACAAACAAACAAACTGAGAAAAGGGAAGAAATCATGCATTTCTTCCAGTAATGGTCATACAGTGGAGATAGAATTTTGATAGAAAAATCCTGTTGATAATAACAATTTGAAAACATACAACCCATTAATAATGATGAAGGTGATATTAGACAGATGTCTGTACATTGCAGCACTTTAATAGTTTAGCCGTCATGAGTAACTTGCATAGTTGTGTTAAATTTTATTGATGTAAGGATTTATGACATAGTAAACCTGACTGTAGAAAGAATTATATAGAATTGAGTGTTTGCATGCAGATCAAAGAGACACAAATACGAGCCAACAATGCATGGCACATGCACTATCAATATTTATCTGTCGTGTGGATGAATAATAGCAGGCTTTGGCAGTATTAACAGCAATGCACCATCATTATTGTACCACTGCATATTTGTACTTCTCCTCTCCATCTTCAGATTTCATACTTCATATTGTTTTCCTCATTTTTTCTTCTTTTTAAAAAAACCGAGAGTGATGTATGTTCAGTATGCTTTCAACTCACAGCTGCACTTGATGAAGAGAAATCAGATTCATTTTCAGTTATGACTGAATGAAGACTTTCTTTTTTATGAAAGAGACAATACTTCAAAAGAATAGATACAAAGCAACATTCCAGTAAACATGAAAGGCAATTAATTAGGTTTTTAAAGTACAGTGTAAAATGAAATATAATTGAATTGATAGAAACATATGTTTTAGGAGCATTCGTGATAATTGAATGCAAGTTGCTGAACAAACTGTTTCTGAACAATCAGGCAGTGAGACAACACCTTATAAATCATATATTTCTGTGGTTAAAAAATTGTCTGCATTAAAAAATTTAGGTATAATCCCAGGTATGTTAGTGTATGTACACAATATTCTCATTATTGTAGGTTACTGTAAATAGGGATTTGGCATACCTTTACAGTCTGTGTTTATTAGTTCTGTGGGACCTCTGTCTGTCTGTTTGTTTGTCTATCTGTCTGTCTGTCTCCTTCTTCAGCACCCTTGAATGAAGGTCCAAGCAGTTTGATATCAAAGGTCAGGGTGATCACTGACCATTAGTCCAAAGTGGCAATTTAAAGGTCAAGCATTTGACCGCCACCAGAGAAAGTGATCCACTTCAATACTGGCATGTCGTGCTGTTTAATGGTTGACTGCTCTTTGTGCTGCCCTCTTGCTGCAATGTGAAAGCAGTGTGCATACAATTGTACATCTTTCAAGTACTCTAGCAGTTGTAATGTGCGATTATTGATCTCATACATGAATGCATTTTACTTTTAAGTGGTCTTACATGTGCAAGTTTCAGCTTAAGGTAGCTGTGTACAATATTCATTTTCACTTGGTGAACTATTAGAGAATTGTCTTACAAAATGTTAATGGATGCATGTAAAGCCTTTGAGACTGCATGATTGTTTTCAATAGATATGTGTACCTCTTGACAATGTAAAATGTACTGCTCTTCCATTCTCTTGAGTACAATGAAACGTGGTGTAGCCTTGTACAAATCATAATGATGCATTCATTGTTGTACTTATAATTGTGAAACTGTCAGGTCTGTGTTAGTGATATAAGTGGATAGTCTCATTGTTTCATGCTATCATTAATGTGCCTTCAGTATTAGACCTTTATCATCAGCGTGTTTACCAGCTGCAATGATCAATTCTGTCAGTTTTTTCAGTTGATGGTTGCCTACTTTTGTGCTGAAACATCAGTACCTTGCACGAAAATTGTAGGATATTGTAGTAACGTTGTTATACAGAGACATGTATTTTATATATTTGATGCGTTATCATGAAAACCATATTATATAGGAAGAATCTTTTCTCCTTTTTTTAACATATATGAATTTTCCAGATGCTAAGCTAAAAGTCAATATATATTTTTCCCTGCTTCAATGCAAGGAAAATACACACAAGAAAAAAGTCAGGAAACAGTAAATATTATACTGCCAAAACCAGCTTTTTCCTTCCTTTGATGATCTTTGACTTTATATTGGGTAACGTGATGACACACCACATATATACATATATATGTTACATTGCTCTGTGTCATTTCAATGTGCCTGTCCATCTAGTATTTTATGGTGATTGTGGCTGTTGTCTAGAGTCGTCCTTTATCTCTTGACGTTGGCATGCTTGTCTCACATTATGAACGAATATCGAGTTTTAATTTCACTTTTTCTGTTTCTCTATTTTCCCCCTGTCGTTTCAGATTACAAAAGCTAGTGCTGTTGCACTGTACCCTTTCACAGCTCAGTCCAAGAAGTAAGTTTATACACTATTAAAGTATCTGTGTAAATGAATGCTTTGTGTTAAACATGTCCAGATTGTCCTGATATGTAACAGTGATAAGCAAGCTTTCAGGACGTGCTAGTTAGTGATGTTCAACAGAATCCTGGATTGGACAGCAATGAACAAAGTGAAATAGATACAGAAAATAAAATAAAAAAAGAGTTAAACTTTGCTGTGCAAGTGCCATTGAGAATATAAGTAGTGAATGTCTCTTTAAAAGTGATTAAATGATGGTTCTGGTAGCAGTTTTTGTGATTCGTTTTTATAATCTTTCTTTTTGCATCAGAACAGAGTATACACTGTATGTTACATAGGAACGTAATTAATGTAAATTGTAAGAGCACAGATTTTGATAATAACAGTGTTGTTGTATGACGTAGCTTTTGTTTTAACCTGTCAACCCCCAGATAAGTTTGCTGCAGAAAAAGATCATTTTCTCCTCATCAAATTGGCAACTCCTGAATTTAACTGCATCTCCTACAGTGGAAACAGATTAGCTGGAACTGGTTGAATTTACTAAATCTGTTCAACATCAGAAAACAAAAATGCAAAACGGTTGCCAATTTGAGATGGGCACATTGCCTGTACTCTGACATGTGATGACATGTAAGGATCAGTTAAAATTTTGTGATTGTTATTGAGATTTTTGCCTGTCATGGAACCAAGATAAGCAGTGATATGTGACCAATATAATACAGGGCTGAAAGAAGAGTGAAATTTGTGATTCTGCCCAATGAAATACCAGCACTGAACTACAAGATATATTGTTTATGAGAAGATGCCACAACAAACCACAAACATGTTTTTGTTTTGTTGTATTTGTTTTTGTTTGTTTTTGTTTTTTTACTGAATCGGGTAGTACAATGTATTTATCTTCCTTTTTTTTTTACCATGACTTTTTGTTCTTTTGTTCCAACAATCCTCATCAGTTTCTGTTCAAACTGTAGTGACAAATAGACCTATATATTCATACAGTGGACTTGCATTGATATTTGAGAGATTTGACTTTGATATTTGTGAGATTGGCATTTTCTCACCATAGAGGGGGTAGTTACAGTCATACAGGCACAATGGCTGGAGCCTTGGAATACAAACCTGTGATGGCTAGATCTAGGTCTTGTATGTTTCAGTGTCATGATCAACTCGCCCTCGAGATCTTGTTCTGTATAGCCACAGTGACTGTGTACCAGCAGGTTTTGTTCCCTGAGGTTATGTGCTGTGTGCAAATCATAAAAAAAAACCATAATGCTTCCCCCCCCCCCCTTTGGTTTGAAAAGAAAATGTCAATAATGTACATGTAATAAACCCCCATGAATGTGTCAAGCAGCGCATGATGAAGCAAAAAGAAGTCTGCCATGTGTGGCTTTGTAGAATCCTTTCTGCATTTGTGCGGGAAAAAAAAAAATTAAGAGGACTCAATTGAACTCAGATATTCGATGTCATATTGGTTTACTCTGAGTTGCTTTGCAGACTGTTAGTCTATCCTCACACATACATACATACATACATACATCAAAATTATTACACATTATTATGCTGATTATTGCCTAACAGAGAGTTGAGTTTCAAGAAGGGGGATACAATTTTCCTGACGAGAGAAGTGGATAAGAATTGGTTTGAGGGCGAGCACCATGGAAGTAAGGGCATCTTTCCCAGGAGCTATGTGGAGGTAAGCCTTAAAGGAAACCCAAACCCTAAGAGAAATGTGGATTGAGTGAAAGCAGCAACATTAGTACAACACATTAGTGAAAGTTCGAGGAAAATTGGACAATCAATGCAAAACTTATGAATTTTTAAAGTTTTGGTGTTGGAACCGCTGGATGAGGAGACTACCAGAGATTATGACGCATGTGTGGACAACAAAGTCAATATAAAGGAAATATAAACGGAATTCCTCTTAAAGGCACTTTTCTATCATAATGAAAGAGCACTTGACTATTAAACCGCTTTCAGAAAGCAGGGGGAATAATTGCTGCCCTTAACGTATGTCAGTATCAAGTTGATGGAATGCTTAATTTTCATGAAAAATGAATTTTTGTGGGATTCCCTGTATATTTTATTTTTTATTTTTGTTCACACATAATTATGTCATAATCTTTAGTAGTCTCCTCATCCAGGATCCAACACCAAAACTGTAAAAATTCATAACTTTTGCATCGACTGTCCGATTTCCCTCAAACTTTCACTGATGTGTTCTACTAATGTTGCTGCTTTCACTCAATCTACATGTCTCTTTGTGTTTGGGTTTCCTTTAACCCTTTCTGCGCTTCGTTCGCCAATTTGTAAGCTTGCTGGAGTTGCTTCGTGTGCTGATTGACACATACAATGTCAAGGAAGATATCGTGAATGAATAGAGACTACTTATAAATCCCCTTAATCCCAGATACGTCATGTTGGTCTTCTCATTGAACTGAGGCACATTGCTTCACCTAAAGTGGACAAGCTAACTTTACAACTTGGTTAGAGTTTGGGAGGAATTACTGAACGCTAATGAAGAAGCTTGGCAAGTTAAAACTATTGAAAGTGCCTCTTGAGTTAAAGAGTTGACCCCCAGGGCACACAACTCTTTACTTCCTTTCACTTTTGCTCTGAAAGTTTGCGGTGCTGTAAGTCTGGAGAGCTGTAGTGAATTTGCAATTGCGCATGAAAGGATTAAAATTTGAAATAATGTACATGCAAAAAACATCTCAGAGGCCCCCAAATTTTATAGCTTATTAGATGTTCTATATGTTCCCGTAAAAGCAGAAGATTTATATTATACACAAAATGAGAGTGATCAGTCACATGCATTGAGTGAAGGGAAGTTGAAATCATTATTCAAGTATGGGCTAGACAGAACATCATAGGTTGATTAAAAATGAAATTGAGGGAACGTGCGACTGAGCAAAAAGTCAAGAGACGAAAATCTTGTAATTAAAATGAAACAATTTAAAAAGAGACAAAAAATAGACAGGGAGAATATGAGAGGGATCAACCCGGCTATATCTTTGTTGATATTTGTGGTATCCACAAGATGCGACACCATATCTAGATCTTTCCTTTCTAAGGTATCCATGATTTACAGCAGTGAATCTATCCTCTCTCAGGTTGTCACCAGCATAGAGGAAGCTCGAAACTTGGAGGTGAACACACCGAGTGCTGAAGGCAAGGGAAGAGCCAAGTACAAGTTCAAGGGTGAAACGGCCAATGAGCTGTCAGTAAACAAGGTGAGTGTTTCCCATTGGTTGCAAGAATCATTTAAAGGCCAACATAGGAAACACACCTGTCCTCCATTAAATTAAAAAAAAAAAAAAAAGATGTGTTAGAGGGACTTTAGATAGTTTGACATTAGATAATTTGATACAAAGAAAGGATATCTAGTCCAGAGAATCACATAATTCTACAGAATGATTAGGAATGTGTGAATTGATTATAGAATGTTCTTATGTATTCTTATGATATCGTGAGAGTTAGATTGTGTGTCATATATGGAATATAATTCTGTGCTTGGCATGTTTGATTTTCAGTATTTATTTATCATATTCATACACTGCATTTATTGTTTGAACTGCATACAATTTTGATATATTTGTATTTTTGTATAATTTCGGATTAAATCTTGGTTTTCCGGTAATAATAATAATAGTAATAATGATAATGATAATTATTATTATTATTATCATTGTTATTATCATTATTATTATCATTATTACTATTACTAGTCAATGTACCCGTGGAGTGCTGAATCAGCCGAAGTGGGGCATGGGGGGGGGGGGGGGGGGGGGCTATGATGAAGTTATCGCAGTCCCAAGTACATGTAGGCCTACACCTGGGAAATCTCCATTGAGGATATTTCTGGGGGAATCCCAAGGAGTAGCGAAAGACAGTTATTTGACCTTTGACCCCAGTGACCTTGACCTTTCCCAAAATGAACCCCTCAAGGGCAATTTCGTGGTGAACCTGCATCCACCCACTAAGTTTGATGGAGATCGGACCTGGGAGAAGTAGCGAAAAAGAGTTATTTGACCTTTGACCCCAGTGACTTTGACCTTTCCAAAAATGAACCCCTCAAGGGCAATTTCGCGGTGAACCTGCATCTACCCACTAAGTTTGATGGAGATCGGACCAAGGACCTGGGAGGAGTAGAGGAACAAACAGACAGACAGACAAACGTTGCTCGAATTATAGTACGATTATTATTATCATTATTATCATTATTATCATTATCACTATATTCTACCTGTCATGCATTCAAGAAAGTGTAAAATGCCATGTTTACATCATTGTGAAGAATGTATAGGTGGTTCATGTAATGTAGGTACAGTAGTGAACACTGCAACATGTCAAATGCTCTGTGTTTGGTCATTCCTAGGGAGAAATCATAGACCTGGTGAGGCGGATCGATGCCAACTGGTGGGAAGCCAGGGTCGGAGGCAGGGCAGGCATCATCCCCTTCGCCTACCTCGAGGTCCTCAGGGAACCCCAGTCAGGTCAGTCCGAAGACGCAGTGCCCTCTTGTTGCCATGACAACAGTATGTCATGCGTATCAAAATTTACAGATGGACCTGCGATGAAGGAGAAACTGCACATCAGAGATTGATTGATTATCGTGAAACCCAGAAAGTGTGTTTGTACCTTCTTGCAGTTGAGATATCTCGAGTCACTTACATTAAACTGTTCATAAGTTTGCACATCGAACATTACTCTACACAAAGATTCCAACAAGACGGACACATCAAATACTGCAATGGTGTATCCAGTTGCCAGTATAAGGAGGAAAATAAGTAAGGAAGGAATGACTTCTGTCAGAATAGCAATGCACAAAATATACAATGCTGGACATTACCTTTGTCAGCAGAACTCAAAATTAAGTGTTTTTTTTTTAATGAAAAGAAAATCAATTAGGTTGTAAATTGTGAAAATGAAGAGAATCATTGCAATGGGACCTTGTGTGCTCCTGCTAAATACTTTTTTCGTTATCAGCTGACAACACCTAAAGATTTGGATCATTCCAGCAGTACCTGAAACCTGTGTTACCATCATGTACATGGGTTAGATTCAGACGTGAGAACAATGTGAAACTCATTCTGGAGAAGATTGTGTTGAATGGAAAGATGTCTCAGCTCTGTACAGCTTTTAACAGATTACAGTGGTGAGATAGCCAGCATGTGTTTGAAAGTGTGGCATGTGAGCAAACCATACTACAGTCAAACCTGTCTATAGTGGCCACCCAAGGGAGACAAAGAAAGTGTTCACTGTAGACAGGTGGCTGCTATAGAAAGGGTTGTTTACAAGGCTTTTCTCTCGGGTGAGGGGGTGGGAAATTGTGTTTATTGGCTGTATATGGCAGGCAGGCGCGCCGGAAGCAGTTTTGGATTGGGGGGGCAAACATTGGAGGGGGCTCAAGATTAGACCATGCATATGTTACACAATATACACATACACACACACACACACACACACACGCACACACATCTATTATATATATATATATATATGTAAAGTGGCGTACGGTGGGTCGAAACATGGGGGGAACCATAAAGTAATTTTGACGGTCTGTACTATGCTTGTGCGTGTGTGCGTGAGCAATAATGGGACTACAATTATATACATTACGGAATGTGATACATTCAACAACGCAGTCATTGAGGAACATTGTAAGTTTTCCTTACATGGATGGAATGACGGTGTGAAACGATCGACAAATTATATACTGTCAGCAACATAAGGTGAATGGCATAACAATAAAATGCGAGCGAGCGAAGCGAGCGAGCTTGAAAATTTTGATATTCTACAGTTCCAAAACTGGAGTTTTAATTGTAGCTACATATTTCGCTTTGAAATAAATGGGGGCGCATCGGGCGCAACTAATGGCAATTATTGGCAGCAACATTTAGGAGAATGGCATAACGATTCAATGCGAGCGAGCGAAGCGAGCAAGCTTGAAAATTTTGACATTCTACAGTCCCAAAACTGGGGTTTGTAGCTTTATCTTTCACTTTGGAAATTAATGGGGCGGCGCATCGGGCGCAACTGCCGGCAATTTGGCAGTAACATTAGGAGAATGGCATAACGATTCAATGCGAGCGAGCAAAGCGAGCGAGCTTGAGAATTTTGACATTTTACAGTCCAAAAACTCCCGTTTGTAGCTATATCTTTCGCTTTGGAAATTAAGGGGGGGGGGGCATCGGACGCAACTGCTGGCAATTACTGGCAGCAACATTAGGAGAGTGGCATAACGATTCAATGCGAGCGAGCGAAGCGAGCGAGCTTGAAAATTTTGACATTTTACAGTCCAAAAACTCCCGTTTGTAGCTATATCTTTCGCTTTGGAAATTAAGGGGGGGCATCGGACGCAACTGCTGGCAATTACTGGCAGCAACATTAGGAGAGTGGCATAACGATTCAATGCGAGCGAGCGAAGCGAGCGAGCTTGAAAATTTTGACATTTTACAGTCCCAAAACTCCCGTTTGTAGCTATATTTATCTTTCGCTTTGGAAATTAAGGGGTGGGGGCATCGGGCGCAACTACTGGCAATTACTGTCAGCAACATTAGGAGAATGGCATAACGATTCAATGCGAGCGAGCTTGAACATTTTGACATTCTAGAGTCCAACAACTGCCGTCGTGGCTATGTTTTTCGATTTAGAAATTAAGGGGGAGGCGCACCGGGCTCAACTGCTGGATGCGAGCGAGCGCAGCGAGCGAGCTTGAAAATTTTGACATTTTACAGTCCAAAAGCTGCCGTTTGTAGCCATATTTTTTCCCTTTTATTCATATATATACATATCTATTTAATTTTCTTTGTTTTTTCATTTATTTTTATTATCATTATTATTACTTCTTTTTTTTTTTTTTGGGGGGGGGCTTTTTGGGGGGGCAAAAATGCGTTTTGCCCCCCCACTTTTTGGATTGGGGGGGCGGCCGCCCCCCCTGCCCCCCCACTTCCGGCGCCTATGATGGCAGGTGGCGGCTATGGCAGGTTTAGACTGAGTAGACCCATGCTTTCCAAATCGTCGGTTTGAAGCAACCGTATTGAAATGGGTTCTAATGATTATAATGTCGGTGAATCAAACATGTAGTATCTGCAGTCATGGCATTTACAAGCCATAGATACCTATAAACCTTTTATGATTGTGATGATGATCAACATGGAAAAAGTGAAAATATCTTACAAAAAAGAGGCGTCTCAAAAGAGTTACAAAATATGTCAGCGATTCTCATGTGTAATGTTTGTGCCACTTACTCTGATCTAGGGAGAGCCGTGTCTCCACAACTGTCGTCAGGAGGACCCAAAGGGGCGCCGCTCAGTCCTGCGGGGCGGTCACCTCACAGCCCCACCCCGGTGGCGAAGTCGCCGTCCTACCAGACACAGTCCAGTAATCACATGGGATACGGCCCCACGGGAGGGATGAGGAGTCAGCCGCCATCAGCTCATCAGCAGCAGCAGCAGCAGAAGCCGGCTGCCTGGAACAACGGGCCGGTGCAGGGAAGGGGCGGAAATGTTGGCAGACCTGCCCAGGTACTCCAACCAGAAGTTTTTTTTCTTCTACCCCTCCTGCTCCTCCTCTGTCTCCTTCTTTCTTAATACCTTCTCCTTTGTCTTGGTTGTTATCATTATCATCATCTCCTTCTTTTTTCTTCTTTGTTCTTGTTTTTCTTGTTGTTTTTCTCTTGTTTTCTCCTCCCCCCTATCCCCATTCTCTCCCAACTTCTTTTTCTTCTTTATCTTTGATGCAATCTGCCACCTTTTATCCTGAAGATTATAACACATATGCTTTATTGCAAGACATATGGATGTCGTGAAGATTAATGGAAAGTTAGCGCAATAGGAAGAAATTCTGGTGATATTTGATTTTTATTTAGGGCATTCTAGAGGAATATTCTCATGGAGGTTTAGAGCAATGCTGAATGCCAAAGTGTATGTGGAGTGCTTTTGTTCTGTCAATGACAAGAGTCAATTTGTCACCATTTGTGGTTTATTAGTTTCATTCTTATCTGATTTGGGCTTCCATTAGTGCAGCTATAGTGCTAGGAAGAACTAACTCTTTATGAGCCACATGTGCACGCTCGACTCAGTCGACGATGTGCCAAGTTCGCATATTTTGCTCAAACACACAAACCCGCCCTAACTGATCAATGAATTGCCAATTGCCACATCACAATGAAACTCAGAAAGCTTCACTCACAATCCCATCCCTCTCTCGTGCAGCTTGCATTGTTTGTGAGATGATTGAATATCACGCAGTGTTCCTTTTTTTTTTTTGAGTAAATTCTAAAAGTTTCTGTCTCTGTTTTGTCTGCAAAAGTCCTACCTGGACAATTAATGATGTAGTTACTGATCATTTTAGTGAAAACAATTATAGATTTGACATGAGATTTACATCAAATCAACCCTTTGAATTTTTTCTACAACTTTGATCATTGCATATACAGCAAAACAAAAATCTAAAAAAAAAAATTGCATTGAGATGAAAAACAGAATGTTTTCACAAAACACGCCATCCTCAAAATCTCAGAATAATATGGCACACTGGGGGTTTACACTGTGGTGCATAAACAATTAAGTGACATGCAGTCAAAAGCGTTCACTTTGTCTTTTACAACATGTCAATCTTTGTGTTCCCAGAATCAGGGCTTTCATCGCCAGGGCCCTGCGGAGGCCTCCAGGCAGTTTGGTTCCCCAACTCAAGAACGGTGAGTGACAGTTTCTTGTCCGACCAGACACAAGGATTTACATGCCAATCGATCAAGAGTGAAAAGGCAACTGTTGCCACTAAGTGCAAGCTCTGGAGGCCGTTGTGATATGGATGTCACCATTAGGGCTGTGATTTGGCTCAGCCGGTAGCGCATCTGCCTCCCGATCCAAAGGACCCGGGTTCGATTACCGAGTCTATCTGAGCAATGTTGTGTCTGATCATACCATCCCCTCTAGAAAGAGGCAAAACACTCTGTCCCTCGGATAGGACTTTAAATGAAGGTCCTGTGTGTGTGAGAGAGTCACAACTCATGCATGTAAAAATCCCTCTTCATTCATTCATCACAAAGGGCAGGATGCATTAACAGCTGAAGTGGTCTAGCTTCACATTAAACTGGACCCCATGGAATACCAGCTCGTGTAGTTGAATATGGGCTATCCAGCCATCTTCTGAGATGGAAAAAATGAAACAAACAAACATTGTGACTTGAAACCATAGTACTATCATAATGAAAATGATAATAAAAATTATGATGATTATGAGGAGGAATATGATAATAATTATAATAGAAGCTTTATCATCAAGGTGAAGTTTTATTAATACATTTGTAGTTGAATATTCAAGGGGGAAGATAACATAGTTTCATTTATTTCAAGATCAAAATGGAACCCACACACGCACATTTTTGTTAAATGGTGAAATACGTAGGTAGTTTCAAAATTAGATTTATCAAGGGGAGAAATATAGCTTTTAAACTCTTTGACCCGAGGTTGTTTTTATGAATTCATTGCATAAAAGTCTCCACATAAATCTCAGGATGGCCAAAGTCGCTCATATGTAGCTGTATTAGACTTTGAAATTTCATTTCCGGAGGTCTCTCATAAGTGTCTTAAGAGCAAAAAGTCTCTCATAAGACCTTCTTGAAACATACCTCAGCTGTGTTTGATTTGCACATAGCTGGTGACATGTGCACCCTGTTTCATTTCTATGATTGGGTATGATGTTGTTAACATGAGGTAACTAGGAATTGATAAATATCAATGATTGTAGAAAGTATTTTCATGTTGCCTTTCGAGGTAATAAAACTTGTCAGCTATCATTTCCTGTCTAAAAATGAGGAATAATGAGGAGAAAAATTCACCAAGAATGACATAGTTGCAGGAGAATTTACTCCAAATATTATGTGGATTTCAGTGAATGCCTTGATGTTGATACACATCATCAGTGAAATTTTAGAATTGGACAGTCTTTGTAAATAGAATGTGATGAACTTTGAAAGAGTATGTTAAATTAATGTGCCAGTATTGCTGGATAAGAACTCTACAACGATTCAAAATGTCAGTGTTGTACAACTACAAAATTACTGAATTGTTGTACAACTACAAACTTACTACACTACTGAATTAGAATGGCGGCTTGTGTTAGCACCGTGTGTCTCCACCGTGTCATGACTGGTCTACTGTATATCTGCGTTTCGACGCTGTTTGACTTGCAATGTACAAACTGCAAGTTTCCATATATCACAAGCCACGTCAGGAGTAAGTCCAAATCGTCTCCAACCATGTCTTCGTCGAAAACGAGACTGAAGAAGAAATCTTCTAAATCTGGTCACCATGTTGAAACCATCGAAGAAGATTCCCCTGAGGACTCCCCCGACCTGGCTGGGCATTCCAGTATAGGTTGTCCCTGCAGAGGCGTCTCTACTGCTGCTGGGCACTCAAGCACAACTCCTCATTCAAATGCAAATTGTGATGCCGATACGAGTGAAAGTGCGAATGCAAATGCGAGCACGGACAATGTCATGATCGCTGACATGAAAGAGCTCATTTCTGAGCAAGTGGTGAAAGCCCTCCGTTCAGAAACTGTCATCAAGGAAATATTTGACGCTGTTTACACAGCTGTCTACGAGAAACTTGGGGACGAACTTCAAGCTTCGTTTCAGCTAGAACTAAAGCAAAGGGACGAAAAGATCAGTGAACTTGCTTCATCATCGGTGAAACTCCAGAAGAAGATCAAATACTTGGAATCAGAGCTGGAGGAACAGGAACAGTATTCACGTTGTCACTGTCTGCGAGTATACGGCCTCCCAGAATTTCCAAAGGAGAATACGGATGATGCCATCCTCGCTCTTGCCACCAAGATTGGTGTCGACCTGGATGTTTGGGACCTAGACAGAAGCCATAGGATCACCTCCAAGCCACGCTCCGGCGATCGATCTACCAACCATCAGTCACCTGCAAAACCCAGACCACTCCTAGTCAAATTTGTGAGATACATTGACGTACAACGCTCATAACCGGATGTATGCTGCCAAGTCGCGATTGAAGGGGACAGGAATTGTCATCCGTGAAGACTTGACATATGAAAGGCAGGAACTGTACTACAAAGCATTATCTCACATGAACACTATGCAAACATGGTCATCTGACGGAAGAATCTTCACAATAACAAAAAACGGAACCAAGAAACTGATCACTTCTCTCCGCGACATTGACTCTTTGTGTATCGTCAATAAAGCTTCATTATCCCTGTTTTACAATGGGGTCTTTCTATGAGTATCTAGGCACTGATTTTTCGGTCAATTCTGATGACAATGAGAATTCCTATTCTCAAATTTACACTTCTGATTGCAACTATTATGATTTTGAACAGTTTCGTGATTCAGTATCTCTCATGCGTTGATGAACAAGCTTAGCTTGATCTATTATAATGCTAGAAGTTTGAATAAGAATTTTGATAAACTTTGTGAAGATTTACAGGTTCTTAAGTTACCCTTTTCTGTTATAGGAGTAACTGAGACATGGATGAGCAGTGCATCAAATCATTTTTCTCTACAGGGTTGTAATATGTTCCAAGCCAATTGTATTGAAGGCCGAGGTGGAGGAGTAGCATTATATGTGAGAGAAAATCTGTCTGTTCAAACTTTACAAAATATAGAATTGTCTGTTGATGGCGTAGAATCTCTTTTCATCGAAACCACGGATGCAATTAAGAACAAGATAATAATTGGAATTGTATATCGTAAACCTTCTTCGAATGTCGATGATTTCATAAAATCCTTTGATCTAGTTAATACATTGAATGCAATGTTGAAAGTGTGTTTTATCATGGGAGATTTGAATCTTGATTTGATACGGTATGACCAAAACAGCGTCATTCAGAATTACAATGGGGTATTCCCCCCTGATATGTAAACCAACCCGTGTATGTTCGAGTTCAGCTACTCCTATAGACAATATTTTTACCAATTCTTCTGACCATCATTTCATTTCTGGTATCTTACTCTCTGATTTGAGTGATCATTATCCAGTTTTTTCTGTTTCTTCTGTAGCTATGTTGAGTTCAAATAGTAAAAAGCATAGTGTATTATCACGGAAAATAACACCTTTGTCATTATCATCACTGATGGGCGATTTATCGAAAGCTGACTGGTCAGATATCTTTGAGCTGACGGACGCCAATCTTGCCTATGAGTTATATTTGGACCATTTTCTGTGTATATTGAATGAACATATGCCGCTTAGAAAAGGGGGTTCTGTTGATAAAAGGATTAAAAAGCCCTGGATCACACTGTATGCAATACTGAAGTCAATCAAGAAGAAAAACAGATTATTCAAATTGTATAAATTGAATCCAAACAACAGTGATGAATTATTTTATAAGCAATATTGTAATAAATTGAACTCTGTTATTCGACAAGCTAAAAGAAAATATTATTATGATGAATTTTATAAGGCTAAATTTGATTCCAAATGTATGTGGAAATTTATTAACCGGACTCTGGGAAAAACTGATTGTTATCTGCCAGAAATTTTAGTACCGGTACAAGGAAAAGATGTAATATGTGATCAAGTTTTAATAGCAAATATTCTTAATGAACATTTTGTTGATATTGGTCCAAATTTGTCTTGTTCGATTGATACATCAGATACGTCTATGAGTTTTTCTGATTATCTCTCCGGCAATTTTGAATGTTCTTTCTTTTTTAAACCGGTTTCTGAATCAGAAATATATGATATTGTAATAACTACAGACCTATATCAGTACTACCGGTTTTTGCAAAAATATTGGAGAGAATAGCATTTGATAGGTTTTACACTTTTCTTAATGAGAATGATATTCTTTGTTCTAATCAGTATGGTTTCCGTTCTCATTATTCCACTGAGTTTGCTATAATTGATTTATACGATCGGGTATTAAATCTTATAGATGAAAATAAGCATGCAATTGTAATATTTATGGATTTATCGAAGGCCTTCAACACCCTTTCCCACTCAGTTTTACTATCCAAACTGCATTTTAACATTTTTATACCTGTACATATTGTGTGATATTGTATGCATGATTGTTATTTTCCGATCTTTTTATCCGAAGAATGAAATAAAACGAATGAATTGAATAAAGAGGAAAATATGAAGAGAATTCTGCTCTTATCTAGCAAACTGAAAGACTAAACTTCAGAAGGCAGAGGGGAAATAACATTACCCTTGACATATCATCGGTTGAGAATGATAAGGGCATTAAGTTGTCGCTAAACCCATAGTGTTCAAGACAACTTAAAGCCATTCTCATTCTCAACAGACAATACGTTTTTTCATGCTGTAACCCGGGATGTTATCAAACTGTGGGTTATGACATTGTGTCTAGTGCCATCTCGTGTTGGCAAGATGTACAGTTACACATTACTATTATGGCTGCCAGATATTAGTACTCGGCGATGATGATCCCAGTGGTAAGTTAGCACTGTTATGACGTGTTTAATGTGACTGCAGCAATAATTTTTTTTCCCCATGGATGTGGGAATGATAGGGAAAAAGTTAGGCCAGCTCATTTGATCTATGCAAGAAGTGGTAGGTACATTGTACGCTTTTAATTTTCTACAATTTCATTGAGTATAATTGCAAACAAAAAAGAAGAGAACAACAACAAACAACAAATTCGCCAAAGTGACCGGGTTTTGAGGGAAAATCAACAAAATAGTAAATTTCTATTTGGTACCCCAAGGTACCAAAAACTTTTTTTGTACAGTGTATGTCTGTAAGAATTTGAGGGAATGCATACTTTTCATTTATAAAATTTGATTCAGTTCCGTCTGATTGCAGCCATTCCAATGATCATTCTTTTTTGACTCAGATATCGAGCTGCGTACAGTTACCAGCCCAACAACGACGACGAGCTCGAACTGAAGGACGGTGACACCGTGGTCGTTATGGAGAAGTGTGACGACGGTTGGTTTGTGGGATACTCGGAGTCTACTGGCCTCTTTGGCACCTTCCCTGGAAACTATGTGGAGAGATTATGTAAGTGAGACAGCTTTTAAACAACGCCGAACACTAGCACTGGTCTGATGGTCCCAGACCAGTAAAAATCACTGTCGGACCAGTACTGTGAAATTGAGGAATGTTCGCATGCATTTTAATTTCGCGAGTTTCGCAAGAGCCAAGACTCGCGAAATTAAAATGCACATGAAAGTTCTTGTCTACACTATACGTATTGAATGTTGGAGGCAACTCGTGAAAATTTCGTGTCGTGAAAATATCGTGTTTTACAATAACTTTTCAGGGATTGCTTAAATTTACTGGTCTGACATAACAAGTAAAATAACAAATAAAACACAGTTGGGGGCAGTTGAAAAAAAATACAGGACCAGTAAATTTATGGTGCGGACCAGTAGGAAAAAAATGGCTTAGTGTGCAACCCTGTTTTAAAGATCGGTGAAGGAATGTTGTGAATGTGGTTGTGTGAGAAGACTGAAACGGCATTTACTTTTCCATACAAGTTCTTCCATTCTCTGCCAGAAATTTGCTCAAATTTTTGTTCTAACTTCCAGATGGTGTGTGCCGTTGAATAGTTTTAGTAAATAAGCATAAGAAGTCTTCCCCCCCCCCCCCCCCACCTTTGGAATAATCATTCGGTGTCAAAGCATCCCAATGTATTGCAAAACCATTTACACAGTCTAGTTTGTGTCAGCTATTTGTAAGTAGACATGATCTAACATGTGGTAGTATCTTTTTGCATTGGAAACCTCAACAGAATGAAAGTTATGTATTCAGAATGAGATACAAAGTATTTACCTTGAGCGGACAGTATCTATCACATTGGTAACAAACCTCACTATACTTTTGTTACCTCGGCCAAGGGAGGAGGTTATGTTTTCCTTACCCTTGGTTTGTGTGTTTGTTAGTTAGTTAGTTTGTCCGTGTGCAAAATAACTCAAAAAGTAGTTAATGGATTTGGATGAAACTTGCAGGAAAGGTTTAGAATGATACAAGTAACAGTATGATTAAATTTTGGTAGTGATACGACAATTTTGGGGGAATTTATGAAGGATTTTTGATATTTTGGCAGGTAGGGTCAATGAACTTGAGAGTTCAAGCTGCGCGTATTTGAGGTTTGCATGCGCGCACTAAAGTGCGTGCTCTAGTTTCTGCTAGGGCGAGGCGCGCCGTGCAGCTGAGGGTTTATGACGTAACAAAGGCTTCTATATTGGAAATCGGGCGACTATCAGCACACAATGCTGTAAGTACGTATGGGTGGAAATCACTGATATCTGTATGGAAGAACAAGATCAGTGGTGGAAATTAGCTGCATGCTTGGCAGAGGTCTGCGCTCTCAGAGTGCTTTTCTAGTTTGAAAATAGTCTAAAGTTCATTTGAAGCACAATGCCCAATGTTCTCTACAGTTGACTTTTTGAGATCCTAATTAATGCAGCGTGGTGTATCTTGGTTGAGTTTGCGAATAAGGCACAGGCAGATTGTGGTGGAGATTATGCATATTATGGATGTGATTTACACATTGCAGAAGATTGTGTGAGTGCCATGTGACATCACCAGTAGAAATGTGAAAGAGATAAAGCTTGAATGAAGGTAGAAGAAGGGGGAGATGTAGAAGAATAAGTGGATGGATGCATGGATAGATATACACCATATCGTACAAATAGAAGCAGATTTATATTTATTTCCTATCGTTTCCATGACAACTGTGGAGAAAGGTTTCAGGTGAAGATGTGAAATGATAGTGATGAAATGTTAAAGGTCGAGGATGTCATTTCCCATCTAAAAAAACTTCATGTTCGGTGGTAATGTTGTATATGTTAAGAATGCTGATAGTTACTGTACTGTCAGTTGTCTGAAATGACGGGGGAAGGTGAATTGTCATGTTCAAAGGCCGTTTTTTGTTTCAGCTCACCTGAGCCAAATGCTCAATTAGCCATTGCTATTATTCATTGTCCAGTGTGTGTCTTGCATCTTGTGTTGTCTGGTTTCAGGCAGCCAGCATGCAGCGTGCATGAACTTATTACATTTTTTCAGCTTCTTGTTAAAAAAATCCCTGTGATACATTTTCACCAAACTTGGACCATAATATCCCCAGGGTGATAGGATCAATCTCATTTGTTCATATGGCTGCAAAATAAGGAATCATTTTAACCCATTGTGGATGGGCTTATTTTGCTACAACATGCATTTACCATAGACACTTGCACGAGTGTACTCCGGACTCTTCTTCACCGGGTCAAAAATCTCCTTTAGAACCAGAAATGATTAAACAAATTTGATGTTATGAGTTAATACATTGGTGGCTGTACTTCCAGTTTGTCCATGGCAGATCCGATTATATGCCTCCCTCCCTCCCCAAGCCCTGTTAGGGGAGGGGTCCAATTTAGGCCCAATGTTTACATTTTCATCTTCTTCTTGAAAAAAGGCATGATCAAAGTTCTAACCAAATTTGACAGGAATTATTCTAGGGTGGTAGAATGTACAAATGTTCACCATGCCCCATATGGGGGCTCACCAGGGGCACTATGCCTGGGTGAGTCCCAGCCCCCAAATTAGGGAATCTGGGCAAGAGTTTTTCTCTGCAGTTGAAAGTGACAGAGCGAAGTTAATGCTAGGAGTAAGTAGATTTGTGACTACAGTTGTATGTATCATGGCCCATCTGGGATCCCCAGAAGGCCCAGAACCCCCATATTAGAGAATCTTTAAAAGATGTTTGTCTACAAAACCAGGAAGGATAGAGCTAAAATGGTGTGGTTAGATGAGTACATTCATTCGTAAGTGCATTTTCAAGTTTATGTCAGATCCACCTCTGTCTGTTTTGGCCTGGCAGCACCAAATTGGTGCACATTTTCATGTTCTTCTTGAAACACATGGGGGCAATTCCACGGTATGTAGGACACAGATGCCAAAAATTCAAAATGATATTTGTTTCAAACACCATACATTTTCAGACAATACTTGAGTTGAAGTTTTAAGAATCATTATGATTTTCAATAAAAGTGGCCATTTTGATTTTCAAAATGGCTGCCAAAATATGCCTATAACTCAATGGCAAGAAAGAGTGTATTGTCACATAATTGACCCTCTGTATATCCACTTTATTAGTGCTCTAAACAACAATCTTTTATATGCATGCAGATACCAGGCAAGTCTTTTACCACATGATAAAAAGAAAAAGCTGGTTGTTTTAAAGAATTTTATAAAAACTTTTAATTAGTTTGACACTGATGGATGTAACGTCAGTTACCAAAAACAAGGAATTTTTAACATTATTTATCAAAGAAAGTGAGCTGTATGATGTAACTTAGGATTTCTAATGTATGCCCATATGCCTTCCTTTCAATACCAGAAAATAAGGATACTTGGCATACTGGAGAGTCAAATGAACACATCAAAATGTGTAACGTCAGTTACTGAAACGTCATATACCAGTATGTAACGTCAGTTACCATGACAGTAATTATAACTTAGGAATATTTTTTGACTTTAGGCCATTTCAATACATCTGGGAAGTCAAAGGTTATCAACAAAGAGCAGCAATCCCTTTGATAGGGAATGATGTCATCACCATGGTACACTGTATGTCCATGGATAATTTTTTTTTGTTCACTTTATCTTATTTATTTATTTATCATATTTATTCATTTTTTTGATGGGGACGGGGGCTTGAACTTTTGATTTTTGGTTCAGCACAAGTTTAAGGTTAAATCATCTGGAAGTTTAGGTTTACCACATGCATTATACATATAATGCACTCAAATTACTATACAGTACTCACTGTCCTACGGGATGATAAAGCTACCACATTTGTAGGCCTAATCAATGATGTGGTTGCATGGTAACCACCTTTTTCTATTAAAAAGCTTGTGTACAGCTGTATACCAACAGTTTTATAATCTTTACTAATGACTACTTTTGCAAGCGTTTTTCTTTTTTTTCTGGAAGCTTAGTGGAGTTTCTACCTCAAGGCAAATGCAGGAACAGATATATTTCTTCGCTTGCACTTAAATGTGTGGTTTAGTTAATATGGCACATCTTGAAATGTTGCATACCTAAGCAGGCCTGACATAAGGCATGTGCTGTTATTACTGTTTGAAACTAACACTGATGTTGCTCAAAGTGAGAGGTGATTCTGGGGTAAAATAAAAAACTGTTCATATTTGTTGATTACTTTATTTCATTCATGCAGGGACATTTTTGTAATACATGATAATTACGAACAGGAAGTTTCATTTATATTGATCTTAGAATTCTTTCGGTGCAAAGTCTTGGTATCTGGGATGTATTTGCAAGCCTAGATATAACAGTGAAAAGGAAAAGATAAACAATTACATTCCTTCAAGCAAGGAATAAACAAATACAGTAATGCCCTTTTGACTAAGAAAGCATGTTTCTTCTTCACAGAAAAAATATTAAAAGTGTATCACTATTCATTTAAATCATTATTGATAATGGAGATCATTTTTTTATTTGTGGCCCTAACAGTGCCTTGAGGGAGAAGGAGTAAATTAAAGAAAAGAAGAAAGAATATATCACAGCAGATTTCATACATATTTATGAATATTTTTATTTGTATGTGTTTTTTTCCCATGACCTGAACGATATTTTTTTTTTTCACACACACAAACATCTGTGTTTTGTGTAGTACTGGAGGGCATTATGGGTGGGGTACTCTCGATAGAAACTTTCCTGTTCATCAAAAAAAGAAAAAACAACCAAAAAAACAAACAACAACAACCCTTAGTTATGTAAATATTTATACTTGGAACTGCTGAATCTAAATGGCTCTGTGTAATCTTAACTGTTGAAAAAGCATTCAATCTTAAGACAAATGTCAAGAAATATCCTCTGGTGCATTTACATTATTTTTGCTCAACTGTGCTATAGCATGGGGGGGGGGGGGGAGCTTGCCCTCTAAGGGCCCCACCCCATTTTTGTCTTTAGATTTTGTTTTAATTTGTTGCTAATTTAATGCCTGGGATTGTTACTGGTATACTGCAGCAGTATAATAACCTGTTAAATAAATTAATTCTTTGTAAACCTCATAGCAAAAGTATGTGTAACGTCAGTTACGTAACGTCAGTTACTGACATGTTTACCTTTAAGTTTTCATAAAACATAAAGAAAATGGACTTATGTTTCATTTCATTTGGGTATTTGTAATTGATGAACCAAGGTATGATTCCGTATCAAACAAATCACTCTGAAAGGTCAGAATTATAAAATATCACAAAACTATTCCTAATCATGATTTTCCATGTGTAAACCCTATGGCAAATGTAAGCGTAACGTCAGTTACGTAACGTCAGTTACCGTCATGCCTTCACTGAAATTGGCATGGTGCTAAAAGGAAATATCTAAAGTGCACATTATTTTGCAAACCTGTTCCTAAGAACCTAGGTTTATTGCCATATTAAACACATAAAGTTTAGGGTTCAGGGACATGAGATATTTCCATTTAAATCTACACCATAATTTCTCATGTCCTTTTTCCGTAACGTCAGTTACCGACACATTTTCACTTGCTTTGTGACAAGAAATGCAGTTTGAGAGAAAAACTTTCCACCTATTTCTTCATTCTCATGAACTCATTCATCAATGCTAATTACAAGCCCCGGGTGCTTTCATTCACAAAACTACAACATAAACAATTTTATGAAAATCCTTCCGCGTAACGTCAGTTACCGTGGAATTGCCCATGGTCAAATTCATCATCAAACTGGATATTCATGACAGCTAGGGTGATAGAATTTATATTTATACCAATTGAGCACCATCCCCCTCCCAACCAGAGCCCAAATTTTCTTTACAACCGGAAATGCCCTGAATGAATACACTAGTGAGTTTGCTTATGGCAGATCCAGGGGTGGCCACCTTTGGGCGAGGGCTAAATTGGGGGTCAGTTTTTACATTTAGATCATCTTTTTGAAAACCCATGGTCCCATTTTCTACAAACTTGGAGAGTATTATCATAGCCAGTGTGATAGAATATAAAAATGGAAACTATTACCCCGTTTATACTGAGGAAGAAGGGGGTTCTGAAGCCTCCTATAGCAGCCTCGAGCAGGCTTTCAGCTCAGTATAAACAGACAGAATTCAGAAAAGGAGATCCGATAAGGTCGGGTTCTGAAATCACCTACAGGGGGAGGTTTCAGAGGCAGCCTCAAGGAGGTTCGACTGCAGTATAAACGCATAGGGGGTTCAAGAAGCTGCTTTTTGGCCGACCCCAGAGGTAATTGCTGAAGGTCATCGCCTGCTTACATAAACAACCCAGCCATCTCGACCAATCCCCGCTGCAGAAAGCCTTTCAACATGCACACTTTCACTCAAAAGCCCGCACCATAAATCAAAGGAGAGGAGAAGGTTGGGCCTGCTAGGGCCTGCTAGGGTCTGCTTTTGGCGAGCAGTATAAACAGACGAGAGGCTGCTTTTTCAGAGTGAGCTTTCGAACCTCCTCGAGGAGGCTCTGAAACCCGCTAGCAGTATAAACGGGGTATATGCCGCCCTCAAGCCACGGCACCCAAGTGTAGGTTATGGTCTGCAAGAATGTGTGGAAGGTGAACTTGCGAAATCAGGAGAGCGATAGACCCCCCCCCTCTTGTTTTTATGCCTCCGCCTGGTCAAAGGTCAAGGTCAACTCCTCAAAATGTCACTACTTCCCTCCTGCTCGAGTATGTACGCCCATGGTTTTTTTATCATGGCTACTACTAAAACAATGATTAATTCAGTGCTTATTTATGTTGATGTAGGGCAATTTGTCAATCAGTACCCTCATATTTATGCAATGCCTGTAGAATTTGTCTTGAAACTTGATATATACCCAATAGATATTCTATAGAAAGTTTCTTGGCAAAAGGTCAAAGGTCAAATGGTCAAAGGTCAAGTAAAAGTGCTCAATTTCACTGCTTCCTCCATATCTCGATAATAAATCAAGGTATCATCATGAAACTTATTACATATTCATGCATGTTCTACTAAACAGTGATTCTCTGTGAAACTTTAAGGTCAAGGGTCAAAGGCCAGGTTTAGATATTGATATTTTACCATTTAATACTAAAATTACACTTTTTCTCCATACCTTGTAAATTACTCAATGCATAAACTTCTAAAAGGGTCAGAAGTCGAGTAAAAAAACCTGCACTTTGACAACTTAGTCATTCATCCAATTAAACCTACACGTGTACTTCAAGGAAAGTGAACATTCAGCACATTTGTGACAAACCTGTTATTTTGATATTTTGCCAATTATGTGAAACTGTCATCACACATTGTCAAGACATTGTACTATAGACCTATTAGGAGAACCATGCATTTTGGCGGAGGCATACCAGTCGCCGTAGCGACATTTCTAGTTTTTATTGTTTTTATTTGTCTTTGCCTGACTTCTGCCAGAAGAATCCAATGACAATGTTGCTTGATGAGATGAATAGAAATAGATTTTAAGCCCTTTCTGCTGAAAGTGATGAATTTCAATCCTCATGGTTATCAGTCAAGATCAATGAATGCCAAGATGTAAATGAAGGGCCATATACCTGTGGCAAAACAAAATTACAGCAAGAGGGCTACAACATTCTGCTTGATAGTGTGCAGCAGTCAGATAACTTGAGTTGTTGTTGTTGTTGGGTTTTTTTTACCATTATCAAGGAATTGTTCGCTAGAATCAAAGACAAGTGATGCATATCACATCTGAAAAATGCAATGAGAACTCTGGAATGTGAAGTATTTCTGATTTTTGTTGTTGTTTATGGGCATCAAAATCAATTTTTTGATCACTGCAAAAATTAAAAAGGTGAAAGGTGAGAGGCATGTACTCTGTAAGGACACACAGAGAAATCTTGTCTATTCTTTATGCCCATGTGAATACTGGTATGAAATGTTCCACGGAGTATCATTAGTCCCAGTCTGGGGGGCAAGTAGAGAAGTTTATGGCTCTATATTTAGCAATGTGGTCTTTTGTCAGTTGATGTGAAATGATCCATGTCATTCTCTTCTATGCCATAAAACCTGAATATATCTGGAACAGGCTGCAGATGATCTTCTCTCCACTCCAAAGCACATGGTAGTTGCATGGGACTGATGTAGGGGCTGTGTGTGTGTATGTGGAGCTGCCAATGGAGGCATGGTGGTAGCATTGTGTGGTGGTGCGTGTCATCTCGCAAACAAACCCAACATCTCCCTCCTCACCCCCCCCCCCCCCCCCCCCACACACCCCCACCCGTAGGTAGTGAGATTTAGCCACCATCACTTGATGCAGTTTGGTAAATGACTCCTTTGGAGTTTGCCCCGCGGCAATAAAAGTCGGGAACTGGGTGCCGGCTCTACCGTGTGCTCCTCTCTTGCCAGTTGTGTGCACATGGGTGCATCCTCCTTTATTTCTGTGCCTTCTTGTGTATCGTGCAGTTCGTGCATGGGAAATGTTGTCATACAGTGATTTCAGGAGGAACCATGCTTCAGTTGATACAACATGTGGCATAGTGCATCAATAATCTAGACACGGGTTACGCAAAGAAAGAGAAATCTACTTTATAGGCCAAGGATGCATGTGTCCACCGATTACAGAGTACAGCTGTTGAATTACGCATATCGTGGCTGAAGCGACTAAGACCTCGTATCTACAAAATGCCAAATGTTCAGGAGAGCAGAAAAACACAGCCAAAGCACTGTATCAAATGGGAGAGCCTTTCCTTTGACATGCTGTGGTGGCTTCATTTGTGGGGTCAGGCAGCTAGGATTAGGACAGGACATCACTTAACTGATTATCTAACCACTGATCCAAAAATGTAATTTTCACCAAAATTTCAGATACGAGGTATAGCCGATGATATCATGCCTATCTACACGTTGAATCACCAGCCAACACTTACCATCCAAAGTGTATTCCAGATGGACACCCATTTGTTGCTGATTCACTTTTTACATTGTTCCAGAGTTTTGCTGACTGTTAACACCAAACATGCTCGTGTTGCACGTTGAGCTATTTCGGTAACAATGCTATTATGTCATTTTTGTTTATCCTTTAGATTTCAATTGATTTCACAAAAATGATTAGGTTTTTACGGGGGGGGGGGGGGGGGGGAATTAATTGTCCGTCTTTGTCACAACAGCAGGGTCATGATCAAGTTGTCAACAATCCCTCCTTCCTTTTTATGCCTCTGCCATGAAGTGGTGCAGGAGGCATTATGTTTTCGGGTTGTCCGTCCGTCCGTACGTCCATACGTACGTCCGTCCGCTTTCGTTTACGCAATAACTTGAGTAATATTGACTGGAATTTTACCAAACTTGTTCCAAGTATAAAGTATGATGGGGCAATTACTTGATAAGATTTGGGGTGAAATCGGCCAAAGGCCAAAGGTCAAAGGTCAAGGTCAAATCATGAAATTGTTTCCGTTTATTTGATAACTCAAGACTAGATAGAGCAAAGTTCACCAAACTTTGTCGGAGGATGATGTATGATAGGACAATTACTTGATTAGTTTTTTAGTGAAATCGGACAGAGGTCAAAGGTCAAAGATCAAGGTCAAATCCTAAAATTTATCTCTTTACGTGATGACTCAAAACTGGATAAAGCAGCTTTCACCAAACTTGGTCCAAGGATGATGTATGATGGGGCAATTAATTGAGTAGATTTAAGTGACATTGGCAAGAGGTCAAAGGTCTAAAGGTCAAGGTCAAATGCTAAAAATGTTGCTATTTCCCCAATATCTATGCAATGCCCGAAGGTATTTTCTTGAAACTTAGTGTAGACATGTACTACTGCGTAAAGATTCTCCAGAGAGAGTTTCATGTCATAAGGTCAAAAGGTCAAAGGCTAGGTGAAAATGTTGCAATATCACTTTTCTCGCAAATGGTTCAATGTATCTTCATGGAACTTGGTACATACGCATGTACTGACTGGCAGGGATTATCTAGGGAATTAAGGGGTCATGGGTCAATAGTCAGGGGGTCAAAGGTCAAGGTCAACCCCTCAAAATTTTATTATTTCCCTCATATACTTTATGCAATGCTTGCATCATTAGTTTTAAAGGGGTGAAACTTAATACATATACAGTCAAACCTGCCTTAGCGGCCACCTCTCTATAGCGGCCACCTGTCTATAGCGGCCACTGAAAAATCCCCCCGAGAGAAAAGCCATGTTAAAGACCCTGTGTATAGCGGCCACCTGTCTAACGCGGCCAGCGGCCACAAATTTTGTTTCCCGTGGTAGATTTTAACCTGTCTATAGCGGCCAAAAACCTGATGGAGCCGTAGCCGAGCCGATAATTCAGTGTGTTTTTCTGCTTTTTAGCCGTGCCAGTCATTCCTGGGCAACGTTCAGTGATCGCCACCGTTGCATTCATCACTTATTCAGTCCCAATAATGCACTAGTGTTAAGTTTTCTTCATGACTGTGCACATGCTACGGTTACTGTCAACAATTTCATAAACACCGACATTGGTTTATGCATGATACACACGTGTGCATACGTACACACATACATGTACATGTAAGTGTTTATAGATGTATACAACGATAATACATGTGCATTTAGGCAATGTACACAAAGATGGATTACCTGTCTATAGCGGCCACCTGTCTATAACGGCCACTTTTTCCGTTTCCCATGGGTGGCCGCTATAGACAGGTTTGACTGTACATGCATTACCTAATGGAGATTCTCTGGGAAATTTCTAGCCAGAGGTCAAAGGTTAAGGGTCAAAGGCCAGGTTTTAATGCCCCCCCCCAAAAAAAAAGAAAAAAAAAAAAAATTACTCAATGCATAAACTTATAAAAGGGTCGGTCAGCAGTCAAGTAAAAATTCTCAATTCCCCAAATATGTGTACCTGCACTCTTAGACAATTATAGCAAACCCAGTTTAAGGACAGTGAACATTCAAGATATTTCTGACAAACCTGTCATTTCATTATTTTGCCAGTTATGTGAAACTGTCATCACACATTGTGAAGACATTGTACTATACACCTATTGGGAGAATCATGCATTATGGCGGAGGCATCAGTCGCCATAGCGACATTTCTAGTTGTTCCTACACTGTAGAGGTGGAGCCATCAATCTCAAAAGTCGCTTTTATGTCAAAAAATATGTATTTAATGGGAAAGAACATTGTGAAAAATGCTTTCACATCAATCGTAAATGCTTTCTGAATAACGATGATCAGGTACAGAAACTATGATTGTTGTCAAATGTCTCCGACTCAGTTGCAGTCGTTTGTTTCAGATAAATTCTGATATTGATGATGAAGTTAGTACTACAAGGTAGTTAGTACTCAGCAATCTTGCCCTCACTATTAGGATTGAGATTGGGCAGAACTTTGTGCATTAATGAATGCAAAAATAAAGGAAGGGGAGGGGGAGGGAGATCAGGCACACAAGCTAAAGACACATTACTTTGTTTCTGATATCTTTATTTTTATTTCCTTCAAATGATAAGATAAAATGATGATAAAGCTAATTATTACAATTGCATTTTCTAGAGTATAATTTCATATCATTGCATTTTCTACGCTATAGTTTATCAACACAATGGTAACAAAAAATAGGCTTTGTATACACACACACACACACACACACACACACACACGAGAGGTGCTAGAAGATGACGCTTCCACTGAGGAATATGACCGAAGAACTTTTTGTCACATTTCAAGTTTGACATTAATGTCAGATTCAAAATTTGGCAAGCTCTCACCCCCTTCCCACCCCCCCCCCCCCCCCCCAAAAAAACACACACACACACACACACACACACACACACACAAACAAAAAACAAAAAACTGAGAAATCTGTGCTGGATATTTCACTTTGTCTTCCAAAAAAAAAAAAAAATGGACAAGGGAGGACTCATATGGAGACTTGCCAAGTTAAATGCCCGATTGTTTCTAAGATGCATGTGTACCTTTGTGAACATCGACCGAGCATTGTCCCCTTCCAGGAAAGTCAGGGAAGTGGCATGATGGATCAGCCGACCTATGTGGAAACGAGAAGTCAAGCGAAATGTCAACAGCATATCTTACGCCGCGGCACAATGAAAGACGAAGAGAAGTTCGAGTCGATTGTCTTGTTAACACAATGTAGAGGCACGATGATGGCGCTCCGTTACAGTTCGGCGCACTGCTCCTCCAGTGCCCAGAAGTTCAAAAGTAAACCAGTGCAGGGGCGAGCTGTCAGCTGTTCAATGCTCGGCTTTTTAAGAGGGGGTCTCACCTTGCTACTAAAGATACTCTTTTTGTTGTTGACAAGTAAAGATTGTAGTATATTGCAGGGCACATGGCCAGAATAAGTTTGCAGCGCTTATTGTTTCCTTTGAATATGGAAGTCCCTATTATTTCTTCTACAAGTATTGCCAATACTTTTAAATCAATCATTTAATTTCAACAGACAAAGCATCTTACTTTAGTTGGGGGAGGGGGGAGTTGAGTGAGGGTGGGGTTGGAGAAACATATCCTCCATCGTGCTTGCTCAATTAACTTCACAGCTGTCGCAAACGTGTCCATCTTTTTTTCTCTCCCAAGTCCCCCTCCAGAAATCTTGCTTTGTGCTAAAGTTTAAAAACACAAAAAAAGGACTTTGCCCAACTCTTGACACAACAATGAATTCAGTACAGACAAAGACAGAAATGTTGCGTTCTGCCCAAAGTCAGTTATGATTTCTTGAATGTACTGAGGGACAGAGAGAGATGGAAGAAATGATATGGAGTGCAGTTTCAGCAACAATAGTGTGATTTTAGCATTGTGGAATAAAGAACTGACTGTTTTTGAAGTGGTTAGCAACACACTGGGCTTGCTTTAGGGTCACTTTGTAGGGCTATAGATCCAATGTACAGAAACCATCTCAGAGCCATCCACAAGTAGCAATACATTCAGAGGGATAGGTCCTGAAAGGTGAAGCTGGTAAGATGGTCCTGGATGGCTGAGAGAGGGATCGTGTGGGGGCCATGTTCCACGGATGGTTCGAAGATCGAAACCCATCAACCCATCTGCCTGATATAAGGGAATGTATCCTCAAGCAAAATATTGGGGAGACAATAGAATGTGATTTAGATTGACAATATCTGAACAAGTAACAGGTGAATGCTTTAGCAATAGGCAAGATGCACATATGTTGCAACCTGTACATGACAATAATCATTTTCCCCTCAGGCATATGTAATCTAAAATTTTGAATTGCCTGGACCCGTAGAATGAATGTAGTGTTGGAGATGTTCTCATTTGAAAGACATGTAAACCACCACTGACAACAAAACAATGTAATTTCCTGTTGCAGTTTTCAAAAACATTTGTCATTACCAGCCCATCTAAAATATGACACATTTTTATTTCATTTGTAAAAAAAAGGTTTTGCCTTATCCAATAAATGTGTTACCACTTATGATTGTACACACACGTCTGTTCATTCATTGTTAGATATACTGGCAAAAATTGAAGTAAAATTGTCAAAACTTTTCTTAATATTCAACCGTTGAAGTGCACCTTCGGTAATACTCTACGAATAGCATTATTTGTAGACATGTCTTTGGCGACATGTCATATTCACATGGCAAGATATGATTCATGTCCTCTGTGAGGAATTCATATCTGTCAAATGCGGGATTATACAAATGATGCACAGGATAGAGTGTGTTAGTGTAGGCGTGGTGCACTCGAGGGTATTTACAATTGTGAAACATGCACGAGGCGAAGCCGAGTGCATGTTGCACTACATTGTAAATACCCGAGAGTGAGCTACGCCTCCACTAACGCCACGAAATAATCCTGTGCATCATTTGTTTTATAAAATGGGTTGAAAATTCGAAAACTAACATCATTTTTCAGCGTTTTTCACGTACCTTTGTGGGTCAAGACGTCCGAAGATGTTCGTCCCAAACATTTACGCACGTCGCACTCGCGGAAGTCCCGCACATACAGTATAAGTATAATGGGGGGTTGGGTTTCCGGACACTTAAGTTCCCGCATGAAAACTTACTTATTTTACATAGAATATCTTAAAGACTTGATATAGACTCCTCATATAGGCCTACTAGACAACATACTCTGAAAACGGCGTGAGAATTAACCTGCTAAATCGTTGGATTTGCTCTTCAAAGTGACTCCATGTACGCGTCCGGTCCCATAACGCTTGGTCTACTGTACTGTACAAAGTGTACGTATAGTAGAGTATACGTACGTACGCCACACATGTTATGCACAAGGGAAGACAGGCCGGCCGGCCGGCAGCCTGAACTAGAAGTTGTTTACAGGATTGACAGCGCGTACGCGTATGCATGCAATTCATCAAAGGAGCCGCCGCGCGCACAGACGATCGGCAATCTACCATAGGATTACAGGCAGTGCAATTGTACTGAAGTAAAGGAAGGAGGTGTGTCTCATTTCAGCGCTTCCTATTGGCTACATTCTTGAACCCATTTTATAAAAGTGTTATAAAAACTTCTGCGTATAATACATCTGCCTTCTGGCGATACCACATTTAGTGACAATTATAGGTAAACATTGACATCAAACAATTCTTGGTGTACATGTATGATTTGGGACTTTGTAAATGATTGTGAACAAAAGAGAATAGGGCATCAACATAAAATGGATATACGTGGGAATTTTTATTAGATGATAAGATTTTTTGGTAAGTTGCTTAAACTCATAGGTCAAAGGACCTGAACTTGTATTCATTGTTATCATACTTAATGCATTACATACAATGTACCTGTGTGAGGTCCCTGGCTGGAGTAGTTTGTGAACTATACTGACTAATCATCAACAAAAAGGGGAATAGTTCATTAAATAGATACAGTAAAAGTAGATATTTTCCTGTGAGTAATTTTTTGTGCTCGGCCGGCTAAGATAAATTTCGCATGTCTTTAATTCTGCTGAATCAGGACATGAACTGTAGACTGGATTATATGGCATGCAAATATACTGTATATGTTTGCTTTTATTTTCGTGCTAGCTTCTGGTTGCACAAAATGCACGAAAATTTCCACACTGCGCAAATTTTCACTTTTACAATACTGCGTAATCAATAGCAGCAGATGAATGATGGAAGATTTTTTTCAAAAATGTTTTTGTGTGCTTGCATGTGTGTGTGTATGTATGTGTGTGTGTGAATAATGAAAGAGGGCATAAGGCAATAGCTAGAGGTATAAAATGACAACATACGACTTTAATTATTTGCATTACCATTCATTCCTGCAAGAGAAGGAGAGCCTTTATAGCTTGTTTCACGTCTGAATGCGTGCACGGCAACAGTGCAAACATGTTGGACAGACCCGTAATGTGGTCTTACGGAATGGAATTAACATTTACGGGGGACACCAGGGGTGTTAACTAGGGGTGTGTCGCCACCTGTTTTCTGGAAATTCCAGTTTGAATAGGAATGCATTAATTACAGTGGTCAACAGTGCATGACTGGGACTAAACGAGAGCTGTGTGTGGTCACACCTCCTCGGTAGATCTGTATGTTAATGCAGTACGAGTGATGTGAAAATTGAAAGTAGTCCCCTCATCCCTCGACTTGACTGCGAGGTTTTCTGTATTTTCATACACATAATAGGAAAACAATCCTTTTGTGATTCCAAACACTGAAATGCAGGCCATGACATGCATGTGGTTTTACCTATTTGTAAAGCTAATGCCAGCGTGCATTCATTATAGTGCAATCAGCATAAGATAATTAATTATAGCTGTATGATTGCTCAATCATTTGAATTTACCCCCTTTTCTGTTTTTTTTTCTGTGTGTGTATTTTCCCATCTCAGCTCTCCATGCCGTGTAGAAATTTTGATGGTTGGATCATGATTATGGTACACAATGGCTTTATCACAGACAATAGGGTTTAGCGGTGGATGCTAGCACAATGCAGGTGTTTCTCGTGTTGATTGATGTGTCTGTCATGCTCCATATTTGTATGCTCTTTCCATTTTTGTAACTTTCAAGTGGCGGCTATAGTTAATTAGATTTAGATCCCTGTCGGTGTTGAGTGTATTGTGGAGTGTATCAATCCAGTAGTTGCATCACTATCCCAAATTACATGCAAGTCAAAATGATTGATTTAACTCGAGATGGGCTATGTTGATAGCTAGAGAGTCCAGTGCCTATCTTTACTTCGGAATAAGCACATGAAAATTGTGAATTATTTTCCTGCAAAATGAATACTCGATCCACTCTTCCCCACCCCACTCCCACATTAAATTATAAGGCCACTATGCAACAAGAGTCAAGTGTTCATTAGGATTGTAACCTCTGTAGATGGTTTAGTTGTCACTTGGATGAACAATACAATCGGCTACAGAGGAAACTCCAACAAAAGAGCCCTCAAGAAAGAAAGAAAGAAAGAAAAAAATCTAGGATCAGAACGTGGGAAAGCAGGTGGACAGGATTTTTTTGAAGTGCTAGAGATAAAACGAGCACTGAAAGAGATGGAATGATCAATTCATGCATCATAGAATTACATGCATGGAGTTGTGCGCATTTAATGTAATATCTTTTGTATTTGTAACCTCAAACTACATGCTCATGGGTCTCTTTTACATTATTCATTTTATGTTCAGGAGTAGAACAATCCTTTTTGAAAAGGAAAAATTGTCGCACTTTTCATCTCAGATGATGTTGAAAAAAAAAATGGCATTAAAACAGATGTTGGCTGCATGAACTCGGGGACCCTGAAGCAATTTATGAGAATGTGTGTGTGTGTGTGTGTGTGTGTGTGTGTGTGTGTGTGTGTGTGTGTGTGTGTGTGTATGTGTGTGTGTGTATGTGTTTGTATAATTGTGTGCATCCTGGAAAAAAAAGCATAAAAAAATCAATTGAGAGAATAGCATTACTACATACAGTATTTTCAGGAAAAAACCCCAACAAAACCTCAATATAAAGTGAAAAGTAAATAATAATAAAAATTCAATAAATATAACATGAGATTAGGCTTATACATCTACAAGTTACCAATATGATCATATTCCAGTAAGATAATTACTCCACAGATTATTAAAAATAAACAAACAAAAATCAAGCAAGCAAACAAACAAACAAACCACACAGCTTCATCATTTTGAGGAATTTCCAGACAGCCTTTTCAGGTTTGGTTTATTGTTGTTTTTTTTTGCATCACCATGATTTCCTGAAAATGACTTTGAAAAAAAAAAAAAACAGATGCAAATGCAGTCAATCTCAGGCTGTCAATAGGCAAAATAAAGACATTGAATCGAAGTCTTTAATTTGATCCAATTATGATGATTGTGACAGAAAGCTTCTCATTCCTATGTTGGGAAAGTAATTTAAAGGAATAGTAAGGTAATAGTTGAGATATTATTCATAATGACAATAATGTGCTATCATAGTGAAAAATGATAGTGATGATGATGATTAGAAAGTGGTCATCGTTATCTACACATCAATATGATTGAATCGGAAGATTAATGGGATGGTATTGTTTTGGTTGGGATGGGGCTTCAGGTTTCCAGCTAGTTTTAATGAGAAAATGAGAAACCTCTTACAAAATACAGAAAAGCATATCATTGTAAGAGGAATTCAGTGTTTGTGTGATGAAAATTGCTGGCTGGGATATCCAAAACAAAGCTATCCTGATAGAGGGTGGGACCCAAATTTTTATTAGGATTCCTCTGTTTTACCTTGCTTTTTGGATAGATCAGCCATTTCAAAACTGATTTTTATCAAATAAACTTTGAAATCCTCTTAGAATTGTGTGCACTCATGTCAGCCAATGTTATACTGTACCATCCCTTTAAGCATCTTTGTAGCACCTGTAAAGAAATGACAGGAATTGAATGGAGGAGTGGGAAGACAAAAGGCATGGTGAGAGAAAGATAGTGAAATTTGATTTTGACATATATATGTATATGTATATGTATATGTATATGTATATGTATATGTATATGTATATGTATGTGTATATATATATGTATATGTGTATATACAATGTATATTATGTGTGTGTATGTATGTATGTATATATATATAAATGTATACATACATATATGTCTGTATATTATGTTTGTATGTTTGCATTCTAAAACATTCAATGATAAGACACATAATGGATGCTTGAAAAAAGACTCCTCGGTTTACAAACTATGATAAACTGGCGATACTAAAAAACAAACAAACAAACAAAAAGACGAAAGAAACCCTCATGATTTTAAGCCCAGACTTATGTACATCTACATTTGAAAAATGCATAATGGGCCAAACATGTTTATATCATACTGCCATGGTCTATCGAATCACTAGAACTCTGTAGTTGGTCAAGGTTGGAATTGACACATGATAGGCTGAAATTCTCACGAGGGAGGATTTAAAGTACATGCCCATAGTTGCCTCAGGCTCAGACATGCGAATATGTATATATATAAAGTCCCCCCTCCCCCACCATCAAAATGCAGAGACTTTTGAATGAAAAGTTTTTGAGCAAAATAGTGTGGCAGCTTCACACATATATATGCTCACTTCTGTGTAAAAATGAGAATGATCTGTTGAGTCGTGCGTTATTTCAGAGTTTAATGTGAGTGAACTCACATTAAAGACAAAAATGGTCACTTCGCAAAAGTCACAAGAGTTCTTTTGGGGGAGTCTGTGAAACAAGATTTTTTAAGCCAACCCTGACACTTCAAACTTGCTGTTGGATGAGCACAATCTTTGGAAAATGGCTACATGTATGTATGTTCAACCCTCTTTAACTGCAAAAATCCAGTCAGTTTAGTGAAAGACTCGACACCAGGTGTTTAATGTGTGAACTTTGGTCATGGTCAAATGAACTCACAAGCAATAAATGCCAAAAATGTACTGTTGTTATGGTATAAGGGGTCAAAAAATGGATGATAAAACAACAACACTGAACATACACCAGCAATAGAATTTGTGAAAATTTAATTGCACAGACCGTTAAAAAAATGATTCTTGGGACTTTGGAAAAGTGATGTACTGTTCTATGTGCTCATTCATGCATGACTCAGCAGATCATTCTCATTTAAGCAATGTTATTTAATAGTCAATATAAAGTGAAGTAACACCCCTGCCACATTATTTTGCTCAAAACATTTTTAGTGAAAAGTTACACCATTTTGATGGGTTGGGGGGGGGGGGGATGACATTTTTTGTATGTCATGTGGATTATCTCTTGCCAAGTGAACATCCCTGAGCTGAAAACTATCAGGAATGCATTTCGCACGTACTTCTCTTACTCTGAAGGTAGGGATGCCCTGTCAATGTCACTGATACTAAAGAGAGATTTTAAATTTTGATTTCTAAAAAAAATAATTTTCATAGAAATGTTGTTTTCATTATTATCTCCACTGTACAGAACATGCTATCGATGAGACAAAAAGAAAAATTCTTCAGGACAGCGTGGGATCACGTCACTGGGAGTCAAGCAAGCACGAAACCAAAACCTCTGTTGAGAGCATAAGAGCACGCGAAACGTTTTTCTGTCGGAACTCTGGAGCGGTTCTATTGTGTCCTAGCTGTGTTACACTTTTGCATCTGCCACTTTCAGCATCCATCTCTGATGGCTCGACAAAACTTTACATCATTTTTTTTTGGGGACAAAAATAACAAAAAAATATGCATACTAGCAAAACTGAGCTGGGAGAAAGCACTGCTTGGCAGCCCTTTTGGTGCCATTTCGCCCACTGTTTGGAACCATGAGTCCTATATGTTACTGCCCGAAGCATTCAACAAGACAGGGGTCAATCGGGATTGGCCGTGACGGAGGTCAGAGGTCAGAGGTCACATGTCACAGGTCAGCTCTCAAAACATCCACCTTGCAGAAGAGAACTGAGAAGTCAAGATGATGCAAGACATAAAAAGAGTGGGAGTTTTTTTTTTCTATCTCTCTCTATCTCTTGTGCATCTCATGAACTTTGACGTGTTCTGGCGATTATATCTTACTCTCCTTGGTTGTCTGTTCTTCAGTAATGTCTTGTCTGTTTGCAAGCATGCATCAAAAATGGCTAGAGACCTAATGTAGGTTGATGTACTAGCCTGCTTTAGATTTTCATGTTTTATTTTGTTTGTTTTTCTAAATAATGAAATGGATTTAGAAATATTAGGAAGTGCATGCTAACTATGAATTAATTTATGGCAGTGTTTTGCAAAGGTGGATTTCAATTGAATTATTTATTCTGAAAGTATATTTGAGTTGATTTTTTAAAAGTAAAGTACTCTGTGTAGCTTGACATATCTTATTGAATTTGTAATATTTTTTTTTTCTAAAATAAACTTTTTTAAGCATATGTTTGGTTTTTAGCAATATTTGTGTATACATACAAAACTGTCTGGAATTGAGTCTGTCATATTACATCACTTTGTATTGCTCCTTGTTCAGTGTGGAAACATGTGGTTCTACTTATTGTTGAAATCCAGTGTTGCGTTTAAAATATCTTCTGTCTGTTTTAGTCTAGTGAGTACAAAGGCTATGATAAGCAATTATTATCCGGTCGTTAGAAAGATTCTAATACAACAATACTGTGTTTATTTGCTTCAACAGTTTGTGTTGCAATTCATTTCATGCTTGGATACCTATAGATGCACTGCCAGTTGAATCAATCAAGACAAGAAATAGGCCATAGAATATGAGAGCTTACCATTACACTGTACCATTTTGGCAGAGAAAATGATGATTGTCGTTTGTCCGGTGTTAGCATTTTCCGTGCCGTGTTAGCTAAACATCTTTTTGTGTCAAATGTTGAAGCCACTTAAAGGAAAAAAAAGAAAGAAATAGGCACTGTTGTTTCTTAGAATGACTGCAATCTTACCAATGTCTTTCTGTTCCTCAGCCACTTTATGACAAAGATTCTGATGAGTTTAGATTACTACTTTATCACACATTTATCCCCAGCGCTTTTTCAGATAGGATAATTGAATTTTTTTTTCTTTTTTTTTGATGGGGAGGGGGTTGCCAAGTAGATCACTGGAAAGTTTTAATTTTTCTCATTCATAGGATTCACCTGGTATTACTGAATTAAAGAAGATGTTGTATTTGAGAATAAAACATGTGGAACTCCTGAGAAAAACAGCCAAGCACATCACGGCTTGAATTCAGATTGGCAGAGTGTGATTACCGATAATAGAAGTCAACTTCATCATCTACACTTGTACACATTGCCTTTCAAAGAAATGAGACCATGATACACTGCAGACACCAGTAGCAGTATTGATTACTTTGAAGTAACTGATATATTGCATTCTACTTCTATTTCACAGGAGTTATATTGATTAGAAGCTTGTCACGCAAGGTGTTGGATGTAAGTGTGAAGGTAGTTACCATGCCTGCTAAATATGCACTGGTGCCCTGTGGGAGCATTTTAAACTTGAGAGAGAAAGAAAAAAAAAATGATGAAAGCCAGAAGGTTACGTGTCTGTGCCTTTCTGAAATGGAAAACCGAAGCATCCATATTTGGGCTGCATGAATATTCAATCAGGCTGTAAAAATGGAAGGCCATATGAATATGTCATGAAATTTGATATTTGTGATGTCATTAAGTGCGTCGTCCTGTCAGCCCCATATGTGAAATTCTCATTCTGCACAATGCTTGCGCACTTGATTGAGAGCAAGTCTGTAATATAGAAAGAACAATTCTCTGAGGTCATCCTGTGTGTTGAAAGTGTGTTCCTACCGTGGCTTTGACCTTGATTCTGAGTATAACTGCCAGAGGTTTGGCGGAAGTAGATGTTCCGTACCAATGAGGGCGCAACATTGAATGCAGAAGTTGCACGGAAGCATGACATGGAAGAACTCCAGTGGTTTATTCAATGTTGATGTTCTTTTTGAGCAAAATTAAACAAATGATAAAAAAAAATAATTTCTTGTGCAGAATGTTCATAATCGATGCACATCACAATTCACTAATATCTCATGTGTGTATGGCTGTCAGTGGTAGAAGTGTGAGAAATGGTTCACATGCATTTGTCCTAAAGCTTAAGTATAGCTAACGCAGTAGAAAGATGAAATCTAATCTGAATTTGAATTGCATTTTGTCAGGCCTAGTTGATAACACAAAGAATAACACATACCCTTTAAAAATTAGAAACATGGTGCAATGACATACTTTAGCTCACAAAATCTTTGAAAAATAAAAGAACAATACAGATGTAGATAAATATGAGAGCACGTCTTTTTCTCTGGGGTGATTGACACAATATATACTCTCTTCACAAATTAATCTCTTTTTTTTTCATAATTTTTTTTTTCATTTTTTTTTTTCATAATGACTATGTGGCTGTCTGTAGCTACGTATAAACCCATATTGAAGTGTATAAATGCATGTACCTTCATCCTTATCAGTGACGTGATAGTACAGGATGTGTGCACCTACATGTATTTATGGCATTGCTTTGTCTTTGACTGCAGACTTCTCTATAATGCATTTAAAGTTTATGCCTACTTTTATGACCGATGTTTCCATGGCAATGTACTGGCTCATGCAACATAGCAACAGTAGGCCGGATTACCTTGTGCGATCAAATTTTCAGATGTTTCTTGCCTGACAATGGCTCATGAAGAGATACAGTATTCTCTTTCTGGCTTTCTTTTATTCTGTTTTGAAGTCTGGATTTATGCAATGCTTACAGCAGTCGTTTCGAAGAAAAGACAGGCAGGCAGCAGGCAAGCTTTTTGGTGCCATGGTAGCCATTTTGTTGCTTTGAGTACAGAAGGAAGCAGATCTAGGGGTGTATTCAGGCTGCATTGAAGCAGTTTTCATGAAAGTTGTTGGAAACAGGGTTGCTTTGGTATTGTGTGCCCATGAGGGAAATACACATGTATGTGAATACATGAGAAATATTGCTCATTTCAGGAAGGGTCAGAAAGGAGAGAAAGAATTATATATTTAGAGAGAGTAAAATGTGTGCACAGGTCAGTGCAACTGACTACACCGAATGAAGAATCTTTTGTGATACATTGACACTGCCGGATATGACAATGCATGCATCGCCCGAGATAGCACAACCTCTTTCTCAACAACTTTTTGTGACATTCACAATGAGGAGATTCCCCTCAAATTTCCATTCAGAGCTCTGGCATACAAGCCCTCCTGGAACAAACATTTGTATCATCATATCTCAAATAATGTTTTGTCTTTAACAGAACATCGAAGTTGACCTCGAAGTGCACGAGTGGCTGGAGAGAAAACCAGGATCTTTTTCACTGAAAAGTTTTTTTTATGGAAACTAACATGGTCTATCTTGCTTTTGTGATTTGCAATTCTGTCATTGCCATAGTTTGAAAAACAACAAGAACTTATTGAACACATTGGGGCTTTTCTACACATTCTTATTTGCTGTAAGGGGTAGAGAGTCGTATGTTCTACAGTAGCCGCAGATCAAACATCTTCTAGAATGTTTAGAATCACATTTTTTTTGGTGTGAATAAGCTAGCAGTTGTCCATTTCCTGTAAAATCACACTGTGATGAAATGACAGACTTTCACAGTCGAGATTTCTAGCGGGTTATTGAGTGAAATAATGTTTAAACCGCAGTACTCCGTGGAAAAAAAGAAGAAGAAGAAGAAGAGGAAGAAGCATTTTTGATGCATAGCTGTCATTGATTTTGTTGAAATGTTTGTGTTGTAATAGTCTTATTGCTATCGACATGTTCTCGTTGTGGTATGATGAGTTTTTAATTTATTCAAAGTGTATCATAAAGTCATCATTTTACGCTGTGATTGTTTGAATAGGATGGCATACGCGATTGCTCTGATGCGATATCAGACATCGGCTTTTGTGGGAACTGCTGGAGAGAATCATGTATATTTTTAATATAGAGTTTATAGTGTATAGGAATCAATGATTATGTGGATGGTAGCTTCTCAAAGTGAAATTTGTAAAATCACAAAATATTGTTTGAATTTTACCATTTGTGTGTGTGTGTGTGTGTTCGTACACAATAATATGCATGAAGATATTGTGTGATTTATGAATTGAGCATGTAATTATTTAATTCATTGGACACTGATGTCGGGAGCGATTTTGTCAGTACCTTGTATTGGACGTGCTAATCTTTGACATATATGTAACTTGATGGAACAAAAATAGATATATTTTACCTGAAAAAAATCAAGCTGAAAGTGATTGAAAAGTGCCTTCTTTTAAATGTAATCCAGTGTACTCGGCAGATATACAAAGTGGGTCTCTTTCAAGCAACTTTAGATGAAGTGAATCTGTACTTTAGACACACTCTTACGTCTTGAATGTTCTATCTTCGTATGAGAATATGTACAGTCTAACTCGATGTAAATTCACATATTGGCATCAAAATGTAGCTCACCACCATGCAAATGGAAATATACATACATAACTGATTGCCAATAACTTGTTAGAAGCAGTGAATTCATACTTTAAACCACGTCATATCTGTAATTAATATTTTTGAAGACACACTGTACATACCAGCATAATGACTATGTGGCTGTCTGTAGCTACGTATAAACCCATATTGAAGTGTATAAATGCATGTACCTTCATCCTTATCAGTGACGTGATAGTACAGGATGTGTGCACCTACATGTATTTATGGCATTGCTTTGTCTTTGACTGCAGACTTCTCTATAATGCATTTAAAGTTTACGCCTACTTTTATGACCAATGTTTCCATGGCAATGTACTGGTTCATGCAACATAGCAACAGTAGGCCGGATTACCTTGTGCGATCAAATTTTCAGATGTTTCTTGCCTGACAATGGCTCATGAAGAGATACAGTATTCTCTTTCTGGCTTTCTTTTATTCTGTTTTGAAGTCTGGATTTATGCAATGCTTACAGCAGTCGTTTCGAAGAAAAGACAGGCAGGCAGCAGGCAAGCTTTTTGGTGCCATGGTAGCCATTTTGTTCCTTTGAGTACAGAAGGAAGCAGATCTAGGGGGTGTATTCAGGCTGCATTGAAGCAGTTTTCATGAAAGTTGTTGGAAACAGGGTTGCTTTGGTATTGTGTGCCCATGAGGGAAATACACATGTATGTGAATACATGAGAAATATTGCTCATTTCAGGAAGGGTCAGAAAGGAGAGAAAGAATTATATATTTAGAGAGAGTAAAATGTGTGCACTTGTCAGTGCAACAGACTGCACCGAATGAAGAATCTTTTGTGATACATTGACACTGCCGGATATGACACTGCATGCATCGCCCGAGATAGCACACCATCTTTCTCAACAACTTTTTGTGACATTCACAATGAGGAGATTCCCCTCAAATTTCCATTCAGAGCTCTGGCATACAAGCCCACCTGGAACAAAGATTTGTATCATCATATCTCAAATAATGTTTTGTCGTTACAAGAACATCGAAGTTGACCTCGAAGTGCACAAGTGGCTGGAGAGAAAACCAGGATCTTTTTCACTGAAAGTTTTTTTATGTTTTGGTGGTACTCTTTTGAGGGGACAAATTTGTGTGTGTAAGAAATGTATATCCTTATTTTACACAGACGACCTACCTACCCCTCCCCCACCCCCACCCCCACCCCACACACAGACACTAGTCATACTGTGAGTAAAATTTGCCGAACAGTGTTTTGTCCAAGCATGCCCACATGAAGAGTGGTGTTAGAGTGTACAGCGTGTCATTTGTAGGAACTATTTGCCCCCCTTGAGTTCTTCTGGTAAATGTAATATGTATTTTTTCCCCTTTCTTCTTCTTTTGCCTTGGCAGGTTAACAATCCTTGCAGGAGAGTGTTTGACTTTGGATGTTATAGGGGCAGATAAGAGATGTGAATGCTTGTATGTATGATGTGGTGATCCCTTTTCTATGAGATGAGACCCTGTGCACATATTTGCACAGGGATCATTGTGATGTAATGCAGTAATCAAACCCCCATTTTTCTGTAAAGAACCCAGCGCAATTACGGTATGGTGGTGTATTTAAAAAATTGCGTTAGGAAATGATGATGCTAAAGGAATATATACTCTCGCAAAACCCTCACAGTATTTACCTACACCATCATAAATGATATTGGTCGTTTAGCATAACTGTAATGTGATGCTGAGATAATTTGGTGTGGTTATCAAGTTGTCAGATCATTTTCATGTACTAGTACTGATGGTACTGCTGTATCGTTGTGAAGCACAAAGGTGAAAGATTAATGAGGTGTGAATACACTGGTAGGTACTGGTAGAGTCAAATTAATTGAACTAATGAATTTTGATCTTACTTGCCCTGGGAATGAAAAAAAAAAGAAATGTTCTCCTTGAAGATTGACTCGCAGTAACATTTTCAGGCCCAGATTTGTGTATGAAAGTATGAATTTTACCCAATTGACATTATAGCACATAATCCAAGCAAGATTGATTCGGTCATGTATACTCAAAGTGAAAATTCACTGAATTTTTATAAGTATATCTGAGTTTGAATATACTATATTGTTTTGATTTAACGTTATGTTCTCTCCGTATTGCAATAAATCCCATTTAGAACACATACTAATCCCTGTGAAGTCTGAATCATTATTGATGTGTATGTGGCATGCCAGCACTTTTAATGTCTTCAGTGAGAAGACAGGTAAGGGGACACACACGCACATACGACGTGTATTTACAAATTAATGCAAACATGTAGTTATGATAATTATCGTGAATATTAGCTGTAGCTATTAATTTTTTTAGCACTTCTTTATGTTTTGAAAAGGACTGACAGTGGCACATACTGTATTTACAGTAGTGGTATGCCATACATGGGAGGAAAAAAAGGAGTTACTTTTCTGGTGCCCTATATTATGGGGTAAGCATTGAAACACCACACACACACACACACACACACACACACACACACACACACACACACACACACACACACACACACACACACACACAAGCACACAACCCGCCCATGCTTCCAGCACTCAGGTTCAAGTCCTGTTCATATTTGAATGAATCTGGCCTAATTGCCATTGTTCTTATACAACACATCCTTGTAGTGATGTGAAAGTAATGGAAAGATAAAGCATAAAAACAGCACAAAAAAACCCCAAAACGAAACAAAAACAAAACAAAACAAAACAAAAACAAACAAACAAAAAACAACAACAAAACAAATACAAGTGAAAGAATAAGAAACAAAATCCTTGTTAAAACATTCCATCATCACCATATGCATTTCCATGGTTATCCTTTAAACAACTATTTTATTTTCTTCTTTTCTACATTCGATTTTAAAAAAAATCATTACACGTACCCCCTTCTGATCTCGCTAAGTATAAAACATATTCAATCAGTAATACAATTATGTTCTATCCTTTAATGTTATCGAATTCCCTGATAAGCCTGTATAAACAACTTTCCAACACACATCATATTTCACTAAATTCAGTTTCTGGATAATGATTTGCCACAATTCCTGCTCTTTTATGCTATCCCAAAATAACTGTGAATACATGTACCAACGGTATATCTCAATGTTTTGACTGCAAAAGGAACAACGATTACCCATAGTAAAGCCAAACTTGTACGAATTGGAATGAACTTTTGTGTAGAATGCCTCATTGAAGAAGAAGTTGGAACTGGAGTTCCCTGAGCTTTGGGATATAGCACCTAAGAGTCGTAACTCTTGGTCTGAGAATAATATCTCGGGAATGTCTTTTCAGTAAGGTACTTGGTCCACATTGCTGCTCTCCACCCGATTAGATTATACAATGTAACTCGGTATCCGGTAGGATGAGAAAGTCTATGTTGGTTGATCAGCATGTGCGAGCCTGTAAAATGGCTGCGACTGGCTGGAACGCTCCCCAGGGAATGGAGAGTGAGCACTGTCAGTGCTGGGTGGAAATAATGTATCCAGTGACTAGGGTAAAAATAGTCTGTAAAGTGCATCGAGAAACTTAACAAGTGTGAAATGCGCAATATAAGACTAGCTATAGTTATTATTATTATTACTACTATTATTATCATCATTATTATTATTATAAATATTATTATTATTATTATTATCATTATCATAAGTATTATTATTATTATTATTATTATTATTATTATTATTATTATTATTATTGAAAAAAGAGAAACTACTCTGTCCATCCCGTACTTCCAAATTATCTGACTGCTGTAAATCACTTACACAGTACTTATAAATCTTACTCGAAGATTAAAGTAAAATTACATCCTCATGTGGCCATTGACCTGAAGAGGTATGGTAGATACCTACGACCTTCTACTTTTAAACATTGCGTCACAAATCCTCCAAACATATTCATTTCCAATTACTGCATAATCTTGCTTTTTTAAGATATGCGATCGGTCGTATGCCTTTTTCATCAAAATAATGATTATATCAATAAACATTTTTCAGGTAAAATTTTCATTGCATATCATTTTACCCGTTAAATACAAACAATTCATCATTAGATATCACTTGTTTCATATTCTCATCTTCTAAATTTCGCAAACTTCCCGAATCCTGCCACCCTTGAAAAGCTCTGTAGAAAAAGTTGGTACTTTCAGAAATAATATGTTTCATAATTACTTTGAAAAAATAAATTCCCACTGACTGACTTGAAAATACAATTCAAAACAAATCCAGGCCGCATTCTTTTCCCAGCAAAGAAGCATTTTTACCCACATTACTCATTAAGCTTTAATAGACACTCAAAATTCGCCATTCTAATCCTCATCCCTGTGATCTTGATCAGTTGATACAAAATGACATTTTCATATGGTCTTTTCATCTCCATAAAGATTCAAAGAATTGTCTTTAATCTCTGCAAATACCCACAAAGGGACAACAATTGAAGATGATATACAACTAAATTTAGATAATGCATAGAATCCCCCAAAGCAATTCCTCCTATACCATGTATATCTTCATCATTCGTCAGTGCTTGAGCAAGAATCTCAAGTACAACCCCTCCAAAAAAATATGTAGCGACAGAGGATCCCCGTAATTGCCTATCTCCACAATCAGTATCAAAGTAACCAGTTGAAAACCTTCTCTTCATTACACAACTGCTTATTCCATTTATAAACTTTTCACCGAAGTGCAAAAGGACCAAAACTAAACAATTTCAATACTTTGTAAAGAAAATCATAAAAAACAAACAAATCAAACGTCTTCTCAAAATCAACCGCTATTAAAACAAATGTATGTTGTTGTTCAAACAATGAAAAATCATGTTATCTGTATTAACCAGATAGCTTCTCCAATATTCCTATTTTTCATATACTAGTACCCTACCTGACCTGGCTTCATTGTCATTATTGTCATTATTATCTAAATGCATGCATGCATGCATGCATACTTACATGCAAATATACGCATAAAATACAGTCCTCAGTATACAATAGTTGTACAATCATATACTCGTAATAAAGTAAACGAATACGCAATGACCAGTTTATCATTTATTATGATTTATTGTATTTACTATCAAAAACTGAAAAAAAGGAGTTAAGGAAACGTGAAGTCCGTGCTTTAATTAACCAGTACCATTTTCCTGATCACATATGTATAACATTGATGAAGAGGGCGATTGACATTCATACACGGAATGCTTGGTTTTAGGACCCATGCTGGAATGTTACTCCTGAGCTTTCGGTATTGTTTACATTCACGACAAATCTCATTATCCCACCTTCTACTTATGTATTTATGACATACAGTTACGCCATTTTCTATACTCTGCAACACACCCCTTGAATCTCTGCAGTTGTTGTTCACTGCTGCAACATGTGACCTTTCAGCTTTTTGTTTTTCTGTATTTTTATTTAGTGATATATATTTAATTGGATTTTTTGTTTTGTTTGTTTTAATCGGTTTCCCCAGATATAGTTGGTCTTAAAAAACATCCGTACTTTAAACTTCCCCTAATCTGATTACTCACGGGACCTGCGGCTGTACAAGCTAATGCTTTTACGCAGGCCCCATCATATTTTTTTTCGCATTATGACCACAGTGTAATTCGCATGCATACAGACCTCGTGTTTATACCAAATCAAACTTCTGTACATTCTGATGAAGTCTCATCTGAATTATGTTTTGTATTTTACAAAACTTATTTCGAAATCATATCATTGTATTAATTTGTAACATTTATCCCTTCATTAGTCATCTTGCAAGGTTTTTCTGTAATTTCTTATATTTTCTTTTCTGCTCCCACAATACAAGTGAAAAACATAACAATCTCATTTAGGTGCCTACTGACTTAGAAAAATAGTCGTAAAAATTATCAACAATGAATAAATTAAATTGAATCATCAACAATGAATAAGTTAAATTGAATTTTCAACAATAAATAAATTTATCATGCTAAGGAGGTACATCCTTTGCATAGCCTTTACATACCCACAAACACACACACACACACACACACACGTCACGCACACACACACACACACACACACGTCACGCACACACACGTCACGCACACACACACACGTCACGCACACACACACACACACACACGCACAAAACGTACCCTCACCTAAATCAGAGACAAAGGAAGAATTAAATGGAAGCTGCAGTCCACATGAATATGCTGGGGAAACGAAATGCGCATGTGCTATTATATTGAATACAAGTCTTAACAAAATGAATCATCTCGTATTATACCACAGTTTTTGTTCTGCAATTCTTTGATAAATAATTTTCTTTCATTAAATGATAATTGTTCAAGATATTCTTTTCTCTCTTCATCTTCTTCATACAAGGGAGGTGGGACTCTCTCTTCCACCTCCCTGCTTATACCAAGCGACTCGCAGCCTTATCTTAATTTCCTCTAAAGAACATACGATTGTTATACCAAGTTTTTTTCTGTTTCCTCTGAATAATTACAACTTTTCAATTGATTCAATTTCATCTGCTTTTGTGATACGTCGTCTTGTTAATTTCACGTATTTTTCTTTGCTACTACATTGTATGGATATTGTGTTATTTTGTGTATGAAAATGTTTTGCATTGTTGGAAATGAAATAAATGAAATGAAATTATATGAAATGATTATTCGAATCTATTTTGTACAGCTAAGCTAAGCGTCTGATCGAAACGTCTTTGATTTATAACGAGCCTTTGTCTTGAATATTCTTTTCTTTTTCATTGTCTTTTTTTGCGTTGGTGCCCTCTGGAACTACACAAAAAAAAAGAAACATACACAGAAACGTGATAACAATCGTCAGTAGTGGGGTTTCAAATCGAGGAATAGAAAGATAAACTCTATCTGTCTTCTTCACCTAATTCTCTAATCCCCCTTGCTAATCGGCTTCTTATACCGCACTCTGGCCATAGATGTAAAAGCCACCAGCCGGTAAAAAGAGACACAGAAGACATGTACAGATTTACTTTCGTCTAACTCCATGCTTGTCTTTTATTAATCAACAGGCATGACAGGGGGACAACTCAGCCTCATTAGGCGTCACTGCAAGGCTTCGCTGCTGTTAATCGGATCCTTGAACAAGCCAAAAAAAAAAAAGCGCTCTCCTTTCTGTAATTTGTCCCATTTGTCGTTTCACTCTGCACCATTTGCAGGGCTTTTTCACTTGCAGGTGTCGCAGAATTTATCTCCTAATAAACTTATGCCACACATGATAACATTATACAGGGAGCTTTTCTTCTCTCAAAACTCGTTGACATGGTCAGTTCTATATCAAATCTTCCTCGGGGTTTCTTCTTGGTCTCGATATTGGTATGGTTGACAAATCCAAGCTTCTTGCCATGCTATGTCCTAAAGATACTGTCACGTGACTTGATAACATTGGATCTGTAAGTATAAAATGGAAAGAGTACATGAAGATGTAGAATGCGAGCAAAATACGCAGAACAAAACAAGCTTCCAAGACGCTGTCAGCACTCGAAATAGGAGAAAAGTTTTCGTAGAATGTTGGGTGGTCCCATTCAAAGGTATTCGTTTAAAATGACAAGAACAACAACAACAAGCATCTGGGAATAAAGGTGAGACGTGTGAAAGAAATGACTTGCAAATTAGTCGAAAATCGAATACATAATGCCATCATGGTTCGTGTCCCCCATTTTGTAGGTGCGAATGTGCGCACGAATTTCTGTGTACTTGTGTATACTATTATGATGTCTGCGCATGCGTGCGAGTGTGTGCGTGTGTGTACCTTTGATTTGTTTGAACCCGCTTCTACAACACACTCTTAAACAGTCTTTTTCTTTGTTTCGATTAAGCTATAACTGTCATAGAAGCCTCAACAAAATTCGATCTGAAAGTTCTCCGATAGACAAAAGAACTACTTCACTGCATAAAAACCATAAGTGACAGTCGACTCACAAGTAAACACATGTGTGGTGTTAAGCGTCCAATCTCTGTAGACTGATCAAGAAAATGAAGTAAACATCCGAGGAAATTGAACAGGAAAACGATCTACAGAGAGAAACAAACACAGCGTAGAGATATCAAATTTGGCAACGGATGTGTGGACATTTCACATTCGAGCTCCCTCCACGGCCGGCAGCTTTCCCGCTGTCGCAAACTCCTCGTCCTCCAGTCCTCGCCCGCTCAGGACCGTTCAGACAGCAGCCCAAATCTGCATGAACTAACAAAACGAAAAGAAAAAAAAAATCCATGCTATCAGACACCACCATGAAATTTGTTTTACCGTAATTTGTCTGAATGGTGATGGGCAAATTAGTTTCTTTTCCTCCCCTAAAGACATTACCAAATGGCATTAATTTGATAACAATATTCTATACGTGGATCGACACAGTGGGTAATCGGAATGACTGACGGGTCGCGTGCCAAATCCGTGGACCTACGAAGAGCATCCCTCCCCCATCGTATTTCCACACAACCAAGAGTAATTATGCTACTGTTCAAATTTCAATGACTGTTCCACTGAAAGTGGAATACAAAGATGCTTACCTTCCGCCTGCAAAATTCTAAACAATCAGTGGTATCGTCGATAATAGAAATCATTTATTAGATATATATTTATACATACAGGTATAGGGCCTACCCTTCTTCATGATTAATTCAGTTTATTTTCAGATTTGTTGTGTATCTCCTTTAATGATAAGATCTAAAGCAAAAACTACCTTTCCACTATAAAGTATGTGACTTTGAATCTACAGCGTAGAATAATTGATATCAATAGACAATTTCATCACGATTACCTATTGCTGGAGCGAATGGGCAAGTTGTTCACGCAACTGCTTTTAGTAAGCTACATAAGATATATTATAACGGTGATAATATAAAAAAAATATGACAAAATAATAATAATAATAATAATAATAATAATAATAATAATAATAATAGTAATGTCTTATTTACCCAGGGTAGCCTCTTCAGTGTTGCCACTGCTCTACCAGAGGGCCCTGCTATCATTATTACCCTAGCGTTGCCAGGTACCCATTCATACACCTGGGTCGAGAGGGACATAGTGGGTAAAAACATCTTGTCCAAGGACGTAAGCACTGGGCGGGAATCGAACTCGGGTCCTCCTATCGGGAGTCCGGAGTCTTATCCACTATGCCACAGCGCCCCCCTAATGATGATAATAAAATGATGATGAACATCCTAACAATGATATTATGACGTCAATAGTTATATCAGATAGTGGATATAACTTTTTCTCTATGTTAAGCTAATGATTAAGCTAATTCAAGTAACTGAATGACAAAACCGAGTACACCTCTGTGTGTGTACCCCCTATATATATATATATATATATATATATATATATATATATACGTATATCTTTTGTTGGTTAACAATGGAGTCGAACTTTACAATGAAAATTAACATTTGACCCCCCCCCCCCCTCTAAAAAGCACTGCAGTGGCGTTCCTGAAATTTCCTGCTAGTCGTATATCCTCCTACAAAAAGTTAATATTTTATTTTCTTCAAGGCCCCCAAATCTGGAATTATATACACTCTGATGAAAAAGTGTGAAATGTAGTAAGACGGCCGAACAGTTCTAAGAAGGCTTTTTAGTGTATTTCACTTGAAAAGTATTCTTGAATTAATCAATATAATTCTGAATTAATGTGAGATTTGCACAATGGAGGGGTGTGTTTGTGAAAATGTCATCTCGTGAATTGTTAGTGGGATCGTGTATGTGTTTTGTGTATGTTGTGAGTGTGTGTGCGTGTGTCAAATTTTGAGTCAATCATAGTTTATCATTGTCACATTTTCATGAATGCATGTTTTATTTAGTGAAAATAGATAAAATGACCATGAAAAAAAAATGAAGTCCTATAATTTTCAAACGAATGCTTTTTTCGAATGTGCGGTAGTCATCATTTCACCACGCGTCGTCACCCACTGATGGCGTCACAAAATATATACTTTGCAATCGGGTGCTTTTCGTTGAAATGATAAAAAAAGAATTTCATAACAGCAATTCAGTAGCTTTTAGAGAATTTTGAAGTAGACATATTTCTCTAAAAAATTTCAGTTTCGTTAAAAGAAGCACAGGTACAAACATACTTATTCAGCAAAACCTAGCAAACAAGAAACAAATAAATAGTTAATGTAAGAAAGTAGTTAATGTAGTCACAATGTAAGGGAACTATCAAAAAGCAATGACAAGCAAGTTTGTTTGTTGTTGTGTGGTGTTTTTTTCATTTAAGGCAAGTAATCTTTCACCGTGATTTCGACAAAACCTCTTTCATTATTAAGTCAGGTCGAGTTACAAAGCATAACAAACTGCAAACATTATGTATAGGAACAAACAAAACCGCTTGACTGAAAATGAATTGACAGCATTTATCAGAAGCTGACACTCTACTTTGTGGATACGTGCCAATTTTTTAATCCAGTACAGACGAAAATATCCTCTTCGATAGGTTAAAAAAAGAGTCAACATAATGAATGCGTGGATACTAGCCTGAGCAATCATCTGCGCTTGAAGTGAATGGCAAATTAAATAATCTCGCGCACGTTACACTATTTTCGTTTCTTGCTATTGTCTGATTCAATTTCAACTTTCCTAATGATCGCTCCGCTCTGATTTTATGCTTATCGATTTGCCCCATCGCCAGAAAATTCTAGCGATTTGCAGATGACACTTCGGTGCATTTCTCTCTCTCTCGCTCGATTGTTTTTATTGCTGGCTGTCGGGGGACGTTTGAGGTTACGTTTGTTTGTGTATTCTCGAATTATCGGTTAGCTGCTGTCGCGGACGTGGCCGTGGCCGCGGCCGACCGGCGGGCTGCTTGCCGGGTCTCGCTCACTGGCTGTCACCCTAGCTAGCCGGCTTCACTTTACCTCCACGTGCCCGAACGAAAGCGTCACGATATTCACACGGGAGGAGACGGCGCGGCGGAGTCAGTCGGTATAATGTTGTCCTCGCGTTATGTCAACTTTGCCCCTCCGAGAGACGATACAAACATCTCTTCAAATCATAAATAATTATCTTTTCGAAGAGATCAGAAATGAATGAGTATCGTCATCTCACAGCATTTCCTTTCCCTCCCTCTCTCAGCTAATAACGTCGGGAACGGAGCAATCTATATTTGTGCAGACAAGAAGAATAACAGATAATATCCTGGTATCCATGGTGACTTTGAAAAAAAGGGTGTTGATTCCAAATATATAAAAGGGTAAATAATTGTCTGATGAACACAGTATTGTGTATATAAAAATGCTATCATTATTAGTACAGTATTGCTCTTTGATATGGTGACTTGATCGTCAGTACGGCGCACTCCAAACTCGACCAACGGCTGCAAACGCGACGAACGCGTGTCATACTAATAATGGATAGAGTTGGGAAATATCATCCTACAGACAATTTTTTTTTTTCGCTATCAACTGGTTCAGGGGTCACTGACAAAAAAGAAATAACGATAAATCGAGCCATTCAATAATTATTGCTTCTAGTGAATATTTTTGCATTTATAGAAAACATTCCTACGTCTAGAAAGAAGAAGACTTGCGACGCAGCAGTTTGCATTCATAGAGTTTGTTTGTTTGTTTGTTTGTTTGTTTGTTTGTTCATTTTGTATCTGAGAAGATGGCTGGATAGCCCATATTCAGCTATGCTATAAGCTGGTCTTCCATGGGGTCCAGTTAGACGTCGGATGTGAGATGGGACCACTTCACTAGGTTATTATAACACCCTGCTCTTTGCGATGAATGAATGGAGCAGGATCTTTTACGTGACTCTCTCAGACACGGGACCTCCATTTTATGTCCTATCCGAGGGACACTAAGTGTTTTTGCCTCTTGCTAGAGGGGAAGGTATGATTGCACACAACAATGTTCAGTCCAGACTCGGGTTCGAACCCGGGTCCTTAGGATCGTGAGGCAGACGCGCTACCGACTGAGCCAACTCACCGCCCTTTGGTCAAGAGGAACGACAGATGATTCCGTGCTTTTCACGGTTTTATGAAGGTCAGGGGGCATTTCATGAAGCGTTTCGTCAGACATTTTTCTGACAAACTGTTAAAGCTACTGAAATTTTGCATCTGATTGGCTGAGAGTAAATTTGTCCGACAAAACGCTTCATGAAATGCCCCCAGATCTCAATCAGAGGAATTATATCTTCAGTAGCAGTGAATAATAGAGTATAGAAAATAATGTTATATGAACATTATAATAGCATAGCGCCGAACTATATCATAATCATAATAATCACCTTATTTTGAATAGTATCTATGCACTAGAATATAAAACATGATGCATTTATGTTCAGTTGTATTTCCCCATTCTGCTAAATAAAATAACTTTATGTATATAACACTGGTAGCTTTCCTAGTCTGCCATGAGTTCAAGCATTTGCTTATAGTGGCAGTCCTTCTTTCTCACGTAATTATTTGGAAAATTGGTAATACGATATATATTTTGTTAACGAAATTAATTCACTCATTTATTTTCCTTCCTCGAATTATGTATATTGTAATCTATATACTGATATTTTATGTAATATTACTGAAAAGAATCTTGACTTCTGTATGAAATTATGTTGGAAGAAAAATCAGACAAACTAACAAACTATCTGTCTAACTGTACCTTTTTCTTTTACTTTACCTTTATTTACTTTCTTTTTATCAGTTTTTTAATTACAGTGTGTTTTTGAAGGGACTGCAGACTATACAAGTTCTTCACTTTCAACAATTTTTTTTTTCGATATTTGTCTTGAAATCTACAAAATTGTATCATTGTTCATAGTTTTGTTTTACATTGCATTGCTGTATCATTAGTATGCGTATTCGAATGTTGTAATCATGTGTTAAAAAGAAATAAAACACGAAACGAAGCGAAACGAAACTATATATGGTATGTCCGCAGAACGCATCTGACGGTGTGCGTGTGTATGTGTATTGACATAATTATTTGTGTGCTGTGTTTAATGAGTGCGTTGCAAATGTACGTGTATTTTATGTTTTACGTTCAATTTTCAAGACTACTGACAACAGTAAACAGGGGCGGATCTAGCTTTTTCCCAAGGGGGAGGGGGGGGGGGGTGTGGGAAGGGGATAACAGTAGGGAGATTTTTCATTTTTAAGGGTGCCAGCTTGCGATTTTAAGCATACTGCATGCTCTAGTTTTTCTCTTTATTGCCCAAATAATGGGGGGGGGGGGGGGGGGGCTGCAGCCCCCAAGCGCGCCGGAACACTTCTGCTTTTCGTTTGTTTGTTTGTTTGTTTGTTTGTCTCTTTTTTTTGGGGGGGGGGGCAAATCTCGACGGGAGCACATTATTTTTTATGTGATGGTGTGAGATCCTCGGCGAGGGAATGGTGTGGAAGGGGGATACACCCCCCTCCCCCATGGTATAAGGAACTTTTTGTGAAAACAGAGTACAAAAGTCACGTTTATAGAGCATTTAAAAGCAAATTTCTAGGGAATTAAACATAGTAAAAAAAAATTACTGAGAAAGGACTATGATCATAACTGATGGAAACTATTTATTATACAAGTCCGGACAGAGCGAGCGAGCCACTTTCACTTTGGCATTCGTCTGAAATGTTTTTATGAAAAGCTTAAACGTGATCACATTGTCGAGCAATACAAATTATTCTTATCTCACTAGAAAGCATAGAGGAACAGGACAAATGAAAGATTTACTAAAGGTATGTTTCAAGGGGCACACTCGAGGACGCGAGGCTACCATCATGATTATAACATACGGGATATATTATGTGACGGTGTGAGAAGACCAAGCCGGGGAGGGTGTCGGAGGGGGGGGGGGGGGATACCCCCTCCCACGGTGGGGACTTTTGCAAAAACAGAGTAATAAAAGTTGCGTTTATAGAGCATTTTAAATCAAATTTCTAGGAAATTAAACGTAGATAAAAAAATATCACTGCGAAGGAGTATGATTATAACATACGGGGGATGACTGTGTGCGATCCTCGGCGAGGGAGCGAAGCGTGTGGGAAGGTACACCCCCTCCCTTGATAGGGACTGTGAAAACAGAGCATAAAAGTCGCGTTTATAGAGCATTTTAAATCAAATTTATAGGGAATTAAACATAGTAAAAAAAATACTGAGAAACTAAGGACTATGATCATAACTAATGGAAATTGTTTATTATACAAGTACGGACAGAGCGAGCGAGCCACTTTCACTTTGGCATTCGTCTGAAATGTTTTTATGAAAAGCTTAAACGTGATCACATTGTTCGAGCAATACAAATTATTCTTATCTCACTAGAAAGCATAGAGGAACAGGACAAAATGATCAAAGGTTTACTAAAGGTATGTTTCAAGGGGCACACCCGAGGACGCGAGGCTACCATCTACACACTAAATTTACTCACAAGTAAATATTAGTGTTTAGATATGATAACGTATATTGTTAGTGTATTATAAATTTCGCATTTTCAGTTATGAACTTTTAGACAAGAAAAGTGCCTTTATTGTTCATTTTTAGGGGGTTATTAACTCTGGATTAAGTCTGGACATATTGTGATTGCGTTTTCCTATGCACATTAAATTTTTACTTGGCAGCCCAAGGGGGGAGGGGGGTAAAGACCCCCCCCCCCCCCCTCCCGTAGATCCGCCTCTGGAATGTTGTCCAATAATGATAAGACTATGCCTTTTTCGTGGACGACGTCGAATCTTGAGTAAAAGTCGTCACGGAATTACCTATTATCGAAGCTATACTCGACGTAGTATCCGCCATTTCACCCGAACTTTAATAGGTTGATAGTTTAGTCGTCCTAGCCTTTCCCGTTCTTAGTGATAATGACGACGAAAAAGCATCTATATAGCGCCATTTATGTGAAGAAATATAAAAGAGGCGCCATACACAGCTCTCACAAAGTATCACACATCATCCACTGAGTTGCGGAAAAAATAGGTTTCAATTTTTGATTTGAAGGTATCCGGGTTGTTAAAATTTAAAGTGGGATTGGTCGAGAGTTCCACAGACGTGGTGCAATAGAACAGAAGGTTCTTTCTCCATCCTTTTTCAGACGTTCTTCCTCAAAAAGATGTTCCCCAACAATGTCCCGCTAGATCCAGGTGTATAGATGGGTACCTAACAACTAGGGCAATACCCCGGTAGGGCCGTCTTGGCACTGATTGCTGGGGAAGCAGTAATAACACTCCAAAGGCTGCCCTCGACAGATAAACAATGATCATTAGGCCTTATTTCTATAGAAATTGTAGAAATTGTTCCTTGCGGAACTCAACGATCAGCAAACTATATGAGCGTAGGCCTACTAATCAAAATCAGAATGGCTACTACTGGCTTGGAAGCATGTGGTCTTGGGAGCGGTTGCACTCCTAGATTACAGTACTATTAATGTGTCAAATAAATTTGCAATTAGGAATTCCATTTCTGCCGGCTATTAATATCAAGACGACTTTCCGACACCTTTTTGAACTTGCGTGCCAGAACCTTCGTAAAACTGTCGAAGATGTCACAGGCAGTAAAACGACCATTCTGACCGTTCTTGCCACATTGGCATTTGCCATGCAGAATATAAGAATGAGAGATGCGTCAACAATGTGATTTTGGTCTATTGAGATGAAGTAAACTAAATATTAAATGTCTGATGGGGATGGCGACAGACACAATAGGCTGTATACGTATAGGCAATCTCGCCCAACAGCAAACGCACGCCTTTCCTCAAGTTGGGTTTCCAGGGCCCTGTTGCATAAAACCCTTACCGCTGGACTTACCGCTCCTTTCTAGCGGTAAGTCTTCAAATTAGCGGTAAATTTTATAATCCTTGATGCTGATTGGCTGTGACACCTAATTTTGAAGGTAGTTACCATTGAAATTCAACGGTAAGTTTTATGCAACGGGCCCCAGAAGAGATTGAATTGTCGCATCACTGCAGTGATATCACCCATAACACCGTTATTGACTTTATGTAGGGTGAGTGTCTCCCCTCTCTCTTAATTTATATACATACATAAACACACACACATACACATATAAATATATATCTCCAAAATGATGTATTGATATATTTATTCGTTCTTTAATTTTTCGTTATATTACTCTCGCTCTATAGAGTGATACACAATTTCTTAGTGTAACATTTATTTACTCGTTACAGTTATATAGTGATACTGATATACTATTTATAGTCGTTCATTGACAGACGAGACATAACCGTTGTGTCGTAAAATCAGGGAACTTAGATTTGTGGTATCATTTTTTTTTTAATCATCCGCACTATCTCGTTTTCCCCTGACACTGTTCAATGATGCCTCTTTGCACGCCTCTTGAAGTAACGAAACGTGTAATTAACCTCGAGCTAGACTCCGAATAAACAGTCGATCAATGAGCAATTGTTGACGAGGTCGATGCGTATTTTTCTAACGAAGTTATGTGTCGACATGGCGAAGAGAACACCAGCTAACAGCGCACATGATCTTTCTCATTTGTAGGACGGAACTTCAACTACGCCTACGCTTTCTTCGTCCTCCTACGGACATGATGCACATGCTGAGCAAACGGTTGAGCAGCGGCGCGCGCGCGCTCCACGGAGAGTTCCGGAGCGTGCTGCCGCTCAATTCCCCTCTCCAGTGAATTCCAATCCCGTGGCGATGCGCGCCCAGCAGGTTGCCGCCATGTATTTCCGCAGTTTTGTGTTACAGACACTCCCCACACAGTGAAGAAACAAAGAAACGTGATCTGGTTTCCAAGTAAACTAACTGTATAATCGACTGCTGAAATGTCTACACAGAGAGGTATGAAAGAATACATCGATACATGAATACGCGACAAGCGAGCGCATGCTCGAAAAGTATCAACGCATCCCGCAGGGAAAGGGGTAGGGGGTATAGGCAGAGTGATATGTAGGGTATCTCAGTGAGCTGCGAATGCGTACAAGCGTTGCGATTTTTCTGATGGATGTTGGCGAGCTCTCCAGGTTCGCCTCTATCAATGTAGCAACATTAGCGACGCTTGGCTAAAAATTCAATAATATCAAAATTCGCGCGAATGTTTGCGAAAGGCAGTGGGAGACCATAGCGACTAAACACAAAATGTTAGGGACAGATTAACCGTTACTTGTCAATCATTAAGCCACACACTAGGCGCGGTCAGACTGGCAAAGGATCAAGAAGTTTCGTCGTGCACATGGCAGATTATCATTACAGCGCTTCCTTGCGCCTGGTAGATTGTCGTTACAGTGTGGGAGTGCGCGTAGGGTTAACAACATTCTGCCATGCGCACGGAAGTGCGCTAACAACAATCTGCCATGCGCATGACGGTTTAACATCGCGATCTTTAAGATCTCGACGTTTTGCCAGTGTGACCGTAAACTTCCCGCGAAACTTCTCGCGAAACTTCCCACTCCAACTGGGGATATTTCCCTCACCCCCGTCAAACTTCTCGATCTGTTTGCGAGCGGTGTCTCCGAAGCGCGAGGCCATTGTCATGTCCAGATGTGCATTGTTACGTCACAATAACTAGCCGTCGGACGGCGCGCTCTTTCTTCTTTCTTGCGCGCGCGTACCAATGACCCAAACTTCTTGATCCAAGTTTGGCTGCCAGTGTGACCGCACGACAAAAGATCGCGAAAACTTCGCGATCTTAAACTTCTCGATCTTTTGCCAGTCTGACCGCGCCTTTTGTGAATTTTTGAGATGCCAACTCTTCGTAAAGTCCACGGCGAATAGGCCTATATGGACCAACCCTGTAAGGAGGGTTTCGTTTTTTTTTTTTTTTCTGACCAACGTCGAAGAATCTGGCTATAGGATGCAATATCAGAATATGAAATTTTGCCAGGATGAGGTCCAACGTGCTAATGCCCCTTGAAGAATTGCTTTGCCTGGCTGCTGCTACTGCTGCAGACATCGTGCTGAAGAAGATAAAGAAAGAAAATGAAGACAAGAAGAAGAAAAGAAATACAATTTGGGTCAAAGACAGGTTGCTTCAGAGGGCAGACTGATAATGGTCAATATGGAACAATATGAAAACCTCTTCCAGCAATCACAATCATGATAAACATGAAGAACTTTTTGAGAGTATACTAGAGGTAGAATATGAATTTATTATCTAATCATTCCGAATTTGATTTCAAATTGTTCACAGACCCTGACGAAACCTAACGGGGGTATTTCACTGGGAGGCGAATGTTTGCGAGCGCAGCGAATTCTATCGATAGGGAATTTAGGTTTCGTCAGGGTTCGTTAACATGTTTAATCAAATTCCTACACAATAGCAATCAAATCCGCAAGCAGTTTTCATTGTAAACACTTTTTCTTGTCGCAAAGAAGTGCGTGTGTGATCTCCATGCTCACGATATGAAACACATAGACAGATAATTTGATGAATTATTATAGCATTTTGTTCAAACAACAGAGTAACAAAAAGCGGCATTAACGATTCATCGTGGCAGATATACATTATGAAGTCATCACAAACAATATAGGGAAACATCCTCGTACCTCTTCAAACTATATAGCTCCTCATTGCCCGTAAACCACGGTTAAACTGTATACCACGATAAGAACCGTTGTTTTAGCAAATTCCTTTTTATATGAAAACAGTCAAAAATATTACATTACATTGTACACAGAAGAGAATAAGAAAGAGAGGGAGAGAGAAAGAGAGAGAAATAACAGCACATGACCAAGATCCAAGAATTCATCCCCTAATTACCCGACTATTCAATCCTATAAGGATCACGACTCGTGTTCCTCTTGAACGCGACGCCGCTTCCCCCTTCCGTGTCGGGAGGAATCCCGCTGGCTTACCGCCGTTCGGTGCTAAGTCGATAGTTTAGCGTTGCTATAGCAACCATTCATCTCTATTCATTCTTTGCGGAGGATTTGTGTGTATACATGTCGTTGGTGCTGGTAGGCGGAGGAGGGTCACACACATTCACACAATCATGTATTTCACCTTCCCGATTCATTTGCAGTCTATCCCAGAGCTCTGAAGTTTGTTTGTGTGTGGGAAGAGTGCAGGCTGCTGTTATGTGATTGGACACAGCCTGTCACGTGATTGCATCGCTTGATAAACGGATTATCTGACTCATCTATTCTATTTTTTCTTAATTGCTGTTGCATTTTTTTTAATCGGAAGCGAAACCTGCTTTTATGTCGATAATCTGTGCATTTGTCATTCGCATGATTTTAGACATTGGTCATTGATTGGCTGATTTCAGCCCCATTTGTGCTGATCTCTCCTCCTTTATAAAGTGACGATAATTTATAGCATCCTTAATACAGCAGTAATCGACGGAACAATAGCATCTGATTTAACCTTCTATCTTCACTCATAGAACCTGGTTGGAAGAAAATCAAACCTTCAAATCATGACGAAGCAAGACATTGAATCTCACCGCGATGAATTTTGTTTTTCTGAAAAAGACTCAAGACATCGCGAGGAAGAAGTGAGTGATGAACATTCCTCCTCGGTATTTCACACGCACAACGACAGGCGCTGCCAACCGTTGATCGAGAGCAGACGAAAGCGACGTCGGCTGGCGGCAAATGCCCGCGAGCGCAAGCGCATGGACGGTCTGAACGCCGCCTTCAACGCTCTTCGTCGGAAGGTAACCAGCGTGAATGGCGAGGGGCTTCTCTCCAAACACGACACGCTGCTGATGGCGGTGAATTACATCGCAGCCCTGCGGGCTATGTTGGCCGAGAGCGACGCCCCCGATGCTCGGCCGCACCGATCTGACAATGACTGAGCGAGATTTAAGCTCCGCTGTGCGAATCTTATTTGAAGCCTAACTTAAGGTAAGGCACGTGAAAATGTGACAATCATTGTTTCCCCATATATGTCCCTCATTTGCTCCCCTTTTAATACAGACCGTTAATTTCAATTCAATTCAATTCAGTTTATTTTATTTCATACTTCTCATGCATTACATCAAAAGTAAATTGGCACAAGTTCTTGTACCTTGTCAATAATGTACGAAACAACCAAAAACAATATAAATGCATCATATACACAGCAATTGTAATGATAGCTGGTAGAAATCTCAGTTCGCGTTGTATAAAGAGAAGTACCCTATGGCGAGACCTCCACGAAAGCAAGCTTGTTTGGCTGTAAGCCTCGAATAATCAGTGTTATGCGTATATTTATATGTATATCACAAATAAAATGAAGGACAGGGGTGAAGAAAAAAAAGTAAAAGAAAGTAATGCAACTTTAAAAGTGACGCAAGTTATCAAAATGAGTACATGATACGCAACATTAATCTATCTAATTTTATATATTGAAAGAATAACTTTCAATAAAGGAAAGAACTGACCTTGAACAAACCTTCTTGAAATTCTACGGAAATCCCGCTGGAGGTTGAACTGTTGTTTGTTTGTATATTCAGCTATTTCCATTTCACATCAATGAATATACATAACAATACATAAAACACATACATGAATCAAGGAATGATTACAAAATGGTGGATTGCCCATTTCAAATCCATTGTTACAAGGATTCTGTTCTTTCATGTTCATGGGGATTCTGTTCTCCCATGGATGTTAACTGTAACTTAAGAAGAGCAGAGCAATCAATTAATAGCATCAATACTTTTTTGTATTTCTGGATTTTATTGATCAGAACAAAACATTGTACTTTTTCTAAGTCACATGGCATATAAATTTTTGACATCACAAAAACCAACATTTTAACAGCATTCAATGACAGTAAAATTACCAGGCGTCTGATCCTTTTTTGGACTATTATACTCTCTGACATACGTTAACATCAATACACTCTAGAATCATATACACAGAAAACGAGGGAAAGAAAGAAAAAAAATGGAAAAAATAACCTTTAGTGCAAACACTAAATATTACCCAAAACAAGACAAAAACAAACCAAAGGCACAAGAACACACACTACAATCTAAAAAGAAAAAAAAAAACAACCAAAAGATATTATTCACCTATCTCATTTATGCACTCTCCGTAACTTTTCTCTCTACAATAATATATACACAATAATAACATCCAATACTGAATGATCATTATGAAATCAATGTGGACCATAAATATAGAACCGATAAGGACTAGAGTTTCTACAATCGCATCTCAGAAAGAAACAAAACAACAGCGTTGGCCAATGAACGTTAAAATTACTGAGTACGCAAACCAAATAAAACAAGGAAAAGTAGAAATTACGCGTTGCGTAATATATGTCCCCGCCGGAAGTAGCATTTTGTAGCAAAATGTACAATGTAGGTCAAAAATCAAGGTCAAAGGTCAAAGAAGTCAAAGGTCAAAATTCTGTGTAGAAGTTTTGAAGCGCTCACCTAGTGCCATCACATAAAGCAAACGGAATCGAAATCGGGTTAGAAATGGCGAAGGAGTAGCATTTTGTAGCAAAATGTACAATACAGGTAAAAAATCAAGGTCAAAGGTCAAAGAAGTCAAAGGTCAAAATTCTTTGTAAAGGTTTTGAAGCCCTCACCTAGTGCCATCACATAAAGCAAACAGAATCGAAATCGGGTTAGAAATGGCGAAGGAGTAGCATTTTGTAGCCAATGTACAATATGGGTCAAAAATCAAGGTCAAAAGTCAAAGAAGTCAAAGGTCAAAATTCTGTGTAGAAGTTTTGAAGCCCTCACCTAGTGCCATCACATAAAGCAAACGGAATCGAAATCGGGTAAGAAATGGCGAAGGAGTAGCATTTTGTAGCAAAATGTACAATACAGGTCAAAAATCAAGGTCAAAGGTCAAAGAAGTCAAAGGTCAAAATTCTGCGTAGAAGTTTTGAAGCCCTCACCTAGTGCCATCACATAAAGCAAACGGAATCGAAATCGGGTTAGAAATGGCGAAGGAGTAGCATTTTGTAGCAAAATGTACAATATAGGTCAAAGGTCAAGGTCAAAGGTCACGACTGAAATTCTGTGTAGAAGTTTCAAAGCTCCCATGCAGTGCTATCATATGAAGCAAACAGAATCAAAATTGGCTCATAAATGACAGAGAAGTAGCAAATTGAAGATTTTTATCACACACGGACGCACACACGGACGGACACACGGACGGACGGACGGACACACGGACGGACACACGGACACACACACGTACGGAGCCCGTTTCATAGTCCCCTGCTCGAACTCGTTCGGCGGGGACAATAATTACTGGAAGTCGATGGATCGTACTTGGTAAAAGGGTCCTTGAATTTTGTCTATGTTTTTGTTCATAATCGTTTTTCAAAGAACGATTGTTTGATATTATACACTATTTAATTTTTTTAGTAACTTTGCTAACTTTGTTTAATAGTAACATATTTACAGATGTAAATATTTGAAACACTGCGTATTCAGGTAATCATGTTGTATTCATGATTTTATATAATTTTTGTTGGAATTTCTTTTTAAAGAATAAGTAGAATTAAAAGTAGAATAAGTAGAATTTTAAAGAATGGCGTAGAAAGGGAGATTGTGTCATTGAAGTGTCGGAATTGAAAACAAGCCCTCTACCACCTCCCCCCCCAAAAAAAAAAAAACAAAACAAAACAAAACAAAACAAAAAAACCCAACAACAACATATGTCTGATATACATATATGAAAGGATATTAAAGTAAATAATCAACGTTGGTGAAGGTGATGGGACAAACTATCACTTCCGAGGCGATCTGGATGTATAGCTATCTTTCCGAAGCGCAGCTGAGGAAAGATAGCGTACACATTCAGATCGCCGAGGAAGTGATAGTTTGTCTCATTGCCTGAAACCAAAAGTTGATTATTTGCTTTATATTCCACATCTAGGGTCCTAGAAATTTCCATTTTATTCCACATCTGAAACCGTTTTAGCTGTCTTTAGGTATCCTTAGGGCTTAGGCTACGTGTGCGCGTAGATGACAAAACAATGAATTTGCTGCGCGCACCGCGCGGCACTGAAGTGAAAGTGCGTTGCACTGTGTACTATCAAGTGACCTAGTTAAATGATAGTCCACAGTGCAACGCACTTTTATTTCGCGCGTACTCATCCCGCGTTAACACTGTATGGACTGCCAGAGATCAGCAAAACAAACAGCTGTGCGCGTAGATGACAAAACAATGAATTTGCTGCGCGCACCGCGCGACACTGAAGGGAAAGTGCGTTGAACTGTGTACTATCAAGTGACCTAGTTCTTCTTAGGTGATGTGATGGGCAAAACTACGCTTTATCACGTGATCAGCTCTTGACCAATACTGTGGCAAGATTCTTAGTATGTGAATATAAGATAATATATTATACAGTTTATACATGATATGTATATTATATATATATATATATATATATATATATATTAAGCAAATAATCAACGTTGGTGAAGGTGATGGTACAAACTATCACTTCCGAGGCGATCTGGATGTAGCTATCTTTCCGAAGCGCAGCTGAGGAAAGATAGCTTACACATTCAGATCACCGAGGAAGTGATAGTTTGTCTCATTGCCTGAAATTAAAAGTTGATGATTTGCTTTATATTCCACATATAGGGTCCTAGAAATTCCCATTGTATTCCACATCTGAAACCGTTTTAGCTGTCTTTAGGTAAGCTTAGGGCTTAGGATACGTGTGCGCGTAGATGACAAAACAATGAATATGCTGCGCGCGCCGTGGACGGCACTGAAGTGAAAGTGCGTTGCACTGTGTACTATCAAGCGACCTAGTTAAATGATAGTCCACGGTGCAACGCACTTTTATTTCGCGCGTACTCATCTCGCGTTAAGACTGCATGGGCTGCCAGAGATCAGCAAAACAAACAGCTGTCTTTATAGATGACAAAACAATGAATTTGCTGCGCGCACCGCGCGACACTGAAGGGAAAGTGCAATGCACTGTGTACTATCAAGTGGGCAAAACTACGCTTTATCACGTGATCAGCTCTTGACCAATCCTATAGCAAGATTCTTAGTATGTGGAATATAAATATATATATCTTTCATTGATATTATGTATTAACCGCAGAGGTATAAATTGAAATACACCCCATCTTGTGTTTATAGGCCAACCCATTATACCCTTTATAGGAATGACCTTTCTACAGACGATGTTAACTTCTACGCAGTCAGTTACCAAGGCTCCAATACTAGCGAGCTTTAAATCTGCGACGCGTAGGCTAAAGTCGACGCTATCAAAGATAATATAAAGTTTTGGTCCCTCAAAAATTTCCCTGAGTCTCCTTGTCTTAGTTTGTGTTTCAGGTTAAAGTACCTTTCATATAACTAACACTGTGAGACTTACTCGCCCCAAAGTGCTCTCATGTCTTAGTAATCACGCAATAATGGTTTCGTACAATACGTGTGATTCTCGCGGTACCGCGTCGAGTCAAACTAACGGCTCGTTAGTTTTTGGAGTGATCCCTGAGGTCACTCCAAAATGAGTGAAAATAGACATTTTCATTCAAAATTCACTCCAATTTCACTCAAAACTCACTCTTTTCTGTAATTCACTCCTTCAAGAGTGAACATTTTCACTCTTTCTTTTTAGAGAGTTGTGCAGCATAAGAGAAATAAAATAAAGAAAAACAAGAAAGGAAGAAGAAAAGAAAGACAGTCAGAGATCTTGTTCGCTAGCAGTGGCGAATCATATAAAAATGTTAGCGACACCGTATTGCGAATTCGTTTGCGAATTCTTACGGTTGTTTTGCGAATGTTTGCGAATGTTTGCAACTGTTAGCGAAAATACAAATTCGCAAAGGTTCGCAAAGAAATTTTGAACATGTTCAAAATTTCTTTGCGACAAGAAAAACTGTTTGCGACAATAAAAACCGTTTGCGAACTTTCTTGCGAATGTTAACGAACTTTTTGCAACCGTTTACGAACCCTGGCGAATTCCCAAATTCGCTACGTTCGCAAACGTTCGCCGCTCAGTGAGATACCCCCTTTAAGACCAGTATTGAAGTCGTTTTCATGCACGAAGGTACGTACTCTGGTCTTCTATACAATGTATACAAGTACGATGACGACAAAGGTAAAGGGTGTAATAATTTCTATTGTATTTTCATTTTTCCAGATTAAACATCCTCAGTCGTCATTTAACGGAGTCCCTGCAGGAAATGTCCGAGGAAAGGTGATCACCAAGAATCTAATCAGCGAGAGACGTCTCTGTTTATGCAATGTGCAAGAGAGAGTGGGCCATCTTTATGTAAGCGATAGAGGGCGTGTTTTCACCCATCGAATATAGACTGCATGCGGTGTGGGGTGCGGTGACTTTTGATGCACCATCTGAATACATGTATACGCCTTCGGCAAAATCTTTCAAAACTAAAATTCATGGACTCAACCTCTACGCGCACAAAATACAATGTATGAACTACTCGTACACGCGAGAAGATAGTACCTTTGTGTCCATTCTGAGGTCTCTTCACAAATTCAAGATGTAACATGATGGATTATCCCACAAGGAAGACTGCAATTGGGGTTCGATTCATTCCTTTTGTACTAGACATACTGAATGAATTAATCAGCACAAACAATCACCGTTATTTTCGCGCTACCGTAGCAACCAGTCATCTCTCTGATCACGCGGTCTGTATGTCTGTCCGTATACGGTGGACTGTAGTTTCCATTGGAATGCAACGTGTTAATTTTAACCTGTTGATAACAGCGATATAATTATACACAGCATGTGAAAGTAGGCTGGGAAGCATTCGTAATTCTTTTGTCACGTGTAATCAGCGAGACCTGCCAACTCCCACTAATGACAAATGTTGTGTTTTAAAAAGTAGATTTCACAAAATCATATACTCTACTAAAGAAGAAATGGCAAAAGGTGAAGATCCAACTATTACCACTACTACTTCTACTGCTACTACTTTTTCTACTAGTTCTACTACATAATGTACTACTACTACTACTACTACTACTACTACTGCTGCTGCTGCTACTACTACTACTGCTACCCCCACCACCACTACTACTACTCGTACTGCTACTCCATGTAACTTCAGAAGTAAAAGGCAAAGTTTAACATCAGTTCTGTAAACTAGATTCTGATTACGATGGTGTCAGTCAAAAGTCATTTCTAAATTCGAAATTGATGCCTTAGTAAATTTGTACGCAGTATGGTCCAGGCCTATTGTAATACTGAACTGTCTGTCCCTTAAATGGAGCAGTTGAGGTATACAATGTCTCAATATACCATTATTTTATTCGGCAATGGAAACGCAGATCTCCTAAGAGTGCAGTACTATTGGATGCAGCTTAAAACCAACAGATGTTTGAAAGAAAAAAATCGAGACAGTTTCGAAGTATCGAATATACTTTGTATGTTTATCAAGGATGTTGGTATATCCGATATTCCTTAACAGTCGTGGCTTTTTTCTTCAAGACCGTTTAAGCTGAAGTTTTGCCTGCAGAAGATATCATAGTGGTAACCAATAGCAAACTGCAATGTCGAGATCAATCCGCTTTCCGGATTGGCGGTGAAAAATTAAGGAATAGGATCTTATTACAGCTAGATTTCTATTCAACTGGCATTGCATGCCTATAAGGACAACCTTATAGTCACTTTTTTCAGTCACATCTCGTCTGGTGTACGGCATGATAATGATCAGTTGAATCCTCAATAACCCACCTTTGTTCCACTCTCCTTACATGCTTTACATCAAAGACGGCAACTGTATTCCAATGTCTCCTTTTACGTGTTTTATTAAGTACATGATAATGATCAGTTGAATCCTCAATAACCCACCTTTGTTCCACTCTCCTTACATGCTTTACATCAAAGACGGCAACTGTATTCCAATGTCTCCTTTTACGTGTTTTATTAAGTACAGTGTATACAGAATGAGCCGAAGTCCTTTTACGCGTGCGCGCGTGTGTGTGCTAGCATTATTGTTGCGATTCATGTTATTTTCTGTTGTGATGTTGTTGTAATTGAAATTGTTGACATGAGCTTGTCCTTACGAACGATATGAATACTCTTGCCATACCTTCGCTGGATTCAAAATGTCTTCCTGTGCTAAGGTATACTGATGTGCAATAAATCACCGGTTGTGATACCCCGTGCAAAAGTCAATGGTACATTGTACCCACGTATTTTAATTATGTGTACAGTATGTACAGTGAGTTGCAATGATTGTTGCGATGATGGAATTCAAGCTGCCGTGGATGATTAAGCGTGCAATAGGCGACGTTGTTAGAATCAACAACATTTTCAGATGGATTGCCATGGCATGAAATATGTCGGCTTATTATTCTAAGCAGCCGCATCGACATGAAAGAACTGACTAAATTTTGGAACAAACTAATTGCGAACAAAAAAAAAAATATGAAAAGAATTGAGAGACAAGAATGGGCAAGTTTGAAATACACAAAATGTATATCACAAGTTTTTTTTTATGGCTCAAATAACACCACATTGTTCGGACCACAAATGCTGAATAAACAAGAACAACAAAAAGGTTTCATGTCACTACGAGATATCTGAAAATGAAAATGTGTCCAAATTCTTGTAAAAGGGAACAATATCCGTCGGCTTGACATAATTCGAATATGAAACTTTCTATGGATTTGACTCACTACAAGTCTAATTCAGATAGGATGATGAGTGATTTTTCCCCTTTTTTGTCTTTAAAGCGAGGTGCAGAGTAGAATAGGTGCTTCTGCAACTTTTGTGCGGACTCTAGGTATATAATCATTATCTGTTATATAACGCCTGAAGAGATCCTTGTCATTTGATTGGTTGTTTGACATCAATCATTCGGCCCATTTCACTGTGACGTCATCATCCGTGCAATTGTGGCTCAATTTACCGTGCAATTTTGGATCCATACGATTTGCTTCATTGCACGCTCGCTGAGAGCCCGACACACTACTCATATTAATTTTGTTTGTTTGTTTGTTTGTTTTATTTCCGTCATAAACATACATACAGATATACAAGACAACATAAGGTACAAGGAAAATGATACAACATGCATAAAATGAAACATACACACATAGCAAATGTTGTGTGACACATCATCGATATACGAAAAAGAACAGAATGTAGGATTAGAGAAAGAAAACGGCTGGATAGCCCATAATCAGATGCACTTTTCTGGTGCCGCTGGTCTTCCATGGGGACCAGTTATAAAGAGGTAAGAAAGAAAAAAGAGTAAAGATTACATATGATATAGATACAAAAATTTTTATAGTCTCATGATATATTGTTTTATATTGCAATATCATACAAATCTCAAGGCAAAATACACTTTCTTGAGATGTGTAGATACATTTCTTGTGTATAGAAAAAAATATAGATGGATTTACACATATATGAGATTAAACCAATTGAAAAAGGGACCGTTTAAAATCCTTCAGTGACGTGCAGTCACGGACAGCATGAGGAAGAATAACTGATTGCGGTATATCAATTTCAAAGAATTCCTGTTTATGAAATGTCTTAAACGACGAAGGAAGGAAATCATACGGCCTACTTTTTCACGCAGATAATTTACATGAACATCCCATCTGAATCCGTCATCTATGTACAGTCCAAGATATTTTGAAACTTTTTACCTGATTAATTTCGTGACCTTTTATACTTAAAACGCTTGCGTTTGCAGTGATGTGTGTATGCAACAGCGCGCTAGCGTACAATGAGCACTCTCAGACTCAGACTATTCTATCTCAGATTCTCTCTTGTTTCTAAATCAATAAAACATCAAATGACAAGAATCTATTTTAGGCGTTATACAAAACAAATAATAAATGTTTTGCATTCGTTCATTCATTGGACAGAATGTTTCATTGGGTGAAAGATGAAAATTGATCCATTGAACTCGTTATATATACTATATAACCATGTGATATTCGAATCAACAGCTACCTGGACAGCAAATTCAGGTTGATTAAATTCAATTGAATCAAGCGCGACAGTTTGCACAAGAATGCATGATAACGCAAATCCGGGACTAATGTGAATGTACATTCTTGCTCCCAAGCGACATTTTTGGGGATGCTAACATTAATACAGATTGGATACCCTATAGTAAATTGACAAAATATAATAAGTGGAAAACTTTGAAGACAGAGAAATAGAGAGCGAATAAAATGTGCATCTCAAAAATAATGTACTACTCGGATAAGTTTATCAGTTTGCCCTTTGTATCTGCTGTCCAATGGAGTTGTTTGGCATCAACTTTCGTGGCGAGATAACGTGCGCAATGGCTTGAGTATAACAGGACGGATCGCGTCCGCTCTACCCATGTTCACGCTCCCCATAGACGGGAGGATGTTGGCTATGTATAGAGAAGGTTCGTTCAGCTGAAAATGAAGTAAGGTTCGTTATTTCCAAGGCTCATTACACACAAATTTCCGTATACGTATAGATGTCGTAAATCCGAAAAGGAAAAAAAGGATTCGTTAATCCGAATATAATGTGGCGTTATTTCGTCTATAATTTTCAACATGAAATTAGGTTCTTTAAGCCCAAGATTCGTTTATCCGAAAATGAGTTAAAGTTCGTCATTCCGAAGGTAGGCCCATGTACGTCACATCGATCCAATTGATCTGAAAATGAAAGAAGATTCTGATTTCCCAAGGTTCCCAAATCCACCAAAAAGAGAAAAAAAAAATGAAAAGAAGGTCCTCACCAACGAGCGAACCTACAGAATAACGAACCTTATTTCTATTTCTCGAATAACGAACCTTCCCAATAAAGAACCGTATCTGATTTCAGTATTAACGAACCTTTGGAACGAAAAATCTTCGGCTTAAAGAAGTTTAATGCTTTGTTTTGTTTTGTTTTGTTTTTGATGACAAGTTGTTTTGTTTTCATTTGTTTGTTGTTGTTTTTTCATTTCTGGAGAAAAGGAAAGCCTTGATCAGATAGCGCAAAAAGAAAAAAAAAGTTGCCTCTGGTTCATGGATTTAGGACTGTAAGTCGTGCGAAAATTTGATGATTCTTACTTCTGTTATCTATCTCTATACTGACTAAAAGAAAAGAAAAGAAGTAAAAAAGAGAATAAAAGCTTCGTTAGATTAATCTTATTTTGATTAAAAAAAATCAGACTCTCTCATTATTAATCATACAAACCGATGTAATTTTGACGTCGAAAATTTATCAAAATATGCCATTACATTACACATTACCATCAAAGGGAGCTCTATTTTACCTATCATCTGTCATATACCATATTTTATATTTTGAATAAAGCGTTTTATCGTATTGAAATATGAGAATACAGTTTGAGGGTCGCAACGTAATTTGTTACATTGCACCGCGCGATTGGAATCTTATCCCATCGTCCTAAGATTCTCTTGCAAATTTACACAAACACCATGTGTAAGGGCTAAGATCATACAGGATTTTCAAAGGAATGTTGATGTACCAACTCAGCCTATAAAATATGGATGCTTCGCTCATTATGTCTGTTACTTTACCTCGGTATTGTCCATAGCCCTTCCTCTGTTATTTGTTTTTAATTTCTTTCACAAGTATCTTTACACAGATTGATACACACACACACACACACACACACACACACACACACACATACACACACCCCCCCCCCCCCCCAAAAAAAAAAAACAATCATAGTTATGTGATTGAAAGGGAAACCCATGATTAGATCTTTAGTCCGAAGGTTCGTTATTCCGAAGGTTCGTTATTCCGATGATTTGTTATTACGAAGGTTTGTTAATCCGAAACTGTGATAAAGTTTGTTATTCCGAAGATTCATTAACCCGAAAATGAAATAAGGTTTGTTTTTCCGAAGGTTTGTTAATCTGAAAATAAAACAAAGCTCGTTATTCCGAAGGTTCTTTACGGACCCTATTTCATTGTCGGATCAACGAACGTTCGGAATAACGAACCCTATTTCATTTTCGGATTAACGAACCTTCGGAATAACGAGCCCTATTTCATTTTCGGATAAACGAGCCTTCGGAATAGCGAACCCTATTTCATTTTCGGATTAACGAACCTTCGGAATAACGCCATAAATGTTCGGATTAACGAACCCTTTTTTATTTTCGGATTTTGTGTGTTTCGGATTAACGTACCTTCGGAATAACGAACAGCACCCGTCTCTACAACATGAGTTTATCTTTGGAGTTCGCACAGTTAAAGGAAAGTTGCAGATAATGTGTACGGTCATGGTTCTAATGATGCCAAAAACCATTCTGGAGCTGATAAACATGAAATGCTTGAATTGAAAACCAAAACAACAAAGGACAAACAATAAAGAATTGACACGGTACCAGCAAACTAAAGAAAGTGCACATATCATGCACACTCATAACCACAAACATACAAGCGTTCTTTTAAAAAATTATACTTGCAGACCTACATTATGCAGGCTCACAAAGTTTATATACATGTTTTACACACACGGATCATTATCTGAGTAATATGAATATATATATATATATATATATATATATATATATATATATATATATATATCAACACACAAAAATGGTAGGGTACAACTGAATCTTCCAGCAAGATTTTAGCATTCAATTATTCACTGTGAGACTTGGGGTAAAGCGGGCGCCACTCGGCTACCACCCATGTCCTTGACATTGAATTATTGACACTGCTCAGCTTTGTCCCGACGCCCCTAGGTGGAAAGTCTCACGCGCGGATCCCTGTGAATACCAACGTGCCGACTTGGCGACCCAGCAAACATGCTGAATAATATATGAAGACCGGCTTTCACAAGAGTCGAACTTTCCCACATCCTAGTATACATAGCTCCAACATTAATTGCGAGAAAAATGGCCGTATTGATCTGTTTGTCAGTTTAGGCCTATCGGCTGGACTTGGAACAATTCTTTCTGCCCCCTTCTTGTGTGAAAAAAAGAGGAGACGTTGGTGTTAAACTCGTGTAAATTCTCACGGTAGTGCTCCAAAAAAAGAGGGGGTGAGCATGACGTCTCCGTCGCGCGTGCGAGAGCGAGGAGCGCACGCTCCACGTCTACAAGGTGGAAATGATGTTAGCCGAATAATGGCGACATCATTAGGCCCTATATCTTAAGAAAACCCAAATAAAGTTCAGGAACACGGATCATTTCCTCAAGAGCTCGATGCACCAATGAGAGCAAAATCGGACTTGGTTGCATCATTATAGCCATGTCTTGCAAAGTATATAACTATAATGGGCAAGAATGATAAGTAAGGATTATATCCTAAAGAAACACTGGAACCCCCCCCCCCCCACCTCCAGAAGCATCACATGTTTATAGAATGAACTTTAAGTGTAATTCGCTAAATAGTCTGCATTGAGTTTCCGAGTCTTGCTGTTGTATATGGCAGACAGTGGACATGTACACTAATATGTTTTAATCAAAGCCACCACCTTTTACTGCTCGAGGCTCTGGACCTTTAGACGGGAACATGGACGGGAGATTGTGGGTTCGAATCCTGCTTCAATGCAAATGAGACATAAATGAAAATTGAACTTAGAGACAGTTGTTTATTGCTTTCTCGATTCAAATGCCTATAGTCCATTCTGTAATGGGGGCGCTGTGGCACAGTGGATAATACTCCCGACTCCTAACCGGAGGACCCGAGTTCGATTCCCGCCCAGTGCTTACGTCCTTGGACAAGATGTTTTTACCCACCATGCCCCTCTCGACCCAGGTGTATAAAATTATGGGTAGCTAGCAATGCTAGGGTAGTAATGATGGACGGGTCCTCTGGTAGAAAGGTGGAAACATTGAAGAGTTTACCCTGGATAAATACGACATTATCATTTATCATTATCATTATCATTATTATTATTATTATTATTATTATTATTATTATTATTATCATTATTATTATTATTGTTATTATTATTATTATTATTATTATTATTATTATTATTACTATTACTATATCATTATTATCATTATTATCATCATCATCATTGTCATCATCATCATCATCATCATCATTGTCATTATCATTATTAATCCTAAGCATGCAACTTGTCTTGTTTTCACTCCGTCACAGCTGGCTTGCAAAAGTCGTGAAATTGTGCTGTGTCAGATGTGGCATAGTGCCGCAGATTGGAAAAGAAAAAGAAATGCACATACACACAACGCGCGCATACACACACACACTCACCACACAGACACAATCCTTAGTAAATCTTCATGATTATCAAATGATTATGAAGTGTACCGGTGAGGAAGTATATCCTCTTTTTTTCCTGAAATTTGACTGCACTCTGGAGGTGAAGGGGATGGCCTAAAGTATAGTATTCGAATCTTGCATAACATAAGGCTAACATTTAGGGAAAACATAATCATATAGTCAAGAGCATCGTTTGTTGAGTTCATATAGTTATTGGTGTGTTTACGTGCGGAAAGCATAGGTCCGAGTGGCACAATTTAAGCTGTTCAGGCATTGCCCTGAGCATAATACACTGATTACGCAAATTGAAGTTCATTTGATGATCTTTTCCATACCTCGCGTTAAACTACGAGTTTGTGCAACCGTGACTACCTTACGGGCGACGAACCTTCTACGGGACATAGCGAAATCAGAAACAAGTGAATGATGTTTAGAAGAAAAGAAATAATGTGATGGCAACTGCTTGTTAAACAATCTTAGGCTGTCTCACATGGTTAAACAATCGTAAGGCTGTTTCACATGATGTGAGATACGCGATAGATCACTTTAATGCACCTGCATGGAATCAGAATGCCTTTCATTAGTATTTGCCTCCAACACAATAGCACTATACGATGTAACGAGGGAGTTAGATATCCAGACAATCACGTTGGATGAGTTCCCAACGGCATTTTCTGCTAAAAAGATATATCCTCGGGTGTAAATTTAAAGAACTCCTAGTGATTAAAGGCATACAAACGCAAGCGGCGGTCGCAGTGAAGCGCGTGTTCCTCCACACGCACCAGTCATGATATTAACGTTAAAAACAAATTAAGTCGGAATCTGTATAGCTCAAAGCTGCATCGTAATAGGCTTCTGACGAGCTTTTGAACTCAAACGAAGTGTGAATTCAATGACAATGGCGACGGCATGCACGCCGCCGCGCGGCGAAGTTTAGTCACATGGGATGCAATGCGCGCCGTCCATGCTGGAGAGCCGCTCGTGTGCCACCGATAATGGGCAATGTGTTGTTGATGAGTAGGGATGAAAAACACCGCCGTCGTAGCCCTACCAATGGGATAAATCAACGAAGAAGTGATGTCGAACATTTCATGCACTTCTCAGGAATAGACATAATACTACAATGTATTTTCTTAATATCTTGGTAGCAAAGCGGACGCTCCATTTCTCGATCCACTTATTTCTTTACCGCCTAGAAACACAGAAGTGAGTAAAATTAATTAATTGACAGCTATTGCGAACTCGGTGATGTAATATCACGGCACGCAATAACCTTTGCTGTCTCTTTCACCATGGGTTCGTTCGTCCCTCCGGCTATCCGATCCGATCTAACAACTATATTACCGGCACTGTGGGCTTACCTGGTGCCGAAGCCGACGACAGACAGAATTCCCAGCCTCAAAGCTGAATTAGTGGCGCACACAACAACATCCGGCCGACATATTCCCACATCAGTCCCTAATCCAATCTCATCAGCATAAGTGAAGGGGTTAATGATTATAGCTGTGCTCACAATGGTTAAAAGTGGAGCGTGATAGAATGATAATGATGATTGGACGACATATTGAGCAGTCACAAAAAAAGAGATTCAATGAATACCTTTTAGTCTCAACAATTAAAATTGCTTATACATACAAGCTAAAATTATGCCTTCACGGCCAGCGGAACGAACCACACATGCACACACACAGATTATACACACATGCATCCACACATCCTCACACACACACACACACACACACACACAATGTAGTAAATGTAATAACACCGCTAAATGTAATATCGACATTAAATGTAACACACCTTAATGCTAAATGTAATAACAACCCTAAATGTAATACTATTTCAACCCTAAATGTAATTCAATTCAATTCAATTCAATTCAATTCAAGTGATAATTAAGTCAACCCTAAATGTCATACACGTTAACCCTGAATGTAATAACCGGAGACAACCTTAAATGTAATACGTGTCAGCCCTAACTGTAATACAACCCCATAAAATGTAATACATGTCAACCTAAATGTAATATCCACCATATATACATCTTAACCCTAAATGTAATAACGATCCTAAATGTAATACACCTTAACCCTAAATGTAATAACAACCCAAAATGTAATATGTTTTATTGCTAAATGTAATAACGGCCATAAATGTAATAACCGTAAACATAATAATAACAAAACTGTAAACAATCATGAACAGCAAATGACGATCGGAATGCAAAATGTTTGTGTGATTGTATGATAAAGGTAATGTAATTAGAAATCAATTCACGTGGACCTACTTAACTTTGAGTAAACAGAGGAAAAAGTAAGACTTTGTGTGATTTTTTCCTGGGTAAACAACAAAAGCAAATCTAAGCAACTATTGCTGCTCTTAAAAGATACACACTGGATGTGCCGCATACATGAAATCAAGGGGGAGGGTAAAGAAGAAGGAAATTTAGCAGACAGTATTACAACGGAAAACAATATATTACACAAGTTTAAAACAGAAATAGTGAGACCTGAGTCGCCGAAAGTGCTAGGGGCCAGTCACGAAGAGGCAATTTGCGTAACAGTGGGTCAACTAGTGATATACATGTATACTATGATGGGAGTCAGATTTGGCAACGACTTATTATACAAAAATGATGCACAGGACAGAGTGGATCAGTGAGAATTGGATGCGCGGGTTTAACTTTGGAACTGTTTAAACCCACGAGCACAGCGAATGGGTTTTAGACAGTTTACAAAGTTAAACGATGGCATCCAATTCTCGCTGATCCACGAAATAGGCCTTTGCATCATTTGTGTTATAAAATGGGCCTGTAAATTCATGAAATACAACCATTTTCCCCATCATGCATCCGGTACACCTAAGGGGGGTATGTACAACACTGTACAAGACTTGAGCCATGCGTTCGGAATTTACCGGACGAATTTCCATGCGTTCGGAATATACCGGACGCATGACTGTGTGGATCAGTAAAAAAAATCAATGCATGACAACTGACCAATCAGATTGCAGAGATTCTAAAGCCCATTTTACAATAAAGGAATGTTTCTACTGTCTGTCATTTTTTAATGCTAATATCCGGGAAATTCCAAAGCCTCTATAGAAAGAACAATTGGTTTTGTGTACAAACTGCACGTATTCAAGGCAGTTTACATTTGGTGGATGGACGGTTTATGGTGAGTTTTATAGATTATTTGAGTCGGATATCAAAAAGCTTTGGTAAAGCCTTAATGTTCCATTTATGTAGGCATACACTGACGCAGCTTTAATTATATTTACTCATTTGCAGTGAGTCTTTTTTCTCTCTTTTTTTCACAAAATAATACATCAATGTATGATCTCGAAGAAACATTACAGATAATACTTTGTTTGTTTGTTTTTATTTTGTCAAAGTAGAATTTGATCTAAATACGATGAATGCGGCGTATGCCACTCCATACTCACGTAGAAGTAAAGTCTAATTTAGCAATAATGGTGTATGTGTAGGTAAACAAGTTTTAATTTCATTGATGATATTCGAACAAAAAGTGCAAGATACTATCTTGAATGCGATGTGCAGGATAGCTAATTGTCTCTTTAAATTAAACTGAGAGGTTTACCTTTTGTATAATTGTGTTTTCAAGGAAAATGTTACCAGACAAATCATGTCACATAATAATTGAGAAGCATTTCGGGTTAAGACGTATTACAGAGTCGTTATAACATTTAGCGTTAAAATGTATTACATATGGGGTTGATATTTCATTTAGAGTTGACATGTATTACATTTAGGGTCGTTATCACATCTAACGTTAAAATGTGTTACATTTAGGGTTGATATTACATGTATATAGGGTTAAGACGTATTACATTTAGGGTGGATATTACATTCAAGGCTCAAAATTATAACATTTAGGGTCGATATTACATTTAGGAATGTTATTACATTTAGGGTTGTCTCCGGATATTACATTTAGGGTTAAAATGTATTACATTTAGGGTTGACTCGATTATTACATTTAACGTCAAAAAGTATTACATAAAGCAGGGCTCGACACTAACGGTGGCCCGGTGGCCCGGGGCCACCAAAAACGCGCGTCGGGCCACCAAAATTTCAGAAAAAGAAAGTCGGATAATTGCCTTTACTTTTGTAGATGGACAGCGGTAACAATCGGCTCCGTAAGATGCTAAAATAAATGTCAGATGTTTGCTTTTTATTTTGGAAATGAATAACGGTAATATTCGACTCCGTATGATACTAAAATAAGTGTCGGATGTTTGATTTTGCTTTCGGAAATGAATAAGGATAACATTCGGCTCCAGAAGATGATGGAATAAATGTGGAATGTTAGCTTTGACGTTCGGAAATGAATACTAATAACATTCAACTCCGTACGATGAGAAAATAAATGCCGGATGTTTGCTTTTTATTTTGGAAATGAATAACGGTAATATTCGGCTCCGTATGATACTAAAAAAAGTGTCGGATGTTTGGTTTTGCGTTCGGAAATGAATAAGGATAACATTCGGCTCCAGAAGGTGCTGAAATAAATGTGGAATGTTAGCTTTGACGTTCGGAAATGAATACTAATAATATTCAACTCCGTACGATGAGAAAATAAATGTCGGATGTTTGCTTTTACTTTGGAAAGTAAATAACAACAACATTCAGCTCCAGAAGATGCTAAAGTAAGTGTCGAATGATCCCTTTGACGTTCGGAAATGAATAAACATGATATTCAACTCCATATAGATAGCAAAATAAATACCGGATGTTCACGTTCAGGTTTGAAGTGAATAGCAATAACAGATCAGCTGCGGAAGATGCTAAAATAAATGTCGAATGATCCCTTGCCCTTTGACGTTCGGAAATGAATAACAATGATATTCAACCCCGAATGATGATTAAATAAATGTCGGATGTTTGCTTTTACTTTCGAAACTAAATAGCAATAAGATGCTAAAATAAATGTCAGATGATTGCTTTTACGTTCGGAAGTGAATAGCAGTAATATTCTGCTCCATACAATGCTAAAATGAATGTCGGATATTTGCTATTACATTTCGAAATGAATAACAGTAACTTTCAGCTGCGTTTGATGGTAAAATATTTAATGTCTGATGTCTGCCTTGACGTTCAAAACTGAAAAACAGTAAAATTCGGCTCCGTTACAATGCTAAATTGTCAGATAATTCATTTCACTTTCGGAAGTGGACAGCAGTAACATTCGGCTCCGTACGATAATAAAACAAATGTTGGATGTTTGTTTTTTTTTAATTTTAAGATGAATAACGGTAATATTCTGCTCCGTACGATGCTAAAATGAATAACAGATTATTGCTTTTACATTTGGAAATGATTAACGGTATCAATCGGCTCAGTTAGATGCTAAAATAAATTGGGGATGTTTGCTTTCACGTTCAGAAATGAATAAGGATAACATTCAGCTCCGTAAGATGCTAAAATGAATGTCAGTTCTTTGCTTTTACATTTGAAAAAAAAAATTAATAGTAACATTCGGCTCGGTACGGTGTTAAAATACTAGTAAATGTTGGATTATTGCTTTTACAATCAGAAACGAATAACGGTAACTTCCAGCTCTTTATAATGCCAAAATAGATGTCGGATGTTCACAAATGTCTGCAAATGCTAGAACAGCGGGATGAGTTGCAGCCGCCTAATAGGAAATACTGAATCATTTCCTCTCCTCTTTCTAGATGTTATTTTGTTTTATCGTATTTCCAGAAGTTTGTACATGTGCATTCACTTCATTTTTATATTTGACTGTGTTACGTGTCCCGTGCTGATCTGCCACAATTATCTATTTTCAAACAAATTGTTTTCTTATTGTTGGTGTTGTTACCGTTGTTGATGTTGTTGTTCATGTTTCATGGATTTTTACGAAAACAGAGCCCTGAGGAAGACCGGCAGTTAGTCTATTTTAAATCTGTATGATTGCATGATATTATTTTATTTACATACTTGATGCGTGTGATTATTTTATACTGTTTTGAAATGTAATATTTTATACTGTTTATACATTTTATGCTGATCAGGCTACTCTGGATAAAGAATTGCAATAAATAAATAGATAAATAAATAAATATTTCATTTTCTATGTTCAGTAGGACCGATTTAGTATTTCTTATGTTTTTCTTGATTTTTTTTTTCGGGCCACCAGATTTTACTTTCGGGCCACCAAAAAATAAAAATTAATGATTTTGGTGGCCCGATCGGGCCACCAAAAATAAAAGTTAGTGTCGAGCCCTGCATAAAGGGTTGTTATTACATTTAGGGTCGATATTACATTAAGCGTTTTTATTACATTTAGGGGTGATACACACGTAACGTACATATATAAACACACCCACTTGTGACTCTTTACTAAACAGCCCCTCCTCAGAAAAGAAAATAGAAATTTACAACGCAAGGAATCTTATGTCACTCCGAGGATTTCGCCCGAGAATCTTTCATTGCGTGGGGAGGGTATACTCAGAAACTATTTTTCCGAATGTTTTACAGAACATGTCTCTATTTAGGTAGAATTAGGATGGTATGAAAGAACTTGATTATTTCACGGTACGTTAAGTTAGTATATCTCACATGTAAAAATCATTGGACACTAAAGGTCCTTTTTACTGGCACTCTTATAATAAGATTACCTAGGACTACTTAGGCTTTCAGGGAATAGCTACAGAATATACATTACCCTGCCACGATAGGCCAAACCCTGACAATTTCTATGACACCCCCAACACAAAAAGACACTAGCAAAAAACGTTCCGAGAGATCTGTTACGCATAGAGTTTTTCGATTTTTATTACTATCAAAAGACTCAGCATTCAAAGGACAAGTTCACCTTCATATACTTGTGAATTGAGAGAATGTGGCAATATTGATAGAACACATCAGTGAGAGTTTGACGAAAATCGGACAGTCTGTTCAAAAGTTATGCATTTTTAAGTTTCTTGCGCAGTCACTGCTGGATGAAAAGACTACTACAGCTTGCGATATAGAGCGATATAAAGAAACTAGTATAAAGAAAATGCAACAGATGTTCATTTTCTGGAATGATAAAACAACACTTGACTTGCCTGTTTCAGAAAGCAGGGGGAATAACATTACCCTAAACATATGTACGTGAAAAGTCGAGGACGTGTGTATTTTTTTCAAAACGTAAAATTTTGTGAAATTCTTCTTATACTTTCCGTATATCGTGACATCAAAAACTGTAGTTAAACGACTAAATCAAACAATAATTGAATTAGCGTTGTGTTGCAATTCCTGATGCTCCACGACACAGTATATATTGAAAATTGGCATTTTCAAGTGATGCTAAAGAAACATCTCATCATCAGCTATAGCATGCGCGCTTGACAGTTTATCAAGTTTTCCAGTCACCTTTTATGGAATTAGGAAATTAAAGAAATCGATTTCAAGTATTCTCTAAAATTTATGATCACATTTGTTGACAAGGATATCTACAATATGTACGATGTATATTGATAATAATTCGGAATAACTAAGAGAGATGTCATCTTAGATTTTACACACAATTAGAAAAAAATGATATCTTAATGTAAAAACAATGTCGATGAAAAAGTACAATATCAAAAGACATCAGCAAAGCTGAATGATCACAAACTAGATAAGATTTCAAAAGGACCCCCCCCCCCAAAAAAAATAGAGAAGAGTAACAAAAGCGATTATCTTTATTCTATCAATTGCAACATTGTAGCAAAGGAAAAGAAAATAGAATACCTTATACCACTGCTAAACACATATTAAAAATGAAACATCATTATTTTACAAAATTCGTCGAATAAGTAAGTGTATGTGGAGTTGTCATCCTAAATACCTCGCACATCTCTTATGTGTTGGGTCTTTGAATGTACTATTTCTTTATGTGTAACTCCCTTTCTTGTTTGAATGACAGGCAAGCAAATAAATTCAGATGATAAGCTCGTGACCTGTAATGGCACGTAGGTAACAAAGAGTACAAAGAAGATATTTTCTCCCGCTGTTTATAAATCTTCCCTTTACGATATGCATCCTGTGTATTCTAAAACAATATCTACACAATTTTGTGCGGGAAATCTGATTTGGAGGTTAATAAATATTCTTTTATTTCAAATACCCTCACGCATTGAGTACTATTATACACCACTTCGGTCCAATTATGAAATAATACGCCTTTCAATCTATATTATCAACGGAGAACATTTTACCACAGAAGATGAACCCATCTCACTAATCATGCGTACTACAAATCAATCAAGCCTATCTATCCATTAATCACAGAAACGCCAGAACCCCCCCTTTTTTGTTGTTGTTGAATAGTCTTATCCTTTATCATTTTTATTTTCATAAAGAATATGTAATTTGAAAGAGGTCAAAGATTAACACAAGCATGTTAGAATTATTTCTGTGACACCCATTCTCTTGGTAAAGCCTTACTAGGCTTTCAAATAAACATAACTTACGATTGACAAAAACAAACATGCAGTGAGCTATTTTACATCATTTAGAAAGTTGTCGAAATGAGAGTAATATAGTATGTTCTTGTTCCAGGGAACCATAGACCATCATGTACAGAATCTGAAGTTGCTTAAGGGATAAAAGATCAAGACTTAATTGCTCTTATATTTTTCTATCCAAAAAGATTCATTTGCATTTTGTTCGTATAACACTTTCAATATTGCTAGAACTAGTATTATTATGGCGGCTGTGTTCTAACTTACACCAAAAAGTACTCATTCTCTTGCTTATAATAATACACCTCTCTAAAGGATATCTCCCCCATTCGCCAAGGGCAATAGATAGGCATCGATCTACTTGTTTCAATAATTTAGAGTTCACAAAACTGCACATAAGATATCTCTAAGCTTTTGCAGTATTGAAAACCCCAAATTTAAGACTCGGCAGCAATACCGGCACAATCAAATGGTAAAATACCGTCATTAAAATATCTATCGGCAGATCTAACAAATAGTACAACTGATAATAAATCATACATAGCCCTTCTAGCATGATTTTTATTTTTGGTTTTCCTACATGCTTTTTAGAATGTATCATTGTTATCAAATGTAACTTCAAGAGAACCGAAACTTCTTGCTAAACAAAATAAAAAACAAAAAACAAAACGGGGTCATCCCACGAGACCGACACCCATGTGTCATACAGCCCACGAGTCACTATAGGCAAATAAAGCCCGTGAGTTCGACATTAGGTAAAAACAGCCCACGAGTTCGACAGATTCAACACGGGGTTTAATGTGTCGGTCTCGTATAGGCATTGTTAGCTTAATGTCGAACTCGTGGGCTACTCGCGGGTGTCGGTCTCGTGACGTGCACCAGTTTGTTACCTTGGTAACTCTGGGCAACTTTTTTATTCATCTTAATCATTATAATCTTGTAAAAATGTACAATTACTGCTAATTCTAATACAGGAAGCCTGAAAACACGAAAAATACAACTTTATAACAAATCAGTTTCTATATATTATATTCGGTTTAAATTTCAAATGATGCAAGTGTCTCAAATAGTATAATTAGCACGAATTCTAACATCGGTTTTTATACATTTTCAAATTGTATCATGATAAGCATAACGAGCTAATGTCCATATAGTCCAGTAGATGGTACCAGTTGCCCCCGATAGCATGATTATGACCTTGAAAAGTCGTGAGATACAATTTTTGTTGTTGTTGCTGTTGATTCTTGTTTTAGATGAATGTGGAGTAGATTAAGCCTTGCCGCCGATCATGGCAGCTTAGGGCAATTGCCTTTATTAGCCTAATTACAAGATCAGCTAATCAGCATATCTTTTTTTAATGCAAATACGCTGCTGCTTATTGCATGAAGCATGAAAACAAGAATACAACAACCTCTTTTTTTTTCTATGACATTTATTTAGATACAAGAGTGTGATTGTCAAAACGAATTAATTAGCATAATCAAATTATGTAGTACTATTACAATCTAGACAACTTTTGCCAAATTTGGCGTAATTACTTATAAGCATTATTATAGCATAATGAGCTGATGGACTTTTGAAATATTATATGGAAGTAATTCCCACTTTTTCCTTTAAAAGTATAGACGACATGATGTTTGGGGTTAATGTAAGATGAAAACTATGTACAGAAAATTGCCTTTTTTCTTTGCTTTTTTTTTTTGCTTCCCTTGTCCCCTTTTCTTTTTGCTTCGAACGAGCAAGATTCTCTTGCACAATATTCTTTTTAATCATACAACTAATAAAAAAGATCAAAAACTAATTAGGCCTACATTTTTTTTTTTTTAGCAAAGTGTTAATATTTTTTTCTATTTTCCTCATCCGAGGTACTTTATTTTTCAACATAACTGCGCATATTTACAATCACTTTATCTGCAAGTATCCAAAAGGCATTCAACATAATAATTTTGACAGGATAAAAAAAATTATTAAAGGGTACATCAATGATACCAACCAAAGTAGTTGCGTATTCTTCTTAATCTAATATTATCGAATCTTGTTTGGTTGCACTTCAAACTTATATAATATCTTAATTCCGCTTTCAATACTTCTACTAAATGGTGTACATTGAGCAAGCATTTGTTTCTTTCATTGCGTTTTCTGACATAATTCCTGTAGACAATGAATTGGGCATTATTCAAAAAAAGGTTTACTAATTTCATCTTTTTGTTACCTATATCATATCCGAGAATAATGACTTTTTCATTGATATCAATTACAAGATGGAAAATATTTTCCAATACATTTTGATTTTGTTTTTGCCGGCATTTCAGCAAACAATGACAAGTGGTTTCTTTACAATTACACTGTAAAAACATCGGTGTTAGATTTAACACCATGGGTGTTAAATCTAACACCGATCAAACTTCAATAGAGGACCACACCCACAGGTATAGAAAATGCACTGTGATGGTGTTGAAAAGTGTTCACCTGACACTTCGTGGTGTTAATTTGACACTGTACCTGGTGTTATTTTGACGCTGTACTGGTGATAATTCAAAAATGACACCACATGGTGTTGATTTGATATTTGTTGGTGTTAATATCAATGGTTTAACACCCGTCCAGCTTCAATAAGAGACCACACCAGCTGGTGTTACTGTGGTGTAAACTTATTTTCGCATTTTTTCAAAAATCTAGTATTTTAATGTAAAATTCTTGATCGTCTTGTTTAAATTAAAAATCAACAAGAAGTGCAGTTACTAAGAAACTCTTCAAAAAAACAGTTTTATATTTGGAAATGACACCCGGAGGTGTTAACTTAACACCATAAATGAGCACCGAAAATTTAACACCATCTCGGTGTTCACTATTTAACACCGTACTTTTTGCAGTGTACATATAATACACAAATTATCATTCAAAATTTCCCATTTAAACAAATTGTCTTTACTGGGCAATATTCGATGAAAAAGCTTGAAATTAAATTGCTTTATTCTATTATCATTAATCTGATGAAACTTATATTGCAATACCTTTTTCCAATCAAAATCACAGGGTAAATCCAACCTTGCCAGAAGTGTAATTAGGCCTTCATGATTATGCTAATTAGGCTACTAAAGTTGCCAAGGTGGCAACAAATCTTGATGTATACTTCAATGCCCATCTCAAACACAAGTCAACAACAACAAATTGAAATTCAAAATCTTTCCAGGTCATAAACATGGTGTATGGAATCATCATGTAAATTCGTTCATTATTCTGAATATCACAACCCCTTGAATATCAATCATCACATTTGCATCATTTGAAAAAGCAAACAAACTGATGTTGTATAAAAACTCGAAAAGTTATGTTATAATCATCTGCGCTTCCTCGATTAAGATAAACAGCATTCATATACATTACGCAAATCAGCTACACATGCTATATAATCAGCCTTATGAAGAGTAATTCTCGTCCAAGGTTGCGAAAGTGTTAACCAAGCTTAGTATGATGAAATAACCCATATGACGCACGAATCAACAACAACAGCAACAACAAAACAAAACTTGTAATTTGCAACTTTTCCAGGTCATACAAAATATTGTATCATATAACACCTAAATAGATCCTTGTCATTTGATTGGTTGTTTGCTATTAATCATCTGTCCCATTTCGCTCTGACGTCATCATCCGTGCAAGTTTTTTGGTTTGTTTTTTATAGTTCCATATTCCAAATTTCAACAAGGGTGATAAACCATAAACATAACAATACAAAAGCATGGATGAATTGTCAAGTACAGCATTTAAGACAATTTAACATGTGAAATATGAGGAATCTACATAGGAGCATTGCTCGTTGGGTGTAGATTCCCAGATGCTGATGTGAGATTTATTCTTACTTGATATCTAAAATTGAAAGGAATGACAATTTGTGAATTGGGGAAATATAAACGTCGAAGAATAAAAAAAGACAAACAAAAGACAAAGAAAACAATGTCCGCGGCACAAAACTTCTGGAGAGCTGCGTGATCACCCGAGCGAGGTACAAGTCAGATTTTGATTTGATTTTGATTTATTTATTCACCGTAAATTCAGCATAAAAAAAGAGTACAGTAAAAGTATGACAAGCAATATAAAACATATGATCAACAGTAGAATAATACATAGAATGCATCAAATATGGAAAAGAGGAAGAAAACAAGAGAGGGAAATAAGCAACGAATATGTACGGTAGGATAGCCCATTCAGCTCAGTCTACGAAGACATGGCTGTTCTTCCATGGGGTCCTAGTATAAAATTGATATTGACATCAGGAAAAAAAAGAAAAGAAAAAAGAAACAAACATTCAAACTGTAAAAAATATGTATATCACTGACAAGAGAAAAAAGGACATTGTATGTCGACTAAGCTACAAAGAAAGTAAACATACTATAAAAGGATTACAAAAAATCTGGAACAAATGATATCAATTTACTAGAAAATGAAGCAGGACTACAAACAACTTTTAAGCTTGGAGGGAGATTGTTGTATTGCACAGCACCCCTATAATAAAAAGTTCTTTTACAGTATTCTGTCCTGGGTTTTGGCAATGCTAAGTTACCTGTTGACCTAAGTAAATAATTAAAATGACAATATTGGAATTGATCTTTTAAATACGGAGGTGCAAAATCATGTAATGTCTTAAAAACCATGGTGTTTAAATGGCAACAACGACGAGCTGCTAAAGACTTCCAGCCTAGACGTGCATGCAGCTCTCTGACCGACATATGTCTATACGGACTTATTCCTAATATTATTCGACATGCTCTGTTTTGAAGTTTCTGTAATAACCTTGTGTGTTTAGAACTGGTTGAACCATATATGACATCTCCATAATCAAAGATAGGAAGAATAATTGCGTTATAAACAACTTTTAGATTGGACAGATTGATTGTATGTCGTAATCGGGATAACAACCGTACCAATTTACTTATTCGAATGCACATCTTATCAATATGGAGGTTCCATTTCAGACATGGATCTAAGATCATGCCAAGATATTTCGTAGAATGTACCTGACAGATAATATTTTCATTTACCAATAAATGTAGTTTATTGCACTTTTTTAACTTCATCTGAGAGCCGAATAACATACAAACAGTTTTATCTTGATTGAGGCTCAACTTCGATTCACACAAACAGCTAAAAATGTTCTGTAGTTCAGAATTCAAAACAGACTCAATCATAATGATGTCTGAATGTGAAAAATAAATAACAGTATCATCAGCGTATAAATGTATTGAACAGGAATGGACTTGTTTGACTATGCTGTCAATATATATGATGAACAAGAGTGGGCCCAAAATTGACCCTTGCGGAACACCGTAATCGATATTGGCTTCCACTGATGTTGATGAACTAAAATGTGTATATATTCTGCGATCAGTTAAATAACTAGAGAACCATGACAAACAACTCTCAGCAACACCTATAGCAGATAACCTTTTTAACAGAATGCAAAGATCAACAGTATCGAACACTTTGCGTAAGTCTATAAACACTGCACCGGTGTACTGACCGTGGTCTATGGCGGTCAGCCAATCATCAGTTACTTTTAGTAAAGTAGAAATGGTTGAATGATTTTTCCTAAAGCCCGACTGGGCTTGGGATAAAATATTGTTATCTTTCAAGTAATTAGTCAGTTGGACTTGAACAAGCTTTTCCAATATTTTAGATACCGAAGACAGAATAGAAATGGGTCTATAATTATTTGGGGATGCTCTGTCTCCAGTTTTATATATTGGAATTATTTTTGATCTCTTCCAATTGGAAGGAAATGTACATTCTGATAAAGATCTATTGAATATGTGGGTCAATGAAGAAACAATAACCGGAAGAGCCATTTCTAGCATTATCATAGAAATATTGTCTACTCCCGTAGATTTCTTATTACTCATTCCCAGAATTGTTTTCATTACATCATCTTCTGTTACTGGATTAAATTCAAAACATGATTGGACAGAATTAATATCAACAATATCATTTCTGAAATCCGGAATAGTAGCCGCTAGTTCGGATCCTATATTTGCGAAAAAATCATTGAATTGATTAGCCAAAACTGAACTGTTATTGCTATCAGTGCTGTTGTTAACAAGCTTTTTTGACGGTAGGAGCGGTTTAAGCACCGACCAAACATTTTCACCGGAAGAGCAATTAAAAGCATTTGATAATTGTTTAGAGAAGTATTCTTTTTTTGCCAATCTGCATTGCTTTGTTACTAAGTTTCTAACTTTACGATACATATTCATAATATATTCATCATTGTATTTTGATGCCTTTCGTTTCAGATCATCTCTCTTTTTCATTAACATTTTAATATTTGCGTTTATCCAGGGGGCAGGCTGTTTTCGTACGCGTTTCTTTTTAACCGGGGCAAATTTTTCAATCGAATCCATAAAATATGTTTCCCAAAGTTCAATTGCTTCATCAATAGTTGTGGCTGCTGATATTTCATGCCAAGGGTGATTAGACAAATGAATACGAAAGGCTTCCAAATCTACATTTTTTAAATTTCGGTAACTTATAATCCTAGGACTTTGCACAGATTTAAAATTCAAAATCAAATAACATAAATTGTGATCACTCAGTCCAACATTAATTACTCCATAAGCTTTTACTATATCAATCGCATTGGTCATCATATGATCTATTAAACTCCTCGTATTATGCGTGACTCGAGTAAACTGCGTGGTATTTATTTGCTGCAATGAAAATAATGTATTTATTTCTTCAAAACGCTTCAAAACATTCGACTTATATTTCTTGCGAATATCACAATTTATATCTCCCATCACAATAATATTTAATCTGAAAGTATCAACAAAGGTTAAAACATTTTCATATATATTCATAATTTCAATTTTGCTGTCAGGAGGGCGGTACCAGGACATAAACAAAAAAGGTGCACATGATTTCGGTCGGACTCTGATCAAAATAAGCTCCAGCGAATCAGTTACATCAGAATGTATCACCTCATAAGGAATTGAACTGCGAATATAAATAGCAACACCACCGCCATTACGATTCCGATCTTTACGGATTATATCGTAATGTTGAATACCTATTTCATTATCACTTATAGAATCATCCAAAAGTGTTTCATTCAAAGCTAAAATATGAATATTATTATCATATAAAAACAGTTTTATTTCTTCAACATTACGATATAAGCTACGAATATTAAGGTGAGTACATTTAAAATCATTATTTTTGAAGTGATCGTATTGTCGTGATACATCAGAACTATCATGCTCATTATCGTAACGAGAGCTCACAGGAGGTGTGATGAATTCTCTAGTATCAATATTTGACTCATCAGGTATACAATTAGCAAAAGGTAAGCACTGAAAAACGCATTTTGTACATCTCCAGTTCAAAAATTCATATTGTACATCATCATAATGTTCATTTTTTACGCCTTCACATTTTGTGTGCGACCAGGCTGAGCATTGGGTGCATTGTAATCCTCTTTGGTTGTTTTTGACTGCCTTAGTACATATAACACAAGGGTATTGCACAGTCATGTAGCAAAGATATGTATTTAAAAGGACCGGGTAAATGAAGAAATAAATAAGTAAAAGAAAAAAAAAACACAGAAAGATATATAACAAAAGACTGAAGTTACGCAAGACTTGAGAGAGAGAGAAAAAAAACACTACAGTCAATTTACTAAATGAATAGAACAAAGTTGAGAATGCATCATAATCACTTTTACACTTATTTGGAAGCAAACTCTTATACAATAGAGCAGACTGATGTGGACCGGCATATCTATACAGTGCCAAATTCAGAGAGTCATATCAAGTCTAAGTCACTTTCGGAATTTATCGCACGCTTGATAGTTTTCCCGCCAGTAGCAGGGAGCAGGGCAACCACTCTCCCATCGGAAGTCCAAGCTGACAGCACCTTGCGACACGCTTTGGTTTTGCGAAGCAGCGAAGCATTTTCCTTTGTAAGATCTTCATCGATGCCCATCTTGGAACCCTTGAGTGCACGCCGTTTGGAAATGACAAGCTTCCTTACGCGATATGAAACGAACTTCACTATAATTGGACGAGGCTTCGTTTTGTTGTTCCGCGAAGCGCGACTGCTCCTCCTCAGAGATCCGTCCGGGCTTTCACTATCGCTAGGGGATCCGATGCGGTGAGATCTTTCGATGTCATTCTTTGTGAGCGGTATTTTGAGGATTTCGTTCACAATGTGGCAAACTTGATCATCTGTGCTCTCGCCCTTTGACTCCTCCACGCCATAGAATCTCAGACAATTACGTCTTGAGTATTGCTCTTGTGCGCAGACACCTCGCTGAATGCTCTGAACAAGGTTGCGCTCCTTGTCAAGAGCTTTGTGTAGATTCGTGATTTCGGTTGACTGGACCTCAATGCGCTTTTCCAAGTCCATTATCTTAGCCTCATTTGCCTCAACACGTTGGGCAATGCTTGATAATTCAGCTTGCACGGTTTCACGGACAGCATTCCTGATTGCTTGGAGGAATGCATCTCCTTCAACAGAAGCTTTCATTGTCTCATCAATGATGGCTCTGACCTTTTCCTGAGTCATCGACGCATTAGGCATGATGGCGGATGAGTTATTTGCAATGACGATATAAATCGTATGACGGGTAGAGCTATACAAACGCCCAAGTGAGAGAAGTCAAATGACAGTTGAAAGTCGTAAATACAAATAAGGTTGTATCGTTGAAAATGACTCAAAGATGACAGATAAAACTCCCGTAGCTCCAAGAGTCAAATCAGTTCACACGACCATTTTCAACATGGCGTCGGCCATTGGTGTGTGTAGTACCCATTTCAACAAGTGGTTACATGCGGAGTTCAAAATGATGAATACGGTGCATTCTCAAATGGAGACATTAGGCAGTGTTAATGTATCATAGATACAGTGTATACAATAGCAGAAATACAAAATATGCACAAAGAAGGTCCAGGAGTATCACACCCTTCGTTGAATCAGCATTCAGATCACGTCAACACATTTGTCTCTCCGTCTCCAATCATGTCTGGACGAGGAAATTCATGTTATGTAAAATTTAAATTAAATGCTGTACTTGAATTTATGGAAATTCATGTGGGCTCATGTAAAACAATCGATAATGACAGAAATACGAAGTATGAACAGAAAGTGCCGAGGATTGATGAATAGCTATAAATATGAATTAAAAAAAATAGTTTAAGTTCATGCTTAAATGAATTAAGAGACTGGGATTGGAATATTTCTCTATCCAAATCATTCCAAAATTTAGGTCCTGTAGTAGTTATTGTTTTTAAATCAGATACGGTCCGTACAGGAGAAAGATGAAAAGAACATTTTTGTCTCGTTGGGTAAGAATGGACTTCAGTATTTTTAACAAACATCGAAGAAAACGCATCGGGGAGACCACCTGAGTTTAACTGATATATAAATGATCCGATATCGAAATAATATAAATCCTGGATCTTAAGTGTTCTGCTGGAAAAAACAAATAAGGCATTAGTGTGTTCCAGAAATGTAGCGAAGTTAATTATAAGTATGGTTCTTTTTTGTATCAATGATAAAGAATTTAGTCTAGTTGTACAGCAGTTTCACCATGCCAGGATTCCATAACCTATATAGGGCAATAAAAGAGTAGAATACAATGAATGCAGAACATGCTAAGGAAAATACCGCTTTAACTTATACACAACACCTACATCTTTTGCTAACAATTTACGCAGAGAATCAACATGAACTTTTCTTGTTCACTTCCAATCAATATAAAGACCAACGAATTCTATAATAATTCTAGATTCAATTCCACGTCTTTTACGAACAACTTGCCCGGTAAAATGTTGGTTATATCGCTAAAACCATAAATTTTGTCTTAATCAAATTCAGTGATAATCTATCAGCCTGAACCCACTTAAATACTGACTTTAATTCAGTATTAATGGTATTCAGTAAGACATCGAGGGTTTTGATTCGAATAAAAGATGCTGGTGTCATCGGCAAAAAGTAGAAAATAGAACAGAGAGGACGAACTGCGAAAATCATTCATATAAAGAATAAACAGTAGAGGACCTAAAGAGATCCTTGCGGTACCCCACAAGTTACAGGCTGTGAACTATGGACACATGGCTATTCAAACTAACAAAGTGGGTTCTTCCAGTAAGGTAACTTCTAAACCAATCAGAGGCCTTCTACGAATCCCATAGTGTTGTAATTTGTTTAATGATATTTTATGGTTGATTGTGTCAAAGGTCTTGGAGTAGTCGAGAAAGATACCCACTGTGTGACACTTGGCATCGATCGGTTCGGTAATTTTCTCAATTATTAGTAAAATAGCATGAATTGTGGAATGCTTTTTGCGAAATCCACATCAATTATCATCTAGTATATTACAGTCGTTTAAGAATCGGAACACACGTGTATACACAATCTTTTCAAGTAATTTAGAAAAGGAAGAAGCTATGGAAGTATAGCGCTCAGAAATTCTCATCAACAAGAATGGAGAAGAGAAATGCCGCTGGTAAAAAACAATCGTACGGTCGACGTGCGCGGCGCTACGGTGATCCCCGCGAAGGCCGTGGTAAATTGGTCGCCCACGACCGTCGTGTGGACACAGGGTTGTGGTAAGATAAGTATCAATTAAAATATTAATTGCTGTGCCATAGAATTTTACTCCAACTAGAACTTCGTCCGAACATGGCTAGAGCTGAGTATAGTACCTCGCCAGATGACAGAAGCTATGTTCAGACGAGGGCAGTTTTGGTCGGAGTAACTTCGGAGGAAGGGTCGGAAGAAGCTTGGTCGGAGTAACTTCGGAGGAGAGGTCGGAGTAGTGCCCGTCTGAACAAGGTCGTGGTAACTTCCTCCGATCGGAGGAACTTACCACGACCTCTTCCTCCGAACAAGATACTCCTGAGTTTTCTCAGGAGTATCTCGCTACCACGACTACCCGGTCGGAGTAAATTGCCCGTGCGGACAAGCCCTCGGAGTATCTCTGAACTTACATACCTTACGACCTAGGTAAAACTTCCGGGGTCAAATCGCAATGTTGACATTTTGCGAGTACACGTGCGCGTGTAGGGGTAGAGCAATTCTAACCTAGTCGATCGCGACGAAAAAGCTAGCGCTCAGAAATTTCTATCAACAAGAATGGAGAAGACAAATGCCGCTGGTTAAAAAAACAAGAGACCCGCGGGTCTAGCGCTCACCTGAGTATCGCAAGTTCACCTTTTACGCAGTCACTAATCTAAATTATTCACAGCTCTACCAAAATTTGACGAGGCATTCTCAAGTGGAAGATGAAAATGTACAATAAGGGCCCAATTTTTTCAAGATTCCTTAATTTGGGGGAATTGGGGCCCCCTGGGGCCCTCTGGGTGGGGCATGGTGCCCAGTTTGATAAATTGAGATCCTGACCACCTAGGGATGCTACCTGCCAAGTTTGACAAAAATCCATCATGAGGTTTTCAGGAAGAAGATGAAAATGTACAATTCAGGCCCCCATTTGGACCCTTCCAACCACCCCCCCCCCCACCCCCAAGAGGGGCACCCCTGGATCTCCTATGAACAAACTTGAAACTACAGTCATTAATGTACGTTTCACTCATAGTATTATCTCAGCTCTATAACTTCTGATTCTAGAGAAGATTCTTAAAGATTCCTTCATTTGGGGGGTTTGGGCCCCCTGGGGGCCCCCTGGGCGGGGCATGGTGCCCATTTTAACAAATTGAGATTCTAACCCCCCTAGGGATGCTACCTGCCAAGTTTGGTGAAAATGGGTCATGGGGTTCTCAAGAAGAAGATAAAAATGTACAATTTAGGCCCCATTAGGACCCCTCCTCACCCCCCCCCCTGGGTCCCAAGGGGGGCACCCCTGATTCTGCCATGAACAAACTTGAAACTACAGTCATCAATGTGCTAACTCATAGTATTAACCTAGCTCTATCACTTCTGGTTCTACAGAGAAGAAGATTTTTGCGGATTCCTTAATTTTGGGGGGTTTGGGCCCCCTGGGGGCCCCCTGGGTGGGTCATGGTGCCCATTTTAACAAATGGAGTTCCTAACCCCCTAGGGATGCTACCTGCCAAGTTTGGTGAAAATGGGTCATGGAGTTCTCAAGAAGAAGATGAAAATGTACAATTTAGGCCCCATTAGAACCCTTCCCCACCCCCCTCCCCTGGGTCCCAAGGGGGGCACCCCTGATTCTGCCATGAACAAACTTGAAACTACAGTCATCAATGTACTAACTCATAGTATTAACTTAGCTCTATCACTTCTGGTTCTAGAGAAGAAGATTTTTACAGATTCCTTAATTTTGGGGGGTTTGGGCCCCCTGGGGGCCCCCTGGGTGGGGCATGGTGCCCATTTTAACAAATTGAGTTCCTAACCCCCTAGGGATGCTACCTGCCAAGTTTGATGAAAATCGGTCATGGGGTTTTCAAGAAGAAGATGAAAATGTAAAAAGTTTACGCACGACGCACGACGGACGACGGACGACGGACGACGCACGACGCACGACGCACGACGCACGACGCACGACGGACGCCGGACGAAGGGCGATCGCAATAGCTCACTTGAGCCTTTGGCTCAGGTGAGCTAAAAAAAAGCAATGGTATGGTCGACGTGCGCGGTGCTACCACTTCCGGAAGTTACACCGACCCTCCACAGTGATCCCCGCGAAGGCCATGGTAAAAGTGGTCGGAGTTTCTTCCCACGACCGTCGTGTGGACACAGGGTCGTGGTAAGATAAGCATAAATTTGAATTCTAATTGCTGCGCCATAAAATTTTACTCCGACTAGAAATACGTCTGAACATGCCATGAAACGTGTGTGTGTAATTACATAACAAATGGGGTATATGGAATAACTCGCTCGGGTGACTCACGCATACCGCTGGGGATGATTGACCTTGCATAAATGCATAGCACTTGATGCATTACAAACTTGGCCAAATGGGTAAATGACATACATTTTTAGCTGAATTCACGGAACTTGAACATTGTTTCAGAAACGGCTACGAGACACAACAATACGTGCATATTATGTATGCATCGTACATTGCAAAGAATCTATTCCACGACATTACTGAGTGAACCGGAGGTAGCGCCTGAGCTAATACACTGCCACCGCCTGTACCTTTGATTTTTGTGTTACCGTAAACAAGCAAAATACAAGCAGACAATACCTCCAAAGAATGTCGACTTGGCTAAGCATGAGCCGTGGGCTTACAGTCAAATCAATGATGTGTTACATAGATGGAGTGGCAACTCTTCATAATTCATGCAAACACATGTTTGGGTTCAAAGTGTTGACAATGGGATGTGACATTCCACTACGCTTAAAGGAGACCTCCAGATGATTTTCAGATTTTTACATTTGAACATCTATAAATTAGTTATACTGAGGACAGAGTTTCAGAATTTGCGATAATTGGGATGAAGGATAAGAATATTTTCAAAATTTAGAACAAATTGCAATGAACAAGGATGATGACATAGCAGAGTCACCATAAGAAGGCACAAGTTGGGGCGCAAAGGAAGCAGAACAAAAGAAGAAGGCATGCATAAAAATATATACAAAGGTGAACTCGCAAGCAAGCGGTATTAGCCATGTTCAGACGTATTTCTAGTCGGAGTAAAAATTTATTGCACGGCAATAAAAATTCAAATTAATGCATATCTTACCACGACCCTTGTGTCCACACGATGGTCGTGGGAAGAAACTCCCGACCAATTTATGTGCGAGGGTCGGTGTAACTTCCAGAAGTGGTAGCGCCGCGCTCGTCGACCATGCGATTGCACTTTTTACCAGTGGCATTTGTCTTCTCCATTCTTGTTGATGGAAATTTCTGCATGAGCGCTAGCTTCTTCGTTGCGATCAACTAGGTTAGAATTGCTCTACACGCGCACGTGTATAGTCGCAAAATGTCAACATTGCGACTTGACCAATAGGAAGTTTTACCTAGGTCGAAAGGCATGTAAGTTCAAAGATACTCCGAGGGCTTGTCCGCACGGGCAATTTACTCCGACCGGCTAGTCGTGGTAGCGAGATACTCCTGAGAAAACTCAGGAGTATCTCGTTCGGAGGAAGAGGTCGTGGTAAGTTCCTCCGATCGGAGAAAGTTACTACGACCTTGTTCAGACGGGCACTACTCCGACCTATCCTCCGAAGTTAATAGTGGCCTCTTATAAAGCGCTGAAAATCCATCAATAATGATGCTCATGGCGCTCTTACATATTAAATAGCGAATGAAAAACAAACAAAAACAAGATGCTTACTATACATAACGAAATCAACCTCAGAACATAAGAAAAACCCTTCATGTACAAATTATACAGTAACTTATACAGTGTACAAAACGACTCAAATTATAACAATCACGTTCATTCACGATTGGGAATCAAACAGATGTGTTTTGAGGAGTTGCTTAAAGGAATTTGTTGAGGAAGCCTGACGAAGAGAAAGGGGAAGATTGTTCCAGAGAGAAGGACCGGCGTGGGAAAAGTTGTGGTCTCCCCAAGTGTGAGAGGATCGAAGAACATGGAGAAGTGAAGTACCAGCTGAACGGAGTCTACGAGGGGGTTGATATAAATGTATGGAGTTCTGGAGGTAGAGTGGCGAGGATCCATGGACTGTGTGGTAAACCAGTAAGAGAACTTTGAAGATGATACGCTTTTCAACTTGTAACCAGTGAAGTGACTGAAGAACGGGAGTTATGTGACAGCCTTATTAAAAGCATTGAGAGTCTACCTTTGGTTTGCATATCTGTTTCGACAAATTCAAAAATTGTACATCATAAAAATTGTCAGAAGTCATTTCTTACGTATTCTATTGTTTTTCGACTTTTGTCTGTTCTCTGTGTTTTATTGGAAATTATCACTAACCACTTTTCTACCTTAATTAGCGTTAAATCAATCAATTTAGTGATAAATATAGTCAGGTTTCCATGAGTTTCATAACAGACCACTGTTTTGCATTGGAAATGTATAAACAAATCGCAAAATTGTGCCTGTTTTGGGGAGACATGTAGTCGCAAAAATGGGCGTGGCTTCCCAACAGTACGTGTGAACGTTGCATATTTGGTCTCAAAACTTGAACAACAACAACAACAAAATTGTAATGAGGTAATAAGTAATCATTAAAGAATTTTGATAATAATAACAGTAACATTTTCTTTCAAGATCCCACTAGACTAATTGCTATCGCCGTACACAGATTTGTATTATTTTCTTTTAAGGGAGTGGGAACAAAAATACCTAAAAAAAAGCTGTCGAGGAGTTAACACACAAATGTCGGTGCTTTTGCGTTTTATTACAAGTATAAAGATCTGGTGCATGCATTTAATGAATTTCATCAATTTTTGCACAAACGCTCACACACGCACACACAGATAAAGATCTTGAAAATTCCAGGGGTGAGAGAGGGCAACAGACACGGTAACACCTTAAGCCGTGGTCACAACTCGCAGTACTTGCAAGTGCGTGCTGTCTACTTGCAAAAACGTGGGCAAAATTTGGGGATCCGTACGTAATAAGTACCGCCTCAGTACGGATTTTGGAGCACGCAGACAGGCCGTAGCACTTTTAGGACACGAGGAACTTTCGCTGCGTTCGGGCTACGGATTCACCCTAAGTGCGGGCAACGTACGTGCCCTCTACAGCGAACGTGCGTACAACGCACTGACTCCGTGCGTCTTTTAAAATTTTCCCACCGTCACTTGCTCGACGGACGGCGCACGTAGCACGTACGTGTTGAGTACGTAATAAGTGCGCAGCCCGTGCTTATTCGACACTTCCCTGAGTTCAACTGTTCAATAGAGCACGCAGATCGTACCGAACTTGCCGAATAAGCACCTGCTCCGCACTTAAAACGCAAGTTGTGCGAAGTGATTTCTGCAATGTACACGAGCCGAGCCGACGGAAGAGTATCATCATTTCGTCTCCAAAATGTCCCAATGTTGGCAATTATATATTCATACTGTTCTATTTCACCTACCGGGCAGAAATGCCCTGTAAGGATTATGGGATCGAAAAAATCGCATACACAGAAAAAAAATGATTGTTATATCACTAGAAAGGGCACATAAGACACCGTCAAAAACTGCTTGAATAAGCAAAGCATATAGAAATCTTGAGCTCTAAGTGGTCAGTACATGAAGTGACCAGGTTTTTGGAGTTTTGAAAAATTGTTGCATTTAAGAGCTGCACAAGCGTGGTTAAAAGGCATTGACCATCATTGTGTATTATGCAGAACAGTGATAAAGTCAGTACCATTCTCTGAAATTGAGAATGTCATATTTTGAAATTAAGCAAGGAAGAAATTTCTGTGACAGTATTACCTTATATAGGGCCTTAATTGCAAACGTGACACCTTCAGACTCAGATAAAACTGCGAAACTATAGGCCTACATTCATTGTTCTATTATAGTAATATGCTGATAAATCTATGCTGATAAATCTAGCTCAAAAATGCTTCCATGGCTGAAATGCCACCACCTCTGAAACTGGGTATAAAGATGGTAGACTTCATTAGAGCAAATCAAATGCATCTCACCTCCAGTGCCAATGTGTTAGGATGTTTCAACCAAAATAATGTTATACAATGTCATTGTATACCTGATATTGACAGTAGCCTATTAGCCTACATCAGGTAATACAATGCCATTTTATACGTGATGTAACCTATGACCTATACCTGATAATTATAGCCTATTAACCCTTTCTCTGTCAGTGAGTCGAATATGCACACATTTCACATATTTCATTTAGTTCATTTATTTCAATCTCATTTTTTTTTCAACAAAATATAAAAACCTATAGACATGAAATGAATGTGACACCAGAAGGTTAAACTACCATTTACACGTATGGAGAAGACGTAAATGATTTTACATCTGAAGAACCTCGGAAGATGGGCCTATAATAAGGCCTACCCCTAGCATCTGACGGAAAAAAAAAAATCATCGCACTTGCACGCACTTACAACATGCGACAGAGTAGGGATACCGAACGTGAGCAGCACGTGTAATTACAGCCTCCGCAAGAGAACGTGGCAATCGCACGCAGATTGTAAGTTGTAAGCACGTACAACTCACTTACCACGTGTACAACGTACGATGCACGTAACCCCTCATGGCCAGGCGTGGCGTGCGGGCCACGTACTTGTACACCCTGCGCAACCGTGCGAGTGTCGTGCGTTGACGTACTTCCTCCCTGCGCTAGTCACTTCCTCCCCACGTTTTTAGAAAAAAAACGTGAATGCCGTGGCCTCCGCCAAGAACGTACGGACGAAAAGCACGCGCGGCGAGTTGTGACCAGGGCTTTAGCAACTCCCCTTTTCCATCATTCATTTCTTCCTTATGCCACTATCAGAACACCCGATACAACTATACGCACTCTTCATTGGTTTATAGATGGCGCTGTTCATTCTTTCGGTCTCGTGAACCTTCTTTGCGTAGTATACGCTGTATCGGTCTCATGAGCCTTAATATCTGCCTAGTGTCGAACGCATGGACTATATGATTCGTGGGCTGTATAACTCGTGGGCTGTATGACTCGTGAACCTTTTTTCAATGTCGGTCTCGTGGGATGACCTCTACTAATTGACCTATTTTCAATGTCGATCTCGTGGGCCAAATGACTTGCGGGTGTCGATCTCGTGGGATAATCCCATATCAGCTCTCTCATTTCTGTTTTTTTTAACAGTCCCATAGCCTATATTTGGGCTCCTCCCCCCGCTTGTTGCCCCTTTGAACTAAATGAGATCTAGTTATCCCAGGTATGCGCTACCTACCACGTATGGTGGAAATCTGTAATAGGGTTTCTCAAAAAGGAGTTTTAGATGTATAAGTTTTGCCCTGCCCTTCATATCCCCGGCCCCGTGCAGGGTATGCCTGTATCCGCAATATAGACAAACTTAGGCCTATTACCTCCGCCAAGGGTCGAGGTTATGTTTTCGTTACCGTTGGTTTGTTTGTTACCTCCGCCAAGGGAGGAGGTTATGTTTTCGTTACCGTTGGTTTGTTCGTTACTAGTATGGTTGGGTGTTCATAATACCGGACACCTAACGTTTTTCTATCAACAGAAACGTGAAAAATCTCACAATTTGCCTGAAATTTTACTCACGTGTGGAGAAAATACTCCGGATTCACAAGCGCGCACTGAAAATGCGATCTGAGGTACGCGCTCTAGATGGCGGCTTCGAACGCGTGGGGTGTCATTTTTTCCGCACTCAGTTGCCCTGTTCATTTCAACCGGCCACCCTGACAATACGTATAAAGGGCACTTAAATGCGTTTTTTCGACAGGCCGCTGTTTTTTTCTAGCCGTCATTTTTTCCCCAATAATATTTGAATATATTTTGAATCCTTCGATATTACTTTTGAAGGACTGTTTGATGAATTTGACTTGATTTTCATTAGGAAACTTTTCATCGTAATTGAAGTAAATTAGAGTAGTCGGTTTGTTTTTTCAACATTCATTTCTCGTTTCTGCATCAACTCGTACGGTCGTAGCGGGCGACAAAATGTTTATGTCATGTGTATGTGTAACGTGTGTGCACGATCGTACAAGCGGCGGTGCCAATTTTGCGGTCAAAATCGTCAAATTTATTACGGAAGGATACTCTACATCTAACAACGAGTCAGCAAAGGTAGGCCTAGTTATATGTAGTTACACGATAAACCTTATTCGATTTTGCTAAATTTCGGTAATTTAGAGGGAATACTTAGTTGTTTTCGCCACATTTTACTCGGTAGCGTAGCCCAGTGAAGAATCGAACACCTTTGCGCGCAGTCCCATGCGTACATTTTCTTTCTGTACGCGCAATGCCATTATAATGCGCGGTCGGTCGTTATGGACCCGGTCGGTGGGTTGAACACCTACCATACATGTAGTTCGTTCGTTCGTTAATTAGTTTGTCCGTGTGCAAAATAACTCAAAAAGTAGTTAACGGATTGGAATGAAACTCGCAGGAAAGGTTGAGAATGACACAAGTAACAAACAATTAACTTTCGGTAGTGATCCGAGAATTTTTGGTGAATTTATGAAGGATTTTTGATATTTTGGTAGGTAGGGTCATTGAACTGGGAGTTCAGGCTGCGCGTATTTGAGGTTTGCCTGCGCGCACTAAAGTGCGCGCTCTAATTTCTGCTGGGGTGAGGCGCGCCGTGCAGCTGAGGGTTTATGACGCAACAAAGGCTTCTATATTGGGAAATCAAGCAACTTTTAGCACACAGTATGGGTGGAAATCACTGATATCTCTATGGAAGAACAAGATCAGTGGGTGATTTCAAGTTCGGTGCTAGTGTTAGTGCTAGTGCTAGCCCACGAATAATAGCGTTAAATCGAGCTCCAACACCGACGGTCAGATCAGGGAGTCCACCTCCCTGGTCAGATTAACGAGGCGATACCGATCAAAATTATCGATCACCAGCACTAGGTGTTGGAATCACAGCACCGCGAGCTCCGCGGTAATTGCGCGACGAAAAAAGTTATTGCGCGTGATTACAGTCAAATATTAAAAGATGTAGCCAAAATTGCGTAGTTTTAGAGACATAGTGAGGAAGTCATATTAAAATGCCACAAATTTCATCCACTCCCCAAAATACAACTATCTTAATTTTGCTCCCAGGCTCAGATTTATGAAGCCATGTCGAGAGTGTTCGTGTACGTTTCGTGGGCGACCACTGTATTAGCATAGACTTTGCACGTAAAACGTGCATCTATTATGGACGTGAATAAGAGTCTCGCACGGCAACGCTAACACCAGCACCGAACTTGAAATGACGAAAATGTTAATCCCTAGGGGCTAGTGTTAGTCAATGGCGAAAAAGCACTTAAATCGCTAACACAAACGGCGGAGCTCGGTTCAGCAGACGACATTCAACACCGAGCCAAACACCAGCAACCGGAAATACGTCATAATTTTGAGGTCAACTCCCAACACCGACGTGATTTCAAGTTCGGTTTTATCGCCGGTGCTAGTGCTATCTCAGCACTAGCACTAGCACTAGCACCGAACTTGAAATCACCCAGTGGTGGAAATGAGCTGCATGCTTGGCGGAGGTCTGCGCTCTCAGAGTGCTTTTCTAGTTACCTCCGCCAAGGGGGAAGGTTATGTTTTCGTTACCGTTGGTTTGTTTGTTAGTTATTATAGTTCGTTCGTTCGTTCGTTCGTTTGTCCGTGTTCAAAATAACTCAAAAAGTAGTGTACGGATTGGGATGAAACTTGCAGGAAAGGTTTAGAATGACACAAGTAACAAACGATTAACTTTTGATAGTGATCCGATAATTTGGGGGGAATTTATGAAGGATTTTTGATATTTTGGCAGGTAGGGTCAATGAACTTGGGAGTTCAGGCTACGCGTATTTGAGGTTTGCATGCGCGAACTAAAGTGCGTGCTCTAGTTTCTGCTGCAGGTCGAGGCGCGGGGTGCAACTGAGGGTTTATGACGTAACAAAGGCTTCTACAGTATATTGGGAAATCGGTCGGCTTTCAGCACACATAAGTAGTTGCACGTTTTACGTGCAAAGTCTATGCTAATGCAGTGGTCACCCACGTAACGTAAACGAACACCATCGAAATGGCTTTATAAATCCGAGCCTAAGAGCAAAATTAGGATAACTGTGTTTTAAAGAAGGGATGAAATTTGTGGCATTTTAATCATTCTTCCTCGTTATGTGTCTAAAACTAAACAGTCATGGCCACATCTTTTTATATTTGACTTTAACTATGCGCTATCACTTTTTTCGTCGCGCAATTCCCGCGGAGCTCGCGGTGCTGTGATTCCAACACCTAGTGCTGGTGATCGATAATTTTGATCGGTATCGCCTCGTTAATCTGACCGTCGGTGTTGGAGCTCGATTAACGCTGTTATTTGGGGGCTAGCACTAGCACTAGCACCGAACTTGAAATCACCCAATGCAGTACGTATTGATGAGTGGAAATCACTGATCTCTGTGGAAGAACAAGATCAGTGCTTGTGGAGATGGGCTGCATGCTTGGCGGAGGTCTGCGCTCTCAGAGTGCTTCTCTAGTTAGTTCGTTCGTTCGTTTGTCCGTGTGCAAAACAACTCAAAAAGTAATTAACGGATTTTGATGAAACTTGCAGGAAAGATTCAGAATGACACAAGTAACAAACGAATAACTTTTGGTAGTGATCCGAGAATTTTGGGGGATTTTATGAAGGATTTTTGATATTTTGGCAGGTAGGGTTGATGAACTTGAAAGTGCAGGCTGCGCGTATTTGAGGTTTGCATGCGCGCACTAAAGCGCGTGCTCTAGTTTCTGCTAGGGCGAGACGCGCTGTGCAGCTGAGGGTTTATGACGTAACAAAGGCTTCTATATTGGAAATCGGGCGGCTTTCAGCACACAATGCAGTACGTATGGGTGGAAATCACTGATCTCTGTGGAAGAACAAGATCAGTGCGGGTGGAAATAGGCTGCATGCTTGGCGGGGAGGTCTGCGCTCTCATAGTGCTTCTCTAGTTTGAAAATAAATTCATCAATTTCTTCATAAAGCACCAACTTAGCTCTGTCTTATTTGGTGCTAGAGAACAAGGTTTTCACTTATTTTTTTAATATAAATCCATAGTTCTGGACATTTGAGGAGCCTTTGAGTGGGAGGTTAGTGCTCATTTAAACAAATTGATATCTTGTCACCATAAGAATGCTGTCAGGAAAGGAATTTGTTCATTTATCTCATATGAGGTGCGTACAAGAAGCCACAAGATGTAGTTTTGACTGTGTAGAGAAATTCATTAGATCAATGCCGTCTCCAGAGGGCGTGCTATTATCCAGACAAGCAGAGCCTTCTATTACAAAAAGTATAAAAGAAACTTAGTAAATTAGATTCATTTATGCCGTGTCACGTCATTGCGTTAGGTTCAGGCAAGCTCACTGGACAGTGAGGTTAGGTTTAAAGTTTTACTAGTTTAATAAGATTCAGGAACATAGATAGGGTGATTGCCTGGGTTGAGCGAGTCTTAATAGAAAATGGAAATAGTTTCTTATGTAAAGTGTTTCTTTGTTGTTGTTGCTGCATACTTTTGTCTGGGTCTTATGATAATTGACTTTGGTAGGATCGAGTAAAGATATCGGCCGTAGGGAGAAAGAAGCTTGAGAAACATTTAAGCTAGCACGTCGCATACATCGATCTCCGTCGAAGCTTGATACGGGTTCCAGTCATCCATTATCCACACAGCTTTACTCGACGTCGACGATCGAGGTACTCTATGTATGGCTTGCCTTACTCATCTTTGACTTGCACTTTAGCATCGCTGGTCTCGGAAAGGGTCTAATTCTCCGGTATCAGGACTGTTATGAAGGCCGAGGGAGCTGGGCCGACTGCCGGTATGGTAAACATCTAGCTGATGGCCAAGTCTACGGGGTCTACCAAACAACAAGCCGAGCAATCCGGGGTGCAGATACAGCCAAGGCATTGGACGGCAACAACGACAGCGCTGCGCGACTGAGGGGAATCCGAACCCGGAACTCGAACATCCGAGAAGTTAAGAAAGTTATGTGACTACATCTTTACATGCTTTGTGAGTCTGTTGTTCCAATAATTGCCCATGTCATAGTTACATTTATTTTCAGTTTCAGTTTCAGTAAGTTTTATTTCTCCACTTGTATCTAGAACAAAAATAAGTATTACAATGTCACACATATTCGCAAATCATGGACAAACAGAATTTCTCGGTACATAATCATGTAACAATGATATGTAATTTCATAACGACAAATCTTTAAGTACCAGGTATACCGTTTGTCAATAAGCATATCGCCTGCCTTTAACAACGGCCTCTAAGCATTACGGCTTGGAATGTTCAAATCGACAGTGTAAACCCAATTAAAATTTGATTATTAAACATTAATTCAACTTAATATGACCTGTCTCGATTTGAATTTTTTTTTCTGAGTAATGTAGCAGAGTATAAAAAAAAAAGTTGCTCATGTGACACATGCTTACCTGCCACCAGTTTGCTTAAAATCTGGTAAAGAGCTTTCAAAAAATATAAATGGTAAATGTTCATTCGCAGTTTTGATACGGAGTTTAATTACCATCCGTACACATGATATCGGTGCAGTAAATGATTTGCACATTTCCCGCTGACGCAATGTGCTCATTTTCAGGCGTTCGCACATTTCCCGGCTCCATTGGTGTGTGTGTTGGGGGGGGGGGGGGGGGGGGGGGGATTGCGCCCGGCTCTTTTAGAGTTAAAAAAAAAAAGCAAAGCAAAGCAAAACAAAAAACCCGCTATTCTAACCCCATAATCGAAACAGCTTGGCGCACTGGCTTGGCATTTGTCAGCTGCCCAACCTCCCCAAAAGTTGTTTGAAAATCTTAAATTCCGCGCCTGAAGTGAGAGGATAAAGACACCCTTATATCACATTATGTACTATTAATACTGCTACAATATTATACCCGCATCAACAGCTACAAGAAGCTACCTTTTCGGTTTGTTTACTATCTTCATGCAGAGCATACACGAACAAAAGTGACGTTAGAAGCTGCCTGCGAGCGAAATGTTGCAGAACACGATATGTTTTGCTTTGTGCTGGTACTTGCAAGGCTCACGTAAGTGTGTAAAAAAGAAAATATCGTGGTAGAGCTTACATTGACTTGACTGACTACAAGCTACAACGGCAGATCAGACGGCATAATCCCTTTTACAGGAAACAAAAGGGACAAAACGCAGCTCACTTTTCAAAATCGGATGATTTTTCAAACGATCATATTTCAGATATTTCGACTAAATTGTGAATTTCAGCCGAAGCGGATCTTGCTACGAGCGCGAAATTAGACATAAAGTGATGGTGATAGATCTGCCTACATGTACAAGACATTCTGGGACGGAAATAACCTCCAGGTGAGTGTCAAGATCAGCACACACTTTTATCACGTTATTTTACACAGACACAGGTGAGTCCATTTGGATACGGTGTTTCCGCACATTGCTAGATCGCAGAATATTTCACTTTATACAAGTGTTATAGAATTAATCTGATTATCGCCACAGTTCTGTTTGGTACAAATCTAAATGCTTATAATATGATACAAAATTTAATCTCCGAAATGAAGTGAGTTTTCTTTAAAGGAAACCAGAACCCAAAGAGAAATGTGGATTGAGTGAAAGCAGCAACATTAGTAAAACACATAAGTGAAAGTTTGAGGAAAATCGGACAATCGATGCAAAAGTTATACATTTTTTAAAGTTTTGGTGTTGGAACCGCTGGAAGAGGAGATTACTAGAGATTATGGTTGGGCTTGTGACATCCCAAACCAGTGGAAATCTATGACAGAATCATTTCAAATTCCATTTAACTTCACACATGTTTTTGATAAGTGAAAATAATGATTGAAACAATTAGCATATTAGTGTACGTTGATCTCCCTGTTAAAAATGGAAAGTGACTCGGTAAACTTTGTGTAATACTAGTAATTCAAATGTATGAAATTCTTGAGTCGAGTTGTTTTTACTGCAATTGATCTACAAATCACCCTACATCGACGTGAATAAGCACTGAATTGCTCTGTGTTTGATATCCATGACAAAAGAAATCATGGATATACATACTCGAGCAGGTTTTGAATCTACGACCTCCTGATCTTCGGACATGCGTCTTATCCGCTAGACCACCGAGTTGAAGCAGTGCATACTACGTGATTAATGGAAAAGTTTCATCAGTTTCAATGATTACGCAGCATCCACTGCATGCAAAATATTACATAATGATACAAATAAAAAAAGATCTAAATTCCCAGAGTGCGTTAAGTAGCTGAAAGCAATTAGATAATTTCAGTAAAGGTAATTATGTCTACATTCATTTATGCATTACAGAATTGCTGGAGCTACACAAGTTTGGAATGATTGGTCGTACACAATTTCCTCGGGACACTGCACAAATACCGGAGAAAATGGTTTAAGTGGCTTTGTTGAGGATTCATCTTTCATCGAATGCATGATCAAACATGTTCTCTTTAAGACGGAATGAACATGACGTGAACGAACCAGCTATTCCCTCGCAGCGTGCTGTCCAGACACAAACGAGCCTTGGGCGCAATGACCGCTCCCAAGGTGGTGCGCAGGCGCATCGAGGGGAATCGCGTGTTACCTTCGAGTTGAACCACAACCCAGAGCCCGACGAAGAGCCTTCGTTTATATCCCCCGTCCGAGGAGAGCTCCAAGTAAGACCCGATGGATCCGCGAGGAAACATGCTACACAAGCCCTGGACAATGGTCTCGGGAGCGAGGCCGAACCACCTGAGATCGACAACGTCCTGCCGAAAGCCCCCCGGCCACAGCGGATCTCTCGCGAGCTGCCGGCTATGAAACGACGACAACGAAAGTGTCATAGGAGGTTTGTTGCTGTCCTTTCGTCCCCGCTCGGACTTTTCTTGGTCCTCATGTTCTACATGTTGCTCGGCGCCCTCGTCTTCATGCACATCGAAAATCCGGCAGCGACGACGCTAGCTAAAAACCTGGAGCGTGAGAGATACGATCACGCCCACAAACTCGTCATAAATCACACTTGCATAAACGATACGGAATGTGTCGCCATTTGGCTAACAAGGTGGGAGAGCGAGCTCAGGATCTACCCACTGGGAATTGTGTATCACGCCCAGCAATTGTGGAGATTCGATAATGCGTTCCACTTCTGTTTTTCTTCGCTGACTACAATAGGTGAGTTCTGAAAGCAAGGTGTCATACCAAGGGTCTGAATGGAGGCTATAAGACATGTGTGATTGAACAGTTTTATTATTTTTGTTTTGTTTTATGTGTATGTGTATGTGTATGTGTATGTGTATGTGTATGTGTATGCATGTGTATGTTTACATGTGTATGTTGTATGCGTGTGTGTGTGTGTAAGCGTGACAGTGAGATCGACTATAATGTTCATATCACCGTTATCATTAAAGTAGATCAAGCAACCCCTCCCCCTTCATCATGCTCACCGATCACCTCTACAACAGAAGGGAGATTTGTCTGTTTGTTTGCTTGTTTTATTGTCCATCTGAGAGGACGGCTAGATAGCCCATATTCAGTTGCTCTAGCTTGTCTTCCATTTTGTCCAGTTGGATGTGCGAGACGGATCACTTTACCGGGTTGGCGCCAGGTAAAAATGTCAAAGATACATGTAATAACGGCAGACTTGCGAGTCTCTTAACACGGAACCTCCATTTGAAAAGCTTGCTTCCAAAAGGCACTAAATCCATCATTTTATTCAATGGATTCATCGCCTTTTATGTTCTATCAGAGGGAAAGTGTTTTATTTCCTTTGTTTTTCAGTAAAAATAAGGAGGGGGCGTGCGCCGGTTGCCCCCCCCCCCCCCTCCTCTGTATCCGCCACTGCTTAAGATTGGGAGGCAGATGTGAGTAAAAACACCACCGGTCGCTGCTGCCACAGTCTTTCCAAAATTCACACCACTTACTGATGAAGAGTTCTCCAGGCATTGTTCCGCACTGCATAAAATCGGATGTTGAATATGAAACACCGAGCTGATGTTAAATTTCTGGTGCTCTTGTGTTGTTTAAGTACAACCTTCGGATGTCACTTCAAAATATAAAAACCAAATTTTAGATAGATAATTAAGTTAATGTTTTTCTTGTTGATTTTGAACTTCAATAAGACGAACAAGAACTTTCCAATAAAGTATTCGATTTTTGAAAAAAAAAAGTTGTAAACACACATTACGCCACAGTAGCAACAGTCGGTGTGGTCTCCTATTGAAGCTGTGCTGGTATTATACCATTGGCATTTAACACAAGCAATATCAACTCAACACCAAGTAGGCCTAATGTCATTGTTGAATTAACACCAGCGCAATGTCAAATTAACATCATGAGGGGCCAGGTGAACACTTTTCAACACCATCAAGACGTATTTTCTGCACCTCTCGGTGTTTGATTTAACACCCATCGTGCTAACTCTCACACCGTTCTTTTTACAGTGCAGAGTTCATACGTTCCGGCAAAGCAGCTCGGGCAAGCTTATCCATGTCCGGTCACCAAGTGGTCATGCAGTAGCCCCCGCGCTGTGGCCAGGCCGCATGACTGTAAAAGCGTCAACCGTATATTCACTCGTCGCCAGTAAAGTCCCATATCTTTACAACAGCGAGTCAACAAACATAAAATAAATGTCAGAGTGGAAAAAGTGGTCCACTGAAAAGCAAAGCGTGTAAGATTGTGGGTCACTTGAGACGTAAATAGGTACAAAATCATCCGAAATTAGTTCATGTAAAACAGCTGACAAAATAAAATATCATTACGAATCGTATACTTTTATCGAGTACGACCAGAGAGAAACAGTGCAACTTAAAAATTAAACAATAAAACGGTGGTAATTACAAGCTACAGACACCATGGATTGAGCCGCCTGTACCCATGTAGAAAGACAACACAATACGGGGATACGTGTACATACACGTAATACACACCTATAATAAACACATTCATACGTATACTGTAATATACAATGGACACGACTTCATACAAAGAAGAGAACATCTTATGACAAAACGACGAAGAACAAGAAGAGAGAGGACAAAAAAAGGGAAGAAAAAGCAGAGGAATAAAAAGTCTGTATGATAATTTATACACGTCGTACACTCTATTATCAGGACAAGCGAGAATTGAGATATTATAACATAAACAATTGTTATTTTGATTAATTCCTCCTTTCGGCTATGTATGATTACGTACATCTTCGGGCGTTTTTGTTTTTCTTCCGCATGAGGGTTATTTCGCCCTCCATGTTTCCGTCCCCCCCCCCCCCAGTCTCGTTACATTTCATTTCAGTTCCGACAAAAGTAAAGGGTACAATATGATATTTGCACAGTACAATTTGACTTTCGTATATTCAAGCAAATTAGTGCAGCTCTTTCTTATTTTCATAATTAAACAAAACATAGTTTAAGGAAATGTAAAGGATGTAACTCAATCGTATAAAAACATGTCGGAAATGGAGGTAACTGCTTAAAAGCTCAGATGGAAAATGCAGTCTCCTCGTGACAGTAAGTAGTAGTAAGTCAAACGAAACGATAGGACAGATTGGCTGAGAAACAGAGGGAACATAAAATAATCTAAATCACACAATCGCCAATGATCACACACGCAGACAGAAACAAAGCAGCTCTTTTATACATACGCGTTGGAAGAATAAACAGGAGGTCAAAGAGGACGTAAAAAGGGCAGGAAGAGGAGGACAGGGAAAGGAGCAAAGGAGGAAGAGTTCAAGGGTCACTGCCAAAGCTCATGAGACCAGGTTTACCGAGATATGGACTGTATAAAAGTGTGTTATGATTATGAAATTAGTCAAACAAAGTTAACGATAAAACAACGAAGTATATTTGGGGCTTTCAAAGATGAAAATCCCCTGTCATAGAGGAATTGATAAAGAAAATCTTTGATTTAAAAGTAAAAATATTGAAACCAAGAGCTTCTTTTATGGTACTATCAAGGGAATTCCAAAATTGGGATCCAGCAAAGGAGAATATAGATTTTGTAAAAATCGTCCTAGACAATGTGAAATGAAATTCATTAGATTGTCTGGTGGGATATGAATGTACAGTTCTATTTTTTATAAACATAAAACCAAACGCACGAGGGAGGGGATGGTTTACAAGTTTGTACATAAACTGTTCTAAATTTAAACAATGCAAATCAATGATTTTTTAAATATTATTTTGATAGAATATTAGTCATTAGTATGATATCTCCACTATTCATTACAAAGAAAACGAAAAGCCTTTTACTGCAGTGATAATATTCTTTGTAAAAAAGGCAAGTGCCGAAATGTGTTTCGCCCACAAATGTACAACACAATAATTGTAAAAATATAACTTTGATTATTATAAAGTGGAATCAAGGCAAAGTGTTAGTACAAGAGCATTATAACTTAACATTGGCCCCTAAAAGTTCGTTGACCCCTGTTTGTGACCTTTGACCTTGTGGTGATCTTCAACTCCCCAAGAGACATCTACCACCAAAGTTTGGTCGCAAACAGTCCTACCGAGCAAAGGTTATAAGCCACAATCGAAACGCACCGTAAAAACTTAATATTGGCCCCTAAAAGTTTGTTGACCCAATACTGTGACCTTTGACTTCGTGGTGACCCTCAACTCCTCCAGGGACACCTACCATCCACGTTTGGTCACAAATGGAAATACCAATCAAAAGTTATGAGCCATAATCGAAACGCGCCGAAAAACTTAACATTGGCCCCTTAAAGGTCGTTGACCCCGCCTATGACCTTTGACCTTAAGGTGACCTTCCTGTTTGGTAACATGTGTAACTTTGCATAAACACTCTTCACTCCAAGTTTGATCGACATTGAAGCACTCAGTATAAAGTAATTTAAGTTTTTGTAGCGTTACGGACGGACGACGGACGGACAGACGCCGCAGGCAATCCCTTAGTCTCCCTTTCGGTGAGCTCGACAAAAACGAGCAATAAATGTTACCCCAAGCGAGTATACCATAGTTCAAAGAGGGTAAAATGAAGATGAGTATAGCATTAATGAAGAGTTTTTGGGAAAACAAAATGTGACTCTGTTTTTTACATATACTATTTCTAGAAATTGTACGGCATTTTGAATGAAAATTCCAGGTGGGCTTATTGCCAAGAATCAAGCCTAAATTTAATTGAGGACATTAAGTTTCTTCTATGGCTGTATAAAATACATGAAAATGTTCCGGGTATTTTTTCCAAAGAATTACTAAAAATGATTTTGAAAAAAGATTAATTGATAATTTGTTAGCTCTTATCTAATAAAGTAATTTAATCCACTCAATATTCAAAAGTGTAGTTTTTCCGGCCAATTTCGCACTTTTGTCAGTCCATTTGATAAAAGGTTCATCCAATTTAGCGAAAATCCTCGTCACTGCACATTCTGTCATTCAAAATTGCAACTTGTTCGTTCAATTTAGCATTTCGATCAATGAAATTCGCACATTTGCCTTTGGAATTCGTAAAATGGGCATTCAAATTGGCACGTTCTCTTCAGTCATTCAAATTCGCCAGCACTGGCGGAAAATGGTATTTCATTCATTCAATTTCGCGTATGGGCAGTCAAATTCCAAACATGTTCATTCAAATTGGAGTCATGTTATTTCTATTTTGAAAAGGTAAGAACCGTGATTTATGCGTATCTAAATGTGATTTTTTGTTTCATCCACACACTAAGTATAACGATAGTAAAGTTTGTTCTGTAACGCCCCTCTTCTTTCATACATGTTATCAGAACTATACATGCACCAGTACCATAGATTCACTTCACTTTCTTATGTCTCTATAGTCATGGCAGCACAAGTTAGATACAGGCGTATCTCTCAAGAAGACAGGGAAAGAATCATAGAAGCATTTTAGGGTAATAACCTTGACAAATTGATGGCTAAAGGTGATCCAAGAACTTTATTCCTAATGATGATTAACGCAATATAGCACCCACCAAATGAAATATTGAAACATGCAGATGAAAGAAATAATCACGATGTAAACTGAAACCTCCTTCTCCCAATTAATGTCAAAATAAATATAAGATTAATGTATATGTGAATGAATGAAATAATGCTATCGAACGTTATGAACACTTTCACATATTTTGAAAGTACTGTTGCAAAGATATCAGAATAAAGAATGAATACGAAAATATGAAATGGTAGGATTCTTGCAAACAATACCTATGATGAATGAAAATGGAAAAAAAAAGGAATAAGAGCATAAACGTGTCTGCTTGACTGCAGTAAATGCGAAATTGGATGCCCAAGAATGAATGAAATGAGCGCAGCGTATACGTGGTCACGTGACTAGGCCCTATCTCATGCTAAACTGAATGAACGATTTGCGAAATGGTGCTTGTCTTACGAATTTGAACTGAAAAAATGCTGATTCGAATGATGTTAAAGGTAATTTGAATGCTCCAAAATGAATTTGAATGAAAAGATTATAAAATTGAAATTATACCGAACATGCCATCTAGGCTAAATTGTGCTAAACTGAATGCAGCAATTAGGAATTGGACTGAAAAAAGTGCGAAATTGATCGGGAAAACCTATATTAATCAATAACTCAGGATCAAAGTTAGAAAAAAAAAACACATTTGAATCATAATAATAAAGAAAAAAATACTTGATGAATTTTCTCTATCATTGATATAGAGAACAAAATAATGTTTAAAAAATGGTCCAAATAAGTTTATCTGAGGTGCATCACAAGTAAAATCGTGCATAATAGATGTATTGTGTGGCCACTGATATAAAAATAATTGTTTGTGATCAATATAAATTCCTAAACCACTCCAAGGCCATCCCTCGAATACCATAATGAGTTAACTTTAAGAAGTATTTTGTGGTCAATGGTAAAGAAGGCCTCGGAGAAGTCCAGTAATACACCTATGTCATCGTAAAATTTATCAATAGCTTTAGAGACTTTATCAAGGGAGGTAGGGACTATACATGAGGTGTTTTTTGCGAAAACCAAACTAATTATAGAAATAATAACATGCTTATCAAGAAAATCCAGAAGTTTAGAATGAAAAGCTTTTTCAAATAATTTAGAGATATAGTTGAAAACAAAGATAATGGTCTGTAATTACAGACGTCTTCCCTATACCTTTTCTTAAAAACTGGAATAACCTTATACTTACATAGCCTCGGGGACAATACCGTCACTTAGAGACAAATATTGAACACATGTACGAGAGGATGAACAATAAAATTTTTGAGATATTTTAAAGAATATTGTCCATTTCATCATTATCGATACCAGCACTTTTCTTACTCTTTGAATTCCGAACTATATCAATTCGTTTCTGTGTGTGGAAGGAAATAAAAAAGAAAAAAAAAAAGCTAAGATCAGGGGTTTGTAAAAAAATCAACATGGAATCATTGCCACTGGGAATTCGTGTCCATGCTATTTCTGTTTGATTGCTTAGCTAGTGGTGTTCATGATATTCAGTTAGAGAATCAATCCATGTTTTGTTAAAATATCAACATAAAAACCCTGCTTCCTTATTTCGAAACTAGTAGGACTGCTTTAAGTTGATCAAACCTGCCAAAACATTCACCAAAGTGAACCGATGATAACATTAAAAAACTCCCAAAATAAATAAATGAATAAATAATGAATGAATGAATGAATGAATGAATGAATGAATAAATGAATAAATGAATAAATAAATACATAATTACTGAGGGAGGAGGATACTCCCTTCCCCGGAGGAAGGAAAGTATACGCGCATGCCATACGGTACGTTACGGTGTATACGTATGCATATCTACGCACGCTCGCAAAGGCGAGGCAATCCACAAGAGGAATACTTCATAAACCACGAACAGAGCGTTGGGTTCAGACACCAATATCGGCTTTTAAGCACCCATAAAAGTCACCTACCTTCTCGAAACAGTCCAAATACTCTCTGCACATTCCACAGTATCCTCAAATACATTCAAAAGTTTTGAAGAAAATACAGTATCGTGTTTGGCATAGTATCGGTGGGTGCGAGGGCGCTGTTGAATGACTGTAATCAGTGCCGTATATTAAGAGAGTCTGGCCAACTCGGTTTTCGGCTTATGTGTTTTGAAGCCTGTGATTGGTCAAAAGCTGGTCCCGTGATCTACAGGCGCCATGTCGTTACCAAAGTCAATCACGCGGGCGTGAGCAGAGTTCATACGCAGTGCCCATTGTTGAACATGCGCAGCTACGCGTTAATATTGCTTGCCTTTGGGACATTCCCAATATTAGTCACGGTGTGCCCAGTGTCCCTGCCGTTGTCTATTTTATTGAAGATTTAGTATACGAAAGATATTTTGATATCTTACTGCGATAAACTGAAAATTCGTCATGCCTTTCCTGTGCAGCATGGCGTTGCGCTAACCGTGACCTGGCTCAAGTGTAATGATGCATCGCTTTCCGACAGATCCAAAATGAAGCAAAGAAGTGAGAAATTAGAGTGTGACGGGAAAACTATATGATTTTTTTTTTCTTTGGATTCCTCGCGATGTCTTTCAGACTATCCAAGTTTTGATTCACATTAAGATTGTATGTCACCGCTATAACGCCTAAGGCATTTGTCTGTCCTTCATTCGTAATCAATTTTGCTGAAACCGTTGGCCATGAAACTTGACATGATTGTGTGCATGTGGGAGTGGACGAAGTTTTTTTTAAGCATATAACATTTGTGTAAACATGCTTAAAGTGAACGGTCAAAATCATAATGGTTACGATCTTAAGATACTGCCATTTCTCCCATATCTGTATACAATTTCTGAAGGTGAGTACATGTATTTCCAGACGAAACTTACTGCCCGGCCGTGATTCTCTTGTGATTTTTTTTTTTTTTTTTTTTGGGGGGGGGGGGGGGGGGGGGTTGGGGGTCATGGGAGGTGGCAAAGGTCAAGGATCGATGTCAGGTAAAATGTTAAAATTCTACTATCTATATTGTTGAAATATTATAACCCAGTTCATCCATACCTTGGAGATTATACCCAATGCACAAACTTCAAACCAATCGCGGTATTTGCATGCCACCATACACAATTATAGGAAAAGATTTTGGCCATGATGGTCAAAGGTCAAGTGAAAATACTAAAATGACTGTAATTTCCGCAGGTTTGTAAGATAACCGCTTAAAGTATTGCCATGGAAATAGATTGGTCAACTTACAAGTAAAAAATGCTCAAATTCCTTAATACTTCTCTTTTAAATAAAACTCATCCATTTACACCTAGTTCAAGGAAAGTAAACACTCGACGCATTAAATTTTGTGACAATTTTTTCTGCCAATAATTATGTGAAACTGTCGTGTAAAATTGTCAAGGCGTATACTCTACATCTACTAAGAACAATGTAATATGGCGGAGGCATACCGGTCGCCATTTGGACATTTTCATTTTTTAAACTCATTTCATATACATTCAATGGTCCTGATCATAGTTTATATTTGGTACGGATGTCACTGAGGATATCCCTCATGATTATTATGTTATCCAGGTGCTTGCGCTTGTTCAATTGTTCAATTACAGGTCTTTTTCTGAAATTATTTTTAAACAATTTGAGATCATTTTACATACCATTATTGCACTTGCCGATGACGTTTCATGTTGTATATACATTGTACATAGGTGTATTTCTCTTGAATTAGGGCCTACTTATACTAGTAGGCCTTCATGTCAGTTTATGGTACTAAATAGGATGGTAATTGATGGTTATTTATGTGCGAAACAGTAAAACTGTGAAATTCGTCTATCGTCTGTGCACAGTAAAGCTAGAATTATAAATATATATATTACATTGTATCATTTTGTTATACAATATTCTTGTTCCCTGGACAACTTGCTAAATATACAATATAGCATAGGGGCCTACAGTCTAGTGAAAGTTTACGACACGACATGCTGTGAATTCTTCTTTTATTTATACAGCAATAATTTATCATATTTATATTCAGGAATTATGTCCTTTAAACAGCTTCCCTATTGTTTATATACCTGTGTGCTTGTGTCTATTTGAATGTGTAAAAATGATTGATTGTTGGCTTTGTTCAACACGGATGGAATGAAAGAATGTCCCTCCCCCAACCTACACCATTTCTCTCTCTCTCTCTCTCTCTCTCTCTATTAAAAAAACAAAAAGTCAAGCAACGCAGTGCCTTGCGCCTTTGGGACGCCTGCTGCGCTAACCCCAAAGCGCACACGCTAAAACCATAAGCGCACTGTACGCTGGGTAACGACATGGCGTTCAATTTATGAGTTGGCCAGACTCTCTTAATATACGGCACTGACTGTAATCAGTGCCGTATATTAAGAGAGTCTGGCCAACTCGGTTTTTGGCTTATGTGTTTTGAAGCCTGTGATTGGTCAAAAGCTGGTCCCGTGATCTACAGGCGCCATGTCGTTACCAAAGTCAATCACGCGGGCGCGAGCAAAGCTCATACGCAGTGCCCATTGTTCATTACGTGCAGCTACGCGCTAATTTTATTTGCCTTTGGGAAATCCCCAATTTTATCAGTCACGGTGCAGTGGGGATAATGAATTGTCATTGCCGTTGTCTACTTTATTGAAGTAGAAGGTGTACAATATATTTTAAAGTTATTTTGATATCTTTCTGCGAAAAACTGAAGATTTGTCATGCCTTAATTCCTGCCCAGCATGGCGTTGCTTGAAGCGACCTGACTCAAGTGTAATTATGCGCCGCTTTCCGACTGATCCAAAACGAAGGAAAAACAAAATTGGGAAATCAGAGTGCGACGGGAAAACTATATAATTTGTTTTCCTTGGATTCCTCGCGGTGTCTTTCAGACTATCCAAGTTTTTATTTACATTTGTATGTCACCGCCATAACGTACAAAGTGTCGCCTGAGGCATTTGTTTTGGTCGTCCGTCCGTCCTTCTGTCTGTCCTTCATTCCGTAATCAATTTTGTGGACACCGTTTGTAATGAAACTTGACATGTATGCATGTGTGAGTGGACGAAGTTTTGTCTTTAGCTTATAAGCTTTTGTGTAAACACGCTCAAAGTGAAAGATCAAAATCATGTACGTAATGGTTAAATTCTTAAAACGATTCAAATTCAAATTCAAATTCAAATTCAAGTTTATTCCGTTTCTCGACAATAAAAAAATAACATAACATACATCACTCTTTCTTCAGTGATAAAGATCGTATTACTATTTCCCACATCTATATGCAAGTTTTGAAGGTGAGTACATGACTGTATTTCCAGACGAAACTTACTGCGGCGATTGTGATTCTTTTGTAATCTAGTTTTTTTTAAGTGTTTTTTTTTTTTTTGGGGGGGGGGGGGGTGGGGTCACGGGAGGGGGACAAAGGTCAAGGATCAATGTCAGGTGAAATTTTGAAATTCTAGTATCTATTGTTAAAATATTATTACCCAGTTCCTCCATATACTTTGGAGATTACCCAATGCAAAAACTTAAAACCAAACACGGTATTTACATGTCATCTATTACTACACAGTTACGCGTAGGGAAAGATTTTGGCCATGACGGTCAAAGGTCAAGTTAAAATAGTAAAATGACAAGATTTTCCACATATTTCTAAACTAACCACTCAAAGTATTGCCATGAAAATATATAAATAGGTAAATGCTCAAATTCCTTAATACTTGCTCTCTTAAACAATAAAAGTTACCCATTCACACCTATAGTTCAAGGAAAGTAGACACTCGACGCATTAAATCTGACAAACATGCCATTTTTTCCTGTCAATAAATATGAAAGTGTCGTGTAACATTGTCATGACGTACTCTACCGTATGTCCCCCCCCCCCAAAAAAAAAAAAAATACAACGGGACCCTCCGCAATGATATCTTTTAAAATAGAGAATCAATCTAAATACAAATTCAGGGTATGAAATTATAACTCATTGCCCACATTTTACAGAAAACCCATTCGATTTGCTTCAGTGGTCAAAGAGAAATGAGGAGTTTTGTAGAGGATGTCAGAAATCTCTTTCCTCCAAGTTCTGTCTATTGTATTCACACACAAGAGCATCAAAGTGCTAAACTTGGAAGAATCAGACTCATGACATGCTTTACAACAATCCACATTTCTCTATGACCGCTTAACCAAATTGAATGAGATTTTCTGCAAAATTGAGCTTAAGATATTGTATTTTAAGACTCTGAAGTAGCATTTAGACAGTTTAATCATATTGGGTGTTATCAATGCGAAAATCTGATTGTAATTTTTTTGGGGGGACATACTGTACACCTACTAAGAGAACAATGTAATATGGCTGAGGTATACCGGTAGCCATTTGGACAATTTTATTTGTTTTTTTTTTTTTTTTACATTTCATATCTATTAAATGGTCCTTATCGTAGTTTATATTTGGTATGGATGTCACTGAGGATATCCCTCATTATCATATGTTATCCAGGTATTTGTGCTTTCATTCAATTACAGGTTTTTTATAAAAAAATTATTCTAAACAAATTTTTATTTTAAAATTTGAGATCATTTTACATACCTTAATACGCCCTTGCCGATGACGTTTCATGTTGTACATTGCACATAGGCGTATTCCTTTTGAATTACATACTAGTAGGCCTTCATGTCAGTTTCATACATAACTAAGAAGAAGAAGAAGAAGAAGAACTATATCGTACTAAATAGGATGGTAATTGATGGTTATTTACGCGCAAAACAGTAATAACTTTGGAATTCGTCTATCGCCTGTGCACTGTCTAGAATTGTAAATTTATTCATCATTATGTTATACAATATTCTTGTTCCCGGACAGCTTGCTAAGTACAATATATAGCATACAGTCTAGTGAAAGTGTACGACACGGCATACTGTGAATTCTTATTTTATTTTTCCAGCAAAAAAAAAAAAATAATATCATATTTATATTCAGGAATTATGTCCTTTAGACAGCTTCCCTATACCTGGGTGTTTGTGTCTACAATGGTCTATTTGAATGTGTAAAAATGATTGGTTGTTGGCTTTGTTCAACATGGATGGAATGAAAGAATATCCCCCCCCCCCCCCCCCACCTACACCCTTTCTCTCTGTGTGTTTCTCCCTCTCTCTCTCTATGAAAAAAAAAAGAGTCAAGCAACACAGTGCCTTGCGCCTTTGGGACGCCTGCGCGTACTACGCTAACCCCCAAGCGCACACGCTAAAACCTTAAGCGCACTGTACGCTGGGTAACGACATGGCGTCCAATTTATGAGTTGGCCAGACTCTCTTAATATACGGCACTGACTGTAATCACTGTAATCAAATAGAAGGCTCTGACTTGTGTAATCAGTGCCTAATAATATAAAGAAGTCTCTGATGGCTCTGACACTGCCCAGTGTGCCGTACGCAAAGAGATTTTTTCCTCCCAGTGCAGCTAGTGTACTGGGAAAGAGCTCTTTGGCCGTACGCAGTGCCGTATATAAAGAGAGTCTGGCCAACTCGGTTTTCGGCTTATGAGTTTTGCAGCCTGTAATTGGTCAAAACTGGTCCCGTGATCATTGCCCATTGTCCACTACCACTGAACTCTATAGACCGATTCTGTGACGCGCTATGTGTATTTTTGGCATGGGCAGTCTCAGTTGTACCAGGCATTTCAGATCATGATTGCCCACTTCTCACGATTGCTGGTTGTCCAACTCGCCAGAAGCTAGTAAGAAGGAAAATCAACATCTACAGCAAAGCGGATTGGGAGAAATTTGCTGATTTCATGCAAGGTGTAGGCAAGGAAATTGAAGATAAGCTTGACTTTTGCTCAGTGAATGAGGCTTGGGTTATGTTCAAAAATGGAATAGAGAAGGGAATGACAGAGTTTGTTCCACATAAGATGACATCCAAAAAGAATGAAATACCTTGGATTACAAACAAGATTAAAAGGTTGATCAAAAGGAGAGATAGGTTGAACAAAAAAAGTCGGAACATGAAATTGAGAAACCACGGGGTAGTCCCTTTTCAATTGGAGGAAGAGTTGAAAGCAATTAAGAAATCACTGCAACAGGAGCTAAGGAGGGCTTATTGGAATTATGTGGAATCTCTCTTTTCTATCAATGAAGATACCACAGAATTTGAGAGTATGAAAAGATTTTGGGGCTTCATCAAACACAACAGGACTGATAATACAGGAATAAGAGAACTGAAAAGTGATGGTATTACGATCACTGATCCGATTGCAAAAGCTGAAGCATCATGAACGCGACTGAACCCGAGCGAGCAGAGCCAGGGAGGGGGGAGGGGAGGGGGTGTCCCCCCTCCCACGGTGAGAACTTTTTGCATTTCGATGTTGCAAATGGTGCAATTTGATGCATGTTTTTGCGCGTTTTATCGACGTGAAACAGTCCCACTTGTTTAAGGTTGCAGTATATTTTGATGTAGATTATCATTGAACAACTTGCCTATAAAACGGTATACGTTAAATACACTTCTTGTATTAATTCTTTTCACTGAATATCATAAACGCCACTGAACCCGAGCGAGTGGAGCGAGTGAAGGGGGAGGGGAGGGTGTGGGAGGGGGGCGTCCCCCCTCCCACGGTGAGAACTTTTTGCATTTTGATGTTGCAAATGGTGCAATTTGATGCATGTTTTTGCGTGTTTTAACGAGTTGAAACAGTCCCACTTGTTTAAGGTTGCAGTATATTTTGATGTAGATTATCATTGAACAATTTGCCTATATAATGGTATAATTTAAATACACTTTTTGTATCAATTCTTTTCACTGAATATCATGAACGCGACTGAACCCGAGCGAGCAGAGCGAGCGAGGGGGGAGGGGAGGGGGTGTCCCCCCTCCCACGGTGAGAACTTTTTGCATTTCGATGTTGCAAATGGTGCAATTTGATGCATGTTTTTGCGTGTTTTAACGTGATGAAACAGTCCCACTTGTTTAAGGTTGCAGTATAATTTAGTGTATATTATTATTGAACAATTTGCCTATAAAATAGTATAATTTAAATAATCTTCTTGTATTAATTCTTACACTGAATATCATGAACACCGTCTGTTCAGCAGTCAAACAGAAAAAGCATGCACACGAGGGTGTAGATAGGGGCATATCCCCTCCCACACGAAGGTGACTTTGCGTTTTCAGACCTGAAATTCAGCGATCTGTTGCAAATTTTTGGTGCAATACTTTTTCATCGAAGTGATAAAATCACGGAATTTAGCTCTTATTCCGAATGTGCACCATCTGTGTGTATGTATAAAGTCTAGTGAGGTATATATAGAGGAAGGGGGATTCCTCCTCCCGCTCGCGGAGCTTTTGCGTTTTTAGAATTGAAATAAAGCGATCTGGGTGTAGCAACAGTCTATACTTCTATGCATGGTGGAAGGGGGAGGGGCGGGGGAGCAGGGAGAAGGCGTGGGCGAGTGTTATCCCCACCCTTCCCTTCCGATCGAGCTTTTGCCTTTTTAAGGTTGAAATTGAGATATCTCATCTACGCATTTTTGATGGAATCACCATTTGGGAAATCACACACACACACACACACACACACACACACAAACTGATTGGGGGGGGGGGGGCTGAGGGAGGAAAGGGTCGATTAAAAGGCCCGTTCCCCTTATACATGAGGGAACCTTGAGTTTTCGGAATATAAGTGATACGTCTTGTGCACTCAGAATTATTCATAATTTTTTGTAAATCTAAAAAGTGTACTAAGCTAGGGAAAGAGGCATAGAGGGGGAGGGTTTGGGAGGGGGTATCCCCCTCCCAAGCACGAGAGATTTTGCATATTTTGAATTGAAATTCAACGATCTGGTGCACACTTTGAGTGAAATATTCAAAAAATATCTTATTTGATGAAAGGTTGCAAAGGAGACCCGCTTCATGTGCATGCATATACAGTATACACGCATTTTTTTTTTCCGCCTCCCAAATCCCCGGTCCAAATCTTAGGGGGGGGGGGGGGCGATCGCCCCATCGCCCCCCCCCCCCCTGGCTACGCCAGTGCTCAGTTGACGAGAGCCTCGCAGCCACACTCCTATCAGGTACCATATTCGAGAACTGAATCGCATCGCCATTCGTTCTTCCCAAGAACTGTAAGGAACTGGAATTCCCTGTCGTCAGAAATTGTTTCAGCGCCATCTGTGGGATCATTTCGAAACCGTCTAACGGTTGATCACAGTGGCTAGTTATTTTCGTCATATTTTCTATGTGCTTGTAAATATCTGTAAATAAATTGTATTATAATGTAAATAGCACCAGTCTGCAAGAATCTTCAGTGTATTGAAGGAGGTAGACTTAATCAGAAGAAGAAGACCCCCCCCCCCCCACCCCCTTCCGCGCGCGGAATGAAAAACTGATGCATGGTCGTTTTAGCCAATAGGCGTCTCGTACTGAGAGCGCGAATGCTTGCTTAGTGCGCGAACCTTTGTTACATGCGCGCGATAAACATGTTGCCCGTGGGGTGGGGGAGAGGAGGGGGGTCGGCTAAGACACCTCAAAATGAGCTTATGGCTGCGCTCAGAGCCACAAATCAGAGCGGGTTGATAGATAGAGTTGCGACACTGGGGTACACAGGTCACGTCAAATAGTTCCCCCTGGTCGTCGATGTCGACGAATTATTTCTACAGGGTTTTCACATAGGCGCGCAGTACCCGGACCCAGCGGCAGTGTGAGATACCATTGTTGCTTGCGACGGGAGTGTGACTCGTTGAGAAAAATGTCCTGTTTTTGCGGCAATCATGTAAACTTAATGAAGTAGAGAAAGGAGTACTTACTGTCGAAGTCAATGAAACGGATGCAAACAACCGGAAAGGATGAAATATTTTCAGAGTTGTTTTAACACTCCTAGATGATGTTGATGGGCGAACGTCAAAATGTAAGGACGGACATATCATGTAGTCCCACTCCTTTACAATAGTTGTTGTAATTCAAAATCCCGGGTTGTGGGTCTTTAATAGGGAGCTTTAGATTTTGACGCGCGGACGGTTGAGCCGACGCTTGCGCTGGACGTTCTCCTCTCCCTGCGTCGTGTGGAAAAGTAGCTTTAGATTACGCTGGGACGCCACGTATAAAAAATAAAATCGCGCCCCCATATGATCAGTGCATGAAGAAGCTCTCTACGTCGCAAACTGTGCGGACGTGAAAATAGCCCAGTACGTGTAGTAAACAACTCAGGCGACGCAAGCTAAAAATAGATTGACTTTACGCACGCTACTGCGCAAGCTCAGACCATGTTGTTTTCCTTTGAACGTCCGCGCGTCGAAAATCTAAAGCTCCCTATTGTTGTTATGACGACGAGGGGAAGCTATTTTGCACTCTCGCGCAAAACCCATGCGCGGAGCGCGTAACTCTACTTTGCGCGAGCCACGGAGCAAAATAACAATGAATGCATTGTTTGCGTCATAATAGGGTACGCGGTTTTCTAAGGTCTTATCGACATCATACGACCAGGGGGAACTATTTTGAGGGATTGACCAATCAGCGCGAACTTCCGGTGTCGCAACTCTATCTATCAACCGCTCTGCCACAAATCAGAGCGGGTTGATAGATAGAGTTGCGACACTGGGGTACAAAGGTCACGTCAAATAGTTCCCCCTGGTCGTCGATGTCGACGAATTATTTCTACAGGGTTTTCACATAGGCGCGCAGTACCCGGGCCCAGCGGCAGTGTGAGATACCATTGTTGCTTGCGACGGGAGTGTGTCTTGTTGAGAAAAATGTCGTGTTTTTACGGCAATCATGTAAACTTAATGAAGTAGAGAAAGGAGTACTTGCCTGTCGAAGTCAAGGAAACGGTTGCAAACAACCAGTAAGGAAGAAATATTTTCAAAGTGATTTTAACGCTCCTGGATGATGTTGATGGGCGAACGTCAAAATGTGAGGACGGAAATATCATGTAGTCCCACTCCTTTACAATTGTTGTTGTAATTCAAAATCCCGGGTTGTGGGTCTTTATTGTTGTTATGACGACGAGGGGAAGCTATTTTGCACTCTCGCGCAAAACCCATGCGCGGAGCGCGTAACTCTACTTTGCGCGAGCCACGGAGCAAAATAACAATGAATGCATTGTTTGCGTCATAATAGGGTACGCGGTTTTCGAAGGTCTTATCGACATCATACGACCAGGGGGAACTATTTTGAGGGATTAACCAATCAGCGCGAACTTCCGGTGTCGCAACTCTATCTATCAACCCGCTCTGCCACAAATCATCTGCTGCCCTCAACAAACCCGAATCGGTCTATAGAGTTGACTGTTCACTACCCCTTGTTTGGTAATGACAGTGATGACAGTAGGTTTTCGACAGTATTACGTGTGAGCGTACACGCAAACCCTGTAACGCATAATACGCTGGACAACGACATGGCGTTCGATTTGGTAGTTGGCCAGACTCTCTTTACGTCAAAGAGATGGTGTGGAGGAGAAAAATCTCTTTGCTTTACGTACAGCACTGATACTGCCGATCACCGTTAGCATGATACGAAGATTACCGAAGTTGAGCTGTCATAAAGACTAAAGCGCGTAGATGTTGCTAGGTAACGTTAGCTTTTGCTTTTTAGTCTTCTCTGCGCGTCACGCAGTCTGTAGTGACGCCAGGAAGCGTGCTTGTGTGCTTCTTAGTATGACATCACAAAAGAAGTTTGCTAATTAAACAAAGCTGTCACCTCCCTCAGCCGAATCATGAGCCCAACTGTGATCGGACCAGTGACTACAGTGGATCGGACTTCTTCGGACTCGGGGAAATGGGTCAAAGCGTCAGCGCTAAAGAGGAGTCGATACCACAGAATCAAGCTCTGCGTTGCCAATTTAGCCGTGTAGTATACGTACAGATCCTGTGTACTGTGACAGCGCTTTTGATCCACAATTCACACCACTCACTGCAGGCAACTCCGGCAAGCTTACTCATGCCCAGTCATGCTGTGGCCCCCAGCTGTGGCCATGTCTCATGCGAAAGCGTCAGCATTTGACAAAGCGTTAATTCGTCAATATTATGATAATAGTCATGTCCTCCCAGACATCGCGGTCTAAGGGAGAAATTAAGAATGCCAGTAAATAAGAGTCAACGAACAAGGGGGGCGGGCGCACACAGAACTAAACAGTTCTGTGGGGCGCACCGGGAGCGCGCCCCCTCTTTATTTGTTGTCAAAACAAAAGAAATAAAAAGAAAAAAAAAGGGGATGAAACCCTGAAGTAGCACCAGAAATATTGTTTGCGCCCCCCTCCTTTACGATAATCCTATAATCCGCCCCTGGGGATGATGCTCGTTACTGGATGCCTTGTAGGCTCGTGTTCTGTATCATGCAGAAGGCTTACTGAGCACTAATTATTCACGAGCTGGCTACAATAATGATCCTTAGAGTGCTGGAAAACAGAGCAGTAAAACTGTGGTTGTTATTTTAACCCTTCCTCTTCTTCTCCTTCTCCGGTTACGACAAAGACATTGAAATGGGTTTCCAGCCAAGATTGATAGTTCCTTCAGTCCACTTCTTCTTGACAGAAATATATAAAGCAATGGCATAGCCAGGGAAGGGCGGTGTGGCGGTCGCCCACTCTTACATTTGGAACTTTGGAAGATGAACAATGGAAAAATAAAGTTGCTCGTATGCTTGTGAGGCCGCCGCCTTTCAAGTAATTCCAAAGAAGGATTACATGGTCGTCACCAGGGGGGGGGGGGGGGGGGGGGGGGGTGCGTTGGGTGAGAACGCACCCCCCCCCCTTCAGATCCTTAAAAAAAAAAAAAAAAAAAATCAGTCTGCGTGCGACCTCAACGCCGGACGCAAAATAATAATTATTCTTTTCTATTTTTTTTTTAATTTTGCACCAGGGACCAAAAGAAAAAAAAAGTCGTCGGCAAAAACAATTCGCACCCCTGGTTCTGGCAGCACTGATTTTATACATATCTGCTAGTATTCTATACAGTATACTATTTATTGACCGTACTGTGCATCCGTACGATACGGAGCACGTACATGTTTGCATGTACGTGTGCTACTTACAAGTATGTAGGGTCTATGTACGTTACTTCTGACCAATTGCCAGCCCAAGAGTGAGCCTTAGCCTCATTTAAAAAAAATGGAGGGGCAAGCATATCATTTTGCCCACCCCCCCCTCCATAATTCCAGAGACGAGAAGATTTTCTTACTTTTTTTTGACAGAAATACAAAAAGTTACCCCAATAAAAAAAATATTGGAGGGGCAAGCATATTTCAATTTTGCCCCTCCCCCCATAATTGATAATTCCCGACATGAGAAGATTTTCTTGCTTTTGAAAGAAAACAAAAATGTTGCCTCCATAAAAATATTGGAAGGTAAGCGCACCATTTGCCCCACCCCACATAATCATAATTCCCGCGATGAAAGATTTTCTTGCTTTTTTGTTAGAAATCTGTCCAATTTCACCCAAAAGCAGTGGCGTAACTACGGAGGGGGGGGGGGGGTGCGCCCCCCCAATCCGCTAGTAAAAAAAAGACTTACCAAAATAGTAATTCAAGGGTTAGTATAAACTGCTTTTGAATGAAAGAGTGATCAAGAAATAAGATATTTTCTATGATTTCTTTTAACCTTAATTAAATAGGTATATAGTGTGAAACATTGTTCAAAAAGCCCGGACCCGACAAAAGATTCATGATTCAGCGTGATTCCTGGTTGGCATTCTGCATATAAGCAGGATGTGCGCAGTGTACTCAAAACATCCGAACGTCAAAAAGAGTCGCTACAATGTTGCGCAATGTGATGTAGAATGTACACCTTTGTACCTTTGATACGCTTCGTTATATCAAAGCTAGATCATTGATTTTGCAGTGTTGCTTTACTTACTAGTCTATATAAAAATGTTTTGCATTGCCAATAAAAAGACTAACTAAATAGGCTAATTCCTAACTTTTCCATGTATATAATACACACACACAAACAAACACGCACAATTAGGGTATGCTCTTTTCCCCGCTTGGTCACTTCGACCACGCCACCTCGCCGGTCAGAATATTATCTTCCCCAGTCATGAACATAAACCGACACCCTTGACTACCAGTAGCGGATCCAAGGGGAGGGGCGCACCGGGCGTCCCCCCCCCCCCTCTCTTAATTTCCAAAGCGAAAAAAATATAGCTTCAAACGGCAGTTTTTGGACTGTAAAATGTCAAAATTTTCAAGGTCGCTCGCTCCGCTCGCTCGCATTTAGTCGTAATGCCATTCTCCTGAAGTTGATGCTGCCAGTAATTGCCGGTGTAGCGGCAGATAGCGTTCCGCGGCGTTTTTTGGTCTGAAACAGTCCGCCGGCAGATTGTGTCCTAACACTGGCGGATACTGTTCTGAAGCGCAGGTATCGGTTTATATCGTTACTTCTCGCTGTGGGTGGTTTCTTCTTCGGAATCTTGTGTGTGTGTGTGTGTGTGTGTGTGTGTGTGTGTGTGTGTGTGTGTGTGCTCGTGTGTGTACGCGTGTACAACTCATCTGTGCACTGTAGCTGTCTGCACCAACCACAGTCTGTATTCTGGAAGTAAGAAGAGGAGAGGTTCTCTTCCGCGGTTTGGGCAAATGATTATTGTACCTCCTTTGTAGAGCGATGGAGCTTCTAGTATTTGATCGGATGATTTTATAAATACTGATATATGGTTGTGAAGTATAAGGCTATGAAGATACTGCTCAATTCGAAAATTTTCAGTGAAAGGTTTAACGTTAGAGAATTATAAATGTACTCCAGATGCAATGGAGTGTGGAGAAACTGGGCGCTCCGCTCTTAAGTCATGTTATAGCTCTAAAATGACAGGATTTTGGCTCAGAATTGTGAAAGGTCAGGAGGGCAACACGTTTTATTGATTTATCATGGTTTTGTGTTTGATATGGACAAAGATCCAATTATGTAGTTCACGTCAAGATGGATGAGTTACATTGAAGATACTACGGAAAGCATGCTTTGAAGTTTCTTTTAAAGGATACAATACAGAACAAGATTGGCATGCAGCAACATGTTCAAATCGTCTTTGTTCAAATTATAAGATGATTAAAAAGACTTGGCTTTTGAGACGTAATTCCAGTTTTTAAGTGATACTGATCGATGCAACTACATTGTGTAAAATTCAGATGCACGTCTAATATGTTACCCTTCACTAACAATCGATTTCTGGAGTTTAGTGAATGATGATAAATGAAGGGCCTAGATTGTAAGAGATGAGTTCCATTTAATTCATTTGTGTGCTCTTTCTTATAGAAAAACACAGTCGCTGTACATACCAAAACAATATTTCATCTAACTTGTGCCGGGGCTTACCAAATGGGTAGATTGTTTTGCGTGGCGATAACAGGTGCCATAAACAAAAGTAAAATTCACTGCAATATAGATGTTGTATTCTCTAAATCGTTAATTGATGAGAGTTTTCTTTTTTTTTTAAAGATAATAATACAACAGTTTTCACAGTGAATGTAACTACTGGTGAGCGGCAGCGTGGTTTTTACAATGTAATTTTGCTAAACACTAGCTCCAGGGATATTTTAATTAATGAATTCGCAATGCAAACATTTGTGTTCATTATTGTATATATCTTCATTTTTTAGGAGATATTCATCATTGAAAATATGCTCATGAATATACACTTATTCATTATTGTAAATATGTTTTTGTTGAGACTGTCATACTCCCAATCGGGCGTCGGCAGAATTTAATAACATCTTACAAATCTTACAACATGTCATAGTATTTATTGAGGATTAACAACTGGACTCACTTCCAATGTGCACGTAATGATTTTGGCACTTCATCACTCATTTTTTCCCAGTTCGCCTTGAGCACATTAGTCATGTGGCATTGGCGCATTAAGTAGGCCCTACCCTGCACTAAAACGATAAGTCTAAACATTCACTACGGTATACTGGACCTGTATTGTGGTATGATTTGAATGTGAATTATATTCTTATTCTACAATTCAATAATATTTATTGAAAAAAAACAGTTTGAAAAGTATCTTCTGAGTTCATACTGATGTTCTGTACGAAAGCATTGGTTTTAAATTTTATGTTATATACATGTCGGCATTTTTTTTTCGTTTCAGATTTGTCTTATAACTACAAGCCATATAAAAGCTTTCTTATGTACATTTCATTTTTCATTACATGTATTGTGAATTTTGTGCTGATTTGTATAGTGCATTTTATACTTTGTGTCCACGTTGTTTTGATTTATAAGTTATGTGTTTTTTATCCTTGAATGATGGGAATAAATAGAATGAAATGAAATGAAATGAAATGAAATTATTGTGATTAAGCACCAGTGAGAGAGATAGGCCTATACAATATGCATTCAACAATATTGCCTATAAATATAGTATAGTGATCGTCCGTACCCAATAGTTGCAGTTCTGTCGTAGTAGTTGAGCAGTCTTTTCACATTGGCTATATTATACCTAATGTTTTCTTCCATATCTTGTATAGCATATTGTTTATCGAGCCCCATTATTTTTTTTCTTTTTATGATTGTTATTCCTCTCAATAAGCTGTGTGCTGCGAACCCTTAACAATTGGTGATTGTACCCGATACTTAAAATTGAAGTTCTGTGTTACTTAAGTTGGTAGGCTTTTCACAATGTCTTGACACTTGATAAATGCCCCGGATTCCTTGATTGTTTCCAGATTGTATAGCACATTATTTGTTAGGTCCCATTATATTTTCTTTTTATTACTAGCATTCCTCTCAACAAACTGCATGCTGTGAACCTTTATATTGCTAAGGACATGAGGTTGTCGTGTATAGTGCTCAGCATTTGTATGCATGTTACTGATACTATAGAGTCACACCTTGTGGACTATGGTTCACAATAGCATATCCTATTAAAAAAATAAATAAAGATCATCTGTATATTTGTATCCACGCCTTCCCCCCATGGAGGTGGAAAGCATCTCATTCCATGATCCTGCTATACTACATTATCAACTTCCAAACTCACAACCAGCGATCTCTGCTTGATTACCTTTATTTTGCTGAACACAAAATGCACATAATTATTATAGACTGTATGCCATGAACACAAAAATACATATTACGCCTTCATTGATTTATGATACAAGAGCCAAAGAAAATATCAAATAGCAAAATCATTCACGTGCACAATGTATTGAACATCTACATGTCTAGTTGCACTACTGATAATCCCCATTCACTCTGCTACATATTCGAGACTTCACCCCCCTCCCCCTGTCTGAGTAATAAATATTCATAAGATAATCCTCGCCTGCCTACGAAAAAAAAAAGGCGGGATCCGTGCATGCGTATACGTAGCCTCTTGATATACCAGGGCACGTGATCGGAAGCAATGCAACTCGGGTATGACATATATATATATATATATATATATATATATATATATATATATATATTTACTGTTTAAAAGATTGTGAGTTCTAAATCATCTTTGACTTGCACAAATCTGAATGAGTAGTGGATTTCAATTTATCATATTTAATCAGTTCTTCAGGATCAGGGTAAAAAAAAAATCCCATTGCCCATCTGTTTGTATTGAAGGATAAAAAACTGGAAACATAAACCTTTTTTTTAATTTGTCTATTAAATGAAGATGAAATCGTTCAGTGTGTATAGGATTGTCAAAAAATTTAATCTGGACATCAAAAGAGAAGTTTTAGAAAAAGAAAAGACAGATTCTGAATAAAAGGTCTGGATTGGACACTGATGGCTGTCCCAGATTTTTTTCTCTGCTCTTCTTACGGTTATCCTAAAACAAAGTGGTCACAAAATGTTGATTTAGAAAGTCACTTGTAAAGTGAAGAATTCAAGTTTTACATACTAAGTATGGGAGTATATTTCAGCAACAGGTCTATGTATTAGCTAACTGAACATTAGCATAAAATAAAAGATAGGAAACGGCCATGCATGAGAAAAGATAAAGTTATTTATGTTGTAGTCAGGATCTCTTTTGGAGATTTTTGGGCAGTGAAAAATGTGAGCGGCAAACTCTATGTCAAATACCAAGGAGAGTTTATATCAAAGTCACCTAAAGCTTTCAAATTTCTTCAAATATTATTGAAAAATAGTAATTTGGGGGCTGTCCACAATTGTGCATTAGATATCTCGATTGAAATAACTTTGGGACAATTTCACATACAAAGCACATGGCTGAAGAGCAAGTCTCAGATTTATTGAAACCTAAAGCGACATGGGTGCCTCGTACCAAATTTTGATGAGATCTGTAGGGAGAGAGAAAAATACAAATGGGATAAGAACGCTTTTCTGAACACAAGTGTACTTCTTTTATATAGCTTTTAGCTGTAGCGTATTCAAAGAGAGGCAGATAAATTTTTATATGTCCCTGTTGCGTATTCAAAGGGAGGCAGAATTCACTCCATCGCGTGACGTTTCATGCAGCATTTTGCATACTAAAATGGCTGCCGTAAAGCTCGCGCAACTATTGGTAGGCAGGCCACTTGGAACCTAATCCGCAGCGCGGGACTATTCTGACAGTCACTGGATGACGAAGACCACGGTGCATGCGGCAGGAAAATAAGCAACGCTAACGTACATGTATACCAGTATACCAGTATACCAGTATACCAGTATACCAGTATACCAGTATACCAGTATACCAGTATACCAGTATACAAAATCCGCCGCTGTACAGTATCTGCCGTAACTTATCGCGGCAGATTTTAGCCCACGTCGGAACGATAATCGCGGATTGAAACGATAACCGCCGGTGGATACTGTTTTAGAGCAAAAAACGCCGCGGAACGCTATCTGCCGCTACACCGGCCGGCCTTTCTTCCCTTGTGCATGCATAACATGTGTCGCGTACGATACTCTACTCTTATACGTACACTTTGTACAGTACAGTAGACCAAGCGTTGTGGGACCGGACGCGTACATGGAGTCACTTTGAAGGGCAAATCCAACGATTTAGCAGGTTAATTCTCACGCCGTTTTTAGAGTATGTTGTCTAGTAGGCCTATATGAGGAGTCTATATCAAGTCTTTAAGGTAAAGGGTGCATATTCTATGTACAATAAGTAAGTTTTCATGCGGGAACTTAAGTGTCCGGAAACCCAACCCCCATCATACTTACTGTATGTGCGGGATTTCCGAGTGCGACGTGCGTAAATGTTTGGGACGAACATCTTCGGACGTCTTGACCCACAAAGGTACGTGAAAAACGCTGAAAAATGCTGTTAGTTTTCGAATTTTCGACCCATTTTATAAAACAAATGATGCACAGGATTATTTCGTGGCGTTAGTGGAGGCGTATAGCTCACTCTCGGGTATTTACAATGTAGTGCAACATGCACTCGGCTTCGCCTCGTGCATGTTTCACAATTGTAAATACCCTCGTGTGCACTATACGCCTTCACTAACGCACTCTATCCTGTGCATCATTTGTGGGTATTTACAATGTAGTGCAACATGCACTCGGCTTCGCCTCGTGCATGTTTCACAATTGTAAATACCCTCGAGTGCACTATACGCCTTCACTAACGCACTCTATCCTGTGCATCATTTGTATACTAGTACTAGTAGTAGTAGTAGTACCTGTGTATGTGTGTGTGTGTGTGTGCGTGTTGTGCATGTACATTGATTACGTTCGAGCGTAAACATGTCACTGCACTCACGTGGTTCCTGCGATCAATGAACGACATGCAGGAAAATAACTCGCTTGCGATAGCTCTACAACACACATCACATTGCACACATACACTGTATATCACCTTGTACGTCTGATACAATCACGCCGAGTCGCTCGCCGACATAGGACATAATTAATTATCACCTACTTCTAATTAACTAATCAGTTTGAAAACACAAAACTGGACTCTACTGAAGTTCGGTCTACTATTATTGCATGTTTACATAATAATATGTGGATTTGTAATGATCTGACATTTCACGTGAACTACGCATGTACCTGCTCTCACTATCCACGCTGGCTGCCCTGGCTGACAATCACGATGCTCTCGGCTAGCTGCCCGCATATTTCCAGCGGGGTTACGGGTTCTCATGAACTGCGAATCGAATGTAAACTGAATAGCGAACACGTACGTACGCACGCGATCATGTATGTAAATAATGTACGAGTATGCGAGTCCGTTCATCCTGTACAAATAAATTGGCCAAGCCATAGAAGCCATAGAAATTTGAAAAGTCCACGCGCTTGCGCACTTCAAAATTTCAGCTAAACTTATGAATAATTTCATGTCCTGTAACGTTTCCATGTACGGAAAAAATATTCGCGGCCCGGCCAGGGGGGCGTTTCATCAACGAGTTCGTCGGAGTTTTCACCGACGAATTTGCTATCAGCCAATCAGACCAAGGATTTCATTAGCTTTTAACAGTTGTCAGTGTAAATCCTTGCGTCTGATTGGCTGATAGCAAATTCGTCGGTGAAAACCCCCGACGAACTCGTTGATGAAACGCCCCCCAGGATGGCCCCCAGTTATGGCGTCACCTTAAGAGGGCGCACTTTTATGAACAGTCGCTCGAATCGGTCTATACGAGGAAATCACCGGGGAATCCGCAGTGGACCTGACGTTCTTCTCTCTTTCATTAATAGCAACTCTTACTTTTCATCTTCAGGAGAGAACAACGAGGGGTCCTCGAACATAATACGGGTAACTGTTTAGCAGATTGCTTTTGCAGCCTCCGCGAGCGTTCGTAACATATATTTTCACATCACCTTTTTGGTAGAATGTAATATTCAAATGATCGTACACCTATCACATTGTAATATTTAAGCGCATATTGATTGGACCTTAAGCACTGCGTGTTCTGAAGAAACTACCGTTCATTGGCCCATAATATTATATTGGCACATCGAGTCAAACAGATACATTTCTAGTATCACATGAAAAAAAAACTTCTCGAAAAATAAGTGGAAAACTTTTATGTACTTCATGATTGCTCATTGACACATGACAGCATGTAATTTTGTTATCCTTTTAGAAGTATTGACAGCTTTAGTATATAAGCAACCAAAATACATCGCATTGTCTAGCAAGACTCGACGTTAGCGGTGACCCGGTAAAGTCCGGGACCACTAGAAACAGATGTCGGGCCACCACTTTTAAAGGAAAGATTATTTTGGTGGCCAGATCGGGTCACCAAATTCATTGTCGGGCCACCAAAAGAAAAAAAAAAAGAATGTGTCGAGCCTTACTTGAACCGATCAAGCTCTTATTAGCGGTGACCCCCGTGGCCCAAAGATTCTGAAAATTTATATTGGGACACCAAATGCCCAAGAAAGTTATCTTTTGGTGGCCTATCGGGCAACTAAGACTCAAAATGGATTGTTATGTTTCCTTTTATTTCGGGAGAATACTTTTTTCCCCTCTCGGGACACCGAAATTTGAAATCGAAAGATATCATAGGCCCGAAGAGGTCACCAGAGGAGAAAAAAAAAATTATCGTCGAGACTTGGTTAGTACCGGTATCCTTAGCTGGCTACCAGTGTAGATTTCTTCGGTTACGCATTTTGCTATCCAAAGAGGTTGTTGACCCTGTCACAGAATTGCAAGATAAGTAAGATGTCTGTTTACGTGACTGGTGTGTATTCACGTTTGAGGAAATGGGGTCCAATGCACTACAGTGTACTATAGAATGATGGAATAAAATCCTGGCCAAAATCAAATTAATGATTGCTTGAGAGCGAGGAGGCATTCATTCTGCCTATTAAGGAATTTTGCTTATTGCTTATATAAACATATAATTATGATGACATGTCATTAGTACTTTCACGTTGCGATGGTGTCATCGTTTTATTTATCACGAAGGTTCTACCCTATGGCCCGAATTCACGAAGGTGGTACAATTGAAATCATGGTTTAAACCATGGACAATTTGTATGGAGCGCCAAGTGTTGCATGGCCTATTTCGCTATGAAATCAGTCATTAATTTCCTCGATGTTAATTTTGTTAACGAAATTACAAAATTTCGCCGGCTTGATTGATGTCTGCATTCTCTATAATTTTTTTTTAATTTTTTTTTTTAGTGTTGCTTTATTTTCATCGTTCACTTTCATTATTCATGATTATGGCAATATTTCCTCACGTACTTTCTGCCCGGACAAAACGTAGGGAGCTTCTACTTCTTCTTTTTCTGCTTATATGCCCTGTACTGATTCTGCTGAATTTCGTTTGCAGACCTTGCTATTTTGTGTGTATGCTTTCTACTTGAGTTGTTTATGTATTCTATGTTCCTTGACTACACGTAAAAAATGTCGCTTAAATTCTATGTTTATGTGCATTTGCCTACTCGCTGTATCCCCGAACCCGGAATTGTTTGTGCCTCATCTACGTTCAAATATTTCATTCTTTCGTAACCTCGTCAGTTGACATGCCTTAATATATTTTATGTTCTGCGTTATCATTATGGCTAATCGACTCAAAGCAGCATTTGACTCCCTCGATGAACTCTTTGATTTGTTTAGACGCTCCCCTACATAATCAAGTCGGATCAATTCACACTATTCTGCATTTTTTGATAATTCATTGCCACTAATGTTAGTTCTTCTTCCAATGATTTGTTTGATGATTTTAATTTTGAAGATGATTTCACCTTACTTTCTTCTAAATATGTTACAGTTGATCAATTTAAAGATTTTGTGAAAGGTTTTTCAGAAAGTACTTTTTCTATATGGTACATTTGAATATAAGGAGTGTAAGTCAGCATTTTGATGAAATAAAGATATTGTTAGATAATCCATAAACAACATATATCTGTAATAGGTTTAACAAAAACATGGTTATCATCTGATATTAATCTACAGTATGCATTAAATGGTTATGATTTGATTTTTGATATTAGGGAGCTTTAGAGTTTCGCGACGGGAACTTTCAGAAGAAAAAACATGTTCTGAGCATGCGCAGAATCGTGCGTCAAGTCAATCTATTTTTAGCTTGCGTCGCCTGAGTTTTTCACTACGCGTACAGGGCTATTTTTACGTCCGCACAGTTTGCAACGTATAAGCCGGGTTCACACGTACACCAATTAGCGGGATACAAATCTCGAGATTCGCATCGCGATCGTCATCCCGAGTTTTTTGCACGTGTGGACAGAAAAAACCCGAAAATTAGCGGGATAAGCATCGCGATGCTAATCCCAAGAAATCTTGCACTGGTTCATCAATTAGCGGGATAATTGGCCCCGCGCTGGTACGTGTGAACGGTCGGGATTAGAATCTCGAGTTTTTACATCCCATCATGCAATGCGCACATCACAACGGCGAGGCCTCTGTGAAGAGGTCCTTCACCTCTTTGGAGCACAACAACAACAGCGCGCGAACCACAATCATAATTATGATTTTTTTTTTATTGCTGATCCACTTTCTCACATTTTTAATAAATTCATAATCCATGGTGTTTTTCCTGATTGTAAGAAAACTGCTAAGGTTTTCCCTTCATTTAAAAAAGGAGACAGTTTTGAAATAAGTAATTATAGACCCATTTCTTTACTTTCATCCCTATCTAAAGTTTAGGAAAAATTGCTATTCACAAGAAAAATTGAATTTCTTAATTATTGTAATTTTTTACAAATCCCCAATTTGGGTTTCGTCAGAAACACAGCCCCATTCACGCTCTTTTGAAGTTTATTGATAACGCCGCACACACTATAGTTTAGCATTCTCATCTTGTTGGTATCTTCCTGGAATTCTCCTTCGATACAATTAATCATGAAATTTTACTTCATAAATTGTCTCAATATGGCTTACGAGGGAAGGCCTTGGAGTGGTTCAGGAGTTACCTGCTAAACCGAAAACAATACGTACCTTTAAACGAGAACAACTCTAGTCTTGAAGTCATTAAATGTGGCGTGGTATTATTAGGACCTTTACTTTTCTTTATTTATATTAATGAATTTTTTGCAGATCATCTGACATACTCTCTTTTATATTTTTTGCTGATGATTCAAATATTTTCTTCTCCCACCAAAATGCAATTACTCTTGTCCACACTGTTAACTCTGAATATATAAAAAAAAAAAATGACCCAGTGGATAAGAGCCAATAAATTGATTCTTTATTGGTTGCAAAGAAGTGTAAAATCCAACCTTATATTCTATTGGAATTACAGCTAAGCGGCTCCATCGATCCACTACCTCTCGTGTCCTTCTATTTTTTTTGTCTCTTATCTTCACACCACGCATTAAGCTGCTTTCTCCCCCCCTCTCTCTCATACACACACACACACACTCACACACACACACACACACACACATACTATTTTGTTTCTCTCCTCTCTTTTCCGGCATGACAGCGACTTAGTGTAGTGTAGGGATTTGTTCAGGGTTTTTGTTTCGGATAAGTTAGGTTATAGGTCTTTTTGTCTTAGTTTCTTTGTTTCATCTATTTTCAATGCTTATCAGTCTATCGATCATATAATTTCTTGTATTACGTGTGGGGGGAATGCAGCCTACAAGCTCAGCTTTTTAGCATTCCTCCCCATTTCCAACATTTTCCTATACCTACAAGTTTTCTGTAAATTTATCCTTTACTTTGTATGATGAAATTTATGCACTGTATTCAATTTTTGTAATATATTTATATGTTTTTGTTGGAAATGAAAAATAAATGAATGAATGAATGAATGAAATTATCACTTAAAGGGATGGTACAGTATTGGTGGAGATGAGAATTGGGCTTTTAACTTTTTGCGAGATACCAAGAAATCACTTATGATATAGTACAGAGCATACCGTTTTAAGAGGAATTCAGAGTTTATTAAAGATAACAATCGGGTTTGGAATGACTGAAACATCCAAAAACAAAGTAAAACAAAGCGATCGTAATAAAGTGTTGGTCCCACACTTTATTAGAATCGCTCTTTTTTGGATATCTCAGCCATTTCAAAACAAATTTTCATCACATAAACGTTGAATTCCTCATAGAATTACAGGCTCTTTCATATTTCATAAGAGGTTTCTCATTATCTCACCAAAAAATGTTAGAAACCTCAAATTAGGTCTCAACCAGAATTATACAATCCCTTTAATCTTCAGAAATCTAAGTATATGTTTTTAAGTAAGTCTTTAGAAGTTTTACGCACAGATATCATTTTTGATGACGTTCATTTAGAACGTGTATCTCACGTAAAATTTCTCGGTATTACAGTAGACGATAAACTTTTGTGGAAGCTTCATATTATCAATATAAGTAAAAAAAATCGCGTAATATTGGAATCATTAATGGACTTAAATTTCATATCCCATCGTCTTCCTTCTGGACGTGTGCTGCTTCCGTTCTACTCACGTTCTAGTTTACGAGCAAGTTGCACGGGAGTTGCCTGCGAGGTGCTGCCGCTACGGTCCTTGCACTTGTGTTCTGCGTGGACCTCTCCGGGCAATCCCTGCGGCTCACCCCGAAAAAGGTATTGAGCATGCTCAAGGGCCCGTCACACTTTTCCGGGCAAGCTTGCTTGTGACCAAAGGCCCTGTCACACCTTTCCGGGCAAGACTTGCGTGCAACCTGAGAAGAACAATTTTTTGCGACCCGAAGGTCCTCGCAGACCCGCATATGACAATACCTTGCAAGTATCTCGCTCGTAGCTGCAAGGAATTGCGCACGCAAGTCCTATTTGCCCGCATCCAAGTTGAGGCCCTGTCACACCTTTCCGGGCATGGGTGGCGAGTGAGGGCTGACAACTCGGTTAATGGTTAAGGAATCCCTGTGAAAGAATTTGAAGGAATGTCATAGCTTGGCCGCAGCCGACTCTCAACTAACCAGCAGAAAGGCAGTAACTGACCCTCAGTATGCACGCAATTTACTTGTATAGCTCGCTCCACGACCGCAGAACTGATCAGCTAGACGGATATTGGCAGTATCGACACCGTTCATATAGCCAGTAAAACACCCATATTATGCTCGTAAATGCCCGCAGATGACACGCGCGCTTCCGGCACATCGGCATAATGTAGTAGATCCACGGGCAACCTACGTACTTCAAACGGGTCAACTGCCTGTGGCTTGCGGCAGCTACGTGCCTACTACTGGTGGACCTCTGCGGCAATTCCCGCGACTCACCCGGAAAAAAGTTTTGGTCATGCTCAAAACTTGTCTGCTGGCAAACCGGACTTACATGCGCCCCTCCGGACATTTACGGGCAAGATACGTGCTAGGTATACTGTCAGGTGCGGACCAACTGCAGGGAAGTAGCAAAAACATTTCAAGTCAAACCGCAAGGTTTCCCCAACACGGTGTGACAAGGCTTTGAACATGCTCAAAACTTGTTCCGGGTGAGTCACGGGGGGTTGCCCGCAGAGGTACACGCAGAAAACCAGTAGGAGGCCCTTAGCGGCAGCACCGCAACTCCCACCCATTTACTTAGCAGTCCCCGTATGTCGTTCGTAACTGAAAATAGATCGGTTTCGAAGCTCTCAAGCAGATCACACGGAATACACGCAAGTAGCAGGTAAGTAGCGCGCGTCTAGCACGTAAGACGCAAGTGCGAAACTCACCAACATTCTTGTCCGCCTGTAGAAAATTCCCCTGCGTGCTGGAAAATCTTCATTCGCGACAAGCCTTCGTAGCTTGCCCGGAAAGGTGTGACGGGTCCATTAACGGGGAACAATTTTTGCTACCCGGAGGTCCCAGCACATATCCTTCGCAGTGACAGTATCTCGCATATAAATTAATATCCCTTTCCCGCTGCCCCTCTCGGTGAACCACCGTTGAATTCCCCGGCGAATTCACTGGGGAACCTCTCCAGTCTCGGTGAAATTTTCACTGCCGTCGTTTCACACCTACGACAATGCTCTCGGTGAATTTTGTTTTGTAACTTTCCCCAAGATGTGTTTTCTGCTCGCACCGCGGCCGATCCCAGTTGACGGGGGAGGGTATGGGAGGGATTTTGCATTTTCAGAGTTGAAATTCAGCAATCTGGTGCACACTTAGGGTGAAATATTTGGACAGTTTTCTATAAAAAAAGAAGCAAGACAACCTTCTCATCTCGGGAATTGTTGGGGCAAAATGATACCCCCCCCCCCCCAAAAAAAAAAAAAAAAAAAAAAAATCTCCATGGGGGGACCCTCGAAGGTTGGTTAGTGAGAAAATGAAATAAGGTTCGATGCTAGCTTATTACGGCATACGTGATGAGCCCTCAGGGCTATAGTCGTTCAGGACTGACCTTCAAAACAGAAAACATTTCAAGCCTGAAAAATATTTCTTGTGGCAGTCCACAGGATCGTCTGTTAGATCCTGGAATTCTTATTAAAGGGTGTGTACAGTTCTGGTCGAGGTGAAGATTTAGCTTTTAACGTTTTGTGAGATATTCAGAAACCACTCTATGAGATATCAAAGAGCATGAGGTTCTACGGGGTATCAAAAGTTTATTCGGTGAAAATCGGTTTTGAAATGGCTGAGATATCCAAAAACAAGCTGAAACAAAAAGATACTAATAAAGTCGGGGCATGTCGCCTTTTATTATTAGCACTTTTTTGGATATCTCAGCCATTTGAAAACCAATTTTCATCAAATAAACGTTGAATCCTTCTTAAAATTACATGCTCGTTCATATTTCATTAGAGGCTTTTCATTATCTCACTTAGGAATGTTCAAAACATGAATCCCTATCTCAACCAGTACTGTACAGTCCCTTTAAGCATAGAAATGACTTTTTACAAATCTCCAAGTATTATTATTTGCACTCCTTGCAAATGTTATTCGAATGTTACTTTTCTCTTTAGAACAAAATCCCAAGCTTACTTTTGTGCCGACAGTCATTGCTATGTATATACAAGTTACTCACACATAAGAGTGAGTACAGATTGTCACTCAGTCTTAAGAAGACGAGGAACGTTTTTTGTCCCCGCCGAACGAGTTCGAGCAGGGGACTATGAAACGGGCTCCGTACGTGTGTGTGTTTGTGTGTCCGTCCGTCCGTCCGTCTGTGCGTCCGTGTGTGATCAAAATGTTCAATTTGCTACTTCTCTGTCATTTATGAGCCAATTTTGATTCTGTTTGCTTTATATGATAGCACTACATGGGATCTTTGAAACTTCTACACAGAATTTCAGTTGTGACCTTTGACCTTGACCTTTGACCTATATTGTACATTTTGCTTCAAAATGCTACTCCGCCATTTCTAACCCGATTTTGATTCTGTTTGCTTTATATGATAGCACTACATGGGATCTTTGAAACTTCTACACAGAATTTCAGTTGTGACCTTTGACCTTGACCTTTGACCTATATTGTACATTTTGCTTCAAAATGCTACTCCTTCGCCATTTCTAACCCGATTTTGATTCCGTTTGCTTTATGTGATGGCACTAGGTGAGGGCTTCAAAACTTCTACACAGAATTTTGACCTTTGACTTCTTTGACCTTTGACCTTGATCTTTTGACCTATATTGTACATTTTGCTACTAAATGCTACTTCCGGGGACATATATTACGCACCGCGTAATTTCTACTTTTCCTTGTTTTATCAATGATTATAGAAGCATTAGCAACAGACATCGTATATTGGTATCATTCTATTAAAGATATATGCGAAATAAGATTATGTAGTTGTTACTGTCGACAATTTGTGCTCTTCGCATGTACTTGGTGGGTGACATTTGTTGTTCAGAAGATCCTTCATTCCGAAACACACTAATTCCCTATAGGGAGTACCTACATGTTCGTTTATCTGAAAATGAAATGAAATGAAATGAAATGAAATTCATTTACCAAACAAGTATCGTCAACATTGTCAAAACTGTGAATAGTTAAAGTACAGTTTTGGCAAAAAAAAAAAAAAGAACCGGCAATATGAAATAACAAAAAAAAAAACACAAACAAACATGAAATAACAACAACAACACAAACAAACAAACAAACAACAACAACAACCAATACACCAGTACGTATCATTCCGAGAAACAAATCGTTTCATGATTATCATTGTAGGAGGTCTAATGACTTTCGTTTACCCCTCTCGAGAGCTGTATTAACCGAGAACACACTCATATAGACAGCGGCCGTAAGTTTTGGAATTCTTTAGATTGCTAAATGAGAAATAACTTTCTCACTGAAATTTCAAAGTTCAATAGAAAAATCTATCAGTTCAAATTGAAACATTTTCTTGTTGAGTTCTACCTAGATTAGTGTTTATTCTAGCTGATCACCAGCTATTTAGAATGTTATCATTTCAGGATAATAAAAAGCATACCTCTTTTTATTAGCACTTTTTTTTTCAGCTGGGAGAAAGCACTTGCCATTTCGAGCCACTTTCTTCTTCATCATCTTTTCTATTCCTCCTCACCTGCTTGTGTAGGTAGCCTATCTATAATCTTAGTCATGTCTCGTGGTTGAGCATTTTGTGTTTGTTTTTATGGTTCTTTTGTTCTGTTTATCATATCTTGAATTAATTCATATTTCATTATTGTTATCGAGAAAGTCTTTTTTTATGCCTCCGCCACGAAGTGGTGCCGGAGGCATTATGTTTTCGGGTTGTCCGTCCGTCCGTCCTTCCGTCCTTCCGTCCGTCCGTAATGAATTTTGTGGACAGGGTAACTATCAAAATCTTTTGTGGTATCCTAATGAAACTTGGCATGTATGTGTATTAGGGGGTGAAGTTATGCCTATCAACTTTTGGGTGCACATGCTCAAGGGCAAAGGTCAAAAAGTCAAGGTCAAATGCTTAAAATTTCACTTTTTCACCCATATTTATGCAATGCCTGAAGATATTTTCTTGAAATTCAGTGTATACATGTATTACCCAATTAAGATTCTCTGGTGAAAGTTTGGGGTTATGAGGTCAAAAGGTCAAAGGTCAAAGGTCAAGTAAAATATTAAAATTTTACTTTTTTCTCTGTATCTTGGAAATTGTTCAAGGTATCTTTATGGAACAAAGTATATATGCATGGACTGACTGGCAGTGGTTATCTAGGGAATTTGGGGTTCATGGGGTCAAAGGTCCAGGGTCAAAGGTCAAGGGCAATACTTCAAAATTTTACTATTTTCCTTATATTTATGCAATGCCAGCAGGATTATTTTTTTTTTGACTTGATGTATGCATGTATAACCCACTAGAGATTCTCTGGGATTTTTTTTTTTGCCAAGAAGGTCAAAGGTCAAAAGGTCAAAGATCAAGTGAAAGTGCTGAACTTGAACTTTCTTCATATCTCGGAAGTGGCTGAAGTTATCTTTAAACTTAGTACATGTTTATGCATGTTCTACCCGACAGTGCTTCTCTTATGAATCAAAGGCCAGATGAAAATGATAACAATTTATTGTTCAATACAGAAATTGCACTTTTTCCCCATACCTCGAAAATTACTCAAGTGCGTAAACTTATGAAAGGGTCAAAGTCAAAGTTAAAGTTCTTAAATCCCCAAATACATGCTCTCCTATTCATCCAATTGAACATAGGTCAAGGAAGGTGAACATTCGATACATTTGTAGCAAACATTTCATTTTAATATTTTGCCAATTTTGTGAAAATGTAATCACACATTGTCCACATGTACTATAGACCTATTAGGAGAATCATGCATTATTGCGGAGGCATACCAGTCGCCATAGCGACATTTCTAGTCTTTTTTATTTTTGCATTGATTGCTTGAGCTGTCCACAATATACAAGTACAACATGTACTGGTTTTTTTAGTCGACCCTTCATTTTTTTTTTTCGCAGAACGTAGATAATGTAATAGGCTGGTTCGAAACTTTGTATCCCTGCATACTTTTCATATTTTTTATTACCACTAATTTTCATCTTGCATGTAACCAGTATAACTAATATATAATAATATTTTACGCTTCAACAGGCTACGGGAACATCACACCGACAACAACGCTCGGAAGATTGCTCTGTGTGGTCTACGCGAGTTTTGGCATACCACTCATGTTGCTTTTTGTCTCGGACGTAGGTAAGTTATTTTGTTATTCAAAATGTTTTTGCCACCTCATAATTTCTTCTCGATGGTCCGCCGGTATGTAGGATCTAGGTATGTAGGTATACATGCATATATATATATATCATTTATATATATCAATTTTGTTTGTTTTAGCAAAGTAGAAATATAAATGAATTCCAAAACACTCTTTTCATTTACTGGGTGAGTATACCAAAAGTCAACGAAGCTTCAATTGATCTGGTGATTTCATTTAGATCTATTCATGAAATTACACCATTAACATGGATGGCATTTTACGCAAGACTATTATACAAATAATTCATTAGGTTATTAAATGCCATACTTTCCGGCTTTACTTTTTAACCCACTGTCTCTTCCTTCCTCATTCTGCATTTGATAGGAACGATTACCTCTCGTTGGTTGAAGCGCTGTGCCGTGCTCTTTCGAAGATACAGACTGCGTACAATGCCATCACGCAAACGACGAAGGCAATCTGCAGCGACGGAACTTTTCGGTCGAATGCAGTTCGAGCCTGGCTATGGACCCTACACACTGAGTGATGGACAGGCTCGGGACGCTAGCCCACCACCTGTGACAGGAAATCCTTCTGTTTCCAAAAGCATAAAAATCACCCAAAGTTCCAAGGAGGGTGTACAGAGGATGGACAAAGTTGAAGAAGAAGACGTAGGAATGGTAGGCATGGACGGCGCGTCAAGCGACACGTCCAACTCTGATGGCTCAGACGTGGAAGAGATTGTGGGCGAGATCTTGGAGAGAGATCAAGATTTGCTCGACGGCGACGACGACGATTGGCCGGAAGACGACGCGATGAGTCATATCGAGTCTGACGCCGAGCACGGACTCGACGAGATTCAAAACCTCACGGACGGGAAAACAGCACGTCCATCGACATGTCAGCGTGATTTGCTTGTGAATAAGTCGTTATGCTTGGATGCGAAGGACCATAGCGGGCTTGATGGAAGTGGACAGGACCTCTCTAACTGTAGTGAAGGGCAGAGGATGCCCGAAGGTAGGGACCGATATGCCGTACCGGCTCAGCAGAAGGCCCTGAAAAAGCCCAGTACCAGTCTAAGAAAGGAAACGAAAGTGACAGTATTGGATGAAGCTGCTCTAGACGAGGAAAAGAAGAGCTTTACAGCCAACATCCAAAGCTTAGACCAGTTTTCAAGGGATTTAAGCAAGAATGGTAAGGAAAACGATCGAATGTCGAGAAACGGGACGATACCGAATAAATCTGCTCAGCCTATCAACTTTGAAGAAAATGAACATCACCGGCATAAGGCGACAGATCAAAAAGTGTATTTACAGGCGACAATAGATGGCGCTGAGCCCCAGTCAGGCAAGAGAACTCACAGAGAGAATGGAGAAACGTTCCACGTTCAACCACAGAAAGATACCAAGCAGTTGCAGAAAAACTTGAACAAGAGACATACCTCCAGTTCAACAAGCAAGGAAAACGCCGTCGACAAGGAAATTGACAGTTTTTCATTCCCCTGGTGGATGGCGTTTTTCCTTCTCATAACCTACCTTGTTCTCGGTATGCTGATGTTTTCATATTCCATGCATTGGAGTTTTGTCGACTCGTTCTACTACTCATTTGTATCGCTGAGCACCATTGGCTTCGGGGACCTATACTATCAGCCCAGTGCAGTTTCGAGCTCGATATACTACACTTTTACCTACTGCTTTGTAGGTTTCTGCTACACGTCCATGTGCATGAACCTAAGCTCGCGAGAGATTGTGGCTATTGCACGTCGCGCAGCCTGGCGGATAGGTTATTACAGGAGCAGGCAATATAAGCGTAATTTTCGCGCCTTTTGGAAGGCTAGAAGACTCAAGGACCCCAGGCACAGTGGCAGATGGACGCTAAGGCGACGGAAAACAATCCGAGCAAAGCGTTCCACTTCCGTAGTGTCAGAATCGTTTGTCCAATAACACTTTTAAAAGATCACAGGTGTTTAATGCACTGTTGCAGTTAGAACCTGGTAATTTTGGACATCAACAACAGTGCAAGTTGTTGCAGCTTCTCCTATCTTTTGTTTGAAATCATTATTCATTAGTTATTCTCATGTCACATCCAAAACAGAAGCTGCTCTGTTGCTGTTGTAATATCTGAATTCCAGAAATTTTTCTCACGTACAGGGATATTTCTGTTTTGGATACGATATGAAAACCTCTAATTCAGTATTTCAATCATGTGGATGAAATTTAACCAAATCAAATCAACCTCTTGCTTAAAATAGTTAGGTGTTACCTTTATTTTGCAATTGTAAATCTGTTTTGGACGCTAAGTCCTTCAATTTCATAATGTGATTTCATTATGTCATTGTAAGTATACTGTACATGAAATTACGTCATGGAAATGTCGCCGCACTTAATTGGCTCTCACGTAATCATGTAACTGACCATGACCTGGCATACAAAGCTGTTCATCTGTTCCTGAGTGAGAAGACATTTTGTCATACCTTGCTGATCAGGGATCCAGGTGATATAACTTTGTGTTCACCTTAGGTGGAAGCGCACAGACCTCTCCTTTCCTATTCCCTTTCTTCTATATACTATCTCTATATGCACATCATCCCTCCATTCTATTTGTTCCATATGTATCATGTATGAGAGTCGCAAGCAAATCAAACTACGCTTAAGCTGAAGCCCCTCTGTATCATTAATTGTATCGCTGATAATGTTTATGTTACATATTGTAAAGACAAAACTACTATGTTAACAGCTTATGTTGACGTGGATGTACAGTATGTGGTATGGCACCAGCAATGTTTGCACACATGTACGTACATGACAATTGTGTAATGTGCATGTACAATGATAATGCACGAACCAATAAATCAAATCAAATCAAATCAAATCAAATCAAATCAAATCAATCCAAACCAAACCAGTCCAAACCAAATCATGTGCCAAACGTATTATTCAGTTTATCATCTTTGATCGCAGAAGCTAGAGGTTATGAAGTATTATGGCAAACATGTGTTTGATTGCAAACTCTAAATTGTTACTCTAGTGTAGCAGTAGATGTAGGCCTACCTGAAAATTATACGGCCTGGTGCATTTTTCCGATGGAGCCAACTTTACCCAAACCATCGAAGATAATATTATGGTTTGTGTTTTATTTGGTCATGCTAATGAAATACTTAGTGACAATGAGCAAGCCACCAAGGAACCGAGAGCTTTAAGTTACCTCCGAGGAAAGTGCCTTACCAAGGGGCGCGATTGCCGCTGCCCTAAGGATCAATCCAAGGACCTCATCACCGAAAGCCCTATTATTGATTACATTCATAATTATTCTCTCACAAGTAACGACACAAATTATTAGCTGCTTCCTGTGTTTCAGAAGTCAAGATGTGGGAGTGTTTAACAGATCTTACAGAGGTATTCTAGTCCAGTTAAAGAAAGAGTAAAATCTTACGAGTATATAAGATTAAAAAAAAAATGATCAAAATCGGATTAAACTTAGAGAAGTCATGAAATTGCTAAGTTTTGCTAATTTCTGCAGAACAGTTCTCGTACAGTTGATATGAATATGCAAATGAGTGAGCTGATGATGTCATCACCTCACAATTTTGCAGTGATTATGTACAAAAATGACTAAAATGCAAGGTTTCTGTTATAAAAGTGTAAAACATGATGCTTTTTGCTAGAATGAATAAAGGTCAGTTAGATATCATCATGATTTGATACTGGGGTGTAACTGCGTTTGACCAAAACGCTGGAAATTTCAACTTTTTACAGTATGTTCAAACGACATATAGCAAGTTGTGAGAGGGTATGACATGATCACTTCACTATTTACATATTAAATTATTTAATTATTATTATCATTTATATTCATTATTTATTATTCATATTATTATCTATTTTTATATTTATTTATATATTCGTATTAACTGTTCAAGATCTGTTTCCTAACAAAAAAAAGTAAAAATTCAGAAATTTGAACTTCTTTGTTTTTCATCCGATTTTGATCAAAGGTTCACGGTTTTGCCTAAAAAAAGAATTAATCCTTCTTTTCAGACTAACTTTCAACTTCACTGGAATTCCTCTTTACCAGTATTTGAAGGCAACGCGGGCAAGTACCAGAGTATGAAGTTGTTGCACAACTTTTGCGCACACAAAATACAACCTACACGTTTGTGTCTCAGTGGATATAAGCACAGATTTTTAATCGTAAGGATTCTGCTTCGAATCCTTTGACAGCGGTATAGTTCTTGCTGTAGGTAAGAGATATTTTATCCTCACTGCCGAGTCCTTTGGAGGGACTTAAAACCGTTGGTAAGATTGATAGCTTCTCATAAATATTCTGTTACTTTCTTAGTATACACGTCAAAAGATTCTCAACACACAAACACACACACACATACATGTACACAGACACTCGAGCCAGACGCCCCAAATTAATACCAAACCAGAGCAACTTATTTAGTGCCATTCGTCACTCTCTTAATGACAGCTAATTACGTTTCAAAATGCATTTATGCAAGTTTCATGCAGCATGCAAATTATATATAGAAAAAAAAATGTTGGTCTGATTTTTTTTTTCTTGTTTGTAAATTATCAATATTGGTTGCTACCGGGAATTCAAAAGGCAAAGTAAACTTATTGGTTAAGACGTAATTTCAGGTTTCTAACATTTTTTGGTGAGATAATGAGAAACCTCTTATGAAATATGAAAGAGCATGTAATTCCATGAGGAATTCAACGTTTAGTTGATGAAAATTGACTTTGAAATGGCTGAGATATCCAAAACAGAACGATTCTAATAAAGTTCTAAAAGGACCCACCTTTTATTACGATCGCTTTGTTTTACTTTATTTTTGGATGTTTCAGTCATTCCAGACCAGATTTCATCGAATAAACTTTGAATTCCTCTTAGAATAGAGTTATATGCTCTGCACTATTTCATAAGTGTTTTCTTGGTATCTCGCAAAAAGTTATAAGCCCAATTCTCAGTGTCATACTGTCACTATTTTACTTTCGTTTTGGAAAATACAGGAGAAGGTGCAATGATATTTGATTCCTTTCAAGCAAGAATTAATCAAAGAGAACGGTTTATTTCGTACCAAAGAGACAAAAATTGGTTGAAAATGACTTCCTAATAAGAAACTTATGATTATTAGCTTTCTACGCATGGTTTGGCATGACATCTAGATATACATAGTGACCATGTGACCACATTTCTTCCATGTACATTGTAATTCCCCTATGGAAAGTTTTTTTTCTTGAGCTTAATACAAAGGAATTTTTTTTTATTTTTTTTTTAATTATATGAGTGATCAATAAAAGAATTTCGGCGGCAGTTCTAAACAGAAGCCCAAGTAATGGTATACAACTGTACAATGTATAGGCAATGTGTAATGCATTATTATAATGCAATATGATTATAATACTCATATTATTATGCTACAATGCGATATGATAATGACATAATAATGAAACAGTGATTATGTCATAATGAATAATGCAACAGCATCAATAATTGTGATTTGTCGGAGGATTTGTGATCAGTAAGCCTCAATCAAGACTCGCATTATTCACCAGGCATTCTCTTGCGAACTCTCTTGGAGGAGTCTGCGCCTTTGAATGGTTCTCCAACATAATTATATATGGCGCTATACAAATGCTGTGGATCATCGACATCTTCATCAGCCTAATACAATTTTCGGATTACTAAATCAGGGGCTGCCCAACGTTTCTTTAAGGTGTGTGTGTGTGTGTGTGTGTGTGTGTGTGTGTGTGTGTGTGTGTGTGTGGGGGGGGGGGTAGAGTTGGTGTTGTTATTTTCTAATTTTGTTTTTCACAGACCAAAATAATTGGGCTTCAGCCCTAAACCCACCTCCCCCCCCCCCCCCCCCCCACCACCACGGGTTCCGAGGCTGTCCCTGCCTTGCACTTCTAGCGAGGAAATACACACTGTTTGTAATATCAAAGAGAAGATATATCTTGCAAAATGTTTTCCAAAGTTTGGCTCATCTTGGCCAAAGTTCCGTTGAAATTGCACGACTTCCATTTCTGAGTATACCATGCACTTATAGGCTACTTCTTACTTCAACACAATGGCATTTTATTCTTAGTGATTATGTCATGTCTGTCCAATTTCCATAGACGCTGTTTCTGACCCCAATACTTTTATAATAATTATGTTTATCACTGAGGATAGTTCTCCAGTCATCTGAGTGTCTATTTTCGGCTGAAATAATGAATGATACACTGTATGTCACTTTATCGTATATCGTGTGATTTGATAGTATTCGTAAGCATGTTGGAGTTATTCGCAATTGAGGACTAAAACATTATAATCTCAAATAAATCAAAGGGAAATTATCAAATATCATACGTGCATGTCATTCTGTTGCTGCGTGTGACATTGGTTATGAGAGGCATTGCAGTAGGCAATAAATGCGCTTTACAGAGTGGATTTGGCGCAATATAAGTCATTATCATTATTATTAATACTACTACTACTACTACTACTACTACTATTACTACTACTACTACTACTACTACTATTACTATTACTATTACTTTACTATTACTATCATTCATTACTGTTATCATTATGCGTACTAATATTTCGTCATTTTGAATGTTATTATTCCTCTCATGTCAATCGGCGCATTGTTTGGTTTATTTTATTTTCTTCAACATGATTTTTAATAGATCCAAATTCTTGTCAGTAATATCACAAAATAAAGCATTATAATAGGCTCTACAGATTACAATATACATGATTCGAAGAAGGGAAATGAATGTGTACATTAATTACACTAACAAAATATGTATTGCATTACATGTAAGCCCTACCTAATTTGCCAATGATTACTTGAGAAATTATGCAGAAGGAAGACTGCCACTATAAGCGGATGCTTGAGCACGTGGCAGCCCAGAAAACCTGCCAATGGGGACGGGGAGTGGGGGGGGGGGGGGGGGTGTCAGGGCGGGTAGAAATTTTGGTTAGCGAAATGGAGCTACCTCAACTTTTATAAAGCATTATGGCTTTATATTCTGATGCATAGATACTACCGGTGATAGAGGTATGGTAAATTATGATTATGATGATGACAGGATGTTGATGCGAAAAAAAAGGGTGATGAAGATGATAGTGATGGTGTTGATGATGAAGGCAATGTTGATAGATTTAAATGGTGGGCACAGAAACATCGCATGTATTTGCAGTAGTTTTAGATCTAATTCACAGAAGAAAAAAAAATTGACCACAAAAAAAAAAATCGATGTTTAGTCTGACAGTAACATAGTTTCTTATCTAGCCTTAAAAAAAAGAATACATTTTTACATGTCTTACATAATTGTTTTTAATTACATAAAGGTGTAGAATTGTGTATGTAACATGTCATTATTCTTCCAATGGAATCAAAGGTTCATAAATGAGGTGTATAATCATATAGGCCTATCTTTATCTATTCATTAGTGTGTGTGTCTGTGTCTGTATATATGTGTGCGCGCGCGTGCGCATGTGTGTAGTATACGTAAGATGTTGGGGATATCACGAACAAGTAGGCACACAAGAATCTCCCCAAATCCCCATCTCATCCGAGAGTACCGAGTCAGCGAACTATCCGTGTCAATGGCTGACTTTCATTGCGTACTTCTTCGCAATAATGAAATCACACATTTCTTTTCTGTTACCAATGTCTGTACGTTTGATGTATCATCAGAGGACCTTGTGTCTGGAAATGGTACAGTAACAGACGAAACTACAACGATATACAGACTGTATATGTACTGACCTTATGAAGAAAATAGTCCAGGCAGACTGATAAACTTCTCATGATTGTTGACCCATAATAGTCTCAGAGACAATGTGAAAAAAGGCGCTATTAAACAGATACTTATGAAGACCGAGCGATTGACTTCTCATTGTCAGACACTGATTCTCAACAACTCGGCAACATTTCATAGATATCTGCATATCAATAACTACAAATAATTACCACCGCCAAGGGAGGAAGATGTTATCATTGGCGTTGGTTTCTTTCTTTGTGCAAAATAAATTTAAAAGTTGTGAACGAATTTGAATGAGACTTACAGGAAAGGATGAGAATAATATAATTTGATATAATATTATTTGATATGATATAACATGATTTGATATAATATAATATAATGATAATATAATTTGATATGATTTAACATAATTTGATATAATATAATATAATAATAACATAATTTGATAATATAATTTGATGTAATATAATTTGATGTGATTTAACATAGGCTAATTTGATATAATATAATATAATAATAACATAATTTGATAATATAATTTGATATAATGATATAGTTTGATATAGTATACTATTTTGAATTATTTTTAATAAAATGAAAATAAAGTAGAGAAAAATTTGAAAATTTAAAGTAATTTTATGAATATAAATTTGGCGTAAATATTCCAAGAGGAATGATAAACGCCAAATAAATTCAAATAACAACAACAACGAATGACATAAGAAACAGACGATTAAATTTTGGTAGTGATCGGAGAATATTTATTGATTTTATGAAGGATTTTCAATATTTTGGCAGGTATAGGGTCAATGAACTTGGGAGTTCAAGCTGCCTCTTGGCGGAGGTCTGCGCTCTCAGAGTGCTTCTCTAGTTCATGACATCTGCTGCTTGCGAATGACATTCAGTGCTTCGTAGGGCGTATCCTCCTGTCGAGAAATGGCGCCGACCCAGAAACGAAGATGATATTGTCTTAATATTTACACAAAACATTATCTTGTTTCACTATATTTGTAAAAGAAAAGAAAACATGATTTCTGTTACTATCTTCTTGTTTGTTTTGTTTTGTTGTTGTTGTTTTTATATTTCACATGAGCTCTGGCAGCCTTTTGACCGTTTCTATTGCTTGCTACGCTCAATAAACTTCAAAAATTCCAGAAAGCTCGCGAGCTCAGACTAGCAGTACTGTAAAATCCGAAGAGCATATATTGTATAGAAGTGCCCATCACTTGTACCCTTCGCCACACCTTTTCAATACCTCATATTGACTCAAGAGCGCAAGAGTCTTGTAGTTATCGATTTCTACAAGTAAACCCACCGATTCATGGCATCGGCGCACGTTAACTCGTCTATAGGCGACGTACATGCACATTCATGGGCGGGTGAACACTCCATGACTTCATACGCGCGCGGAAATGAGCTCATTTCAAGTTGCGACCAAAGAGTATAACTTTATACGGCTAGGGTTCACTTGTCATTAATAGAGTGGTAAACGCAGTTAATATAAGTCGAAAAACTAGCTTTTTTTTGGACCTCATGAAACCATGAAAGCATCTACGACAGTCGCTATAATATTATGATGCACGAAGTGATGTGAACAACGAGAGAATCTGTAAGTTGGCGTCTCCAACATTGTTACCTGCACGAAACTGCTGCTCGTTGACATCCGACGAATAAAGCGCAGACGATTTAAGGTGGATCTGAGGGTATAGGCTTGCGTCCTCCTGTCCCGCTATGCCCAGAACAATAAAAATGAATTGATGGTAGGAGACTGAGTGGATTTGGACGCCAAACTTTGCACTGTGATGTCATCGAGATCAGGTGAGTTCACTGTGTCACGTAGATGAGCAATGTTAGCAATCTTCCATTTGGATCAAATGTGGTAATTTCGGCTTGATTAAATACTGTGTGTGCAACCATGATAATTTTCAACGAATACTGTATGAGAAACTGTATATTCCTGAAGCATAGAAGCACCACTGGCAAAGGAGTGATAATAGGGAATATAGAATGCCGATTTATTGGTTGCGTATAAGTATGCAAGATAACGCTAGAACTCCATAGACAGAGCTCTTGCCTATTACATTCATATCCCGTCTCATAGCAACTTGCATGGAAATATTTGCTCGATTTGATAGGTTTTGGCTCTGTACCTGCACAATCTGCACAATCGAGCTCTAATGTTTGAACAACGCTTCGGCGTAGAATGATATAAACCTGTACATTGTACGCCTCTCACCTCTTTTTCACTCACTCTCTCCCTCTCTCTCTCCACCTCTATTTCACACACAAACGCACATACAACAAATGTATACATATCCTAGGTCCGACGGATGATAGAGGTCACATTATACGCTGCCTGCAACCACAAAACCAAGACAAGAATCCCAATTAAAGTGCATCATGATATACATCACTCTAAGACATTTACAGCAGACATTGTGCAAAAGAAATGCGCCTCTTGCCGGTTGCTTGCGGTGAATTAATGTACTGTCCATTAAAGGGAATTATGAGCAGAGTAGTCTTGTGTCTAAGTTCGAAAACAATATTGGATCGTGGTAGAGCTTTGTCATGGAAACTACTCATACTGAAAGTAGTGTCAGTTGCTCGCCGTTGTCTTCTTCTTCTTTGTGACTCTCAAGTATTATTCTCTCTTTTATGCTTAGGTACCTCGTGTGTGCGACGAAGATGTGCCTTTATCGATTACATCGGGAGTTCTTAAGTGGTTAAACATGTTGGATTTGAATAGATGCTATTGATTTTGTCGACGGCCGGGGTGTGCGAAAAGAAAGACAAAGGAAGCGATTCGCGCCGCTGAGTCATTACACTGAAAAAAAAAAAATCATTGTCCTCGCCAAGAAACGTAAATGCGTGTTTTTCGCCCCTTGCGCTTGACATTCTTCGAGCACCGTTCCCGTCGACCAACTCGTACCTGGTTGTTACGCCTGACAGCCATCCCCCATTTTTGTCTTTGGGTTTTTTTTCACCAGACATGCCCTTCAGGCTGAAGTAAGAGCGAAATATTGGTCTCTCCCGTTTATTTCGAATGCTGTCATCCATTTCTACCATCCCAAAGAAGCAATAGATTACCGGTAGGCCTATACCTACCGACTTATTACCTAACCAATTAAACGATGAATGACGGCCACTGTTCACGCTGACAAGGACAAAACTGCTGGTTTGGTTTGAGCAGAAAATACATCATTATTACCAAGATGGAGACAAGAGTAGATGCTGGAAATAGAGTTGCTTCGCTGAGTGATGTCCAATCACAAAGAGGAACGCTGGTCGACACGAACGCTAACGTAACGAATAATCAAGCGATATGGAAGACCAAAACACCTGTCACGGCACCGAGTCTGCAGCAACAAACCAGCGTGGCGATCCGTAATGGAGCTGCTCCTTTCAAGCCGGGATCGAGCAGGTGGAGAATTGTGGTTCCGCCCATGGCCACGCAACGCCATGCGCATAGCAACCACACGAGAATGCCGGAAGAGCACAATTCTTCAGATTCAACGTTTCGAGATCCTTGCCAACTTGATGACGTCATTTCCCCTCGAACGTGGTCGGAAATCATCGCACAAGACATTGCTGTGCTATCGGAAGGTAGTCAGTATAGAAACGAAGGCAGCGATTCATGTGTGGAGAATAAACTTGGCACTGCAATGAAAAGTGAAAGTGGAACGAAACGGCGACTGTACGTACAGGATGTCACGTTTCACGTCGAAGATCCCAATGGAAGAGAAAGTCCAATCCTCCAAAGGAATGATATGAACCTGTCAGATGGACTTATCACATCACGTACCTGGAATAACATGATTAAGGAGGACAGATTTGAACCACAAGCATCCGAAGTAAGCATTTCTTCACCATTTATCTCTACGTTTTCACATTTACACTGTATTTTGCATGTAGAAAGATATTTACATTTAACGTCACATGCATTAAATCGTTGTCTCGTTGCAGTTGGTTTTTTACACTCGCGAATATTTTGTACCTTCAAATGCACCTCACCACCATCACCATTTTTTTCTTTAGCGAATAATTACTTTTCGGAGAGCTCATATCAACAAAAGATTGGAAACCTTATTACGCTTGTGGTCGAATTAATGCATGCGATGGCCGCTTTGTCATATAAACAGGGAACCCTCTCCGACTAAGTTTCTTTTGTGCATTTTTTTTTTTTGGGGGGGGGGGTACCAATCATGGACATCCATTATCTATAAAGGTGGAAGGTCGACATTTTCTCACAAACACATCTCTCTCGTTCCCTTTCACACATCAACATTAAACGCTTTCATACTGTACATGCAAACGATGAACACTTTTACAGACACTGTGCTACAGGGAGCAGCAACTACTGTAATGTTGATGTCCTGTATGATAATGTGCGTTGTACAGTAAGTACAGAAAGTACAGCAACTAGACTATTATGATTGGTTTTCAAAGATATATATATATATATATATATATATATATATATATAATCTTTTTTTTTCGACTAACCGGAAGACTATTGTATTATAACCTTTAATTAACTTTCATGAATTAGCGTCTTGCTACAACATGATGATGAACCGTGTTGAATTCAAGATCGCTAATGACCATGTTATACCAAAGATGACTAACAATCGTTTTGTATTAAAGATTCATTCGGCGGTAGGAACATCCGCGGACCTAAACGACCTCTCGCTGGACACGCTGTCTTCTTCCATCCAGTACGCGTGGCCAAACGGCACCCGTGTGGTTGACGGACAAGAAGGCAGTGACTCAAACCAAGATGAGACGCGTCCTGGGAACACATCTCCGGGGACGGAGCGGTTGGAGTCGAGCATCCAGATGCTTCGAAGAGAACTGGTACGAGTGGTAGACACCGCACCCCTTTCAGTCCGCCTAATTCCAATAAAGCTTAAACATGCAGCGTGAAGGCAACTTTTTGATTACGCCAATTAAAATCGACGTAGGCCTATCGTTCCATACAAGTGCATATCGCCTTCTCCAATGTTATCGCAGTATACTGATTTCCCTACATCGCGACGCTTTCAATGATGTTTACATACATGCAGTATTATGTATGTATCATCAAAAACAAAACTGGAAACCAAAGTCATGCTGTATTCACCAACAGTTTATTTCGACACATAAATTTACTAGCGATTCCCTCTTTCTCAAGCGTTATATCAACATTTGTGTGCCGAAATAAACTGTTGGTGAATACACAGCATGGACGTGGTTTCAGTTTCGTTTTGATGATAATTATTATCACGCCAACACGTGGACAACTTACTCAATATATTGTATATATGAGGCGGCAGAGCGTTTTTTTTTTTTTTTTTTTTTTGTGTGTGTGTGTGTGTGTGTGTGTGTGTTTTCGAGGCTGCAGCCCCCTGGTTCGAAAGCAAACAAAATACTTCTACTGTTGCGTGAATTTTTATTTACCGATCAAAATATCTAAACATCAAATACCCGGGTCTAGTGATTGTGCATGACGTGTGCGTAACTTTGGCGTCCAGAGGTACACCCGTATTCAAAATGTTCATGGCCTGTTTGAAGTTACAAAACGCCACTGTATTTCAACTTTTTCTTGTGAATATTTCAATAAAAATCCCCAAAGCAGGGTTACAATAGTCTTTAAAATTATGAATTCATATGACCATTCGTTACACGCAGTCGCTTAGATTTTACTTATGATAGGTGAAAACATACTCATTACAGTGTTGCAAATTCACTTGTTATCACAAACTATCGTGGCTGAGGAGTGGAGACTTCAAAATCACCGAGCGACTTAAACTTTACTTTCATCATGTTCATAGTAGATTTTCTATTTAACTGCTTCTTTCTTACTTCTTTGATGTTGTTGTTGTTGTTGTTGTTGTCCATTTTCCATCTGTGAAGATGGCTGGATAGCCCATATTCAGCTACACTAAGCTGGTCTTCCATGGGGTCCAGTTGGATGTGGGGTGGGACCACTTCACCGGGTTAGACACCCTGCTCTTTGCGATGAATGAATGAAGCGGGATCTTTTACGTGCATGAGCTGTGACTCTCTCATACACGGGACCTCCATTTTATGTCCTATCCGGGACCTCCATTTTATGTCCTATCCGAGGGATGTCTTCACTCACGTCTTAAACGAAGGGACTTCTATACAACAAAGACTTCTCGATTGAAAAAAAAAGAAGAAATTATGACGTCTTTCTTTAAAAAAAAAAAATTGATTTTTGTGATACTTTTCATCTTTTATTCACGGGAAGTCAAAAGTGAATACGTTAATTCTCTCGCACTATGATTTTAGCTTGAAAGTAGAAGGTCTCAGCGTGTTTAGCTTATTTGCAGTTGCCTTATTTTAGAAATGTTTGGTTTAACACATACTGATTGAAAATGATTATAACCTTTCTCTCCTGCAGAAAAGTATGAGACAAATCGACCAAAAGATTTTCCGCCAGCTGCTGAGAAACTACGAGATGATTGGTGAAATGTTAGATCACGTGCACGTTACCATGGTGACGCCATCCTCGACACCCTCTCCGTACCCCGCCTCGCCATGTTCCACACCGAGCTCGCCGGAAAAGTCGAAGACGTACGCGGCGGATTCTGGAGATGCTGATTTGCTGAACATCGTGAGAGAGGCCCTGGCGCAAACTGGTTCGCTGAACATCCAGAAGATCGTAACCCAGTTATCTCCCATACGCCGCAGGAGGAGCAGCGAACCGCCGCCCGTAGAATACGACGATTTGCCTTTGAACTTTGATACAGAGGATGACGACATCGAAGCAGACGGTAGGTGGAAATTAAAGGGATGGTATAGTTTAGGATGGGAAGGGCCTTCATGTTTCAAACGTGTTTTTGGAGATCAATTTCTTAGATAATGAGAAACATCTTATGAAATATGTGAAAGAGCATAATATAATTTCATAAGGGTAATCCAACTTTGTATATTTTTTTGATAAAACATAAAAAAAAAGAAATCAAATTCATGAAATTCTTCCTTCGAGATGTTTTCATTGCAACTGATTGACAAATTGCCCTACATCGACGTAGATAAGCACTGAATTGATCAGTGTTTTGGTAGTAGCCATGACAAAAGAAATCATGGGCGTACATGCTCGAGCAGGACTCGAACCTGAGACCTCCTGATCACCGAACAGACGTCAGTCCGGACAGGCGTCATGTCTCTATGTCATGATATGTTTAAAATGTGAATTTCGCATTTCTGTTTGTACCAGAGAACTGTTTTAAATGTAGCAAATGTTTATGGAATTTTAATAGTCAAAAGCTTACGGTTTAGCAGGGATCACAGTATCTCCATTATAGTCTGTGAAAAATGAAGGTTGGGCATGTCTATTTGTATCAGAGAACTGTTTTAAATGTAGTCAATGTTTATGAAATGTAGTAAAAAAAAAACAAACTATTGGTTTAGCGGGAATCACAGTATCTTCATTATCATCATGGTCTGTGGAAAATGCAGACTGCGCATGTCCGGCAGAGAATTGTTTTGAATGTAGTCAAAGTTTATGATTGGGAAGATCCTTTCGTTTCGTTGACACACATTTAGACGTGTCAAGTACAATACTTTTCTTCCAATTTTTACTCATCCTTTTTTTTTTCAAATTTTCCTCTTCTCCTCCCGCAGATCTTCTGAGTTTTTCCTGTCCGGTATTCAAACAACCCGTGGCACCATCGAAGAGAAAGAGCCTGCCGAATCTACCGGGTGGGACGTGACAGCGGTCGACCAAATCCTTTGCTGATGAACTTGATATACTAAGATTACACATGCAGTTATTTTCCTTGGTAGTTTCGCAATTTGATTATCCCGAGTCAGCGCTTTCTCCTATAAAGAGGAAATTAATAGTGTAATTATATCCTAGAAAGGATAATCAAAAAGGGCATTGACAATGTTGCAAAAATCGCAATTTGTGTTAAAGACAAATTGATTATCCGTCTGAGTGTCATCAAGCTGTCAAATCTAAAGTGCCACATGGGCACGGCAGTCGCAAAAATAAAAGCCTTTTTCTTTTCTTGTAAAACGACACGAGTCATACAGCCCATGAGTTCGACATTGAAAGCAAGTCCATGAGTCATACAGCCCCCGAGTCATACAGCTCACCAGCCCATGAGTTCGACACTAAGACCCCGTTTACAGTGCGAGGCTCGGCCGCGGCCGAGCCCACCTTCATTTCAGTGTAAACGCGCAAAAGGCCAAATGCGAGGCCAAAATTGGCCGCGCATTTGGCCACGCTCTGGAGGTGGTCTCGGCCGAGCCCGGCCTTTTCTCAGTGTAAACGCAAACTGGGCCAAATGCGCGGCCAATTTTAGTCTGGCTTCCAAACCCTCTGCCTGTACTATTTCGCTATTCAGAATAATAACCCCCTCAACGTCGAAAACTAGTATAATTTAAGGTGGTTTTATCCTGCAAAGGATTTTTTCCTTCGGCAAAGGCCTTTGCCCGAACGGCGACTTCGTCGCCACGGATTTCAGTTGGCAAAGGGTCTGAAGACCAGACAATACCAAATTGCGTTTGTTTATAAGCAGAGCGCCACTATGTAGGTTTGAATCAAAAGCGCGGCCGAGCCCGGCAGTGTATAAACGGACAAAATTGCGGGGCTCGGCCGCGGCTCGGCCCAGCCCCGCACTGTAAACGGGGTCTAAGCCAACAAGGCTCACGAGACCGACACATTACGCGCCGTATTGTATCTGTCGAACTCGTGGGCTGTTTTTACCTAGTGTCGAACCCATGGGCTGTATGACTCGTGAGCTGTATGACTCATGGACTTGTTTTCAATGTCGAACTCATGGGCTGTATGACTCGTGTCGTTCTAGTGGGATGACCCCGTTGACCCGCCCTTGAGAGGATGCATGGGATGATTTATAATTAATTCATAACATGCTTATTAGCAGTCCTATTTTCCTAAAAAAAAAAGCGCTCCAGTCGCTTTTCACATGCATAATTTCTCCTTTATCGTCTTCGGAAGCCGTGGTCTGATGTTTATCTTTTGTCATGGCGTGACTCGAGTTGTTACTATAATCCCCATGCGTGTGAAGGGCATGTCATGCTCAATATACCGGTAGACATGAATCCCTGCGTGTATATAGCTATACCAGATAGCACACGCACATCATTCTGTAACCTAAGCTCTCAACTTCATCTCCGCGTCCGTAAATGATCATCCTGCCAAGCGAATCTATGCAATCAAATTAAAATCTCACTGCCATGCCCGGATGAAGCTCAACTATACAGCGTAAATAGCATTTTTCTTCTCTAGACAAATAGATCTGTTCTTCGTGACTACTCGAAGTTTCCTTTTAAGCATGATCATTTGGACAATCAAAACTTATCCCCGTGACTTTGAGAACTGGTGATAGCTCATAATTTGATCGCGCAATCTCTCAATCGCTGTAACCATGCAAATGGGTGGAAAGCTAGTCTCCAAAATCAAAAGGTTCCTCTTTCCAGAGAACTACAAAAGCTTCTTTTCAAATGAAAGGTTATATTCTATGTATCGAATGTATGTGCCAGTAGCTTTTACGCTCAAAATCTGATTGCCAAAAGACTTTATTCGCCTCTGCTTTTATTACACACACGTTTTAAAGTAGGCCTACGTTTTCCTTCATAATGGTCGTAAAGAAAGTTGAGGGGTCTTAATATTTCTATGTAATAACTTATTATTGCCAGGCTTTAATAAAACCTATAATGGCATGTGACATTTGTGTGTGTGTGTGTGTGTTATTTTCCTAGTCTTCACACGTGTGTGTTCCTTGCTGAGTTGTCTCTACAGGGGTCGTTCAGCTGTGCAAATTCGCCTTGTTGAAATAATTACAATAATTACCACATAATAATGCGAATTTTGTGCACACTAAAATTATAGTTCGGCACAATGAAGGGCAATGGTTCGAAATGTAGTTCTTTTTTAAGTATACATGCTGTATTGATTGCTTGTGGGGCATGTGTCAGATTGTGAAGTTGATAGATTGTGTAGGCCTACCACGATAATAATATTGAGTTGAGTTGAGTTGAGTTGAGTTGAGTTGAGTTTTATTAACTACATACATGTGAATATGATAACATGATAACATGAAATTCCATAGGGTAAGATACAATAACGTGGAAATTTTGTATGAGAATACAATGATTTTGTACGAGGTTCTTACAGCTATGCAAGCATATATTTTACATACACACATGTACTTATATCTATCTTACATAAGAATACATGTGGTATAATAGATTTAGTTTCGTTGTGATACATTTATCACTGAAAAGGCTAAGAGAATGAATAAGTATGTAATGTAGACATATATGCATAGACAAAGGTTCTGAAAAAAATAGAAAAACAGAAGATATTGTTGTTAAAGGGGGAACCAAAAGTTAGCAAAAGTGCTAGTCGAGAATGGTTCTCCCAATGTAGCTACATGTATATTAAGCTGCTTATTGCAAGGTCTACTCTTTTAAAGTAACTGTACTATAAAAGTACATTAAACTAAACACTGAATATTCTTTTCATCACTAAACTGTATCTAACAAGTGATTTTTTAGGTTTCTTCGAAATGAAGATCTTGTTCTTTCCTCTTGAATATTTTTTGGCAGACTATTCCAAAACTTTGACCCGACAAAAGATATAGAAAATGTACCATGTGTCGTTTTACATTTCGGGAGTCTAAGCATGGAATGATCTTTGCCTCTAGTCCTGTATGCATGATTCATTGGCTCATAATATTGCGTTACAGAATGTGGTAAATGTCCCTTGTGTAGATCATATACAAAGGTTGACACTGCAAGCTTATTCAGGTCAAAAACATCTAACACTCCTAGACTGGTGAATAATGACCTAGAACTTGTTCTTAAGGGGGAAAATGTAATTGCTCTCACGGCCATTGTTTGTGCTAAAAATATACAATTTAAGTGGCTTCTGTAGGCACTTCCCCATACTTCAATTCCATAAAGAATATGAGATTGTATAAAGAATTTATATAAAAGCATAAGAACATGCCTTGGAACAAAGTATCTTAGCGCCAATTTTGCGCCTAATGCATTTGTTGATACATTGAATCTGATCCTTCCACATCAAGTACTCATCAATTTGGATTCCTACAAAAGATGCTACATGTACTCTTTCTATAACCGTTTCAGAGACTGTTAACACACCTTTAATTGCAATTGGTTGTCTTGGTCCTTTAATAATCATATAATTTGTTTTCTTCAGGTTAATAGTTAATTTACTCACAATACACCATTTCTGTACCTCGTTCAATTTTCCATTTACGTCATTCATATCAATTTCTTTTGTACCTTTGGGAAATGTATGAAAAATGTTTGAATCGTCAGCGAATAGTCTGCACTGAAAATAATTAGATGAGCTAGGTAAATCATTGATGTATAATAGGAACAGTGTGGGTCCCAGCACTGATCCTTGTGGTACTCCACATGTAATCTTTCTACTACTGGATATTTCATTCTTGTAGCACAAGACCTGCGATCGGTTTGAGAGGTAATTTTGGAACCACTGCAACACAATGCCTCTTATGCCATAATATTCTAATTTCGCTGAAAGGATGCGATGATTGATTGTGTCAAACGCCTTTCTGAAATCTATAAATATACCAAGGGTTATTACACCTTTGTCATTTGAGTGTATTAATGTATTAACCACGGCCCCGAGCTCATGGGCTGTTATTATCATTATTGATTAATGATAATTTTGTACTGTATTTCTTACGAAATCCATACTGGTGTCTGTACAAAACTTTAGTGGACTCCAAAAAGTCCATTAGACGACCATTGACTAATTTCTCGAAAATTTTTGCAATTACTGGCAGAACTGAAATAGGTCTGTAATTATCAGGGTCATCTTTCGAACCTTTCTTGAACAAAGGCGTCACTTTGGCAATCTTAAGGGCTTCTGGAAATTGGCCCATTTCCAATGACAAATTAAAGATATAAGTCAATGGGGAAACAATATATGGTGCTGCGTCCTTGATCAATCTTATCGACAAATTATTGTAACCATGAGACTTTGTAGCATCAAGAGCATATACAATATCCATAATTTCTTCTTCTTTTATAGGTTTCCAAGCCAAAGACTTTGTATTTCTGGCACCCAAACAATCTTGAAAACAACTACTAGGAGGCCCATTTGGTATTCGTTCTGCCAAATTTGACCCAACAGTGACAAAGTAGTTATTGAGTTCTTGGGCTATTTCATTGTCAGAAGATGCAACTTTATCAATTCCACCTTGATTAATAGATAAATCTTCTATCCAAATGCTTATTCTTACCCTTTCTACAAATTAACTCATTAATGGTATCCCAGGTCTTTGCCATGTTACTTTTATTACGATTAAAAGAATTGCAATAATACAATCTCTTTACATTTTTAATAACTGTTACCAAAGTGTTTCGATACCTTTTATCCTTTTTTCCGTATTCGTCACTAAAATTTGATGACCTGTAGTTTTTGTACAAGTTGTGCTTCTTCTTGATGGATTTAAGAATCGCTGATGATATCCAAGGTTTCTTTGGGCTGTTCTTTTTCTGGGATACATCATATTCTATTGTAAGTGCATGCTTATCACATATTTTCTCAAACATATCATGAAAAACTTTATAAGCTGTGTTTACATTTTCGTATCTAGATACATGTGCCCATTCAATTTTCCCTAGATCCTCGTGAAATGACTGGGCATTAAAAGACTTGTAGGATCGGGCAAATCTCCGCACAAAAGCATTCGTATTTTTATTCCCGTTTTCAAAAATGACAAAAATTGGAAAATGATCTGACACATCTGTCTCAATGACACCTGAATGAATTGTATGACTATACACATTAGTATAAATATGATCAATAACAGACGACGTAGAATCTGTCACCCTTGTGGGTAACGAGATAATCTGTTGCACTCCTGTACTCTCTACCATACTCAGATAATCATATACCTTTTGATTATTCGTTTGAGATATATATATATATTGAGATCACCAAGAAGTACAATGCCTGTTTTCCCAACATTAAGCTCCCCTAAAACATTAAGCAAGCTATTTCGAAATTGTTCAACATCAGTATTTGGTTTTCTATAAATTATTCCTATCACAGTTTTATCAAAACAATTCTGATGTATCTTCAACCAAAGACTTTCCGTGTGTTCAACATAATACTTGAGTGTAACATTGTTCAGCATCTTATGAATATAAGCTCCTACTCCTCCACCCCTCTCCTTTCCCTGGCGGCAATTGACCTCCAAAACATAATCCTGTAATGGCAATGTGTTAACATTACATGTACTAACGTTCCAAACTTCAGAAAGTGCAATGATATCAAATTTGAATTTAAGGCTGTGATCATACAATAATTGCGGTCCACTTATATTTTTATTGAAAGACCTAACATTGACATGAGTGATACCAAGAGAGTTCTCATTCATTTTATTTATTTTATTATCAAAATCACTGGGACATAATTTGTATTCATGAACTTCCAAAGTATTGACTTCATTTGCCATCATTACTTATTGGGTTGGAGTTTATTTTAAATTGGGATTAACAAGGTCACAGGCTATACTATAAAGTGAAGTTTGAAGTCACTATAGGAAACATCATCAAAAACCCAGATCAAACAGATCATCCGGGTTCTTGATGATCTTTGTCTCTCCGCCATTGATGCGATGTAACGTTCTTTCGTTGTGTGTGATAAACTGATAATACATAAACTTGGAGCTGATCAATATGAATTTGGGGTGATTCTAGATTTTAATGGAAAGGTACTATTCAGTGAAATTCATTACACGACGTGTGACGCTCCTAAATGCACTCTTGTGTAAAATTTAAAAACACAAAAACTTAAGTAGCGGGCCGGAATTTAGAAATGAAATGTTCATGCCTTACCCAAACGGAAATTCGACCGCATTAAATAATAATTATCATAAACTTTCATTACGTACTCCTTAAAAACTTGAATGATTTCAAATCTATTGAGCCGGAAAACCTACAAATATTTCTGATCAAATAGTGATATACCAAAACAGTAATAATGGTAATGATTTAACGGCAATGATTACAGTGATTTTTTTTTCTATTTTCAAAATATTTTCTCAATACGCACACAATAATCTACTTTGCTCACAGCAATCATACTCTAATCTGATACAGTTTACTCACTGAGCACACGCCTAAAAGGATTGTAAAAGATGCACTGTCTAATGGGCTTTGTCATATTTAGGTTACTCGCCTACAACTTGCAGCCCCCCATGGGTACATAAATGGGGTGAACGTCACGAGTTCGACACCCACGAGTCATAACAGCCCATGAGCTCGAAACCAGGCAAACAAGGCCCATGAGTCCGACGCTAGGCAAACAATTCAAGGCCTACGAGTTCAACACTAAGCTAAAAAGGCCCACAGACCTACACAAGCCCCGTGATGTAACTCGTAACTCGTGTCGAACTCGTGGGCCTTTTTGCTCAGTATCAATCTCGTGGGTCTTGTTTGCCTATAGTGTCGAACTCATGGACCTTTTTACCCAGTGTCGGACTCGTGGGCCTTGTTTGTCTACTGTCGGACTCATTGGCCTGAGTTGTGTACTGTCGGACTCATGGGCCTGAGTTGTGTACTGTCGGACTCATGGGCCTTATTTTCCTGTTTGGTGTCGAGCTCATCGGCTGTATGACTCGATTGTGTGCTGCATGACTCCTGGATCTCAAATGTCGAACTCGTGGGCCATATAACTTGTGGGCCGTCTAACTCGTAGGTGTTGCTCTCGTGGCATGACCCCACATAAACGACCCCATTTCCTTATGATGCGAGTGTCGGCATTCCATCTCTTTCACAGAAGTGATTGTCAATAATGCCTAGAGAAAAAAACACGGGAGCATGACAACTTTGATTAGTCAGTTCATTAATCTTGTTTTGCTCACAATTTACAATAACAATACAATTACAATAATTCCATTTGTATAGCGCTCTTACAAACTCTAACTTGTTTCATAGCGCAGCTGCTATACATAGTACTCTACTGCGTTGCATTACAAAAAAAAGAAGTCTTATTTCAGCTTAAAGGGATCGTATAGTTTTGGTTGAGACCTAATTTCAGTTTTCTAACATTTTGGTGAGATAATGAGAAACCTCTTGTGAAATATGAAAGAGCATGTGATTCCATGAGGAATTCAACGTTTATTTGATGAAAATTGGTTTTGAAATGGCTGAGATATCCAAAACAGAGCAATTCTAATAAAGTGTGGGACCCACACTTTATTACGATCGCTTTGTTTTACTTTGTTTTTGGATGTTTCAGTCATTCCAAACCCGATTTTCATCAAATAAACTTTGAATTCCTCTTAAAATGGTATGCTCTGTACTATTTCATAAGTGTATCTTGGTATCTTGCAAAAACTTAAAAGCCCAATTCTCATCTCCACCAATACTGTACTATCCCTGTAACTTCTCTTCAAATAACCAATATAGGCCTACCAATAAAGCAACAAAGCAAAGACAACTTATCAAACTTGATACACCAAAAAACAGAACGAAACAAAACTCAGAGACCGTAATAAAGAGACAAAGGAAACACAAAGTTTTACAATGCATTATTATACAAATGATGTACAGGATAGAGTGCGTTAGTGTAGGCGTAGTGCACTCGAGGGTATTTACAATTGTGAAACATGCACGAGGCGAAGCCGAGTGCATGTTGCACTACATTGTAAATACCCGAGAGTGAGCTACGCCTACACTAACGCCACGAAATAATCCTGTGCATCATTTGTTTTATAAAATGGGTCGAAAATTCGAAAACTAACATCATTTTTCAGCGTTTTTCACGTACCTTTGTGGGTCAAGACGTCCGAAGATGTTCGTCCCTAACTTTTACGCACGTCGCACTTGCGGAAGTCCCGCACATACAGTATAAGTATAATGGGGGGTAACTGCGACCAGCCCCAACACGCAGTGTTGGGGCTGCGCATTGTAGCAGACATGATCATGACAGGCGAAGTATAGCGCCTAAAAATCAATATGAAATCGCAAAAATTCTGCAATATGAAGACTTACAGGTGAAGATGTAATGTTGAAGACTGACTGCGTTCAACTTTTGGTTCTGGCAATAGTCCCTTTCTGCTCGGTTTGATGAGTTAAATGCGACTCGGTCGAGAGGAACTCGGGAGAACTACATCTTATACAGTCAATGGATTTGAGATTTGTGCGCATGCGCTGGCCGTCAAGTCGTGTAGCTTTGTGGCAAGGCCTTATCATACTGTTGGCAAACCCTCTCGCTGTATATTGCGTTGCTTTCTGGGTGGGTGCGCGCGCGCAGGCCTTGTCAGAAGGCTAAACGCATTGCGACTCCGCCAGCACATGAATATTTACGTGCGCAGTGTACTGCATACTGATTTCGAAAATGGTGAATGGGATGGGGAGCTAGGACTACGGACCCGTATATGGCCGTGAAAAAAACGTTTTTTCAAGATCATTGGACCAGTGTGAACAAGAACAAGGTGAACGAAGGGTATTAATTAGATAAGAATCTTATGTATACTATAAAAGTACGTTTTTTCCTCGTGATATTCGAAACTTACGGAGGTGCGAAAATCTGTGACAGACTGTGTATGTTTTTCAAGCTTACCGATATAGCACTCTATTGACTCAGGACGCTCCCACAGTGTGTAACTGTATACGGAGCGTCCCGGGGTTAAATGGGGGGTTGGGTTTCCGGACACCCGCATGAAAACTTACTTATTTTGCATAGAATATGCACCCTTTACCTTAAAGACTTGATATAGACTCCTCATATAGGCCTACTAGACAACATACTCTGAAAACGGCGTGAGAATTAACCTGCTAAATCGTTGGATTTGCTCTTCAAAGTGACTCCATGTACGCGTCCGGTCCCATAACGCTTGGTCTACTGTACTGTACAAAGTGTACGTATAGTACAGTATACGTACGTACGTACGCCACATATGTTATGCACAAGGGAAGGCAGCCCGAACTAGAAGTTGTTTACAGGATTGACAGCGCGTACGCGTATGCATGCAATTCATCAAAGGAGCCGCCGCGCGCACAGACGATCGGCAATCTACCATAGGATTACAGGCAGTGCAGTTGTACTGAAGTAAAGGAAGGAGGTGTGTCTCATTTCAGCGCTTCCTATTGGCTACATTCTTGAACCCATTTTATAATGAATAATGTAAGAATAACAATTATAGTACCCACGAACTCGCCTAGCCTGCAGTCATCAGGGCCGGCGGGGCGTTTTGAAAAGTGTGTGTGTGTGTGTGTGGGGGGGGGGGGGGGGCACTTCCGGGTTTCATGAGCTGACAAGCAAAAAAAAAAAGGCCTTCAGCGCAACTTCTTGTGCCACTTCCAGGTTTCTTCAGCTGATACAAGCCCCCCCCCCCCCCCCCAAAAAAAAAAAAAAAAAAAAAAAATCAGCTCATCTTTCTCATTCCACTTCCGGGTTTCTTCAGCTGACAGACTAGCAAAAAGTGGGGGGGGGGGGGAGGGGGCCCTAAATGGTGACACCTTATGTACTCCTCTGTATGGTGCAAAAAAAAAAAAGGGGGGGGGGGGGCGAGCCCCCCATCCACCGAGTCTTCATCATCAATTGACATTGATCTCGCGGTCCTCGATTGACGTGCGCGTGACTTGAATATTAACCCGCTCTGCTACAGTAGTTTTTGCGCCCTCTCCGGCCGGTCGATGTATCAACAGTTCAACACACAATCAGCTGGCTGGATAGTATGAAAGATATATTGAATCTGCAACTTACGATAAATTATCATCAAGTTGGTCAGGTAAGGTCCTATACTTTTCCTATTAGAAACCAAACCCACCCGTCCTTCAATATTTGAACCGTTTTTGGCTCTAAAAACAGTACGGGTTTCTATAAACATAATGAACGTAACCCTTTTGTGCTCAGTCTGACGTCTGTGGCATGCGTAGTGTATCCTTTTGGTCCCACACCTTTATAACGGCGTTTGCAGTAAACTTTAATTTTGGTTTCAACAACCACCGTGCACCACTCTCACCAGTGATGGCTTAAATACATCTTGTGTTCAGCGTAGCCAAAGAGGAGTATCTGTTCTGGCATTCTGAGGTATGAACGGCATCGCAATTAAGAAGACATCTCTTACTACAGTCTTAGTCTTGGCAACGACTCATTGTTGTTGAACATCAGCTGCACATGATGATACCTAACCTAGAGTCCTAGATCTAGGTTGTCTAGGCCGTAGGGGAGGGTTAACCCACAGAACTCTTACCCCGCCCGGCGCGGCGGCGGGGCGCTGTAACACTACGTATTGGGGTCGCTGCTGCGGTTAGCACTGGTTAGGGGAGGGTGTGACTTGTCTTGTCTTGTCTTGCTTTGTCTCGACAGTACTGCACCAACCGCCGCTGCTGGGCTATAAACGTGCAGTCCCTCATGCATACAGTTGCAGCACTTTAAAATCTCATTTTGGACAAGCGAGATTTAAAGGTATCAATATTGGTTGTAGATTTTATTTCAGCTGGCAGTGTGTTCCAAATTGGAATTGTCCTTGGATAAAGTGAATGATGATCGAATAACAATCTTTGTTGGTCTGAATAGTGTTGTAATTCAAGGGTTGACTCAATGAAGGGGGTGCAAAGTTTCAAACAAGCATTTCTGGGACCGAGATGTTAGGGTGCAATTAGAGTCTACAGCTAGACTCCTATGTAAATTTAAATGCACATGTTGATTTTGCAAGTTTGTTTTGTGCAATTCTGCTGTCATATTGAAAAAGAGTTTCATTGGTATTGGCTTATAGTACAAATAGTGGCAACTGCTGAGCTGGCAGACCACACTGCCTTCATGGGCGAATATGGACATGGACGTAATTGCCGTTGCCGGTAGCTGCCTTTGTTAAACAAAAATATGATCAAATATTTGAATTAACAATGATAAATACATATAGGCACATATTCTAGTACTAATCGGTTCTTTTCTACTATTGTCTACAGACAAGTAAGTAGTAGGAATGCTAGAATGGTGTGTTAAGACCTATTTGGAATGTACGGTGTACATGTGAAACCCAAGGAAATTTATGAAATGATAGTGACTAATGACAGCTGTGCCAGCAGCAGCTAGTGATTCCCCAAACATCAGCGAAGTTCTATTTTATAAAAAACTATGTCTCTCGAATTTTGAAGGGTACATTGTAACCAAATTGGTGAAAGCTTCCAATGGAACAGATCAATTATTTCATTAGGAAACAAACGAAACTGTTCCCTGTTGTCTATGATTTCAGATCAGGTTAAATCTGCAAGGAATATATTGCTGCTATGGATGATGCAAACCAAGAGAATGATGTGATTGAAAAACAGGACCAAGATGAGGTGACTGACAGTGTTGTGCATCTGTCCAAGAACCAGCTCAAGAAACAGCTTCGACTCCAACGATGGGCAGAAACAAAGAAGGAGAGGAGGTACATGTATTATGATTTTCCCACTTACAGTGATAACAAGAAAAGCTTAGAGTTGTAAATATCAATTTATGGGATAAATAAAGATTGTTGGATAACTAGCTTACCAATGAACCATATTATCAAGTTCAGAGGACAACCATACTTCAACTATGTTTGCACATGTATGAGACATTGTGTATTTTGTGGACAACCTGTTTGCAGAACTAAGATGTATTCTCAGGCTTAGAGTAATAATTTCTGTTGTATTACATGCAATGTGTATTGTGCAATTACATCCTTTCAAAATACCATGACCAATAATCTCTCAATGATTCTGATTAGAATCACTGGAAAAGAACTTTGCTCTCTTTCTGTTTTCCTTTTCCCTATTTTCTGTACACATAGTCCATGAGAATTTAGCTTAAAATAGAGTGTGTGGAGAATCTAGAAGCAAGTGATGATGATTTGCTTTGCAGGCCAAAAAAGGTTGTAGTATCTTGTATATGCCCATGATGCCATATTGTTACATTTTTAAATTGTAGTATTCCCAGTGAGATTCTGAAATCCTGAGAGACTTTGCACAGCCCCCATTTGTTCCTATAAGTAGGGCTTGACATTAGCAGTGACCCATGGCCTGGGGCCACTAAAAATTGATGGTGGGCCACCAAATGTCCATTCTGGTGGCCCAATCTGGCAACTAAGATTAAACATGGATTGTTACATTTCCTTCTATCTCTGTCCACCAAAATTGCAAATTGAAGGATCTTAGTGGCCCAAACTGTTCGCCAGAGAAAAAAGGTACTGAAAGTAGTGTCGAACCCTACTAGAGGTAACATTTTAAAAAGTCCAGAATTAAAATGTAACATGCAAATTACTGCTTCTCATTATGGCTTCACTTTTCATCAAAGTCTAAACCACTCTTTGAAAAGCCATCACTCTCTTACTCACTCTGTCGCTCTTTCTCTCTTTGCAAGGAAAAAAGGAAAGGGAAAAGATCAAGGCAAAGAAAAGAAAGCTGATGGAGGAGCGGCAGAAAGAGGGACTGGAATATACTGGGATCAAGAAGAAGAAGATGAGTGACCCAGAAGCCAGCGACATCAGGGTTGCCATTGACTGTGCCTATGATGACCTGATGTCCGAGTCAGTAAGACAAAACTTGGTGACTTTGATAATGAACAATAGACCAGTTCGTAATTCCACTTTGCGCATGAGCAGAAAAAGGTCATTTGTACCAACAGCCATTTCGGTTTGTAAATTTACTGAGATAAGTATCTGTGATGCAATGATTATTCATGTGATCCTTATCTAAATGGTGCTTGCTAGCACATCCACCTGACAGCAAGAATGGTATTTCGTCAAATAGAAGGAAATAGGCTGTTATTGCATTCAATACAAAACAATTAAATGGATGCCTGCTAAATTGTCAACTGATGGAGTATTCTGATCACCTGATCTAAACGCAATTTCGTTCTTTGTTTGAACATGAACTCCATAAATTGTTACGTCAGGCAAGCTTATGCATTACGCCGCCTTGAAAACGAGTGAAGTGCCTAACCAATTGAGAAAAAAGAAAGGTCATTTGTACTAATGTGTACATGAGTTAATTACGAACTGGCTTATTCATGGCAGCTTCCTTTTCTCCTAGCCTTCCACCAGACCCCCCCCCCCCCCCCACCCAATACACACCCTCATGCACCATGTTGCACAAAGGGACACTGATTCGAGAAGATCAGTCTAGACAATGATGGGCATTATCATCAAGCTGTGTGACATTCATAATGCACACATGCATCATCCATCATTGCATACATACACACACACACACACACACACACACACGTACATACAATCATTGAACATTTGGTGTGAAGAATGTGTGCATTTCGTTATCTGTAGCACATTGAAAGCATCAAGCTACTGTAATTATATGATGTGAAAATGCTGAGTGGGTTTATGGATAGAAATAACATCCAGATTCATTTTTTGTCATGCTGACATAATGCTATCATACAAATCAAAATGATGTGAAGCTTTGTGTGTGGTATCACATCACCATTGAGTCTTGTTCTCGCTGTCTTTCCCCTTATACTCTCTTCGTATTCTTCCCTACCCCTTCACTGCCTTTCAGGATATCAAGAAACTCATCAAACAGATTCAGCGATGCTATGCTGAGAACAGAAAATCTGCCAAGCCACTTCAGTTCTACCTATCCAGCTTGAATAACAAGACCAGAGACTACATGAGCACTTTGGTCCAGGGCTACAAAAACTGGGATGTGAGTGATGAGCATACTGTAGCAGAGAAGTGACATCACAATGTACAACTGTAGTGCAGCTAATACCATTATACGTGGTATATCTCTTGCAGCATTTTTATTTTTTGGGGGTGAATTTCGCAAGTTCGTGGATGCTTGCCAAATTAGCGAGTTTGAAATTTTGTCTCCTGTATAACATATGCACTGTATACCTTCTTCAAAGTGAAAAATCACCAACTTTGCTCCCAAAAAGGGAAAATTATCAATTGTCAATCATCACTGTGATTCTCAATTGCAAATTCAATTACCGTAAAAGTGGATATTTTCGCGCGACTAACTTTTCGTGCTCGGCCGGTTAAGAAGAGTTTCATGTGTTTTTAATTTCGTGGAATCAAGACATCAACTACTGGAACATATGGCAAGCAAAAATATTCGCATACCTATATTATCGCACTAATTTCTGGTTGCGCAAAATGCGCGACAATTTCAACACTGAAATTTTCCACTTTTACAGTACTTTTGTGATTGTTTTACTTGTCCTAAGTCACAAAATATAACTGTGAAATATTCGGGTATACAGTATGCATCATGCCTGTGTTTAGTATGAATGCAGGATTATCTCAGTCAGGATAATGTTTTGTATGGGCTGACTGATGTAATATACAGAACTGTACATTGTGCTTTGGAGTAAAGTTACTAAACACTATTGCAATTACTAACAATTAACTGTAAACAGAAATGGTCTGCTGCAGAAAAAAAAAAACACTGGCAAAAAATGTATGAAGTTTCTATGTAGTTCTCAAAGCAGAACCGAGTGACATTTTTCTCTTTTGATCTTTTGCTGAATTATTTATTGTTTGTTACTATGGGTTTGGTTTGCCCAGGTCCACCTGAAGTCTGACGGTCCAGAGGGAGCGTTCGGGGCGGATAGCATCGTCTACCTGGCTGCCGAGTCGCCGAACGTCCTGCAGCAGCTCCACCCCGACAAGGTTTACATCATCGGTGGTCTCGTTGATCATAACCATCACAAGGTATGAACAACTTCCATCACTCTTTTTCTCTTCTGGTGAGCATGAACATAATTTGACAGTTTCACTGGGGAAATGTAATGAATTGCACATATTTTCATGCACAATTCTGTGTGTGTGTGTGTGTGTGTGTGTGTATGTATATGATTATGAATATACCATAACTTGCCTGTGTAGTAAGTAATTGTATCAACGTATATGTACAAGTGTAATTGATTTATTTTTTTTTCCATTGTTGTTATCCAATTTTTAGTCGTACAATTATTTTGAGATTTTGTATTTCAGTTGAAGTATGATTTTGTAATTATTTTTGTTATTGCCCACTTGAAATGTACAAAATTCTGCAGTTCAGCCATCTTGCTGCAAACGAATTTTGAATAAACCATTACTGCTATATTACTGCTACCATCATGGCAGTCCATCCATGATGCTTGTTTGATATTTAGACAAAAAGGGGAAGACAACAACAACAACACAATCCCTCATATATGCATGATGACAGGTTTCATCCTGCTTGTTGATGATTTTTTATCAAAAGTGGAAAGTGTGATATCAAGATACCTTTGACGTAGTCAGTGTAATTTAACTGTTCCCGATCTTTGCCAGTCTCTTCTTCATTTGGAATTTATATCAGTGATGAGATTTACGATGTATTTTTAAAAAATGCAAACTTGTAAGATGCAGTCCACCAAGGGTTTGACCTTTGATTAGCCACTTGTCTTTGTCATTCCCTCACATCTACTGCATTTTTGAACAGTTTTACAATTTTTCTACTTTGAACAAACCTTGTACTATTTGTGTTTTGAGATTGTTTTGTGTTCTATGTATATTTCCGTGATACGATCTGTTTGTACATATTATATGCCTATGTTTGTGCATTTGAGATATGAAATAAATTGAATTGATTGAATTGAATTGAATTGAATTGAATTGAATTGAGTTGAATTGAATTGAATTGAATTGAATTGAATTGAATTGAATGTGTATTGCCATTACTGAAGGGTGAACCATGTGATTACAAAGGTGACACCAGACAGAGTGATGTTGTATCTTTTCATTTCTGGCTGGCAGGGCGTGTGCTTCGAGAAGGTCCGAGAGAGGGGCTGGAACCATGCCCAGCTCCCAATTGGTGATTACGTCAAGCTCAAATCAAGAAAGGTGCTGGCAGTCAACCATGGTAAGCCTCTGATACTTCACCCTAGATTGCCCTCTTGTCAATATGAACAGTTGTTAGCGTATTTGGCATGAAACCTGACGGGCTGTGTACTGAAAGATTTGTAATTACAATGCTCTACAGACAAGAGGTCAATCCTGCAAGAATATTCAGTCAAGCATAATTGAATTGAGTGGTAAAAACAAATTTGTGTGTGTGTGTGTGTGTGTGTGTTTGATAACATTATGCACAGTGTTTCCCATTTGCAGTGGACTTGTTCATTGTTAAAAACTGACAGTTGCCTGTAGTAGCTTCCCATTTTGAGTACCGGTAAATTTTGTGGAATGTGTCATCCTATTGAATTTTAGATTTTTTTTTTTCAGGAATTCCGTGTTTGCACCTAAGACATTTTTAGATGTAGGTCACTGATACTCTTGTGTCATTTAGAAATTGCAAACTAGGCTTACTGTCCAGTCATAAAAACACAATAGTGCTTAAAAAAAAAAAAACCTATAAAACGAACATTGAACCATAACTATAACTAGAGAATTTTATCATCATTTGATATGGCTAAAACATCTCCCCCCCCCCCCCCATCATCACATTTGTTGCTCCTTGATCCTCCAGTCTACGAAATCATTCTGGCCTACGTCCAAGTTGGAAACTGGGCGGATGCCTTCAACCAAGTCCTGCCGAACAGGAAAGTGACAGAATTCATCCCAGCCAACGGCACAAACGAGGAGGAGAGTGAATCATTAACGACACACAGCGAGAGGAACACTGAGAGGAATGAACAACGGGTTCCTAGTGATGTCCAACAGAGTGACTCAGACTGTGATGAAGAGAGAAAACAGGACAATGAGGGCACTGTCTCAGAGAGTGAACAAGAACAGGTTGATTCCAAGGATACATAGTCAACTCTTAATTGTGAGCAGCACGGCCTCACAAGGACCTTGGATGGTGCAATTTGTGTGTTTTTTTTTTAATCTTCTCTGTGAGCAGGTGAGCAGGGTATTCTTTTACTCCCAAGTGTAAAGATCCCCTTCTATGGTGTCAACTGGTTTCTCATGTTATGTGTGTGAAAAGAATAAGTTTCACTGTTCCAAGACTTAATAGAAGCACAGGTAAATAAAGTATGAAGACATTTGAAGTGGATGGCAGGGTCATTTCACTGACTCCATCATCCTTTCACTGGGCTGTCTTAGAAGTGTGTTGAATGTACACTGCACTCTCTCACCATTTGCTGAGAGTCCATGCAAAACATGACACTGTAAGTTTACTTTTCATTTCCTGTATGCTAACGTTCACTGTGGTCTTAACTAGATACAGAACAACTGTATGGCAGCCTAACTTTATCGTGTGCAAAAGACAGAATGAACAAAGCAACATCAGGAAATGTTTTGATGCAGAACTGCCTGTGAACATTTCAGTGTTCACATACTTTTTATGCGAACCAGTCTTCATTATACCTGCCCTTCCCACTCCTTGTAATTTGATTGTCCGATGGACTAAAAGCGTGAGATTCAGAATTTAAATGCAGTGAAGATGAGACGCTGTGATGCAGCATCCAAACAACCACTAAGTTGTGTATAGTTGTTACACCCGTGGACGTGCGGGTGTTCAGACCGATACCATTCGTACAACTGATACAAATGATGAGGAGAAACACAAGAGTTGTATAGTTGAGATGATGGTGGCAAATGGTGTAATGATAACATGGCCACTACCACCCCACTCCATCTCTCCTCTTATCTCTTGATTGGCCTACCCCATTTCTTAAATGGGGTGGGTTGCTTTCCCTTTTTCAAAGGTACAAATATTCTCAATTCCTGGTAACTGAACAAGGTGTCTCAAAAGAGCAACAAACTATTCGAACAACAAGAAATGGGACGATGATTTCCCCACCTCTTTTTTCTCCTATCTGGACGGGGAGTTCTATGTACCTGTGGAAGGGTAGAGGTGTCCCATTTGCTGCAGAGACTTGAAGTCATGCAAGAGGTCTGTAACGAGTTTGATTCTGCTCTTGGAAATGAAATCTTTGATCCATGTTTGTGAAATGATATATACCTGGGCTTCTGTATCCCAAAGAGCCTGCACTGTCACTCCTTTCATATGGCAATGGAGCATACATTTTTTCCCGACCAGCTTTGCAATCTTTATCTGAGGTCTTGGTGGGAATTCCGTGGTGGTAATCATTGGGTCAAACTTCCTGGGACTTACTGTTGATTCTTGTGGGGTCACGACTCGTCCCGTAGTGGTGCCCGTCTGGCATTTCCCAGGCATCCTTTTGCAATGTGGCCAAGTCTTCCACATTTGAAACAGTGATGGCATCGACTTCCTTCCCCTTTCTTCCTGCATTCCTGGCAACCCCATTCCTCTAGTAAACAGCATTGACGGCCTTGCCTTGGATTTCCTCGGTCGACACCATCTCCCCTGAGGGGGCGGTGACCTTGGCCTTAATCAGTGCTTTGATCTCCTTATGAAGCTGCTTCATATCCATTGGAGCCGGGGGAGCGTGCTCTTCATGGCGACTCTCAGGTACTGCGTTCAATTGGGTTTGGAGCTTGGCCCTTTTGTGGTTATCTTGTCTTTCCATCTCATTATGCCCGGCGACATTGACTTTCTCCAGTAAGACTTTATCACCGATTTGACGATCACTAAGGAGAGGTTTGAGGTCATGTCTGATGCTCTCACTGGAGATGCCCGTATGGACAGAATGCAGAAACATTCCTTTTACAAGGTCGTGGTTGTATTGGAAAGCTGATCCTGCCTCTTGAGAAGAGAAGAGGATCTTCTGTCACAGAGCTAGTAGCCGAAGGATTAAATTGTATGGCGTCTCCTTTGGTCGTGGTACTGCCTTACTGAGGTCACGGTACAGTTCTGTTACCTCCTTCTCCTGGTAATGGGAGCGTAGGAGGTGCCGTAGGGTTGGTAGGTCCAAATCTGTCTTTGATTCGAGGTACGCGCAGAGGGTGAGGCCCAGAACCATGGAACGAATGACTGTGTCAATTATCTCCTCGTCCTTGTAGCCCTTTGCTTTAGCCCGCTGCAACTGGTGAATAAAGACTGGTAAAGCTGAGCCGGTCTTTTTGGCCCACCTCACCGATCTGCCCTGATACTTTGAATTCTCGTCTCCACTGGTTCTCACTGGATGGAATGGCTGTGTTCTCCACCTTCGGTGACTCTGGCTTCATTTCTTGGGCATATCCTCCCTTGGTGTACTCTTTGTCCCAAGAGCAGCAGACACTTGCCTCCAGACAGCCTCCCCTTGGTCAGCTGATTCTTCCAACTCATCACTATAGAGGTGCCTATTAACCAGCCTCAATACCCCTAATCTACCCTTCGACCTGGCCTTACTCACCTCCTCCTCCTTGAACTGCAGGGCCACCAGCACTTCGCTGAGCTCCTCCTCACTGCACCCCTGTAGGCGTTGGGTGACGTCCTGGATGAGGGACTCCATCCTTGTTGTTGGTGGTCCTCCTGACTGCTGGGCTGGGTGATGATTCGGCGTCAGACTGGGTTAGGTCAGGGCCTCCTGGTCCGTTTCACTGGATGGTGAAGTCCTAGCTCTCTTTCGATTGATACATGAAGACAGACGACACCATCCGGGCAGTGCCTCCAGAAAATGTTACACCCGTGGACGTGGGGGTGTTCAGACCGATACCATTGATACAACTGATACAAATGTACACAAGAGTTGTATAGTTGAGATGATGGTGGCAAACGATGTAATGATGACGTGGCCACTACCACCCCACTCCATCTCTCCTCTTATCTCTTGGCCTATCCCAATTCTTAAATGGGGTGGGTTGCTTTCCCTTTTTCAGAAGTACAAATATTCTCAATTCCTGGTAACTGAACAAGGTGTCTCATAAGAGCATCAAACTGTACTGCCTCATGTCAATTATAGTTCCTTCTTGACAAAATTTAAAATTCTGATAGGGTGGATTTTTTTTTCAGCAAATATGTGGTAGTGGTCAAATCAAAAGCAAGACACATAAATTAAGAATAATAAATAATTATTAAGAATCAGCTACTCTAAAAGTGGAAATTTTTGCTCAAAACCAGAAGCTAGTGTGAAAATAGAAGCACTCAAATATTTTTGCATGCCTTTATGTTCCAATGTTAAAGGTCCTGTTTACCTTTGGAAACAGTGATTAAAAAAAATTCGAGATATGACATTTAATGCATATGTGTAGGTCTGTTGTACCACAAAACATCCTATCATATAAAATTTTCGCGATAAAGCCTAAAATATAAGGAGATATCTGTATTTTTCTCAATAAACCGTAACTGTAGACGGTTTAGTCTGGAAGCATTTTTATTATAACTATTGTTCACATTTTGTATATTTAACAATACTTAACATCTATTTTAGCGATTCAGATTTTCACAGTGGTTGTTTCTATCCCTAACGCACATTTTAGAACTATTATAAAACACTAATGCTGGGTTTTTGTTTCATCTACAAATGGTAAATTATGCCTTTAAAGGACATTCCAGACGATTTTCATAATTTCACATGTAGTACATAAATCGATAACTCCATGTATAGATTTGTGGAATTTATTGTGGTTCTTGACAAGAGAAACAATACTTTGAAAAACCTTAAGCAAATTACACTGAACAAGGTTGATGACATAGGAGGTTCACATATTTCCGAAATGTAGCAGTGTAATTCCAATGCAATACCGCTTGTTTGCAAGTTCACCTGTGTATAATCTATGCTTGCTTTCTTCTTTTGTTGTGCTTCCTTGAGCCCCAACTCATACATTCTTTTGGTGACTCTGCCATGTCATCATCCTTGTTCATTGCAATTTGTTCTAAATTTTGAAAATATTCTTATTGTTCATCCCAATTATCACAAATTCTGAAACTTTGTCCTTACTATAACTAATTTATAGTTGTTCAAATGTAAAAATTTGAAAACCATCCGGAGGTCTCCTTTAATCAATGCCTGATTCCATGGAATTAAAAACGCACTACATGTAAGGTTGTCTTCCTCGGCTGAATGAGAAAAATTACTCGCTCGAAAATATCCACTTTTACAGTATTCAATTTCACAGGAACTCCTACAGTTATATACTCATGGACAGGTGATTCAGGGTCTAGCTAGGAAGAAAATAAAACATGCGTCTTGTTAGTATTTAATCTATGATGTCATGAGTGGCAAACGTGATATGTGATTGAAAGTGTTGCAAACCAAAATTTGTCAGAGTAGAACAGTGACAGTAGCCTCCCTCCTTTCCAACTCTGTCCTGAAATATGTAGGTACAAAAGAATTATTTTTGTCTCTCGTGGATAGTGGAAGCGAGACATACTTGTAGGCATCACTTTTTCCATCGTCGTCATCGTCAATAATTAATGTATGGTGTACTCTCTATAACTTTCGACAGCTTTGAGCTATGACCACCAAACTCACGCCACAGTTACATAACCTAAAGCTGCAGGTCAAGTTTGAATATGGATGAAGTCTGACAAGGTCAAAGGTCAAATAGTCAATGAACTTTACTGGATAAGCACTGTACACATAGTATTGCTGTCTACTCTCAATAACTTTCCACAGTTTTGCGCTCTGACTACCAAAGTCACACCACAGGTACATAATCTAAAGGACAAACTTGTACAAGTAACTTGCATTGAAAAACACTTATCACAAATTGTGATATGCTTGGTGATATTCTTGGCGATTGCCGCCTTGTTCTTGAGAGGGTTATCGAGACAAGCAAACTTTTTGTTTGTGACATTTTCAACAGAGATCAGATAGCCGGAACATCTTTATTCTCTATGCCAAAGAAAGGAGAAAAAAGAACTGGCTTCCGGGAGGGGGATAAATAACCCATAAAGTTTATATTCTACAAATATGATCAACCCCCTGTCTGTCAGCAGATGCCCCTTGAATACACAGACTCTGACCTCCTTCCAAGCTATGAGATCAACACTGGTCTTAGATAAGTATTTGTGATAGCCATGTGTTCAAAATCCAATTTCCTTATCATCAGCACCGTGTTCACGTTGAGATTAGGTTTGTGCTGACCTCACTGTGTTGCGGGCAAAACAGTACAACTGTCATCGACGTGCTCCATCATTTTTTTTTTTTCCATTTCTGCCCATTTTGAAGTCATGATTAGTGTATGGTCCAATACATGGCTGTGATTCGATATTGCAGTACATGTAGTGTATACATAGAGTAGAAATTGTATTATAAAGGTTGAAATTGCATTTTTTTTTCTTACAGTGAATGCAATCTAAAATTCTATATTTTTTATTTCATTTTGTTCAATAACTTGTCTGATTCCCATTGAATGGATTGTCATGGAAGTCTTGAAAAAGAAACATGCAGAATTTCATCTTTTTTTTTGGAAAAAAAACAACCATGTTTTTGTGAAGTGTCACCAAAGTGTCTAACACTTATTTGAGACTTGTGTGTGAGGCATTAATTCACAGGAGCATTTTTTTTTAAATAAATTCTTATTTGCTTGAATGTCTAAGAACTATATCATATCTTGCTTGTTGCCAAATCTCAGATGTGATAAATCATACTGTACATACAAATTTTATTAAAAAACAAACCCAAAGTATATCACTCGTCCATGTCAGACTATCTCATAGTTTGTGCTCTTTCTTGAAAATGTTTTTTTTTTTTTTTTTTGGGGGGGGGGGGTGTGTGTGTGTGTGTGTGTGTGCAAAAGATAAATACCGGTATGTTGTGTGTGTATGTGGATGTACGCATGTATATGTATATATATGTATATATACAGTATAAATATGTGCATATGTGTATGTATATATATATATATATATATATATATATATAAAATTTATATGTGTGTTTGTGTACTTCATCATTTCACATGAGGAAGGATGTGAAATAGGGACAGGGAATTTTGTTTTGTTTCAGAGTCCATTGACTGGATCTGTAAATAAAATACATTACATTGTGGTGTTCTAAGCTTGCCCAATTTCCGAGCTATACACACAAAACATAGATAGACATAGGCAATTGTATTAAGGATTTGATTGATATATATTTCAAACGTAATGTCATCACATGCATCATATATGTACAGATATTAGTTTTCACAAAGTACACGATAGTACACAATTGCATAGCTCAAACAGAGGAGATTTCACAGCTTATAGCCATTGTATTTCAAGAATGAATACTAGTAGTTGAATAGTCCACAGATTTATGATCTTTAAAAACCTACACTGCCGTACGATTATCCCTGCAAAAGCAAATCTAAACTGTAAGAAGTGGTGCATTTGACTGCAAATAAATCAGTTATCATCAAACGTGTGAGACATGAAACACGAATGGCAACTGTACTTGTTAAATCTAGTTACAGTTTCCAGAGGACTTTTCTGAGGTTTGACGATGGAGGAAATTTGTCCATTTTGCGTGTTTTTTAAACATGGCTTGTGATTTTGCTTTCTTTTCTAGTATCCCATCAAGTGTTAGTGGCTCCTTTAATTGTCTCAGTGGGTATAGTTTCGAGAAGTCAAATTTTGACTACAGTAGCAAACATCCACTGTTCTTCAGCTGCCTTTACTCGTAGCAAGTGTTACGTTTATACAGTCGACTTCTTTTTTCACCCGAGCTGAACGGTAAACAGACAGGCATGCAAAATAGAAAGTGAAAAACGACAACAAGCGACGGTTGTGCACTTTCTGAACAGTGCCCCCCCCCCCCGAAATTTCATTTTCTGTGCATTCCATGGGTCCCGTTTGTTGCTTGTTTGTGAAATCCTTTCCGCTCGTAGTACTGTGAAGCACTGGTCATTTACATTGAATTCCTATTCTATTTACATTTTATACACTGTATATAACTCGGACGGACTTTGCAAGGAAATTATACAGTTCAACTGTGGACAGTGTATAGGAACATTCATGCATAGTATTAAAAATGAAATATCAGAAATAGTATAAATTAGAAGTTATAGCACAATCAGCACATTCACTGTTAGCATTAGCAGCACTGCAACATGAGTTTGATTGTATGATAAACCTACAGCATTGCAATGAAAAAAAAAAAAAACTTTCATAATGCATAGGACTACACAGTATAAAACTCGAATATTTGACACAGAAGAACACTTAATCGTAACAGGAGTTGCATAGATATCAAATACTACTTCCTAACTACATCAAGTATTGCATCATATACAAGGCGATACAGCATTCACCTTTCATTTTTCCCCACATCACTCGTGTATTAAAATCGCTTGCCTTCCATAGCAGTTCCTAAACGAATTAAAAAAAAAAAGAGTGATAGAGATAATAACCCCACTTGTATTTCTTTAAAAAGACGATATTGATAACTTTTATTGACGGAGTTTAGATTTCGTCAGCCATCTCGTCATTTTCTAGAATTATTGAAAATAAAGAAGAAAAACATCAACCACCGACCTGCTATTCATGTAATGCGCTCTAAATGAAGCGCCCAATTTATAGCCATTTCACTCCAAACTGACCCGGAGTGTACAAGCATCACCGTCACTATGTAGTCAATACCCAGTATCAAACGAACATGTCGTCGAGCCTTGATTTAATGTTCACAATCAAACAGGAGAAATATTTTGCGTTCGTCATGTTTAAAATAAGCCATGAACAGAATACTACATGTTCTGTGGATCTTTAAACTGTTATTTGCTGTTCTGCTGCTGATGTAAATATATTTGTTTGTGTTTGTGTGTGTTAAAGCAGTGTTGATGAATGGGGTCATTTTCAGGGTTTGAAAGTAACTCACTTTAATCTTTAAGAGCATCGTGTCGTAATCTGTCTATTCATGCTCTGTAGACTACAATATGCATTTTAAGGTGTACAAACAGAACATTCTAGTTTGCGCTCTGCCAGATACAAGTCTTTTTTTTTTGTTGCGCAATGACAAGACACATGAAAACATGACCATGACCTTTAGTTTATCTAGTTCCCGTCAGTATTGCAGAGAGCTATGCATCAATCATGTCTTGTCATAATGTAAACAGTCTTTGGACTTCGATCGTTTCAGCACCAAGGCGCCGATATTTCACACAGACAAACAAAAGGAAACAAATCTTAGCATTGCATATATGATAATTTTCTGACGCTTTGACGGTAATTCGCATAGCTAGAGGTGTCTGTCTGATAAAAGGACAATGAGCAGGAACACTCACAAGGTGCCAGGTATGAGTATAGATTGTCATAAAACAATGTCAAGGAGCGTTAATGTCGTTTGAACTATGTATTCATGTAGCACATCATTCAATCTTGGTCGCTGTCCAAAATATTGCTTGTATTGCGAACGTAGGATTGGCAGTCTGGCAATTGTGAAATCTAGAACAAACACGAAGTCTCCCTTTGGCTTTACCATGTTCACTTTTTGCTATTGTTCTTTTTTTTTTGTAATCGGAAAAGTACCTCCCAGTCAGCCTTCCAAACATGAGAATGTAATTATCCAAGATAACACTGGATGAAGTCGGACCATGATTGTTCTAAATGAACGGTAACAATGTGTTTCCTTTATTTCATAGTAGAATGCGACCAGACTCCAAGCAGCCCATAACAAGCTGCTAATTGTAGAGGAATGAAACCATGAAAATGTCTTTAGAACATAATGCCGCTGAAAAAAACAAAAGCCCCAAGCAGAGAATGCGTTGGTCAGAAATCGCGTTAGTTCTGACCAACGACTGCTTCATCCGGTTTCCACGAGTCGACTTGTTGGGCTTGTTTCTCTTCGCTCTTGGGCGAGAGCGGCGGTAATCGCGCGGGATGTTGGCCGTTGTTTGTCGGTGGACGCGGCGAATTGTGCTCGATCCTAAAGACATCTGGCTTGTGACTCACTGGTCTAAGGGCGGGGTGATCTGTTGCCATTGGAAACGATAAAACAAAAACAGACGTATCAGAGAGAGAGAGACGGGATAATATTACCGTCTGGTTTAAACGTGACTACTTAGAAATCGAAAATTATTGACGACGATTTTATTATTTAATAATGTCAGTATTTAAAGAGATTTTTGAGAATAAGACAAGAAATTTGCGTCTCGTTAGAGTGGCGAGGGTGTCAGTTTAAAGGGAAAGTTTCCTCAAACATCAAACAGTTTGAAAAAAAGAACTTCACAATTTGTGATATTTCGCTGACACCTTAGGATTAAGAAACTGTTGAAGAGTCCATATCTTGAGAAGACAGCACACGGAATTCATCAAAACTTTGACATGAATTACAAGCGTTTTTAGGGCAGCTTACCATTAAAAAAACGTATAGTGGTGTGATGCTGTAACATGGAGCCCATTCATAGCTCGACTGCCAGGTCTACCTCCATGAGCTTTGATCTGATAATAGCCATATCATGATAGGCGTGCGAGGTAAGGTTCCTTACCATGATAGGCAGTATAAACAAGGTCAGCCATACAAAGCTAGCAGGTGATAAAAGGTCGTGATATGAATTTGCATTAATTATTTTTCCCCTTCATTTTTCAACAGTTACAGTCATCAGTGCCCCTTTTTATATTAACAATTATTATTCCTTCTTTATCATTCTATTAACGTGATAAAGTAATCAAGGGATTTTGGCGAAAACACGCTGTTTAAACTTGAAATTGAGTAATGTGAGATTAAGTCAAGAGTCAAGAATAGATCAAGATATGAAAGAAAATCGACATACCTTCATCATCAAAGATAGTTTTCTCTTGAGTTTCACCGTTCTTCAGCGGTGTGCCGAGGCGCGCCGCTGCGTTGGACACCGCGTGAAACCTACCCAGGAACGGAGGTGGGGACGGACGGTCTGTTTCGGCGTACCCGCTGGTCACATTCATGTTGGGCGGCGGGTTGCTCGACGGGCGAGGAGGTGGGACTTTCACCTCCGCGACCTGATGCTGGAAATACGACTCTTCGCTACTGATTGCCGAGCGAATCATGTCGAGCACGAGGTTCTTTTCTGCAAGATTTCGAGAGGGAAACAAGAATTAGTGTATCTCGTCATCATGTCCAGCATCACAAACTTTTCATAATTTCTCTTACATAAAAACGGACATATCAATTGGCTCTATAAATGCAGTGAATGTATTGCATCCCGACTAACTGACTATTGAATTGCAAAGTCGGTCGTCTATGCTTTGATTAATTGATTGATTGATTGATTGATTGATTGATTGATTGATTGATTGATTTTATTGTCGCCAATGGATATTCTTTGTAAATCTTGGCGGATATTATAGCAAATATACATAAAATACACAATTTTGCTTCAAGTATATACCTAAAGACAGTCATAGTCAGAAAATGCAAGTGAAACTTAAAAATAAAGAAATTAACATAGTATAACAGCAATAGCCATGCAACGGAGATATCTGTTATTTGTTTGATACGAACAAATATATATATATATATATATATATATGTATAAATAAAAAAACAGACGTAAATTAATTAACCGACCTCTTTCTCCGGCTGAGACCAGCCAGGCTTGGACCGCACTGATTGAGTCTGTCTGAAGAATCTGACATAGCATTTCCAGCACCTGGAATAATTAGAGAAAATCACACAAAGTGGACACGAAACGGTAAACAGTTAACTGTCATCAGTCTAAATAGCAAAGTGCTCAAGGGGCATGATTATTTGGATGAATATGAGGGACATTCTCTTAATATAAAGACCCCAATTGGCGAAAAAACCCAAACTAAAACCACGAACAGACATCAAAGGCTAGTTTAAAAAAAAGACGAAACAAAGCATAGATACTGATTATGTATAAATCTATGTATGCATTGATTATGTATGTTCAATTTTTTAGATTCAATGTCGCGTGTTAGCCGGTCATGAGACTCAAATGAATTTATCATTCCTTCGATGCTTGATAAGATATGAAATTACTTAGTCATACCGCCTTTGGACATTATGGAACATTCTAATCACCTTGGATTTGCGTCTGATTTCATTATATCTTGATTATGCGGGGGGGGGGGGGGCATAATCATTCAATAATAATGGGAAGGGGCCCAAAATAACCGAAAGGGGCGAGTGAAGACCAGGGAAGACAGCCCACGATAACGGAAAGCGTTCAGATAAATTAGGAAGAGCAGCCCATCAACATTAGGAAAAGTGGTCCGCCATAGGGAAAGCATTCCAACATGAAGGAAAACTTCCCGTATAAGGAAGCGCGACTCTCCCTTTGCACGAACCTCTCTTGAGTTTTTGTGTTTGTTATTTCTTTGTGCCTTTCCCAGAAACAAATGCATCGATCTTATTATTGTATCGCACAACAAAAGTATCGATCTTAAGCACTTGTAAACATGCAACGAACAAGGCCGAGCCGTGATTCTTTCAGAGACAATAAATGTCCTTGCAGGAGAATAAGGACATTTAATTGACGCAGAAAAAGGAAAGAGTAAGAGAAACAATACCATCGGATTTAGTGGTTGGTGGTTCGCTTTTATCGTTCAAGGACCACTTTCAAGACTTTCCGAAATGACAAACAAATGCTTGCGCGTACACACACACACACACACACACACACATGTATAGTTTCTTAAGCGAAAAAGTTATCAAGTATACATCGAGGATTATTATTGTCTCTTATACACCAACCGAATACAATCAACAAGACCTCGTTCGCACCAATCATTATTATACGTTACTCGATGATTGTTTTGAGTAGAAAAGGTTACTACATTTATATGCAGGAAGTATAAAAGTCGCTCCGAGTCTTTGCCCGTCTCTCCGCGATGCGTGCATTGGACTATTCAACAGCAATTGTACGAATGATGAATAATAGATTGACCCACAATTTGAACTCACTTCAACGTTCATTCAACCGGTTTTCATTTCCCCGAACAGTTACTCTGTATTTTGATATACAGATCAGCGTATCTCCCCGTCATCTGTACATCAATATAACCACCCAATACAGTCATGTATTCATGTGATAGTGTTATCTATCTTTTAAAATGATATAAAAGATCATCTAAAATTCAGTACAATGAAACGAGGGAATATGTAACTTGCAAAAGCTAACATTATCTTCTCATGTTTCTGATAGTCCTGAGAGGTAAATCTGTTTTTTCGTATGCATTCATTATTTTCCTGGTATAGGCCCTAGTAGGGGCGGAGAAAGCTAGACATGTCTAAATTTGTGCAAGTTAAAACTTCAAAAGAAAAATACTTGAGAGAAGATTCACGTTAAAGAAGAGGAAACTCACAAGGGACTCGTTGCTTCCTTCTGCTGCGATATGGTACATGAGTTCGTGATCGTGCTGCTTCTGTCGCGAGACCCCACGCGACATCGCTCGCGAAGGTGGCGGAATTAGCCGACCGGTTTCGGCCGAGTATACCGAAGTGCGTTTCGGCTGTTCGGCTTGCACCTCCTTGATCTCTCGGGGCAAGCCGAGTCCCGCCTGCTCCGTGATCGCACGAAGCTCGTCTCGCCACCGGTCGGTTACGGGAACTGCACGAGAAGAAAGAGATCACGTTACCAGTCAATATCATGCTACTATTACCCACATGTATAATCTTTGAATGTTATGTGAATATGATGTATCAAAATCACTTTATTCAATTCGTATATCATTTATATGCAATTCATGACTTTGAATGTTTTCATCAGAGTAAAAGTTCCAATACGATACCGATCATCAGTGCTATTCATGCGATGTTTTAGCCTTAACTATTCTATCGATTAGGCAACATACATTGAAGAAAATGTACTATACTGACTAAAAGTTGTTACGTCAGACATAATTTGAATGCAAATCAAAATATTTTAACATTGTGATTACCTATGCAATTTTTTTCGTCTATAATAACAGTCACTTTTGCGATGTAGGCCATACACGATAATGTAAGACATCAGGGAAGTTCTTTACTCAGAAATGATGTTATGTTGGCATGCATCACGTACAGAATTACGTATAACAGCAAAAGGGATGTTCTTAGGGTTAAGCTCAATTACCGCGAAGAAAAAAAGAAAAGAGAACTGCCTTCAAGTCGCTGACATAGCGTGAGTGGGTATAGGCTCAATGAAAGCATGCCATGGTCGCTTTATACAGAACAAAGCATGAAGAGTATGACCCAAAGCGATTATTCACGATGCAGCGCTCAGTGTACCGCTGTCTTGTATCTTTATTGTTTTTCCTTTTGTGGCAATTCGTGCAATCTGCACTATAGACGGTGTATACTGCAATGAATGCGCTAACATTTAGCCATGATGAAATTCAACGCCGTACGAACTTTGATGTTGGGGTTGAACTGCACTTTCTGTCTAGACGCGTTTTGGCTCAATATCGACTGATTTGATTGAGATTTGATGTAATGCATAAATTATTACTGATATTAGGGTGAAGCCATCGAGCGAGTAACGATGGCCCACCATTTCATCTTTTTCACCTGCCTACAGATTGTTAAATGCACGGAAGTATTAATAAAGTAATGCAACCGGTGGAAATTGATTTGATTCTACACCAAAAACGTATCAAAGAATGCATCATTAAAAAGGCTGTTATTGGACCGAGGAGAACCGAACTTATTAGTTGTACATTGTTTGATACGGGGAGTAGGCCTAAACGACACTAAATTTAAAGTGATGTTGATACATCCTCACCAAATTGAGGAGGTGGGGTGGGGTTGGCGAATGGCTATGACGTGGGTTCATATTGATACAAGCAACGAAAAGAGCAAACAACGTGTCTCGTTGAAATTGATCTGTAAAAGCCAACGCTACTATGCCTTTATACATTTCCATGTGCAACGTTATAATGTCGGGAGAATCAATACTCCTATGAAAGGGAAAAAGACTGAAATACGCAGTTGTTCTGTTGTGATGCATGCCGACAATGCAAACCGTATTGATCAAATAGGCGAGCGTATTCAAATGTACTTCAGCACACGGTAGACAAACTGGGCACACAGAAAGAATTAGAAGAATTATAGCAGCGTTCAAATATTGAAATAATTAGGAAGAAACATAGCACACATTCACAGCACAAAAGCCTTGTATGGGTTTCGGAAACACATGCTGAGATCAAACATGTTAAAACAGTTTAGCGTGTCAGGCAAGAATTGACAGATGAGTTGCATCCGATGCAAAGTTTGTAGGTTAGTATCACGACAAGTGATGGCAGTCACACAACAACAAGTGTTTTTTTTTTAAACATAAGAGCCAAAGGCGTGAGATAAGCATAGGAAAGTAACAAATGAATTTGATGAAGATGTTGGCGAGGCTGTGATTGAAGTCAAGCACTGTGAAATATGTCAAATGAATATTACAATTGTATTATTATCATAGATAACAAATAATGGAAACTTAACTGCTACCATTCACAGAAGTGGTGGTGATTGCGACTTTTTTTGTAATATCGTGAGTGTATGGATTTGCCGAATAATGTGATTGATGTCCTTCAGCAGTGAGTATTTAGATGGAAACAATCATGGAAGCATATATTCCTCTCAATCAAAGGGGACTAAGGTACCCATAAAGTCGAAATATCAGTATTAACAAAGGGTGCTCAAGCTCATAGGGTATTTTTATCACGCTCTGCTCTGACAGGTTGTCATAACCTGCGAGCTGAAGAAGTGCACTGAAGATACAAATCAGCCATGCATTGAGACTCAGGCCGACGAAATGATATGCATGAGGACACGTCATACTGTTAGCAGCAAGCCAAAGTGTTCAGACTTCAAAGCAAACCAGATCCACCAGGCAGTGGAGTGGGTGCATTTTAGGGTTGAAATCACGTACTGAGTCCAAATATCGGTGCGTGAGTCTTTTCTCTGAAGCCCTGTAGGGAACATGCTTTAGACCAGTGAGGGTGTTGATGGGGGTACCGAGATGAGTTTAGGGTTGGGTTTTGGACGTGGACCCGGTATTCTTGCTGGTTGACGTGAGGGATGCGGAACGTGTACATGCCCCGGGCCTCGGCCGTCGCCGGACGCTTCCGAAGCCGCGGGTTGACGAAGTAGCCTTCGTCGTGCACGGCGCAGATCGGCACGTCCAGTAGGCCTGATGTGTGTATCGACGGCAAGAAAAAAAAAAAAAAACCAACCAAAATCGATGGATCATTTTGTGATTGGCCAATTCTTGTGGCTTGCCACATGGGCGCCATTCGTCCTCGACAACCCAGGGGGGAATGTTTGAGGTATACACACGCTTCTTTTGACCTTGCAGTCGAACCCGGAGACAGAAAATATTGATATATAGGATGGCACTCTTGACTCATTAGGCCAACACGTCATGACAACCGGCAGTGTGGCTTATTCAGTCTTTAATCAAGCTTGCCTTTTCTATCTTCACGAAATTTAAAAACTGACTTTTTTCTTACAGTACACTACACTGTGTGAGGAAATATGTTTTTTCGCACGTTTAGAGTAAACGTCTGAATTTAGAGTGTTTTTGTTATGTTAATATTAAGCGAGGAGAGAAAATTTAATTTTCTCATGAGTCAACGTTTCATTTTTTAACCAACGTGTGAAACTTCGCCAGCTACCACTGGCGCCAGACAATTAGAGGTTTTATGCATAAGTGTCGTTGGGGTTTTAATTTTACAAGGACTAAAACGATGCGTGTATAAACCGTTTAGCTAACATTCCATCTTGCTAAAATGATTTGCTCAAGAACTTGTGGGTCCGTCTTCTGTACGGTGTAATAATCCTTGACAGGCTGACGAAAGATACTATGTGTACAAAAAAATGAATGTTTTGTGATCGTTTGGATTGTATTCAGCTGAGGGGAGAGGTAGATGCACAAAATGTAGGAATCAATGAGTTAGTAGGCGACAGTAAGATATTTACAAAGACATGCATATATGATATACATTTTACACTCATACTAATATATCATTTCACTAATGCTGTCGTCACTGAAACACAATTCATTGCTCGCTGAATCTGTGGAAGAAAAAATGACAAGGGATGAACCGATTTCCGTGTTAGTTTGTATGACATTTGGCGTGATGCATGCATGACGATAGAGCGTTAGTGTAGGCTATGTACACCATTGTAACCATGGCAACACCGAGATGGCAAGAGAAAGGAGAAGTTGTGGCTCAGTGCCAATAGCCGTGTTTAGCATGGGTTTAGTGCGACTTCCAGAATATGCAGCAACCGGAGATGCGGGGGGGGGGGGGGTGGGGGCATTTCACGACTTACTCAGACCAAAAGTTGGGTCAGCTCTCTCTTTGTAGGAGAGCGGAAATCGAGGATACATGGTGTTAGCATCAAGAAAATTCAGCTTGTGATTCCCGAGGGAAGGGTTGATGTGTTTGGGGTGGTAGTTGATGGCGTGAACGGGGAGTCTGCCCCCATTCGGCGATGCCTGCGGCCACGACCTCCTCAGTAGATCCATGTCATCCCTCGCTCCCATCGTGGTCGGACGACGGAGACTCAGCCGGGAGTTTGCGATGTAGCCGTCATCGTGCACGGAGCAAATCGGATAATCTAGTAACCCTGGAGTTACGTGTGTGCGGTAAATGTGTTAGTTGGGTCATTCGTTTCAGGAGAGATAAATCATAGATCGAATCTATCATACAAACTAAATTCTTCAAATACATCCCCGGAATACATCATCAAAAAGTGATAGAGTTCTCTGATATTGTCACACAATGTTGATGTGGACATTCATCGTTCTCAATTCTTATCATTTATCACAATATTCACATAAACGGAGACAGGTGTTGGGCATCACTGCAACTGGTCTTCGTTGAGAAAGTGAAGTTCATGGTGTATCGTTTTGAGTTCATCATTATCTATGAAATTATCTTGGATACGTCTCAAACCAGCTTGTGATACATGTAACTAGAGGTTGTGATCAAAGTCTATCAAGAACACGAGGCACGTTGAAATGTCCAGCTAAACAGTGAAAATCTTTTTCTTCGAATTTGCAGGGACTTTGTCCTACTCTTTGTTAGAAATCCACTTGTATTGACTGGAATGAAAATTATTATAATTCAGAGATTTGAACTTCCTTCTGAAGGAATGGAACAAAATAATGTAAATTACATGCATACAGAAGAAGGAACGAACATGTGCATTATATTGTCAATCAAATCAAACATGAAAAAAAAAGCACACCATGAGATAAAAACATAGCACATTCATTCTAACATATTCCTTCGCTATCATGTTTTCCCGGAATTTCATTTAACAGTAATACTCTCGTCATTTTATTCAGTGATCTTTCAGTATGTGGGTCAGAAAGAAAGATAAGAACAGAAAAACACTTTTTGATGCTATTACTGTGAAAAAACAATTATTTTCAAGGTTTCCGACATAAAAATACACAAAATGAACGAATTAGCATACCCGGTACAAAGTGGCCTTCTTTGAAATATTTGAATACTTGCATTAGAAATATGTCTGCTGAGAAATATGTGGAAAGAAGGGGAGGGGGGGGGTCGGGCAGGTTGAAGACGGTTTTTAAAAGTGAGCTGAAAATAAACATAAACAGCCTTTTCACTCGCGCTGGTATTCTTTTGAGAAGCCAGTTTCTTAACCCTATGAATTAACCATGCAATTCGTAAACAGTTCAACAGATACAAATAAGATTCCCTGTATATAGGTATTTGAGAAAATGTCAATTTGTCAAAGACTCTTTCTTTTTCTCGTAGGATACCTTACCTTTGATATGTCTGACGCGCTTAGAGTGTGGATTGTGACGCGCAAAGAACGAGCTCTGGCTGAGCTGGCCGAATCGCGCACTGGCCTGAGTGTGTGGTCGGCGTCCGGCGAAGTCCTTCTGGGTCATGGGGAGCTTGGCGGTGCGGGTGTTGTTGTCGGTGACGAGGCCCATGGTGTTGCGGACGACCAGGGTGTCGCCCTTGGAGGGCCGAAACACAGGTATACTCATTTGGGACGAATCTGTCCATGGGAAAATTGAGAAAAGATATAGGTTGATTATACATCGGTGTATAACGTGAGTATATTATACATAGAGGAAACTTATTGAACACGACGCTCATTCAAACCAATCGATTTGTACCATGCTTGTTTGATAGCACAAAATCATACTTTTTATCCCACAATATATTTCCGGTGCACGTAAAATATTAAACGATGCACCCTGTTCCGCGGGGACAAGATATAGGCCTACGTATCAATGCGAAGAGGTGGAATGATAAAAGATAATGCACGGAAGATGATTAAGTGCAGCAAGAACATCAATAACAGCACGCATATCTCTATGCCACAAGCTTTTGATACACAATATTCCACCCCAATCTCACTATGACTGTATCCTTGACGACATATACACTGGCGTTTATTATTCATAATCTTAACGGCGATGTACAAGGTACTTGTATGCTGTTCCCAGCCAATATCAATTACAGCTGTAGTCAACCCACTCTTTTTGTGTGTGACAAAAAGTGTTCTTAAGTCTAACATAATTGCGGACGTATATGGTGCCAAAATTCTGCCTTAATTTTCTTCTTTAAAAAAAAAATTCCATTTAAGACTCCCATTACATGCGACGAGGTTGACAGGTACAATATAGATATTGATTTTCCTCTGGCGATCAAGTGTGTTTAATATGATCATTGTGAGTACAAACTAGCTGGCATGAAGGAGAGAAAATGGATTCCTTTCCACTTTCCTGGTCTGTTGGACATAACGGAGCAGCGCGCGAACGTACACCGATGGAATGCGAGCATAAGGATATCATAGGAAGATAGCCTCTGGGATACATAAAAAAACTAGTAACCAGCACACATCGTAGTATCCGTGAAGCAATATCCGAGAGAGCGAGGTAAAGATCACCATAGCAACGCTGAACACCTGCTATGATTGTGTGAGGCAAAGTTCAGCGGTTTTGTGTTTCATACTGAATTTTGAATGAACGAAATAATAATTCAGGCCGGGAAATGGCGATTCCAAATGAGGGGATAATTCAATCTCTAAACGGTGTAACAACGGTCGAATTAGAAATTGAGTTTCCTTGACCTGTGCCAGTGTACAATGATAGGCCCTACTGTAAATATATTGTATGCTGTAAGTCAAAGTGTGACGTATACCCGTAGATATGCCAACTAAATTAGTAACGATTATCTATTCTTCTCATCATTACATTTCGCTGATTTTATCTTAGAGATCTTTCGCTTTGAGTAAGGTGCAATATCTGGACTTGTAAAAAGGTAGTTTTGTAAACAAAGTGGAATGAAGAGGGGGGGGGGGGGTTGTTAAATTTGTGTGGGTGAACACTTTCTCCCCATCTCACACAGGACGATTTAATCACCCTTGTGAAACTACTATGTTTATCTGCTGATCAATACCTTCCTCAATATCATTCCGTTTTACAGCAATGAGCATTAAAGACTGACTTTGATAATTGACTCCTACATACAGTAGGCATATACTGTATATACAAATAATATAGCCATCTTCTCAATATACATGTACTTGCATGAAACAAAGTTTCCGCTAAATTCTGATGAAGCAGCTCGTATAAGTGTATAATTATGCCACACTGCACGTCGATTCCTTTTTTTTCTGAAAATCTCCAAAATATACAACGTACCTTAAAAAAGAAAGATCAATAACAATGCTTGCGTAATGATGTTCCCAAAATTTACATTATAGCTGGGCATATGGCCGTAGGCATATTTTATTTCTTACCACCAAACCCAAAACAAACAAACAAATAGCAAACGCACATACTTTCCAGATGATTGCAATAAAGTACACTACACTACTAGACGAATGCATAGTACATGGAATGAAAATGTGTCTCACTTGGCAGTGCAGTGCTAGATTAACCATATTGTTGGTGTTCAACTTGGAAATCTCTTTCATAATCCTACTTGAACTATTGTATATTGAACAATACTATGCCGCATCACTGACTATTTGCTATGGTCACCATGATGATACAAACAAATTATATTTATTTTCCACTGTCATTATCCGAATTTTGAATTTCTATTGCTTGATCTATACAGATTCACAAACATCCTACAGTTTTCATGTTTTTAGAAACAAGGGGGGGGGGGCGTTCGTTGTCCGCCCGGTTTCCTGACGACCTACATTGTACATTGTACGTGCCCCGGAATTCATATGTCACATAATACTCGTGGTATAACATGTCCACAATGTCTATATATTGTAGTCCCTTCAATGTACATAATACATCTCGTATATGTTAAGATACAAACAGATTAGTAAACTGTTACCGGCGCTTTTATCGAAAATACATAAAAAACTAATTATTCATTATTAAAAATACTAATTCTGGCAAGCAGTCAGATTGTATTGTTCTGCGACACACATTTCCCGAGTGTTTCTACATGAAACGAATATAATTCATACTCAGATTGTGTAAAATTACAGCACGTTGTATACTCAAGCAATTTTAATACTTCAACAAAGCTATAATGACGCAAATTTACCATTTCTGGGAGAAGTCATATATCCTGTTTTCGGCAGTATCTTTGCAAGTTGTGATGAAAGACAATATATATTCCTTTCTGCATGCTCATTCAGAACTGGTATCAGCAGCACCAATCTATAACATGATACAGAGAAATGATGATAACTACAATGAATAGTTAAAGTACTATATTAACATTCTTTCTCACCTTCAGTCTATCGAAGTCACAAAATGTCTCGAAGGACGACAGAAAGGTATCCCGGGAGTAGATATCTCCAGTTGCTGGTTGTTAGGGCATGCGAGAGCGAAACGTCGCTCGGTGGTCTGTCTGTAATTTACGGCAAACATGCAAGTGTGCTGCGGGCGAGTGATCGCGAGACTTCGCAACATACGGCACGTAAGTGCATAACACAATCAATTTACTGGTGCCCCAGCCCCGTTGCTAGGGGACGCCTTTCTCCGCGCCAGCACTATGGGGTCAACCCCCAATAGATCAATGAGCGGGTTTTGTGCCTAACAACCGGCCCGGTGACCGCGCACAAAAGGTCTCGTCTCCGGTGAATAGGGGGCTACGTGTCACGCTTGCAGGACACAAACATGAGAGAGTTAATAGCGTATTTTGCGAAAGGCTTTCAGAATCCCATGTGTATTGAAAGGCTTGACTGGTTGTCGAAATGTCCAGCCACTGTATGCGGAGAACCAACAATCAACAAAGCGTGATACATTAACGCATTTGAAATCATTATGACAGTAAGGAAACTGCAGGGGGTGGAGTGCGGATGATAAAAGAATTTAACCGGAGCGCCCGATCGCGTTTTCGAAATGTAAACAAAGTCAGAAAAAAAAAAAAAAGAAATATGAGGATTATTTCGATCAACGTCGTACATTCTCTTGTATTTGTTTACATAATGGTTATTGTTGTATGCATGCATGTATGTGTATATATTTTCATGTATGCATAATTCATGAGTATTCAGAGGTACTCTTGTATGCTCTGCCGTATGCTCGCCCATCCTACATGTTCGTGTTATCCACACGCAGACAACCTACTTTGTTCATATCTACGTCTCTTCCCATCCATCCATCAACTTGATTAATTATGTCCCACAAAACATCGCATAACGACAATGGAATCTCCTCATCCTACAGCACGTCCAACCAAACTAAAATTTCTACACGAAGCAAATACCGGTAGGCCTACTCATACAAAAAAAAGCAATGCACTTTGGAAGGCAACTCGTGCATTCTACATTATCCTTTCTCTCACACGTATACCTTCATGACTAAAATGTCACGAAAAGATCAAGATCATATTATGATACCGTCTCCCCTTTATTTACAGCCACATCCAATTTCGACATCCTTCTAACCTTCAGCAAATGCGATATCATGATCGCGATCACGGCATGAGTAATTGCCAAAATCCATTACATTACGCATATTTACAAGCAGCGTGCGGTGACGTGATCTCGGCAGGGAACACATGAAACGCAAAACCCACAGAGAGATAGATCGTATATCGAAGATCTGTAAACGCTGAAGACCCGTGCCATTGATCTGTCCAGAGTACAGATGGACAGAACAAAGGCAAAGATAATATTTTTTTTTTTTCGGGGGGGGGGGGGGTCGGAAGGGAAGATAAGGTTGGGAACTTCGTTGCATATTAAAAGCTGCAAGGGATATGGGAGAAGGGGAGAGGGGTCAAGTTCAATGGTACTTTTTTCTTTTTTAGAACCCACCCCCCCCCCCCAAAAAAAGAAATGAAATAAAGAAAAAAAAAAGAGGCGGGACTGCAGATCCCTACCCCACTGTTTCAACTGAAGTACTAGCCACTCGCCAATATGTTTTCTACTACACTATTTCTTCAAGTTGATCGAAGTTTGTACAGAAAAACAATCCCCTTTTTCTACAACACGCAACGATTTAATAGGAAATTGACACTTCTTTCCTCACAGCATAACATATACACTGTAGATGTATATACTAAGTTTTCTTTCATAAATACATTTTATGTAGAAGAATGTTTTGTTTTGTTTGTTTGTTTGTTTGTTTACTTTTTATTTATTTTTTTTTGGGGGGGGATGTATCATTATGTAATTAATTCTATTATGTACAGTATATATAATACAGTGTACCAGCAAGCTCAACTCTTTGTGACATATCTCGGGCTCTACAGATAGCAAGCCCTATGCAAAGATGGATACCTAACATAAATATATCAAATTGTCTGATAGTGATGATGATTATGATAACAACAATAACGATAATATATGTAATGATAATAATAATAATAATAATGATAATGATAATAACAATTATAATAACAACAACAATGATGTTAATATCAATGATGATAACAGTGGTAGTAATAACATTTATATAATTCTTAATACAGACATTTCTCTGCACATTGATACAGAAAAGAACATGAATGAGAGTTACAACTTCAGAAGATATAAAATTTTCGGGATCATACAACTGATCATATCTTTTGATTGAGACCTAACTTCAGGTTTCTAACATTTTTTGGTGGGATAATGAGAAATCTCTTATGAAATGTGAAAGAGCATGTAATTCCACCCAGAGGAATTCAATGTTTATTTCATGAAAATTGGTTTTGAAATGGCTGAGATATCCAAAATGGAGTGATCCTATCAGAAGGTGGGACCAAACAATTTTTTTACAATCGCTCTGTTTTACCTTGTTTTTGAATGTCCCAGCCATTCCAAAGCTGATTTTCACCAAATAAACTTTGAATGGATCTTAGAATGGTATGCTCAGTACCATTTCATAGGTGGTTTCTTGGTATCTCACAAAAAGTTAAAAGCTCAATCCTCATCTCCACCAATACTATACAATCCCTTTAATTCTTCATGTGACATATCTCGAGCTCTATAGATATCAAGCCCTAGAGAAAGATGGATTCCTAACATTAACATATTAAATTGTCAGATAGAGATTATAGTAATAATAAGAAACCACCTATGAAATGGTACAGAGGAGGGCCCTCTGGTAGAGCAGTGGCAACACTGAAGAGGCTACCCTGGGTAAATAAGACCTTAATAATAATGATGATGATGATGATAATAATAATGATAATAATAAAAATAAATTATCATAATTATCATCATAACTACTACCACTACTACTACTACAATTGATAGTAACAATATTAATAATGATAATAATAATGGTAATAAATAACATTCATTTAACATTAATACAGGCATATTTCTATGCACACTGATACAGAACAGATCATGAATAAGAGTTACAAATTTAGATGTATAAGTTCTGGGACCATACAGCTGATGCTCTTTTCCATGCATTTCTTCCTTCAAAGGGGCTAAGAATTCATTCTAACTACAGTACCCTATAAGCCACTGCTCCACAATTGTAGGCTATACTGTTTAAACCCTTAGTGAGCATAACTGTACTGTACTAAAAATTCTTGAACACGATTCTTGTTTAATACATACACAAAAGACACAACACATACATCCATGCATTGGAAGTCAACTTTATTGCTGGAAATCATATAAATATAACTAAAATAAACTCATAGAACCATACATAACAAACATACATAAATATTCAGGTACAGTTGTACCACTTTTTTTTTCTTTGTTAACATATTGATCAGTTGTTTTGTTCTGAAAGAGGCAAGAGCATTATCACTCTTCATTGGCATAGCATTTTTTTTTAATAAGTATACAAACGCTGATATTAGTGTTCAGAATATTTGAAGATGTAGCACATCTACTACAAAAAGTGAAATACTTGGCAGCAGTTCTGATGTATTTAGTAAGATGCAGTTTCCCAGTGGAGCATTTGGTGTTGTGTGTCTGTTTCAAACATTCAACCACATTTGAATGTTCTTTCACATGCTGAGTTGATTATGTATGGAATATTACAAACTCCTGTAGATTATGAACTACTCATAAAAGAAGATGAAGATGAAGGGACATATTCAAGCATAAGGTTTTCTAACAGCCACTTTGAATACCCAGATCACAGTAGGTGGGACAAAAGATACTTGGTTAACTCCGAGACCCCCCCCCCCCCCCCCCCCCCCCCCCACAGTCGGGTCTTCATCTTTACCGTATGCATTTCTGGATTTTCAGGGAAAAGGGGTATATTTTAGGGGCTCAAATTGGGCAAAAATCTCTCCAAATAATGGTTGAAGTAGGAGGTCTTTTAGTGTCTTTTTTTTTCCTGAAATACTTTTAATTAGGGAAAGTTTTGAAATCTTTTTTGAAAAATCCTGAAATAAGGTCCCAAATAAGGTTGGTTTCCCCCCCCCCCCCAAAAAAAAAAAAAAAAAAAAAATCTGAAATAGGGGTAGTCCTTGGTTGGCATTTGCCTCACGAATGTGCGAACTGTGTATGTTTTGCCACAAAACATGCCTGGCTGGCCTTCTTTTTGCAGGGCATTTTTTGCACATGCACCACATGTACGTTAGGTTACTTGTACATATGCACGCAGGCTTCCCTTCCAGGAGCCCTTTATAGGGGGTCAAATCTATCCCAATTACATCCTTGAAGAAGGAATCTCTAAGAATCTGTAACAAGGATACTTGTATAGATGACCGCCTAAGTGGGGGGCAGGGTTTCCTACACATTGGTTCAATTTCAGAAATTGCCCAACTTCACTGACTGATTTGTATGATGATGTTAAATGACTGAAAAAAAAATCTTCCATAAAATCACTTTGAAAATTATGTTGCCATTACCAAGAGATATAATGACCATATCACAACCAAGTAATAATCAACCATATTCTGAATGATGTATTCCAACACTCCTGTCTTTGGAAAATGTTAAGTATGGAAATATAGGGTCACTCACTTCTGCAAAGCATTTAGTGCTTATCTTAACCCGTTGAGGACGGTTTGATTTTGCTACAACACGCATTTCCCATAGATACTTGCCCGAGTATACTCGGGACTCGTCCTCAACGGGTTAAATGCTGCCGGTAATCATTCCTAAGCTTAGTATTCACACAATATCAGAGACTGTTAAAGTTACATGGAGGTCAATGCCGATCTGATTTTTTGAAGTAGAACATTGTTACACAGCTCCTCTGATTAAGACACATCATGTATTTCCTTTCTCTTGGTTACTTATGACCTTTCTAGGTTTAAAAATCAGTCAACACATTGAATACACATGTATCCACACCATATCCATGTACAAGTGTATTTCAGTCTGAATTTGATCTTATCTACAGAAATATGAACCAGCAAACATCATAGTAATCAAAGCTTCATGCACAGTACTGATCACGTTATACACAAAACTCATAATCTGGTGTATCTATTCAGCTTTCAAACTACAACTCTTTTCTAAAAAGGACCGAAAATGTTTTTTTTTTTTTTTTTTAATGCAAAATCTGCAGAAGAATCAGATTTCAGTTTTGTTCATCTCTGTTTTTGATTGCTGTATAATACAACAGTGCAGACAGTGAAGTTTTCTCAAGTTGTCAAAAGTGTTTGATATACAATTTTTCTTCTCAAGCAATTTTTAAAGAAGCAGCCCTCATTTGAAAATTTCAGAACAGAGGAAAAGAAAAATGAAAAAACCCACAAATGTACAAAAAGTACGCAGTAGTTCCTTCGAAGTGTAAGAGCATGCTGTGAATGAATTCTCTAGTTTGATTTCTGTCTTTTTCAACCCGTTGAGGACGGGCTAATTTTGCTTCAACACGTATTTTCCATAGACCCTTGCCCAAGTATACTTGGGATTCCTTCTCAACAGGTTAATGGCACAAAGCATCTAGGGGTACCCTGATCATCACTTATGCAACCAAAAGAATATCTTAACATTTGCTATATATTTTACAATAATATCTCTACTATTCTTTTTCAGATTACTTGTTAACACACACAAAAACCCTTCCAAACCAATCTTTCAGTGACATCATCTGTCAGTCACTCGCAAAGTACTGATATGCTTAACAAAAGACATTGGGATGCACCTGCCCCTAGACTGAGCACAACTTGCATGTTTCCCCATAATGTCTTTAGTTAATCTCATTATCAACTGGTATATAATTTGTCATTAATTTAGTATTGTTAGCACTACTATTATTACTTTTGTCATTATTGTTGCCTATTCATTTTTCATTCTTTTGAGTACAGACTTCGATTTAACATTACATATGAATGAAAATATTTTCAGTTAAAACACTCTTTCTTCCATTACTCATTGCTATTTTAATGGAGCCATAATAGTTTTCACAAAACAGGCAGCTAAACCATACGGAAAGGCAGTACCTGAATAGATGCAGTGTGATAATATAACGGTACTATGGATCAATCAAGCTTTATGCGGCAATGGATGAGTATAAAAAAACTTTTATGAGCCTTCTGATACCAGAAATCATTAATTTCGCCAGTCCACGGGTACATCGAATCAGCCATTTCATTCACATGAATCTGATGTCTATTGTATGACAACCTACAACAATTTGAAACATAATACAGCAAAGGTGTGATTCCTTTTGCTTTTAGTTTAGCTTAGTTTTGTTTGAATGAACTGATATCATCTAGTCAAGAGGATCAACAGAAAGGCAAAGTTCTTGACAATATGCTGAGTCATTTAACACAGATTTTTGTTTACTGAAATGGATATATAAACCCTTCCGTATCACATACTGACGTATGTCTCAAGAAAAAAAAACCACCAAGTAAACAAGAGAATAAAAAGATAGTAAAAAGAAGGAGAAAGAAAAAAACATGCTAAATAACAAACCTTTATCAGTTTATGTGAAAATGCACTTAATTTGAACATACCAGACTCTTGTATGTCATTTAGTTAATTTCTCTTGTTTGTTATGTAAGTTGGACAAAATCAGTATGGGGAAACAATGTAACAGTCCCTTGAGACCAATGTCATACATTGGAAGGAAAGAGGATAAACTTATCACTGCCGACTGACAGATACATTTCAGATTTCTTTGCCAGTGAGCTCATCAAGCATGCCAGGGGCTGAACACATCAGCACAAAAAGGTCACTGAGACGTTTGAAGATCTTCACGGCAGTTGTGACGACCTTAATGGTGCCGCAGCATTAATCCGTGGTGGTTCGGCCATGCAGGCCCCATTATTGTTGGTATGAAAGCAGTAAACAGCTGCATATTCGCAGTCCATCGGTGGTGTGATCGACACCTGGTCAACGTCCAGCAGAAGCACTATCCATCTCCGTCTGCCTACACCAATCCGAATCCCTCAGTGTGCTCAACGGCCGTCAGCAGCTTTTCCTTGAGGACCTCTTTGGAGGTGTACATGGGCAGGTCCAGGAGGTTGAAGCACGTGTGGGCCACTGGTAAGAACTGCTCCCCTCCCTTCACGGGCTGGAAGATGACCCGCAGACTCTTCAAGCCCTGGATTGGGACGTGGTCGCTGCCCGTCAGAAACGCTGTTATTGTTGTTGGGTTAAAGATTGGTGAGATACATGTACACAAGGAAAAAGGAAACACAGGTGCACATATGTTTAACTATCCCCTAAAAATGATGAGAGCTAGAAAGGCAAAAATGCTGTTCAGAACCCTTGGATTTATCATCTGGTTTTACATGACAAAGGCTTGAATCCCCTTTGACAACAAATCTACAATCTACAGAGTGACTCTAATGGAAAACTACTTCAAAACAGGGGAGCATTGCCATTTACTGAATGGTACATTTCGTTGCTACTGCACAGACAAAGCATAAATTCAACCGTGAGAATGAGTATGAGAACTGCAACACATTATTTTTCCTTGTTTGTTTATTCATGGGGAATAATCGATTAACAGCTTGGTCAGGGGTACATGTAGCTTAACCACTATTACTGTCAAATACACGTGTAGATACAAAGGCTATTGGAAATCCTAAAATGATGTGTTCCACACATTGAGCACTTCAAATTGGGCACTACACACAGAGTGTCAGGCAAGAGAGAGTGTGAGCCAAAGCAGAGTGTTCACTGCAATGAGTGCATGAAATACAAAAAGAGAAACAAAAACAACCAAGCAAAATATCACTTAAGGTGATTAATACCCCCGCCCCGTGACGACAGTCTTACCCAAGGAATGATCTTTCCTTGATCTTCTGCCATTTAAATGCCGTTACCAAAAACACGTATGTCTTGCACATCTTCCCACCAAGACTATTGTGTGTGCCACATTTCATAAGCTTTTGTCAAAAACTGAGGAAGTAGTTCAATCCACAAGATCTTTCCTTGATCTTCCACCATTAATATGCCGTTACCATGGCAACGCAGCTTCCGACATGTCCAAAAAATATGTCTTGCACATTTTCCCACCAAGACCAATGTGTGTGCCACATTTCATAAGCTTCAGTCGAATACAGAGGAAGGAGTTCAATCCGCAAGATCTTTCCTTGATCTTCTGCCATTTATATGCCGTTACCATGGCAACGCAGCTTCCGACACGTCCGAAAAATATGTCTTCCACATCTTCCCACCAAGATCAAGGTGTGTGCCACATTTCATAAGCTTTGGTCAAAAAATGAGGAAGTAGTTAAATCCGCAAGATCTTTCCTTGATCTTCTGCCATTAATATGCCGTTACCATGGCAACGTACTTTCGGGTACTGTCAAAAAATGCGTCTTGCACATCTACAACCAAAGGCACACATCTGTACCAAGTTTCATGGAAATTGGGCAAAAACTGAGGAAGTAGTTTGCAACACAAAATTTTCCATCATTTTGGCTCATAATATGTGAGCTGTTACCATGGCAACATACTTTTTGTCACTGTCAAGAAATGTGTCATGCTGACCTATATCCTAAGACAAACATTCAATATGAATTCCATGAGAATTGGAAGAACACTGATGAAGCAGTTTTGCCATGAAGCATTTTGCCCTATATTTTACCAATAACATGCCGTTACCATGGCAACACACTTTTTGCCACTGCGGAAATATGTGTCTTGCACATTAACATATTCAGATGAACATCTGTACCTAATTTCATAAAAATTGATCACAAACTGTGGGAGGAGTTAGCGACGCAAGATTTGTACCCATTTTTGCCCATAATATGCCATTACCATGGCAACGTACTTTCGGGTAATGTCAAAAAATACGTCTTGCACATCTACAACCCAAGGCACACATCTGTGCCAAGTTTTATGGGAATCGGTTGAAAACTGAGGAAGTAGTTCGCGACGCAAGATTTGCAACGGACCGACCGCCCGACCGCCCGACCGCCCGACCGCCCGCCCGCCGCGCCCGACTGCCCGACCGTCTGCTGATTCCCATATACCCCCTTCAAACTTTGATTGGCGGGGGTATAACAAATCAACGGAAACAGATGTTTAAAGGCTTGTTGGGTAAAACCCTCTGATCTCATTTTGCGGACAATCACATCCACCTGTACCAGCACCCTTTTGGATCTCAAAAAGCGATATTTTGTTGCTGCCGTGTGCTTTGAACGTCTACTTACTCAGGAATTTCTTCTTGTTTTCGACAGACATCTCCCTGAAGACCTGCCAGAACAGCTTGATGGTCTCGTGGTAGGGATGGTACTCCCCTTTGTACTCAACGCTCTGAATGAAAATAAACAAGTGGCAAATGATATCATCACATACACCGTACAAACACAAACTTGGCTGTGAGAAGTACCAGACCTCTGCTAATTTTTGGGGAAGTACCCTTCAAATCATTATCCAGTATAAAAGGTAGTTGTAGAATTTTGAAGAACTGCCTCCTAAATTGTAAGGGGGTAAAAAGCACTAGCACATGGTGAGGGAATTGCTGTAAAAGTGGCTTCTTTCGCGTACAGAAACTTTTGCGGTTTCCATCGGTGCCGACTTTTTCGCGTGTGTTTAAATTCGCGGTCGGTAATGACAGCATTGTAACAAGCGACGAGTTCAAAACATTTTCGCGTGATGTTAAATTTGCGGTTCAACCTCAAAGCGCGAAAAGCGCGAAAATAAAACCACCGCAAAAGAAAACACTTTTACAGTATCTCATTCAGCTCATATAGAAAATGTCTCTTCAAATTCAGTGGTTGTTAGGGGAAATCTTCACAGAAAAGCCATTACACAAATGAAATAGATGATATCAAAACAAAGATCTGCAAAAGTATGGGCAGTATTGGAATAGCAGTATTAAAGAGAGTTAAGACAGTTCACATATCATCAAACATGGCATCCTATGGATACAACAACTTGGTCAAATGACCTTGACTTTGCATCCCTTTGTAGAATTCATCAATTTGAAATATGTGACCCTGCACCTCAAAATGAACATAAAGTCGCACACACTGATTTTGCGTGAGGACTGAAAATAAGTGAAATGGGTCAACCTAGCCGAACTTGACTTTTTCATATTTTCTGAAAGAGCGGGTCTTCTTTTACACTATGCTAAAATTTGGTATCATAAAACGGACACGAAAGTGTGTTTTTTTAAGCAGTTCATCTCAAACATTTTGGAAGAATAGTGTGATTAGGTGTGTCTTTAGAATCCCTTTTTCATTTCTGAAAAACCTTGTCCACACTCTTCACTTTCAACTCTAATAACTTTTGAAAGGATAGTTCTACTGCTTTGAAAGTTGGTGTTAATTATGGACAGAATGTGTTAATGAGGCATGCTTAATTTCAGTTTAATCTGATAATCCCTTCATTGTTGTTACTCTGGTGGCTTACTTCCTGTTTATTGTCCCATTCATTGCACAGCCAGCACAGTTTGGTAAAGATTAAGCGCTTGAATAGACACTGTACTTCAGAGCCTCTTTTCTCAGTTCACACTTTTCCTGAGTTTGTGCTTTCTTTCCAATATTTAGATAGGTTAGGAAAGTCCATTTGATATGAGTTATACATCATTTTAAAGCTTAAAGTCTGCTCTTTCAGAATATGGTCTTAACTAAAAATTGATGTCTGGCGACTTTTTGTTTGTTTCGAGGTGCAGGGTCACATATATATAAAACCAATCATATACAATTACTTTTTATCTGCATCAATAATAACACACAGATCCAGAGAGATACAAACACTGCAATGCACAATGATCATGTTCGAAGAATGTAAAGCTCAATGTGACGAAAACTGTGTCTTGTTACACACATATATTCTTCAGTGCACTCCACCTACCACTGCATCTCGTACTTGTGTGTGTGCGCACACATATTTTACGCATACACTGTACATATACATGCAGAGAGTGTGCTAGGAGTATTGTACAGCCCAATGCATACATGACATCATCATGACGTACAGCAGGTGTTAGGCAATCTGATGCTGTGATTGGCTTTCTACGAGGGAATTCCCCATCTTCACACACTCAGGCATAATGTACATGAATACAGAACGTGTCACATATATACACACACAGCATTATGAAGAACATGTTCAAGCTTTCCACACAAAACACATGCTTGCCATAACCACATACAAATTGTACCAACCCACAGACAATCGTGACACGATTGCAAACTAGACAATCTATACATTTACTAATTCTAACATCCATCAAGAAACACATTCTTGATATTGGATTTCACTGGCGAGAAACACCTTCTTACCCATAAAGGTGAGATATTCCCTCACACACATTACCAGGTTATCAGTATTAACGTTGAAACATGATAATGTAATCCCATATGAGCAAATTAATGTCTTCATGTTATGCTTGTTTCATGCATACTGATACAACAAGATATTGGCTATAACGAGGAAAATAACTCGGTCCCGACTTTTATGTTGTATCGAGTTTCCCCCGCGTATGGAAAAGAGAGGAGGATGCATTGAGATGACAAACCTCCTCGAATTCCTCCCAATTGAGGTCTTCCTTTCCAACTACCATGGACATCAGCTCCTGGGGATGGAAGAACCTGAGGATGCGGATCCCCACCACATCCAGGAAGCCGGTAATGAACGCGTCAAACTTCTCCCTGATGGACCCGTTCAGCACGTACTCGACGTATGCATCCACATACTGCTGTCTGGGGAGGACAGATCAGATGAATGAAAATATTTGAGGTTATCAACACTTACTATGCTACAGTTACGTAAGTTAAGTTGATATACCTACATAAAATCTAATTTGGATCAATCATGTGGTTTAAAGGCCATGACAAGAGAGGCCTGTAGTTTTGTCTAAATAAACACAACACCAAAAGCAGGTGACTGCACTGTAGATGTAGCAGCAGCAACACAAGATGAGTTTGACAATTTTTGTAGGATATTCCAGAAACAGAAGTATGTCTTGCTAGCTTCACAACTGCACAAGGGAAAAAAACAAACAAAACAAAAACAAACTATCAGCATTTTAAGGTTTGTGTTCAGTTTGTAGTCTTTGTAGGGGTCTGCTAAGCTTTCATATGTCATTGAAAGAGTAGCTTATAACTCCTCTTTTTCTGAGGTCTTCAAAACAAGTACAGTAAATACTATCTGGATGTTCGTGCTGATTGTGCATACAGAACTAAATAGCAGGGGTCAGCACGAGAAGTCACCTCTTATGGGCTGCTCCAGGTGTTTGATTTGCCCACGCACACGCTAACAAACAATACAGCCACTCCACTATGGGGGCAAATGTCTCAAGTTGTTCATCGAGAAATGTCCGACGAATTACTCTACACCAAGATCGGTCTATAGTTTTCTCTTGAATTGTTCCTTATCGTCCCTTGGGTAACAAGACTGCATATCTCAATTGGCATGTACAGTTTGACCTCGATTATCCGGCCATGTCGGGACCGGCGCTCATCTGGATAAGCGAATTGGCCGGATATGGGAGACATAATGTTAATGTATATAGCTGCCGTCCAAGCTGCCGTCCCAGTGCACTGGCAGCTAGGCAAGTAGCGTACCCCGCAACGGTGGTGTAATCTATGCTAGCCTGCACAAAATTGTAGTCCCTTCTTCACAAAAATGAAGTATATCTTTATGTGAAAATCATACATGTTTTACCTCATTAGATATTGAGAAACCTATCATGCATATCTTATAAAATCAGTGAAATAGATCCATGAAAATCACCTTTTTTTCTCAATTTTTGGATGAAAAAAAAAAAGTAATTCACTGCGTGAACGCGTCCAGATAACAGAGATTTCCGGATAAAAGGAGTCCGGATAATCGAGGTCGAACTGTATTCAAAAGTCTCCAAACTGAGTTTGAATTCCAAACACACTGATTTGTATTCTAAAACATTACCATTATTAATGGAATCCAAACCAATTTTTCAACATTACGTAATATGAACTTTGATTATTTCTTTTTTGTGAAAACATTGTGAAAATTGACAATTTTTTCTCACTCTCCAGAAAATTTGTGATTTTTGAGTTATGAGGTCTTGTCACGCCAGGGATTTGTATGAGGTTAATTATACATTGTACATCCACAGCTCTTCTATGCACGAGTTCTTTTAGTATTTGTGAGAAGATATGTGGCATATATGACATATTGAAGTTTTGAATGGGTATGCAGGGTTCTTTACACAGTACAACAAGTGAGTGTAGAACAATGATGAAGGCTTAATATATCAGAATGGATGACGTCGTACCTATTCTGGAATGACACCTCTATCTGCCCTCCGTTGGGGACGAGGTCCGTGGTCTGCACCTGGCCAAAGTTGTCCTCGTCGATCTGGAAGACGAGTGGGAAGGTGTCGCTGAAGCTCTCCTCATCTTCGTAGTCCAACATGGCCTGCAGGTTGTGGGCCACTTGAGGCTCCAGCTGCTTGAAGTCCTCTAGGGTCGTCTTCCTGGAGGGGCACATACAAATAATGTAGCATGATATTAAGCACAGGCTGTGGGATCTACATAAACCTGCACTGCATAAACGTACCAGCTACTCTTAGGGGCATCTGAATTTACATGCAAAGTCATCTGGGTGTGGTTAGCGGATATGATGACGATGAAGATGATGATCAAACTATTTCTATTTCTTCTTCTACTGTTGCTACTACTACTACTGCTGCTGCTAATACTACTGCTACTACTACTACTACTACTACTACTACTGTACTACTACTACTACTACTACTACTAACTACTACTACTACACTACTACTACTACTACTACTACTACTACTACTACTACTACTACTACTACTACTACTACTACTACTACTACTACTACTACTACCTACTACTACCTACTACTACTACTACTATTAGTACTACTACTGCTACTACTACTGATGGTGATAACAGCAACAATTAATAACAATAACAGCAATAATGATGACGATGAAATGATGATAATAAACAACAATAAAAATTACATAAATGGCAAAAAGCAGTCTGAAGTCACCCAATGTGACAAAAATGTATTGGAGGGGGAATAACCACAACATAACAACTGAGCATTAGACCACTGACTGGTATTCAGGTATGGAAGTAAAGGCATGATGTGAATGACGAAATTAACACGGGTTCAACGCACCAGCCCAACTATTAAGAAGAATATCTGTCGGAAAGTATGCAGCAACTAGAGAAGCACTCTGAGAGCGCAGACCTATGCCAAGCCACTAATTTCCACCAATGATCTTGTTCTTCCATAGAGATTAGTAATTTCCACCCATACATATGCATGCTCAAAATTGCCAGATTTCCCAATATAGAAGCCTTTTGTTAAGTCATCAACCCTCAGCTGCATGGCGCGCCTCACCCTAGCAGAAACTAGAGCACGCTCTTTAGTGCGCGTATAAAAACCTAAAAAATGCGCAGCTTGAACTCCCAATTTCATTGACCCTACCTACCAAAATATTGGAAAACCTTCATAAAATCCATAAAAATTTCTGGATCACAACCAAAATTTAATCATCTGTTCCTTGTGTCACTCTCAACCATTCCTGCAAGTTTCATCCAAATCTGTGCACAACTTTTTGAGTTATTTTGTACACAGATAAACAAACCAACAAACAAACCAACGGTAATGAAAACATAACCGCCCCCCTTGGCGGAGGTAATAATGCTCACTTTGGGCACGCTTACCTCTTAAGAAGCTTCTTGTAGAGGGCAAGAGGGAAGGGGAGTGAGATGATGGTGTGGTTATAGATGGCAAGCCCACAGACCAGCCCCACCAGGTGGAACATCCTGTCTTCTTCAAACGTCTAGAGTGAGATATATTGTAGCATTGCTGGGTGTCAGTAAGGCAGTAATCAGTAAATGTTTGTTACATCATTCATGCAGCTACATACTGAATATGCCATACTGTATACACTGATTGAGAGGTCTTTATTTTCGCGAAGTCTTTATTTTCGCGAATTTCGCGATTCAGGTGCTATTTGCAAAATTAAAGACATGCAAATGTAATGACTCTGATCCCGAATTATGAATGTGCCGCACACGTATACATTTTTCCGTTCAGTACAGTACTCCACAATCGCGAATTTAACCACTCGCGACATTGTTGTGAAGTCCCGATTTGCAAAAATTTAGACTTGCTGAATAGGTTAGAAGTAGGTTCAAGATTAGGATCAGGGTTAGGGTCAGGGGAAGGGTCATCGTCCTGGATGTAATTGCCCTAGAACCTTTTTTTGCCCATTGGGACTTCCAAACAATTTTGTAAGCATCTAAATTTGCAATCACATAGAACAGCAATATACGGAGGAATATGCACACATGTCACATTCATGTCAAGATCAGAATGAATAATTTCTTGTCGAGTTAAATTCACGAATACCGTCCGACTTGCAAAACTTGCAAAAATAAAAACCTTGTGAAATACACAGCATAAACAGTATTTTGTAAGGTTCTTTCATTTTTGCGAATTTTGTCAGTTAGGTGCTACTTGTGAATTTAGTAGCATGCAAAAAAAAAAAATATTATAAACAGTGAAGAAAAAACCCTCTGTAAAAACAGTAAAATAAACTCTGATCCTAATTAGAATGTAACACACACATTTACATCTCTCTGTCCATTACTGTACTCCACGATAGTGACCACTTGTAAAACTGTTGGTAAGTCCCAATTTGTGAAAAACTAGACATGCTAAACACAGGGCGTATACAGTGCATGATTGTCAAACTGCTTGAAACAAGATATTCATTCCTTTTTTAAAAAAATAATTCATAGCAGCAATGATGCCCCCTGAAATAGAAGGCAAAGATTCCATCTACAGATACATGAGTGATTATCAAATAGCTCAATGAAAAATTTCACATTCTTCTTAATTTCCTACAATTTACTTGATATTGATAATACAATATCTGTAAGACTTGTCAAGCAATGATTTAAAAATGTATGTAAATAAGTATTCAAAAGATAGGCTATGTTCATAAGCAATCATTAACTTTTCTGCATATAATTTCATTCAATGTCCTGCAATTTGAATTAGACTGTAATGCATGGCATCTACCCACTTTGTTGGTTTGTATCTCATATGTAATATATAATTATGAAAAGTGACAACTTTATGTATATAGAATATCACATTAATTGAAATGTCTAATTTTCTCACTTTGCTGTTGAACCAGATTTTTCCTGAATCCTCATATGTCTTGAACATGCCGTATTTCTGATCCAGAAATTCCCTCATGATCAGCATGAAGAACTCCTGGTGAAAAAAAAAAGAAGGAAAAAGAAAAGAATGAAGGCAATAAAGATGCTTTACTGAGATATGTGCATTAAGACTTGGAAAGCATGAAAATTTCTCCTTCACAAACATGAAACCAAATTTAATGTTAATCTTTAATTTTTGATTGTCATGCTTCCACCACTTACTTTATCTTGGCAAAGAACATTCTGCTAAATAGCAAAAATCGCTAAAACAATCTACACATACTCCATAAATTTTCCAAGTATAGCTACTCATGGTCTTTAACAGATATGCAATGATTTACTTTATAGAAGTATTCTGCATATGCAAAGGAATATACCATGCTTGTTTGTTTTATTTTCCATCTGAGAAGATGGCTGTAGAGCCCATATTCAGCTGCAATAGCTGGTCTTCCATGGGGTCCAGTTGGCTGTGAGGCGGGACCATGTCACTGGGCTATGCACCCTGCTCTTTATGATGAATGAATGAATGAAGTTGGATCTTTTACATGCATGAGTTGTGACTCTCTCACACACGGGACCTCCACTTTATGTCCTGTTTGAAGAACAGAGTGTTTTGCCCCCTTATTACTAGGGGACAGTATGATTACACACAAAATAGCTCAGTTAGACTCGGGAATTGAACCCAGGTACTTTGGTTCTGTAGGCAGACATGTTGCGGACTGAGTAAATTCAAAGCCCACATTGGACTGCTCTGCAGTCCAACACAGATTCTTAGCAAGAAAGATGTAATCTAACAATTTGAATTCAGGTCATCTTCTTCCCTAGATGCATCAGCCTGCAGTATATCAGATTCACACTCATCTATAGATGTTGATGCATGTTGATGCAGTTCCAGTGCACTTGTCAAAGTTAAAGGACAAGTTCACCTTCATAGATATGTGGGTTGAGTGAATGCAGCAATATTGGTAGAACACATCAGTGAGAGTTTGAAGAAAATTGGACGATCTGTTCAAAAGTTATGAATTTTTGAAGTTTCTGCTCAGTCACGGCTGGATGAAAAGACTACTATAGCTTGTGATGTCACATGAGTACAACGATATAAAGAAAGAATAAAGAAAATTCAACATATTTCCATTTTTCTCGCATAACAAAAGAACACACGACTTCTCTCTTTCAGACGGCAGGGGGAATAATATTACCCTTCACATACTTCAGTAGCAAGTCGAAGAAATGTGCACATTATTCAAAAAGTAAAGTTTTGTGAAATTCTCTTTTTATTTTCTTTATATAGTTGTATGCATGTGACATCGTACACTGTAGTAGTCTTCTCTTCCAGCAGTGACTGAGCAGATACTTAAAATATTTGTATCTTTTGAACGGATTATCCAATTTTCCTCAAACTTTCACTGATGTGTTCTACTAATATTGCTGCGTTCTCTCAATCCTTATGTATATGAAGGTGGACTTGTCCTTTAATGTCTGTACCATAAAACTTGATGAAGCTGGAGTTTTCTGACAAGACACAACTGAGAACATGTTGGCTGTGCAAACGAAGAGCTTTGCTTCAGTACATGCTCAATGGCAGCAAATAACATCAAACCATCAGATTAAGAGTCTTTGCTTTTAAAGTAACCAAAGCCCAAATATAAACATGGATTGAGTTAAGGCAGCAATATTAGTAGAACACATCAGTGAAAGTTTGATGAAAATGAGACAGTCAAAATCAAATGTTATGAATTTTGAAAGTTTCGGTGCTGTCATCATTGGAAAAGAAGATCAAGACGTCATTTTGGACGACAATATACATAAAATATAAAGAGAATTCAACTAAATTTCAGATTTCATGAAAAGTACATATTCCATCAACTTGTTACTAACACACTTCAACCAATTGAGGACGAGTCCCGAGTATACTCGAGCAAGTGTGTATGGGAAATGCGTGTTGTAGCAAAATCAGCCCGTTGTCAACAGGCTAAGGGTCATACTATTCCCCCTGCTTTTTAAAAGAGGCAAATCCACTGCTCTTTCATCATGTTACGAATGTGAATATATGTTGAATTTTCTTGATATTTCCTATATACTGTGTGTCCATAATGGTGTCATGAACTGAGGTAGTCTCCTTTAAAAAAACTTATGAATCAATTGACCCATTTACCTCAAACTTTCCTTTCATTTCCCTTTCATTCATTTTATTTAATTTCCAACAACTCAAAACATTACACATAGTAATATATAACGAGTACAATGTTGCAACAAAGAAAAATATTGTGAACAGACAATAGGTTCTGTGTTCTTTCTGCTAATACAGAATTGAACTGCATGCTGATTACCGGTATACCAAATATGATTGCAATAACCTAACTGCAATAACCTTCAATAGTAACAGATGTGTTTAGCTCACATTGCAGCTTCAACTCAATCTACATTTGTATTTGTAATTGGGATTTCTCTTCAGCACAGGCTGAGGACAGGGGGCATTGTTTCCCAGTTCACTCACACCACTTTTTCTCGACAATACCTTTCTAACTCCACCGGCGTCAACCCCCTCTTCGCCGACAAAGATGACTCGCAGCGGCTTCTTGAGGTCTGTTTGAGGCAGGCCACTGAGCTGGTCGATGGTGGATGACACGATGTTGTCTCGCAAGATGCAGAGGAGGAGGAACGGCTGGGTGACGTTGACTTGATCGAAGAACAAATCATGGAAAAATCTCATCTGCGTACTTTCCACGGCAAACTGGGGGGGGGGGAGGGGCGTGGAAGGGGAGAAAAAAAATGCCATGAATAAAAGGATGAGATATAATCCATGGTGATACTGGCAAGAGATTGCAAAGTTTAACTTTGAGAGGTCTTTACAAAAGTTTGCTGATCTGTCCACACTGGCAGCCAAACTTCTCAATGTTCAGTGCTGAAGTCAGGGTCAATGGCTTGCATGCACAACAAAGCAGAAAGAGTGCGGCATCTGGCAGATAATGATTGTGATACAGGTGCATCCCAATGAGTGCGTGCTGCAGAGGCATCGCCCACAAACAGGTGGTGCACTGGTCATGTGACAGACCTTGCGAAGTTTCAGTTGTGAGTGTTCAAAGTGCACAAATATCAAAAGTTTTGTGGGGAGTGTGGGAAATTTCCCTAGTTTGAGTTTTGCAAGAAGTTGAATGAGAAAGTGAAAAGTATTTTGGGGTATGAAGGTATAAACCTCACAACTACTTATTGATTTTGAAAATATTGGCACACTCCTGCCACAGTCTTGTCTCAAACGGTACATTGTTGTGGAATGCCTCGCAAAAGTTTTCAAACAGTCCATCATAATTCATCATTCATGGCATGTTCATGCAAATAATCATCGTCTCACATGCATCTGTATGAATGCGTCCAATTGGAGCAGCTGGGTCTTCGTGTCGGCATCGAAGACGAATGGGAAGTCGCAGAACGTAAACATGTCGTCAGCCTGTAAAAAACGGACAAACAAGCAAATGACTATTTAAAGGAAATTATTTCATGCACTAGACTGGCACAGGAGCACCCTTCCATTCACATAGGCCCGAATTCACAAAGGCGGTACAATTGAAACCATGGTTTAAATCATGGAGCGCCACGTGTCGCACAGAATATTTCGTCACGAAATCAGTCATATCGTTTACGAAATGTTCATTTCATTACGAAATGTTGTCATTTTGTTACAAAATAATCATTTCATCTACGAAGTGACAGAATTTGTAACGAAATATCCCGTGCGACACGTGGCACTCCATGGTTTTTGTCCTCAGTTTAAACCATGGTTTCAATTGTACCACCTTCATGAATTTGGGCCTTGAGTTCGATTGCCAGGAACATTTTACTAACTATGCCTTACACCACAACAAATATTTAATTCAGTAATAGTACTATAGTTCATGAATCTATGTCACTGAAGAGAATCAACTCTAATTTAACTCTATTACAAGGCAAATAGACAGAAAATGTATACTTGATATATTTTGCACAGGTCTGATTCTCCTGGAATTCTCAGGTCAACTGATATTCATGAACTCAACAAAAAAATTTGCAACCCATTGTAAATGTAACGCAATACATTTCGTCTCCAAAACGTAACATCACTAAATTCCTCCCTGAAAAGAAGTAATACCTACTTCTCATTCCATCACTGTTTTTCAATGGCGAGTTATAGGACTGTTGAAATTGTCAAGTTCAACAGTAAAATTTTCATTGAAATCGGATGAAAATTAAGGAAGTTATGACATTTTGAAGTTTCGCTAATTTTTCAGGAATCAGTTCTTGAATATGAATATGCAAATGGCAAAGTGAGCATGTCATACCCTCACAACTTGCCATATAGTTTGTACATAAAATTTTGAAACTTCCAGTTTTTCATTAAAATGCAGTTATGCCAGAGGCTCAAATCCGCGTATATCTAACTGATCACTATTTTGAAGTGATTCACCCAGAAATAACATCATGTTTCACACTTCAATGACAGAAATATTGAATTTTCATCATTTTTGTGTACACGACAAATGGAAAATTTTGAGGTTATGACATGGTTAGCTCAGTCATTTGCATATTCATATCCACTGTACAAGAACTGTTTTGGAGAAGCTAGCAAAACCTCAAAATGTTGTAACTTCCTTGCTTTTTGTCCGATTTCAGTCAAATTTTACTGTTGAACATGTAAGATCATACTTTTTTTTAATCAGACTAGCTTATACTTGGACTAGATTTTCCCTTTAATATACCACAGAAGGTACTGTGAAAATCTCGGCATTTAGAGTAATCATGACTCACCATTTCTCCCATTGATTTCAGGATGAAGACTTTGAAATGGTCATGGATTTCAATGGACTTTCCCAGGTCCGGTATGTGGAAGAGGTAGTAGGGCAGAATTTCCCCTTGCTCACAGTTCACCTGTTGATGATGTTCCAAGAGACAGTGTAACCATGGCAGCAGTGGTTGACTGATAGCAGGCTAGCATAGTACGACATGTCTTCATAATACCAGAGCTACAGACTGGAATGGTCGCTTTTCAAAATACTGTCATACCTGTCTTTAGCGGCCACCTAAGTGAGATGAAAACAAAAAGCGGCCATTACAGACAGGTGACTGCTAAAGACAGTTTCTTTCACATGTTTTTTTTTCCTTTGGGAGGGAATTGCTTTTAGTGGCCATACTGCAGGTGGCCGCTATAGACAGGTGGTCGCTGAAAGACAGGTTTGACTGTAACAAGGAAGTGGAAATAAATTTGGTGCTGTAACAACTCTGGTTACACCACTGAAAAAAAACGTTCCAGTCGTAGTCTGAAAGCTCATCTTTGCTATTAGATATCCATAGTTTGTAACACAAAAGTATATCAGGAACAAAAGTACACTAGCATCATTTTCCCCTCTAAAAAATGTTTTGTGTTAAAGTGATTAATAAATGAAATAGCTGAACAAATATATCAGTCAATAATAAATGATACGGATGACTGAAAGCATGGATGAAATTCCCTTCGTCAACACACCGTGTTTCAACATGTGCAGCATTTTCATGCAGAGGAGGCGTGTCTGTGTGTCTTCCGTTGCCGTGCTGCTGATTGGTTTGCCTCACCCCCTTGTCCAGGAGGGACTTTGACACAGTCCTTGTGCACTGTCAGGATACGGTTTGAGATGCCGCGGAAGAAGCCCTGCCCACCACACACACCTTTGAGAACCAGAACGCAAGATCTCACCTTGGATTCAAATTTGACTTTAAATTCCATTCATTCAATTTCCTTTCATGTAATTTCTATTCTACAACTTCATTTATCATGTGAAAACAAGGAAAGAAAAACAATTTTCTTTTTCCTTAAATACATGATAAAATGGCACTATATCTATGAGGTTGAGACAGATAAAATGACACAATAGATGAGGTAACAAAATAATTCACTGGAGCTGATGAGGCCCAGTATATCATTAAATAATCACTAAATTGCAATAGTTGTGCAAATTCATATACAATAAAAAAAAAAATACACACAATAAAAAGGAAAACTGGCATAAAGTCAGTTTTTTTTTTGAAAGTCACCCTAAAGAAAAAAGGCATAATTGTGATATAGGCAGTTGGGGGGGGGGGGGGGGGGGGGAGGGGGAGAGAAAATAGTGCAGCGTTAAGGCAATTGGCATGAGGCATATTTTAAGAAAACAAAACAATCAGACAGGGAAAAAATGTTTTCAGTACCAAAAACAGCACTATGACCCTAATGGAATAAACAGTAGACATGTGATTTTTATCAAAACAACAAAAGTACTGTATATGATGAGGTAATGACTGATAAAAACTTCTCTTTCAAAAACAAAATTAAAAGAAAAAAAATGCTTCTCAGTGCGCCAATCCTGCCATAGAGCAATGAAATGGACGTCACAGTCCTTTTTGTTATAGCTCGACTTGGAACCAGGTGTGCACATTTACACTCCAGCCATGTGTGAGGTTGTACACTTCTGTACTCTCTTATGGCATTATGACATCACATTTTCTCTACTCTCTTAAGGCATTATGACATAACACTACTGTACTCTCTTATGGCATCATGACATCACATTTCTCTACTCTCTTATGGCATTATGAACATCACGCTTCTGTACTTTCTTACAGCATTATGACAAGACACTTCTGCACTCTTTTTATGGCATTAAAAAACATCACACTTCTGTACTCTCTTATGGCATTATGACATCACACTTCTGTACTTTCTTACAGCATCATGACAAGACACTTCTGTACTCTTTTATGACATTATAACATCACACTTCTGTACTCTCTTATGGCATTATGACATCACACTTCTGTACTCTCTTATGGCATTATGACATCACACTTCTGTGCTCACTTATGGCATTATGACATCACACTTCTGTACTCTCTTATGGCATTATCACACTCTTGAACTCTCTTATGGCATGACAATGACGGTGTACGTACTGATGGTGTCCCAGAGCGGAAACTTCGCTGGTGCAGAAAAGGCCTCTCGCAAGTTTTCGAGATGGTTTTCTCTGCACCATGACTCCTTGGGCTTGCTCAGGACGGGACATTCCATTAGCAAAAAGGTAGAGCCTGAGGGACTCTGCATGAGACAAGGCGCCGTCGGCTTGCATGAGGCTGGGAAAGCAGGTATGTGTTTGAGTAGTCCTGAGATCTGGGGTGGAGGCAGTCAAGTCAAGGCGGCTTGAATTTTAATGATTTTATACCACACATTCAAAAATATGCTGTGCTACGAGTGAAAGAAACAGAATGGAGAGGGAAAGGAAAGGCCAATTATATGCTTTGTTACGCCTACACTCTGTAAGTGTGTGCTAAAATGTTATAGAATATAATGATGTAGCAAGTAGTTCTAACATAATGTAGCTATGTATCAACAAGCATATCTTGTCCTCTCTTTGAACATCCCATTCCCTGTATATGTGCACGGGGCATATCTTCCTTGATATCATATCTATACACTCTGCATCTTCTCTGTACCATCTCCTGCACTGCACCACAGTGCTTTCCATTTCTTTGCTACTTGCAGCTTTTCATTCAATATGTTTCCATTGAGCATCTTCACCATTTTGGGGGTTGGCATTTTCACTCTGGAAAATTTACACGCCAACTACATTCAGCAATATGTACTACAGGTGACTCATGTTGTAACAAAGTCCTCGGGACCGGAAGTTTTCATACGTTGTCTTGAAATTTCATTACAGCAGAACAATTGCGTATAAAAAGATGTATCTATAATTAATTGGGACCTGTTTGTTGAAACAAGGGTTAAATTATAATCATGTTCATTTTAATAGGAGTGCACAGTACTTTTCATGTTCTTTGATATACATCTATTCTTGTGTAACACTGAAAGTGATAGATTCTTTGTAATTAAATGTTACCTGTACTATAATGAAAGCTACTTCATAAAATCAAGTCCAATGGGCCACCACTGCATTTATAGAATACAAATTGCCAGAGACAAAAATAAAATTGGTGAAATAAAAGAAGACGATCAATCAGAGGGCAGATAGACCAAAGAATTCTCTGAAGCACAGCTAGTGAGAGAGGAAGATTGAAATAAAGCAGAAGATAATTGTCAATTGATTGTGACAGGTTGTTTGCCAACAGCGAAGTACGACTTAATTATCAAACCCCGGTATTCTACTCCTGAGATTGTAGGGTTCATCAAGATGAAAGCAGAAGCAAATTTATTGGGCATTATAGTGACAACAACAATGACAGCATCAACAACAATATTGATTCAGCTCAAAATAAACACTAATAAAATGCTTTTACTGCATGAAGATTGGTTACCATTTGCAGAACCGATGTCTTATCGGATAGGGGCTGGAAAGCTGACCTGGCAGCATCAAGATCCACCTCGTGATCCGCCCCAATCTCGTGGAAGTCACACTGGTCAGTGTCTCTGCTTAGTTTTTATGTAAAGGAATAAGAAAACAAAGAAGTGAAAAAAAAATATTTAAACACAACAACTTGTATACCTTTGCCTTTACTCTGATTCAAAAGTGTGATGTGACTGATGTCAAGGGACGTTAGAGCAGGGGTAGGGAGTACACAACAATCCCAGGTTCAAGCCTAGCCTCTTGTCAAGGCCCTCTCACTGTAACGGGCGAGCAAAGCGAGCCCAGCCAAGCGGGACAGCATGAGAGCCTTTTGAGATCTGCTTCACACATTATTATTCATGACACATGAACCCTATTGGATATTCATATTAACGGGTTCCGGTCGACCAACGGAATAGCGCGCTCCCCACATCCTCCGTCTTGGGGTGGTCATGCCTGTTCGCATGCATCACTGACCACCCGTGGAGGTCTCTGTCGCGTGAATTCGCCGTATGTAAATCGGGCTCGGGCAGACAGACACGCTGTTTGGTCAAGTTTTGCTCCCAAAATCGGGGAGCAAAAGTCGATAATTCGTAGTGCTATAAAACAAAAGGATGCCAAGAAAATCTTAAAAGGAACTTGTGCAACCCCACTCAGCAGGGCTCTCTTCACCATACAACGAGAAGGCCTTGACAAAAGGCTAGTTCAATCCCCACTGGGATCACCTGAGCTCACACATTGCATCATCTTGCTCTCTCACCTCTGTTGAGGGGCGGAGCAATCTCTCCCTGAGTGAACTTGAGGAACCATATATGGAAGGGTCAAAACCCATGTACCTGAAAGATTATGTCTTTTCCTCTCACAATAAAGAGCAGGGGGAAAACTTTCTGAGGTGGCATGTTCAATACAAACATCAGTCGTCAAAATATGGACAATACAAGGGTCTCTTGACTCCCCTGAAATGGTGATCTATCACTTGGCCTACTCCCACTTCGGTTAACCCATTGAAGACAAGTCTCGAATACACTTGGGCAGGTGTCTATAGAAAAAGCGTGTTGCAGCAAAATCAAACCATCCTCAACAGTTAATAGCCATTTAGTCTCAACCAACATGGTCCAATCCTGTTTCGTCTACAACCAGTTCGTCTACTGACCATTCAGTCCAATTGACACTTAGCCAATTTTGTCTAATATCCACAGTTTAGAAGACGAAATGGGGAAAAAAATCAAAGAAGACAAAATTGCAATTAGACCATCTGGTCATTGGACGAAATGATAATAAGCCAAATTGGGCATTAGACCAAGTGAGGATTGAACGAAACACACATTAGACACAATTGACAGTAGACCAAATGAGTTTAGCCATAGAGGTGTTCAACAAACTGGGAAGTGGAGCATCTGATATCACACTAATAATCTGAGTTAAAAAAAAAAGAAAGAAAAAGAAAAGAGAGACAAATTTAAGCAGGCACAGTGGGCTTGAATCAGAAAAAGACATCAGAGTTAACTTTCTAGAAGCCTATGCCAAGTTTTAGGACTGAATAAATGAAGAGAAATGAATATCATTTACTCTTTGAGGAAGGATGCATTGAGGCAGGCAGCTGATGAGAAACACATGTCCGCCAGCTCTTTAGCCCTCTGAGGAGGGGAAGCCGTGGGGACGACGGTGGAAAGTTCCAAGAGGAGGTTCTCGGTGAGAGTGACCGGCCGCTGACTTGGAATGGGTTCCCTGAAGTCCTTTGGGGTTTCTGAGTCCTGTTGGGGAACGGGTGGACAGAGAGAATACACTGCACGGACAGAACCTGATCAGATGAATACTAGGTATACAATGTACCACCATAGGTCATCCACATCAGTACTGTTATCATCATCAATGTCATTATTATCAACACCATCATCATCATCAATATCATCTTCAACATATTCATCATCATCACCACAAGCATCATCTTTTGTATTATCATCACCATCATTTTTATCATCATCATTACCACCAATTTTCATCATCATCGTCATTATCATCATTATTGATACCATCTTCATCATAATCATCTTTTTAAGTATCATTATCATCATCACTGTCATTATCATCATCAATTGCACCATCATCCTAATGCTCTGTTGTTGATTTTTTTCCCTCTTACACTTGAACTTGAGACAGTACAGAAGCACTGATCGCCCCGAGCATAAATGGACAGAACGGCACATTCCGTCGCAGAGTCTTCTTTGCTTCGTCCAGTGGTCCTCCACGGTCCTGGAACTGGCATGGGAGTTGAGTGTGACTTGGTGGAGGTCAGACCCAGCTGACCACTGCTTCCTTCACCGAAGGAATACATCTTACCAGTGTGACCTTCCAGGACGAGCGTGTGGTGTCTGTTGGGGGGGGGGGGGGGGGGGGGGGGGGGGGAGTAGGCAAAAAGAAAACAGTGCGCATGACCTGACCATGTTTTAATCACAGAAACAGGATTTTACACCAAATCCAACAGGAGTCTTATTCTCTTGTTTATTTCATCAAGGTACACTGGGTATTGCAGCTATAACTGTTGTCAGGTGTATGTTGCTGTACACTAACACTAAAGATACACTGTCAACAATTGATAAACAAATATTCAAGATTGCAGTACAAAATATTGGTTCATTACATTACTGATGTCAATAGGATCTGATCTACACTGTATGGAACTCAGCTTCAATAATAGTCACTGCTTTTCCAGAAGGTCCTGCTGGTATCATAATTGCTTGTTTCACGCCCAAACTAGTCAAGAGGCTTCAATTCCTTTTATCTTTCTTTCAAATCATGACAACATAATACTACTGGTTTGCATTTGCAGGGGCAGATCCAGGAATTCCATAAACGGGAGGCACCTTTAAAAAATTAAAGGGGGGGGGGGAGGCACATGCCCCCCGTTTTTCCTTGTTATTTCTTTTGTTTTAACAAAAGATAAAGAGGGGGCACGCGCCTCATGCGCCACCCCCCCCCCCCCATCCGTCCCTGTATTTGCTTCAATTTGTTAATTCATAAAGCCAACCTAACTGAATCTGTCAATTCATGCAGCCAAGCTCATATCACATACCTTCCACAGGCTACCTGTGTGACCATACTTCCCATGAGGTCCAGGACCTTCTTGGGATTGCTCTCATTGTCCTTTGACCCATGACCTAGTTGACCTTGCTTTCCACATCCAAAGAGAAAGATACCACCAGTCTGTTATGGCCAGGGAAAATTGAAAATGCAAATATTCAAGATCTAGTTTTCTTGCGTATAAATAGCACCAGTACACTTAAAAACACCTGTATAAAGCGTCATATAAATGCAATTATCTATTATCATTATTATGATTATGATTATTAGTTATCATTATCATTATTATTATTATCATTATTATTGTTATTATTGTTATTATTATTATTATTATCATTATCATTATTATTATTATCATTATTATTATTATTATTATTATTATTATTGATGTTATTGTTATTATTATTGATAACTTACTGAGTTAAGGACATCATAATCATGTTTGATAACTGAGAAACTCAACTGATGCAGTAATCATGTTCACTACACTCTGTGTGCCAAGCAGACTTAGGAGATGACTTGCCAATTTTGCATATTTTGCTCAATGGCACAACCAAGCACAACCCAGTGGATAAGTCGCAATATGCCACAATGTATGGAAAGCGTCACAGTCATAACTTTGTCACAAAATTTACATCACAGCAAAGCTTGCCATTTTCTCTACAACTTGCTGCTCTGCATTTCCAATATAAAAGTTTCTATGAAACATTACATGGCTTTAAAACAAAACATGTTTTCCAAAAAAGCCCATGCACTGCTGTCTCAAAATAGTGTGGCACACCGGAGGTTCATTGAATGCATGCTGCCAGTGCTTATTGGCTAAACTTCATACATATCTTTTTGGTCTAGAATTTAACTTGTCCCCTCCCCCACTAAACTTAATATTTAAAGAAATTGTAAACTTTTGTATGAACCTCCAATAGCTGAACACACGTTAACTGTCACACATGCTGTATCAATATTTAGCATGATGGCCTTGGCTTGTGACACCAGCAAAAGCTGTCTGCAGTGATAATTTCATAAGAATTCACAAACGGGAAGGTTTTTCTTTTTCCATATATTAATTACCAACTTGAAGGAAAAGGAAAAATGTTTGATGTTTAATTTGTCTGACAGAATCATTTGACAAAAGATAGATTTATGAGGATATGTCCCGTAGTGTGATGGGTTCAGTTTAAACAACAATAATAATAACAACAACAACAACACAACAAAATTAACATCAGCAGAACCAGCAGCAGCACCACTACCACAAACAACAACAACCAGCCACAAGTTCATGAATACATGTTGTTCAAAATATGCCATCAACAAACTTTGGTTACCTTTTATACTGTACACAGGAACATCTATATCAAACACTTGATCATACATACCGCTATAAGCATGGCTGTGTGGTCTTGTCCGCAGGCGATGTACTTCACCCGCTGGGACAGGAGACTTTTCAGTATTTGTGGGGAAAGGACATCTGAAGAAGAGTGCAATGGAGGTGAAAAGAATGCAAGTTTTTTATTTTCAGATGAAGGACACTGATAATCATTGACAAATATTACATTTCAATAGGTGCAGTCAGACTGGCAAAAGATCGAGAAGTTTAAGATCGCGAAGTTTGGGCCATTCGTACGGGCAAGAAAGAGTGCGCCGTCCGATGGCTAGTGATTGTGATGTATTAATGCATATCTGTACATGACAATGGCCTCGCGCTTAGGAGACACTGCCCGCAAACAGATTGAGAAGTTTCGTGAGAAGTTTCGCAGGAAGTTTGCGGTCACACTGGCAAAACTTCGAGATCTTAAAGATCGTGATCTCAAACTTCGCGATCTTTTGCCAGTCTGACCGCGCCTAATGAGTTTTCATATGAGGGATGCCTGACCAAAACAACATTAACAACAGAAGAATAGAAAACTCCATAGCAGTTCCTATGAAGAGATTGTCAAACTAGGCTTATATTTGGCACCCTAATTAAGCACATTCTATTCATGACAAACACCAACTTTCAATGCAATAGCATGATCTTTTTAAAGGTTATTAGAGTTTAAAGTGAGAGTGTGTAAATGGCTTTCAAGAAATGAAAAAGAACCTCTTAGGCATGCCTACACAGACCCCCCCCCCAAAAAAAAGAGCATTCTAGAAAAAGCGCTGAAAAATACAATTTTCTATTCGCTGTATGATCCCAAACTATAGAACTGTACAGAAAAAAAACTGATATTGCTCTTTCAGAAAAAAAAATGGAAACTAAAAGTTGACAAGACAACCCATTTCACCTACTTTGTGTCCTCAAGAAAAACTGCAAAACATGTGATTGTGTCAAAAATTTACATGCCTATCCACTACTTGCGTTTGGGTATGCTATCCTCTCCATTTCAAGCAGCCTGACAAACTTACTGAGAGGGGCCCCGATCCCAAGCTGACCGCAGTCATTCTTCCCCCAGCCAAAGGGTGCTCCCGAGATGGTCAGAGCGAATGAATGCGAGCCACCGCATGATAGCTGAGTGATGGGGAGCCCTCGTAGCTTACGTATGACCAGGGGGCAGTCACTGAAGAGCGGTGTGGTTGACCCAATGCCCAGCTGACCGACAGAGTTATCACCCCAGGAGAAGACTCTGCCATCTTTAAATAATCACAGAAATTAAACTGGACATGAATACAAGCACATTATGCTTAACAAAATGAAAAAAACAACAACCTAAAAAACAAACAAGTGTCCAAAATAAAACAAAACAAAACATTGAAATTATAATTCATACATATACTGTGACAATGCATCACAAAAAAAACAAAAAGTCACACCCTTTGATTTTACGTGAGGTTTAAAAACAGGCGAAACCGGTCAACCAAGTCAATCTTGAGTTTTCATATTTTCTGAAAGAATAACTTTTTCTCTTCATCATTCCTAAGTTTGGGATCATAAAATGAATTGAAAAGTGTGTTTTCAGCATTTTTCTACAACCATTCTTTTTTTTTGGTACCGCAGTGTAATGAGGTATATCTTAGAGGCCCATTTTCATTTCATGAAAATCATTTGCACACTCTTCACTTTCAACTCTAATAACTTTTGAAAGAATAATGCTACTGCCTTGAAAGTTGGCATTAATTACGGACAGAATGTGTTAATTGAGCATGCTCAATTTCAGCTTAATCTAGTAATCCCTTCATTGTTGTTGCCCTGGTGGCTTACATCCTGTTTTTTGTCTCATTCATTGCGCAGCTAGCACAGCTTGGTAAAGATTGAGCGCTTGAACAGATGCTGTAATGTACTTCAGAGCCTCTTTTCTTAGTTTACACTCTTCCAAAGCAGGTGCTTTATTTCCAATATTTAGGTAGGTTAGAAGAGTCCATTTGAATCAAGTAATACATCATTTTAAAGCTTAGATTCTGCTCTTTCAGAATCTGCCCTTAACTAAAAATCCATGTCTGGCGACTTTTTGTTGTCTTTGTGATGCAGGGTTACATATGTATTTAAAAAAAAACCCTAAAACAAACAAACAAACCCACTAAATCTAGGACTACATCACAGATTACAAGACTAGCTGTGGGCAATACATGGACAGCAAACTGTTTCTCTTAAGTTGGTCCTCTTTTCAAGCTGATTCCATATCATTGTTGAGGGCAAAATGTGATTGCCGTATGGCAGGTTGATTTACACACAATTTTCACAATCTAGCACATCAAACTGTAATATGACACAATGCCTCATCCCATGAAATATTTACCTTGATGGGTTCACTTACACGGCTAAAATCTGACAAGCTTCTTTGTAAGTATGAAATTTATTTCCCCTATACCTGGTACTCAACTTTAGTGTAGGCCATACAACAACCCTGGACATTGCAATGGCCTAGTCCTTCATAAAGGCCATTCACAACAGAGATCCGGGAATAAGGTATTAAACCATAACAGTTTTATTCAAGACATTGACACCATTTGAGAAAGACGGCACTCCAGGCGACACACCTAATAGCAAACAAAGCACAGTATTAAAGGGACAGACGAACTGATTCAATGTTGATAAAACAAATATACTTGTCAGACTGGACAATCATGAAATAACACTTTCAGCCAAGCCTCTGAATTTTCCTCTAGAAAATATGCAAGCATGAGACAGCACTTTTGAAGGAGGCCTGATACATGTATCACCCCCCCCCCCCCCCACAACAACAACAACAACAACAAACAAACAAACAAACAGACAAACAAAAAAAAGATGGAATTCTCTTTGGCAAACAGCATTATACCTGATAAGCATGAGGCAGGCAGTGACTTTAGGTTCGGTTGAATTTTACTTTACGAAAAAATAGGACAGTAAACAAATAAAGAGCAATGATGGTACATGAAGATGTCTATTGGTGAGGAAGGTTGTGTTTGATGAAAACCGAAAAATTGTGGGTGGGGGTAATGCCTTGTGTCATAGTGATATTTTGTGGTCTATTTCAGCTTTTGAGTGACAGTGCCCCGACTGTGAGATAATGAGCGTACCTCTGGTGAGAGCCAAAGAATGCCTTGATCCACAAGACACCTGTACAACGTGGTAGGACCCCAGAGACTTCATAATTCTGTGTGTGAAACAAGCATGCTGTTAGAACATCTAGAAGCTTCTAGATGTTTGCTCTTCAATTGTCCATTTAATCAAAGTAATGATAACATGGTATCAACGGCTGAAAGACCACTACTATTTGAATGGTCAAAGAGGGATATTTCAAAATTCACAAAGGTTATGACACTCACTGTGAGATATTGCTACTAAAGAGCAACAGTTTTTGCATTATTTTTCCAGGTAACTCACTAGGTTGATTATTTCTGTGCTATTATAGTAAATTCTCTACTTTAATAGCTCATCATTTCCACACCTACGACCCATCTACAACTACAAATGTACACCTTTCATCACGGCATATGAATTAGAATATGCATGCAGTAAGGATGCAAATTCCCAAGCCCGCAAGAATTGTGATGTTTCAGCCCTACTGAAAGCTCTAAAACCCATCTTATGTACCAACTATCCAACGGAGGAGTAACACAAATATCCAAATCTCACTCTCAGTTCACTCCCACATAGTGTGCGCTGCAACACACATCTATTCCTTCTATTTGTGAGTAGTCAGTCTTTCATCAGGCTCACCTTGGCTTGGGCTTATCGTCCTGATCTCCCGTGGCCATACCACACTGACCTCTGTCGTTGTGACCCCAGCTTAACACTTGCCCCTTGTCCGAAACGGCAAGGGTGTGGTCATCTCCACAGGACACTTGGCAGATGACCAAGGTCTCTACAGCCAGTACCTGGACTGCAAAAAGACAAGCCACCTGATTGTAGCCAGTATGATTTTTGGCCATACAAACACATCAGTATCCTCATGGCATTACTCATCAACTCTGTGATGAAAATACTCAAAGGTGGATTACACAATGAATACCTGCCCGCTGACCACGCACTGAACGTCACTTGGGCATCACAATAGCATCTCGAATCAATTTCTAGCCTCTGTACAGATGCACCTAACAAAACATTCAACAATTTTAACCATCAAAATGAATTGTGGGGGGGGGGGGGGGGGGGGGGGGTTGGGAGGGGAGAGATTAATCAAAAGATTGTTTGACTTCACTCACTTCATTTGTGTTACCTTGACTGTAAAGCATAGTTTTTTTTTCTTTTTTTTTAATAATAATGATAAGAATGACAAGGAAAAGTAGAAATTACGCGGTGCGTAATATATGTCCCCGCCGAAACTAGCATTTTGTAGCAAAATGTGCAATATAGGTAAAAAATCAAGGTCAAAGGTCAAAGATGTCAAAGGTCAAAATTCTGTGTAAAAGTTTTGAAGCCCTCACCTAGTGCCATCACATAAAGCAAAACGGAATCGAAATCGGGTTAGAAATGGCGAAGGAGTAGCATTTTATAGCCAATGTACAATACAGGTCAAAAATCAAGGTCAAAGGTCAAAGAAGGCAAAGGTCAAAATCCTGTGTAAAGTTTTGAAGCCCTCACCTAGTGCCATCACATAAAGCAAACGGAATCGAAATCGGGTTAGAAATGGCGAAGGAGTAGCATTTTGTAGCCAATGTACAATACAGGGGCCGTATTCTGAGAGCTAATTAAGTGTCTGATTAGCACTTAATTACCGAATTGGTATTCTGAGAGCATGATTAAGTAGGGGGTATATTAACTACCATAGCAACAAGCGTTTTGGCGGGAAGGACCTACGCGTTTGCGCGTATCAATGCGCGTGCACCTCTGAGAGGACTTAATCACAGAGTTAATTACGAATCGGTATTCTGAGGGTGTAATTAAGTATGAAAGTTAATGGAAAACTTAATGATACCAAAGAGTGTCATTAACTTCTCCGATATCACGCATTACATCGTGTTTTCTCGGCCACAACGATGCTTACCGTCTTCGGTAACCGAGGAGCGGTTGAATCTTGTTATCTTGGTATCCGTAGAATTCAGAGAAAAAAAGAAATATAGCCGATCTTCGAGGAATTTTGTCATTTTATGTGAGCAAAGAGGTTGAGATCTTCGCGTGCGTAGGTGAGGGGTTGTAATCAAATACCGGAGTGTGCGCATGGAGCTCTTGGGTTGTAGTTACAAAGGGCATGGAGGAGCGCGCATGGAGGGCATATTTGCGCGTGTAATCATCATTTTGGCTTCTAACAACGCGTCTGATTGGATGGAATAACAATTAGATGGGAGGGACCTAAGATAATTACAGGGGACTTAATCATACCTTAATTACGTCCTCAGAATACCGATTTTGCCCTTGATTAAGGGCCTATTAACTTCACGACTTAATCACGAAGTTAATTACAGACTTAATTACGACCTCAGAATACCACCCCAGGTCAAAAATCAAGGTCAAAGAAGGCAAAGGTCAAAATTCTGTGTAGAAGTTTTGAAGCCCTCACCTAGTGCCATCACATAAAGCAAACGGAATCGAAATCGGGTTAGAAATGGCGAAGGAGTAGCATTTTGTAGCAAAATGTACAATATAGGTCAAAAATCAAGGTCAAAGAAGGCAAAGGTCAAAATTCTGGGTAGAAGTTTTGAAGCCCTCACCTAGTGCCATCACATAAAGCAAACGGAATCGAAATCGGGTTAGAAATGGCGAAGGAGTAGCATTTTGTAGCAAAATGTACAATATAGGTCAAAAATCAAGGTCAAAGGTCAAAGAAGGCAAAGGTCAAAATTCTGTGTAGAAGTTTTGAAGCCCTCACCTAGTGCCATCACATAAAGCAAACGGAATCGAAATCGGGTTAGAAATGGCGAAGGAGTAGCATTTTGTAGCAAAATGTACAATATAGGTAAAAAATCAAGGTCAAAGGTCAAAGAAGGCAAAGGTCAAAATTCTGTGTAGAAGTTTTGAAGCCCTCACCTAGTGCCATCATATAAAGCAAACGGAATCGAAATCGGGTTAGAAATGGCGAAGGAGTAGCATTTTGTAGCAAAATGTACAATATAGGTCAAAGGTCAAGGTCAAAGGTCACGACTGAAATTCTGTGTAGAAGTTTCAAAGCTCCCTTGTAGTGCTATCATATAAAGCAAACAGAATCAAAATTGGCTCATAAATGACAGAGAAGTAGCAAATTGAAGATTTTGATCACACACGGACGCACACACGGACACACGGACGGACACACGGACGGACACACGGACGGACGGACACACGGACACACACACGTACGGAGCCCGTTTCATAGTCCCCTGCTCGAACTCGTTCGGCGGGGACAAAAATAACATGGGCAACTACAATGATGACACTGATGCTGATGATGATGCTACTACCATTATGACTGCAGCTGCTACTGCTACCATTGCTGCTGCTACTACTATTACTGCTACTGCTGCTACTACTACCTACTATTACTACTACTACTACTACACATTAACTTATAGTTTTACTATCATACTACCAACAATGATATCAACACTCGTGACATTTCATGACAGCACTTTTATGCTGTGCAAGCTCTGAACATTGCAATCAATTTGAGCAAAGTAAAGATCATTGTGAAACAGATGCAATTTCGAGGATTATTTGAAAACGAGAGTGATTTGGCAATTACAGTTCTATGGGGCATAGCAGAGTAGACAGGCAAATTTCTTGTAGAACAATTCAATCCAACATAAACAAGCAGATTGAGTGTTGAAGCATTTTTTGTTACCTCCGCCAAGGGAGGAGGTTACGTTTTCGTTACCATTGGTTTGTTTGTTCGTTCATTTGTTCGTTTGTTCGTTCGTTCGTTTGTTCGTTCATTCGTTCGTTCGTTCGTTCGTTCATTCGTTTGTCTGTGCGCAAAATAACTAAAAAAGTAGAAAACGGCTTGGGATGAAACTTGCAGGGAAGGTTGAGAATGACACGAGTAACAAACGATTAACTTTTGGTAGTGATCCGAGAATTTTTGGGGAATTTATGAAGGATTTTTGATATTTTGGCAGGGAGGGTCAGTGAACTTGGGAGTTCAGGCTGCACGTATTTGAGGTTTGCATGCGTGCACTAAAGTGCGTGCTCTAGTTTCTGCTGGGGTGAGGTGCGCTGTGCAGCTGAGGGTTTATGACGTAACAAAGGCTTCTATATTGGGAAATCGGGAGACTTTCAGCACACTACTATTATAAACACTTTCAGCATGCTATAGTACGTATGGGTGGAAATCACTGATATACAATGTATATATGGAAGAACAAGATCAGTGATGGAAATGAGCTGCATGCTTGGCGGAGGTCTGCGCTCTCAGAGTGCTTCTCTAGTTTTAATAATGTGGGGTACTTGGGACAAAAAATCTGTGTTTGATAGAGAAAATTGTTCCTCCTGTTAGTTTACAACACCAAGTGAATAAAGGCATGACATCAATGAAGTAGTTTATATGTAAACTTAAAGGGCAACGTCAAACAATTCTTACCCAGTTTGAAGTGGTCTCCTTGGCGACCCAACTGCCCGCTGTTGTTTGCTCCACAGGTGAAAACAGTCCCATCTTGCAGGAGGACGCAAGTGTGCTGTGACCCGCAGCTGATGCTGCGGACTTTCTGGTCCGAGGGCAAGGAGACTTCTGTTGCTGCGGCGATACATCCTCCTGCATCCTCATCACAGCTCAGTCCCAACTGGCCCTCAGTGGCTGAGCCCCAACTGAACACAGGCATCTCACATCAGTTCCTCCGCTTGTGATATCCCTGTACCAATGGTACTGTAAGTTTTTGATAGCATCAGAGTAAGAGTGCCATGAAAGAAGAAGGAAGAAATCCAGATCTATACTTAAAGACCACCACAGGCGGGGGTGTTTCATAAAGCTGTTTGTAAAGTTACGAACAACCCTATGAGCGACTGGTGATCAGGTCTTGTGCTGAATTATGGAAATTCTGATAAGTACAGCACATCAGAACTGATCACCAGTCGCTCAGTTGTTCGTAACTTTACGAACAGCTTTATGAAACAGGGCATCTCACAGTGTCCCATTTCATAAAAAGTTGATATGACAGCAACTCTTGCTGGAATGGCAATTGTCATGGTAATGACAAGAATCCAACTTCCTGATTGGCTGTTGCTATGGGAAGTTGCCATTCCAGCAAGAGTTGCTATCCTAACATCTTTTATGAAATGGGGCCCAGGTAGTGTGGAGATTCGTGGGTGGCCTGATTCATTCACAGCCCATCGGGGTACATTTGAAATCCATGTATAGTACAGGTCAGTGAATATATGTAAATCGAAGAGTGTGCTCATTGGTAACAGTCCACTCCAGTAATAAGATTCTTCGGCTGTGTGTACTTAAAGGGATCGTACTGTTTTGGTTGAGACCTAATTTCAGGTTTCTAACATTTTTTGGTGAGATAATGAGAAACCTCTTATGAAATATGAAAGGGCATGTAATTCTATGATGAATTCAACGTTTATTTGATGAAAATTGGTTTTGAAATGGCTGAGATATCCAAAAAAGAGCGATTCTAATAAAGTGTGGGACCCACACTTTATTACAATTATTTTGTTTTACTTTGTTTTTGGATGTTTCAGTCATTCCAAACCCGATTTTCATCAAATAAACTTTGAATTCCTCTTAAAATGTTATGCTCTGTACTATATAATTAGTGTTTTCTTGGTATCTCGCAAAAATTTAAAAGCCCAATTCTCATCTCCACCAATACTGTACTATCCCTTTAAAATAGAGATAACCTGTGATAAAACTGTGCTTACTTTGTTACTGCCATTCTCAAATATAAAATCTGAGCAGGGCCAGCCTTCCCACTCTAGGATCCCGTTTACAGTGAGTGGAAGGGCCGGGCTCGGCCGCGGCTGAGCCCGGCCATCATTTCACTGTAAACGCGCAAAAGGCCAAATGCGGTACCAAAATCGGCCGCGCATTTGGCCAAGCTCTGGAACTAGTCTCGGCCGCGACTCGGCCGTGGCCGAGCCTGGCCTTTTCTCACTGTAAACGCAAACTGGGCCAAATGTGGTACCAAACTGCGACTGGCGCCCTCCCAATAATAGTGTTTGTTTACAAGCAGAGCCCCACTACGACAAAATATTGAAAGGTTTGATTTAAAAGCCTGGGCCGAGCCCGGCACTAAAATGGACAGAATTGCAGGGCTGAGTACAGCGGGGTCCATGGAAGCCAAAACAGTATGGCCTAGTGGTCATTTAAATGGGAATTGAGAATCATGAATACAATTAAAAAAGGTATTATTTTGTTCATACAAACCTAAATATAGATATGAAAATGCATACTTATGAACTTGACCAACATTTAATTTATTCATAAATTCATACCAATAACCCCTTCTCCTTTTAAAATCAACACTAAGAAGTTTCTACAGCTCTTGAATTGAAGATATTTGAACATTGATCAACCAGAGTAATTCAAAGCCAGATTTCACATTAAATATTGCACAGCTCCTTCAGGGGAAAAAAAACACCCACAAACTGAGGTACCGATAATCAAATCCAATCAATGTATACAAGCTCAAACGATGGCACTACTGATGCAGCCAAGACGGAAGATGACACCTTGGTAGTACATCATTAATGTTCATCATTGATGCTCAGTGTGTACGTTGCATGCTACTGCGAGGCTCTCTCAGCCGACGCATTTTGTTTCCAGCCGATGACAACTCATGTGTCCACTGCAGGAATCCAGAGTATGGGAACAATTTACAAACACATCTCAAGATGATATTTCAGGAAGGAAAATAGGAAATACCATGCCAGCATAACCCCTGCAGTCAGATGCCACAAACACTTGTCATGTTGTAAGTTTTACTCATTTGCCAAGTAACGCTGCTCACAGGTGCTGACCCATGACTATGCTGAAATGCCATGCCAGCTCTGGTCACGTCATTGCGCAATCATGCCTCTCCCAAATCCTGTCTGTGGAATGTTCTGCTGCAGCTTAGTGGATGAGCACACTTTGCAGATATGAATGCTACCATGTCTCCTTGGCCCGATGAGAAAGAGCATTCTTGCCTGACAGATCATGTCAAGTTCATCTAAATCACATTCATACATTGAAACCTTCCTCAGCACTTCAGCAGGATAAAGCACTCGTGTTCATTCAGCTTCATGTCAACAGGAGGGCATTGCGAAACATGAGCTTCCTGAGTAGCAAGTGTCAGCAATCCACCGACGTGAGCCAGAAACACATCAAATGAATCCTGAAAGCCATTCCTTACAAATTTACACAATGACTCAATAAAAAACACCCCCCTCCCCCAATGTAACTACAACATGTACACTGCAAACAATTCACAGTGAAATGTCACTGCATATTTCAAGCATAGACCAATTTGGTTTGGGTAATTTTTAATGGTAATTTTTAAATGGGGGGTTTCAAATATGCCTAACAAAAGATAATTTATGCACTGACAAAGAAACGCACCTGGCCCATAGCACAACCCATTGAAAGCACTTTTGTTCTCCTTTAGAAGCCCCCCAGTTTGGGCCGCCAAAAGTTACAGTGCTTTTCAAGTCAGATTCATCTATTTTAGTATTACCAAGGAGGTTTAAGAGTTGGAGTTCTACCTAGCTGTAATTATTCAAACAGTTGTCAACTTTCTATTCATGTACAAAAGAATTCCATGGGTGCATTTGTGCCTTTGATGGTCAATGTTCCATGCGCCATCTTGCTGAGCAATCTGAAAATTCATTAATGTTGGCTATACTTTGCTTGTTTAGTTATCAAATGAAATGAAATTTCACTCAATGATAAAGCATATAAAACAATTAGTCAATCCTGTCCAGAAATTTGTGCAAAAGTGTAAATCAGGGCTGTATCATGTGAAAGCTTTTGAACCTGTACCATCCTGGAAAGGCAGTTTTGTCACTTTTCCACTGAATTCCCACAAATGAAACTAATATGGAATATTAAACACAAGTATTATTCGTTACCGATAGATATATCGCCTATTTGTGTAATTTTTATTTTCATTTCATAATTTTTTTTGCCCAATTTCTATTCGTGCATCTTCATGTCTTTATACCATTCACATATCTTTTAGTAGGGTAGCAGGGATAGTGAAAAATAATCACCATCACAAAAGACATCAATACATATAATCATATCATCCCTAGAAAGTAGCTGGTGATTACACATTATACAATACATGAGTCAATTGTCTTAATTCCTGTCTGGGTGGCAGATCCAGTTTGGCACATGTGCTTTATTTTTGAGTGGTGGCATTAAACATCCAGCAAAAGGAAATCTAAAGATGGCTGTGACTCCATTCTCTTTAACCTCCTTGGTATTACAAACTTCGAACAGTAGAAGTACAATGTAATATGTAGCATCAAAACTACACATCAAATTGTACAGTTCTGGAATTTTTAACGCTTCTCAAGACTTCACAAAATAACATTATTGGTCACAACTGAATTGGATAAGGAAATAATAACCATCCTTGGCTCAAACTGACCTGCACACAAATCTTCATCTACTTTTTTTTTTTAATTCAATGAAACAAACTTAATTCATCACACAACATGACTACACATTACTACAACTTAGCAATTATCACTTTTAATGGAGAAGCTTGAAGTTACGGAATTACTAACCTCTTAAATAAATCAATAGATTTGTGAGAAAATCTTATAATCACTCATTTTCACATCAAAATATGTAGTTGCAATCAATGTAACTGTTCTAGATGAATTGCTAAACTTAATTATGATAGTCCGTCGCTATTATAAACTAAATCAAATTGGATTTTTTAAAATGTATATACTTTTCTCTTTTTCACAAGAGATTCTTAGATTTCATTGTAATAATCACCATGTTGAAGTCAGTGTGTAATATGATGATTGGCATGTGGTCCTTTTGCATTAAAAAGACTTTGTAGGGAGTCAGTTTGGAATCCTACTCTGGCTTAGTTCAATAACGATTCAAATATAAAAAGAAACAGTGCTGAAACATAGTGAACACTACTTTACAGTATCTGGATTCTACAACGGACATGACACCATACAGATACCCCTCTCCTCCACCACACACTCATTGCAACTGGTTGCAAAGGAAATTTGATTACAACAAGAAATTGCATTAAAATATTGAGTTCACAAAAAACTCAAATCAGGTCCATATTCTATCATTTTGACTTTTGACATAATTTCAGTAAATCAACTTTCTGTAGATTTGTTCATTGTTAGCTCAAATTTGCAAGATTTTTAAGGAGTGTTCACACTGTTTTTTTTAATACTATTTCATTGAGTACACACACACACACACACACACATATACATATGTATATATATATATATTTTTTTTTTTTTGGGGGGGGAGGGGTACAGTAGGTTAGAGGGGCAGAGATAGAATACTGCTACTAATTTCTCTGGTGAGGTATTCAGGAAGACAATCAAGTGTTAAAGTATGTTAAAAACAGGTGGGTCCCACCTTTTATTAGGACCACTTTATTTTCCTTTGTTTTTGGATATCTCAGCCATTAAAAACCAAGTGAATTTCCATCAAATAAACTTTTGATTTCTCTTATAATTGTACACTCTTTAACCCGTTAAGGACAAGTTCTGAGTATACGTTGGCAAGTGTGTATGGGAAATGCCTGTTGCAGCAAAATCAGTCCACCCTCAATCGGTTAATATTTCATGTAAGTGGTTTCTAATTATCTCATTAAAAAGTTAAAACCGGAATACTTATCTCAACTAAAACTATACCATCCCTTTAAATGTTTTCAGATTGCCAAACCCTTCTTTATTTTCAAAATAACAGGCTTTTTTCATTCAAAGTTCATGAACACATTTCATTCTTGGCTGAAGGAGTGCACCCTTTTTATTTTCGCAGTTACAAACATCTATTGATATTCGAACTATCACACCTTTGCTTCAGAATAGCAGCACCTTCGGAATAACAAACCTTTAGCATTATGAGTTTTTGGAATGGCAAGCTGAAACCCTGAGAACTGACCTCTGCTTTACCTTTTTTTTTTTTGGTTCTTTTCCTTAACTTCAAAGAACAAGGTTATGTCTAGCTCAGCAAGATTATTCCATGAAAATGAACAATGGCAACTTATAATAACACATACCCACCTGTCTTTCAGGGGAATTACTTCCATATTCTGTATACACCGGTATGCATTTTTGTGAAAGCAGATGTAAGGTTTTTAATATTAAGTCTAACTAGTTAATATAGTCATGTTGTGTGAATTACCATTTTGATATTTTATGGATTTGTAAATATTCGTAACTTCCCCATGACAATATCCATAAATCTATTTTTGCTATCTATTTCTATTGTCAACATTTTATACGAGTAATCTATTTTATCATAACTTCACTTGTCATATCACTGCATAGTGGTGCCTTAAACCCCATTTAGACCCCGAGCCCAGCCTCAATTGCAGGGCTGAGCCCCGCAATTTTGTCTATTGTTAACAATGCCGGGCTCGGCCGCGCTTTTAATTTAAACCTTTCAATATTTTGTTGTAGTGGCGCTCTGCTTGTAAACAAACGCAATTTGGTATAGTCTGGTTTTCAGACCCTTTGCCAACTGGATTCCGTGGCGACGAAGTCGCCATTCGGGCAAAGGCCTTTGCCGAAGGAAAAATCCTTTGCAGGACAAAACCACCTTAAACTATACTAGTTTTCGACGTTGAGGGGGTTAATATTCTGAATAACGAAATAGTACGAGCAGAGGGTTTGGAAGCCAGACTAAAATTGGCCGCGCATTTGACCCAGTTTGCCTTACACTGAGAAAACGCCAGGCTCGGCCGCGGCTCGGACCACCTCCAGAGCGTGGCCAAATGCGCGGCCAATTTTGGCCCCGCATTTGGCCTTTTGTGCGTTTACACTGAAATGAAGGCGGGCTCGTAAATGGGGTCTTAGCGAATTCAGTATACACCACTAGTCTATAGATATATAGGGATCCTACTATGCCTATGCAAGGAGGTGGTCACGCTTTGGAGGCTCGTGTCGCTCACTGCATGCTCAGATTATTGTGTTCCTTGAGAGACAGCTATTGAAATTACGTTCAAAGGATGCCTCAAAATGATATTTCTTGGGAAATAATGAACTTGAAAACATCCTCAAGGTGCAAAATTGACTGCAAAATTTGGGTGAACCCCTTGGCGAGAACGTTAGGTGGCCAGCAGGGCTGCCTCATCGGCGGTTTTAGGTGGCCCGCTGCGATTTTAGGTGGCCAATGGCATCTGGGCCACTGCTACGGTCGAGCCCTGCAACCATTTTATATAGGTTTTCTGCAGGAAAGTATTAAAGGACAAGTTCACCTTCATAGACATGTGGGTTGAGTGAATGCAGCAATATTGGTAGAACACAACAGTGAGAGTTTGAGCAAAATCGGACAATCCGTTAAAGAGTTATGAATTTTTGAAGTTTCTGCTCAGTCACGGCTGGATGAAAAGACTGCTATAGCTTGTGATGTCACATGAGTACAACGATATAAAGAAAGAATAAAGAAAATTCAACATATTTCCATTTTTCTCCCATAACAAAAGAACACTCGACTTCTCTCTTTCAGAAGGCAGGGGGAATAATATTACCCTTAACATACGTCAGTAGCAAGTCGAAGAACTGTGCACTTTATTCAAAAAGTAAAGTTTTGTGAAATTCTTTTTTTATTTTCCTTATATAGTTGTACGCATGTGACATCATATACTGTGGTAGTCTTCTCTTCCAGCAGTGACTGCGCAGATATTTAAAATATTCGTAATTTTTGAACGGATTGTCCAATTTTCCTCAAACTTTCACTGATGTGTTCTACTAATATCTATATTGCTGCATTCTCTGAATCCTTATGTATATGAAGGTGGACTTGTCCTTTAATGTAGATTAGGTCTGTCTGGAAGTTTTCTATTCATTTTATTGACATGTCTACCTCGATGCATTCCATTATGTGGAGACTACTGTACTACAACGCCGTGCTAATATAAATGCAAAAATGTTTTAGTTTAGCATGCCTTCCTCACCTTTAAAGAATGATTAAATATAAAACACTATGTCTAATGGCAGATAGACTGATTCTAAAACTCCACTAGTCTTTGTAAAAGACCCATTAGGGTTCCTGTATACAACAGGATAACCATATGGCCTTGAGCATTAAACCCCGGTCACACAGCGCTTTACAGCTTAATCACGGCCAAAACACGTCAAAAAGTGGTCTCCTGTGATGCAGACGATGTTGTTCGCGTTGATGTCGAGTTTAAGACGAGCTACGGTCGATTTATAGATGTGGCAGGACGCGGGGAAAAATCGGAATGGCGTCGGACGCTGTAAAAAGTTTTGAACTGCTCAAAATTTTATTCCGCGGACAACCACGGGCGGCACACGGGGTAAAGACGTGCAACACACGAGAAACACACGTGATAATCCGTGTTCCGGCAGTGATTAAAACTTGGGGAGACGCGGTAAGACGCGAAAGCTTAGCCGTCTGTCATGGGCAGAGCACGGTCATCTGACGCGTGATACGCATTAGGATCACGGAAAATAGCGTGTGTTTAGCGACTTATCACTGACAAATGGATTTTTCCGCGTACACACATGTGGCTGGACGTGGTTAGCCGTGCTTAGGCAGTGCTTAAGCAGTGGAACAGCCGCCAACGGCCATACCCCGTACAAAGCTTGGCCAAACCAAAATTGACCAAAAAATTACCACTTATGACCACGTCCACCAGATTTTCATAACTTTTTGTATGTGATTTAGACCTGGAGTGCTGTGTGACCGGGGCTTAAGAGATGCATCTGACACAAGTATAATCCTATGAATGACTTTTCGCTGGGCTGCATTCTTGCCAGACAGGTTAACACCTGATAACATACTTAAAAAAACAAACAAAAAAAACAAAAAAAAAACCCAAAACCCCCAAAAACATTCAATCTCTAGATGTCAAAGGCAAAATTATACAGAAAAAGAGGGAAAAAAGAGAGAGAAGCTGTTATACTCAAGTTGACAGAAAAAAAGACCAAGATCCTTACATGGACAGCTAACAGAAAGAAAGGCAGGTCAATGAAGGGATTGGTAACAGTACATGGTTACACATCCCCAGCACTGCCCTTTCAGGCACAGTACCAGTAACATTCATTGTGAAAGTGTGCCTCGCCCTTTCAGGCACAGTACCAGGAACATTCATTGTGAAAGTGTGCCTCATCCAACATTTTATGCAACAGAGAAATAACTATTACATACAATCAACTATATTCACTCATATAAAAACATTATGTGTGCAACTCAGGCTCATATGTAAACAGTTTGGAATCCAAAATAATTACATCATTTTTATCTTCACGTTAACCATCAATCTCTGCTATGATTGCCCCCCCCCCCAAAAAAAAAAAGTTAACACTACTGAACAGCAGATAGAAAATTGTTAATCTTGGAACAATATTCCTAAATACATCTTACACACATGTTTCCTTTGTCACAAAATTCATTAAAAAAAAAGAGAATGTTACAAATGAAAGAGTGACTTACACATCATTATTGGGATATTACTCACAACTTCAGGGGCAGATCCAGGAATTCCGTAAAGAGGGGGCACCTTTACAAAATTAAAGGCGGGGGGGTTGTGCCCCCCATTTTTTAAATTTCTATTTTTGTTGTAAACAAAAAATAAAGGGAGGTGCTTGGTGCACTACCCCCTGGATCTGCCACTGAACTTGGCACTTTTTTCTGTTTTTTTTTTCCCCAAGATATGTCCTCCCCCCCCCCCTGATTCTGCATTACCATTCTACACTACTGTACATGTATCTTACCCATAAATAGTAATATTAGCTTACGCATGAATGCATGCACACATTTGGCAAGTGGTAGGGACAGCATCATGCATGGCTATGTAATGGTAGGGTAGTGTAAACTGGTTACAAATATGCCAAAGTAAATAAGGGGGGGAGGGACATAAGGAAGTCTTTCCACTTTGGTATGTATATTCAATACAATCTGTCCATTGTAACCCAGCCAAATAATGAGTCAGTCAATCAATCTACACTATACGGTCATAAGCGTTTGGTAAAACTGTGAAAGGCTATTCATATGGCATCTCTGCACCAAGGTTCGACCATGAGCGAAAAATATACCTGTGCCTACATGTACATGTAGCAGGCAGCCAAATTTTGGACAGCATTGTGGCAGCTTGCTTTAACTTGCAGTGAATTAAAATACACTTGATCTATATGTACATTGACATATGTACCTACCAATGATATGTAAAATAACTATGTTACTAATTTTTACTACTTATTTTTTGCTTTTCTTCACAAGTTGCATAACTCACACAATTCTTTAATTTGTGTCTGGCTAGTCTAGGACAAGTAAAGTAGTATGGACACTAACGCCAAAAATCCAAGGTTCGACCTCCCATGCCAAGGTTTGACTGTGCACAAAAACATATGTTTCTGCATGTAGCAGGCGGTCAAATTATAGATGGCTTGTGGGGCCTGGGTAAGTAGATTTTAGACAGACAGAATGAGAAAGAGGGAGAGGAATTGTGTGTGTGTGTGTGTGTGTGTGTGTGTGTGTTTTTGTTTTGTTATTTTTACCTTGTGTCCATGTCTATGATACAGAGTACTAGACTCTATAGTGAGGTACCCGCACCTCGTCAGGGGCCCGAATATCGTCACCCTGCGTAAAATTGCTACAAGCGCACTGAACAAAAATTTACGCCCGGGACTGTGTTCAGTACGCTTGAAACTTTGCTGCCTTGCAGCGCAGGGTTACCACAACCAAGCAAACTGAGGTGAAAACCAAACAGTTTTTCTTGAAAATCTTACATTTATGTAAGGAATATGTGTTATCAGTATCATCATGGTCACCCGCACATGTCTCTGGGAGAGTGGGGTGGCGAGATGCGGTTCCCTTCCTGAGCGCACATGGATTCCGCATCGTTTGCGTTTGACGACGATAGAACTGCAAATTTCCGGCATCGATCATTGAACTTGTGATTCCATTTGAATCTTCAGCAATTTTCCCATATGTGAGTGGGATTTCACAGAATTTCAGTGAAGTACAATGTAACATGCATGAACATTATGATTAACTATGACGAGGTGCGGGTCACCCAAGCATGCTACTAGTAACTAGGTTTCTACTATCATTATAGACTAACAATAACATGATCATGATGATGTAGACTCGACTATTGTCTACTTAGTAAATTTACTAGTATTTTACGTCAATGGCAAAGTTACAGGTACAGCCTACACCGTTTGCACAACATCGGCCTAACTTGTTACTGCTACTACACGAACATACGGTTTAAGTTTCATTGTTTGTTTTCACAAAAAGTAGCAAATCTAATGGCAATGCGGTAAATATCGCTGATGACATGAATTAACGCAGGTGGGACTGGGAAGATGGCGGGGCCGAGTGAGCTTGCTTGTCTGATGAGATGATCATGCAAGATGAACTCCATCACAGTCGGGGTTCTATTCTATATAATTACATAACATGAAAATTAAATCTTCCAATGTCATTTTGCCTTTAATTCTCCAAGTGTGATTTCGACACTCACTCACCAACTGTCTCAGGAACGACGGGTGTGTAGCTGTGGTGGTGGGAAATTCCCAAGCTGTCGTTTTACGCAGCCCACTGTGGTCACCGAACTAAAACATAGTGGAATGCGTGTTCACCCAGGAAATACGCAGCCACCAAAACTTGCTACCACCGCCATTTTGATAGGTCAATTTTTCCTTATATGGAGTGCACGCTATGTGGATCCAACAACTCTCTCATTTTCGATTGTTCATGCACGCGTCATATCGCGCACCCCACCCCCACTTCCTCATCAATCGCGCACACACTGGTAACACGGGAGGTATATGGTATGATCAAGGAGGTATGTTCAATTGGGTGCAATAATGGCATAGATAAAAATGGCAGTGGTAAAAATGGCAGAGGTAAAAATGGCAGAGGTGAAAATGTCAGAGGTAAAAATGGCAGAGGTAAATAATTAAGACAGTGGTACAAATGTCAGAGGTAAAGTTGTCAGTGGTCGAAATGTCAGTGGTCAAAATGCCAGAGATGAAAATGTCATTGATAAAAATTTAGTCGTAGAAATGCAAGATGACGAGGTAAAAGTGACAGAGATTTTATTTTCCTTCATGTTTCTGACACCTTTCTAGCAATACGCGCTTTTCGTGCCTTGAAACTCATGTATATAAGTTGAAAAATAGTCGGCAAGTCAACAATCCAATTATATCAGTATGAGCCTCGGTACACCTGAAAAAGGACATATTGACTACCATACAGCTCTACAGGTATCTTGTCAGTAAAATATCAAACTTAGATCTCGTAGGTCCTATACTATGTTAATAGGTATTTAAATAAGAGTGGAAACTTCTGGAAATAAAATTGCTTGATAACAGACATGCAGGTATGAAAAATTGGCAGGGATCTTTTACTGTTTTTGTTATCACTGGGAGAAATTTAATAGGGCATAGTGTTACATTTCTCCCCGCAGCACATGTAAATCCTACTTTGGTCATGATGGTTATCTAATTTCTCTCCAGGTTGTCTCATTTCTCAGCGCTTGATGTCCCATTTCCCCCCAAATTAGGGGTTAAACAAATCATTAATTACACGAAAATGTTATATATATATATATACAACTTGTATAGGGGTATCACAAAATGCTCTACTAATGTTCCTACACTCCTGTGCTACATACTCTCTCTTTAAAAAAAAATCGAGTGAAAATATTCACTCTTAAAGGAGTGAATACAAAAAAGAGTGAATTTAGAGTGAAATTGGAGTGAATTTTGAGTGAAAATGTTCATTTTCACTCATTTTGGAGTGACCTCAGGGATCACTCCTAAATCTTTGAACAATGTAATGAAATATTTTGCAAGAGCCTACTGATGTCTGCCGATACATCTAGCTGTAGTTTGTTTTTTGCGTTTTGTATTTTTACTTCTACATTATGTCGTGATCAGGCCTTGTGAGAAAGATATAGGCTCCTACGAAACCTGAATGTGAGAAAATAACATAGAACAGTTGAAAAATTAGCGGTTCGCTTCGACAATGTCTCCTTCACTTCTTTACACTAAACAGTTCAAAAAATGAAAAATAATGACAATATACTAGCCTGGAAGTGAGCGGAATTCGTTTGTGTAAGAGTGTGTATGTGAGAGTAAATGTTGTATATCTGCGTATAGAAGTATGTTTATACCAAAAGTGGGTTATCAATGAAGAAACTTGATTTATTTACGGTGCATATGTAATTCTAGGTTTAATAAAGTAATCTAGAAATTCAACAGCAAGAAAAAAAAAACGCCGCAAACATGTTAAAAGAACTAATGTGAGCCCTCCGCACAGCCGCCATACAGCCTACACACAGCGCCCGTGCACACATGATTTCGTCGAGCTCTGGACCCTTTTTATCGACTTTGTCAGACTGGCAAAAGATCGAGAAGTTTAACTCGAAGTTTTGCCAGTGTGACCGCAAACTTTCCACGTAACTTTCCGCCAAATTTCTCGATCTGTTTGCGGGCTATGTATCCGAAGCGCAAGGCCATTGTCATGTACAAACGTGCATTGTTACGTCATAATCACTAGCCACTGGACGGCGTACTCTTGCTTGCGCGCGTACCAGTGGCCCAGTCTGACCGCGCCTAAGCGTGCACTCCATATAAGGAAAAATTGACCTAACAAGATGGCGACGCAACACGGTAAATTTGGCTGCACGGTCTCGTGTATGTTGGGAATAGGGACACGCATTCCACTATGTTTTAGTTCGGTGACTGTGGTGTACGTGAGACTGCTTGAGCGCGCGCGTGTGTGTGTGTGTGTGTTAAAAACCCAAAATAAAAACCACATACCAAAGAGTCACAACAAACTGGAGTACGATACTGGTAGCTACGGAAGCCAGATGACGAGATAAGAAGACGAGAAGACAGGTTAAATACCGAGAAGCCGAGTTATTGCAACTCGGCAAGTCGACTTGTTTAGGTCAAGAAGACAAGAAGCCGATTTCTTGTAGCTCGGCAAGTCGACTTGTTTGGGACAAGAAGACATGATATCGAGTTGTTGAAACTCGGAATATCGACTTGCTTGGGACAAGAAGACATGATAACGAGTATCGAGTTGTTGAAAGAAGACTCGGAATATCGACTTGCTTGGGACAAGAAGACAAGATGACAAGTTGATAAAACTCGGCAAGTCGACTTGTTTATGGGACAAGAAGTCAACAACTTGTCATCTTGACTTCTTGTCCTAAGTAAGTCGACATTCCGAGTTTCAATAACTCGTTATCATGTCTTCTTGTCCCAAACAAGTCGACTTGCCGAGTTTCAACAACTTGTCATCTTGACTTCTTGACCCAAGTAAGTCGACATTCCGAGTTTCAACAACTCGTTATCATGTCTTCTTGTCCCAAACAAGTCGACTTGCCGAGATCCAACAACTTGTCATCTTGACTTCTTGTCCCAAGTAGGTCGACTTGCCGAGTTTCAACAACTTGTCATCTTGACTTCTTGTCCCAAGCAAGTCGACTTGCCGAGTTTCAACAACTTCCTTGTCATCTTGACTTCTTGTCCCAAGCAAGTCGATATTCCGAGTTTCAACAACTCGATATCATGTCTTCTTGTCCCAAACAAGTCGACTTGCCGAGCTACAAGAAATCGGCTTCTTGTCTTCTTGACCTAAACAAGTCGACTTGCCGAGTTGCAATAACTTGTCATCTTGTCTTCTTGTCCCAAGCAAGTCGATATTCCGAGTTTCAACAACTCGATATCATGCCTTCTTGTCCCAAACAAGTCGACTTGCTGAGCTACAAGAAATCGGCTTCTTGTCTTCTTGACCTAAACAAGTCGACTTGCCGAGTTGCAATAACTTGTCATCTTGTCTTCTTGTCCCAAGCAAGTCGACTTGCCGAGCTACAAGAAATCGGCTTCTTGTCTTCTTGACCTAAACAAGTCGACTTGCCGAGTTGCAATAACTTGTCATCTTGTCTTCTTGTCCCAAGCAAGTCGACTTGCCGAGCTACAAGAAATCGGCTTCTTGTCTTCTTGACCTAAACAAGTCGACTTGCCGAGTTGCAATAACTCGGCTTCTCGGTATTTAACCTGTCTTCTCGTCTTCTTATCTCGTCATCTGGTTGGCACTTTTAAGCTTCCGTAGGTAGCGCACTGGTACGAGGAGAAAGGGAAAATCTCTTTGACTGGTACTAACTGCGTGCGCTTAGCTTCTCTACTCTTGGATCTCAAACACCCTCGGTCGCCTGCTGCCCACCCCCCCCCCCCCCCTTTTCCCCACCCCTGAGGATGAATGCTGTTTTTATCAGGGCCGGGGGCCTTTTGGCTAAATTTAACCACTTTAAAACTTCTTTTTCAGGGGCCGAAAAAATCACAGCATCCATGAATTTGAATTTCCAAAGATTCCGCCCTTACATAAAGTTCCCGTCTAAGCACCGGCGTAGCAAGGGGGGGGGGGGGGGGGCGATGGGGGCGGTCCCTTAAGATTCTGAATAATTCTGAGTGCACAAGACTTATCACTTACATTCCGAAAAATCAATTGTTCCCTCATGTACAAGGGAATATCCCCTCTTAATCAACCCTTTCCTCTCTCTTTTTTCCCTTGTGTGTGTGGGATAATTTCCCAAATATTCCATCAAATATGCGTATACGAGATATCTCAATTTCAACTTTAAAAAGGCAAAAGCTCCCTCGTACCGGAAGGGTGGGGATAGTACTCTCCCACGCTTTCTCCCTGTTTGCCCCCCCCCCCCCCCCGCCATGTGTA